>NC_090266.1:54730309-55930309 GCF_040414725.1 Anabrus simplex
TGAGGATGTCCCATCCAAGCGATTTCAAGGTGTCTTTCACTGGTTTTGCTGCGTCAGACGGCGCATTGTCGTTTAACGAAATCACTTTGTCATGTCTTCTGGCCCATTCCGGTCGTCTTTCGATCAATGGGTGATTTAAATTAATCATTTTTTGGCGATAGCGTTGTGCATTAACGGTTCCGCTGGGCTTCAAGAGTTCATAATACACAATAACGCTCTAGTTCCACCAGACACAAAGGCATGGTCTTCTTGCCGAAGCGATTTGTCGAAACCATGCCTCACATGTTCTAATCGATGGAGCGTATTCACCAGCAAACGATGGCTTTCCACAGCCTTTTCCTTTTCATTACATAAGAAAAGCAATACGTGCTGCAGTTTTTTTTGCAGGCACAAACGTCGACATCATAACTGAATGATCCAACACAGACGCTAGTGTTTGGCGGACTCAACTTGTGTGTATTGGTAGGATAATGTCAGACGAACAAACTAACGTACGTGTCAAATTCATAAGCTGCGTACTGTTGGCTGGCACCATCCCTTAGTGAAACCGGAACAGACTTATGAGTACACCGGGTGTGATGATGAATATCATTCGTTATATTAACACCTAGGTACTTTCATTTTTCCCCTTGAGGTACTATCACCCTATCACCTCAATAATTAAAACTGAGAGGACTTTTCGTCTTGGTGAAGCTTACCACTTCATTCCGTTTACCATCATACCATTTTCCGCCGTCCATCTCACAACATTGCCTAGGTCCCCCTGCAATAGCTCACAATCCTACAACTCATATACTACTCTATACAGCAGGGCCCCTCAAACCCCCAAAATCTCACGTGTGCGAATTGCGGCGCAGAGTTCCTGTGCACAGTGCATCGCTCCCGCTTGGCTCGGCCCGGACCAGCGCTTCGTCTCTGGGCTACTCGGCTAAGCTCGGCTCAACTCGGCTCGGATTTGGAGCGCTACGGAACAAGTGAGGAAGAGGGAGACAGGCGGAGCGAGCGAGACAGGCGTGGGGAAAGAGAGACACAGCGCTATTGCTCCAAATCGAGGAGTGGAGGTCTGCACTCTTGTCAACCAAGCGAAGTCGTCTTTTGCACCGTGCACAGTCCATGCACCAGGTGCATGCACCCTGAGAGGCCATGCTATACCTTTTAACATCACAAGCAAATAGCCTTATATGTGATTCCATTTCTTAACTCATATATATACCGGGTGGTTCACCAGCCCCTAAATGTTTTCGGAGGTAGGTAACCCAGCTAACCCGTATATCATTAGCCATCTCAAAAACATTAGTAATTGCTTCTTTATGGCCTTAATGCAACCATACCGTTTATATAATTCTCGCGAATATGATAGAAATCATTAACGCCAGCGTTATTTCTATTACCTTCTTAAACTATAATGAATGTGGAAAACGATCACAGCTCCGATTAGCACTATCTTACGTCTGGACATGAAGTGTCTATAAGGACTACAACGTGCTAGGGATGCATCGAATCTCGCTGTAGCGAAGGTGGCTAAAGCACGCGTTACTGCTGTTGTATCAGCCAAGCTGTGTGGTGGTAGGATGCAACCAAAGAATGGTGCACTGTTTTTCTTTGATTAACGCCGTTTACGGTGACCGCAATATGACGCATATCATCCCATTCCAAAGAGTGAATTTTAATTTAGTCCTGAAAAGGACCGCTTTTATCCGATGTTACGTAACGAGGTTGGATTACGATGCAATGTTCTGTAGGAATAGGGTACCCTGGATATTCAGAGTAACTTCTTCTTCTTCTTTATCTGTTTAACCTCCAGGATCGGTTTTTCCCTCGGACTCAGAGTGGGATCCCACCTCCTACGCCTCAAAGGCAGTGTGCTGGAGCTTCAAACTCTGGGTCGGGGGTAAACAACTGGGGAGGATGACCAGTACCTCGCCCAGGAGGCCTCACCTGCTATGCTGAACAGGGGCCGTGCGAAGGAATGGGGAGATTGGAAGGGATAGACACGGAAGGGAGAAGGAAGCGGCCGTGGCCTTAAGTCAGGTACCATCCCGGTTGCCTGGAGGAGAAGTGGGAAACCACGGAAAACCACTTCCAAGATTGCTGAGGTGGGAATCGAACCCACCTCTTCTCAGTTGACCTCCCGAGGCTGAGTGGACCCCGTTTCAGCCCTGGTACCACTTTTCAAATTTCGTGGCAGAGCCGGGAATCGAACCCGGGCCTCCGGGGGTGGCAGCTAATCACAGAGGCGGATATTCAGACTAACAAGTGTTCGAAATGTTAACCACTTCACAGTGTTCATTTAACGTTTACCATTACGGAGCATGTGGCATAGGCTACATATTATTCGACCGTACGTTCTCCATAAATTAGCAACAATTCAACATACGCTGCATAGGAATACATCGTGAGTGCTGTGATGTGACCTGGTAGGTGTGGATTATTATTTGTGTGCTTTGGATTCGGTAGGTTGTGGATTCGAATCCCACCCTGGCCGTTCTGAAAACGATTTTCCTCGTTTTCCCATTTTCATCACCATGCGATTCCGGGACGGTACCTTAATAAAAGACCAAGGCCGATTTTGTTCCCAAAACATCCCTCACTCCTCCTTAAGGGAAAGACGCCAAATCAGAGCGTACCCCTTAAAACAAATAGCAAAGAAGTTTATTATAGAGTATTGTCTTCGCCCCTGAAGGGTAATGGGCCTGGGCGAGGTACTGGTCCTACTCCACTGTTGTATACCCCGACCCAAAGTCTGGCGCTCCAAGACACTGCCCTTGAGGTGGTAGAGGTGGGATTCCTCGCTGAGTCCGAGGGAAAACCAACCCTGGAGGGTAAACGGATTAAGAAGGCAGAAAGATTATTGCATTGGTTAAATACTTCTTTTTCTCCTTCTTCTTATTCTTAATCTGCTTACCCTCCAGGGTTGGATTTTCCCTCGGTCTCAACGAGAAATTCCACCTCTACCGCCTCAAGGGCAGTGTGCTGGAGCTTCAGATTCCAGGTCGGGTGATACAACTGGGGAAGATGACCAGTACCTCACCAGGCGCCCTCACCTGCTATGCTTAACAGGGGCCTTGGTGGGGATGGGATGATTGGAAGGGAGAGACAAGGAAGAGGGAAGGGAGCGGCCGTACCCTTAAGTTAGGTACCATCCCAGCATTTGCCTGGAGGAGAAGTGAGAAACCACGGAAAACCACTGCCAGGATGGCTGAGGTGGGAATCGAACCCACCTCTACTCAGTTGACCTCCCGAGGCTGAGTGGACCCCGTTCCAGCTCTTGCACCACTTTTTAAATTTCGTGGCAGAGCCGGGTATCGAACCCCGACCTCCGGGGTTGGCAGCTAATCAGACTAACCACTAACTCACGGAGGCGGACGGCTAAATACTTGCTTGTTATTATTCATTAGTTTCAATATTAAATCATGTTATAATATGTAGATGTACTGTATAAACATTATGTTACAAATACCATGTTTACGATTTTCGTGTGATATTAAAATTACCTCTGTCTCCGGGCAATACGGTTTTAACTGTCATCTTTCATTCCAGCAACACTCTCCACTATCATTTCATTTCATATGCCAGTCATTAATCATTGCCCCAGAGGAGTGCGACAGGCTTCGGCAGCCGGCATAATTCTTATCCTCGCCGGGAGATGTGGCCTTCATTCATCCATCCAATCCCTGACCAGGTCATTGACTGGAAAACAGGTTGTATGTTTTCATTTTCATTTCATTTACCTCTGTCATTGAAAAGAAATTGCATTATGCTGCACTCGAACTACTACGCTACCGATATTCACCATCCTCTGTCCTTAACCGCTTCAGCCACGAAGTCAACACACTATACGCGATACACGCTAGAGGTTTAGTGCTTAAGTACGGCCGTTCCACCTCGAAAGTTAACATATGTGTCAAACTCTTCAATGAAGGTGTTTACAGTGTTCATTTAACTTCCTTACACTACAGAGCACGTGGGATAACCTATTAATTCGATCGTACAATGGGTACCTGTGTTATTTTAAGGCGCAATCAATCGCATGTTTGCAGAATGACCCTAAATATTCGACGCGGAATTGTGCATAGTAATTATTCCTTTCCATGGGCCCATGGATCAATTTACAGTGATGGCACACAGGTAGGAGAGACCCTTGTTGACCGTAAGGAGAAACTTAAAGTTATTTGGTGTTCATAAAAGTAAATTCCAATGAATTTTAGGTTATACGCGTTACTCGGGTTGCCTGTCTCCGAAACATAAGGGGCTGGTGAACCACCCGATATATATAGGAAAACGTAAAGCTCCAATAATACTGCCCTGTGGGACACCCCTCATAATCATTACAGGATCAGATAACGCTTCACCTACTCTAATTCTTTGAGTTCTGTTTTCTAGAAATATTGCCACCCGTTCAACCACTCTTTTCTCCAGTCCAATTGCCCTCATTTTCTTTAACGCCACGCTGATGTCTGCAACGACGGGAGAGAAAATACTGAAGACTTGGAAGAAAGCGGCTGCTGCCTTGTGTAAGATACAAATCCACTATCAGTAGTCTAGAAGATTGATTCCCATGGAGTATAGGGAGTCATGGAAATCAATCTCCTAGACTACTGATAGTGGAGTTCAGAACCACCATCTCCCTAATGCAAGGTTATAGATACACATCCCACACACTCTCAATCCTGCTATTTTCCAAGGACAACGGCAGGAAATACTGGGTAAGAGGAGACGCCCATCTACACGTAACGCTTATCATCAGTGTTACAAGATCAAGTAAGAGTGATGTAGAGCACCTCCAGACTCTTCAGCTTTTATGCGGATCACCGTGGATGTTGTTTATTGATTCTCCAGACAGTTTTGTTCGCTCAGAAAAGAAAGCAAATAATACCACGAGAGCGTAGCTTTATAAACATCTTCTATTGTGACCCCAGAACACAGTGACTTTGTTTTACTTTAAACAAATATTTGTGATCAGTTTACCTTAGGCAGCCGTAGCAAGCGCACGCATCGTCCAGTGCTAGCCGAGCGACTCGGTGAACGTGTGTGAACAAAAGTGTGTGTGCTCATTTTAATTCATTATCAAGTGTCAGTATAACCAGTGTAATCTTACAGAGTTATAAATTATTCACTCATCTCCAGCAATGGAGAAACCTCCTGATACAGTTAAGTTTTAAACATGGCATTAGAGACTTGTTATGGGAACCCTCAACAACATCTCGTCAACTTTCAACCAACTGCTACTCCATTTTTTGAACAACAGCAACAGCCCCAGCAGCAGGAATTCCCACAGCAGCACCTCCAAGGCAACTTGACATACGGACCAGGTGTGTGTATGTCAACTACTCCACCACCACAGTCTCCTAACAACAGAGGTATTGAGAACAATCGATCTTATTTTAATACTGAATTAGATCCTCAAACTAAACGTTTCTGCTCAAATGACCGTCATGAGATCGAAAGTAACTTAATGTTACTCGATTCGACTTCTAGCTCTGAAAATACAGAAACCTCGGAGAGTAGAGTCATCTCAAATTCCGATGTCCGACCCAATAATATTCTATCTCAGTCGTCTAGTCAGTCTCCCCCTCATCTTAACAACAATAACAACAGGAAGATCAAGAAAAACCTAAGAAATAATACTTTCCGTTAAAGCCGCTAGATAATGGCCCATACTACGTAATATTAGAAAGTTTAGAACAGCCCATTGGAAATTTGCATCCCATGTCAGTGGGAAGAATGATATTTAGTGAGCGTCTTGCCTGAGAGCAGGGCACAGTTAATATCACTTCTATAGGGAAGAACAGGTTACGTATTGAAACTACCACTAGTGTTGCAGCTAATCGCCTTGTGGAATCAAAACTCCTACAGCAGAGGAATTTAGATGTTTACATCCCGCACCACACCGTGCACAGACAGGGTATAATAAAGGACGTTGACGTCACGCTTAGCGAGGAGGAAATACAGAGTGCCTTCCCTGTAGTAAAAGTTAAAAGTTTTACAATGCAATATGTTACAAATGGGCAGACAATGTCAAGACCAATACCTTACTAACGTTCCGCATTCAGTGTCTGCCAGAATATGTTTATATTCACGTAACAAGATGTGCAGTATCACCGTATGTTTTACCTGTCATTCAATGTCAAAAATGTCTCAGATATAACCATGTTGCTTCAGCTTGCCGATCTGTAGTACGCTGCAGTCGGTGCATAGGGCCTCATTCAATAAGAGAGTGGTCGGACAGCATACCTCCTTATTGTGTACACTGTCACGCTGCACACTTGTCGACAGATAAAGACTGCCCCGAATCAAGAAGTGGACTTACGTTTAACACGTCATGGCTCACAATAACATCACACAGGAGGCCGCTCTTAACTTGTTCCACAACAGCACATATGCGTCCACAGTAAACCAATCTGTCCCTCGTTGGCGAAGTCAGGAGGAATTCCCCTCTTTACCTACTTCTAACTCAAATGTATCGCAACAGACTGGAATTTTACATTTACAGCATTTACATAGCACGGGTCATACAGCATCAGCGTCAACTGTTCATTTACCAGCCCACGTGCCTTCCACAGCACAGGCTACAACTCGACAACTTACCCTGCACAACACCATCGAACAACCGCGGCGACCTGTTCGTGCCCCGCCTACTCCCGTGTGCCATCCAACAATTCCTTCAATATCAGAACGCATTTATATACCCCAACACCTACCAGTAACGCCTCTCTCTCATAACCCTACCCTCCAGCACCGCACCTCAAGCATATTCCGCCCAACCAAAAGCACGCACAACTAATTCAAAAAATATTTACCATAATCATAATGATACTATCCCAGATACAGTCATCACCATCAAATACTTTACATCCAGATACAATATGTCAAATGATCATTAACGTTTTCAACTGTGATGGTCTTTAAATTTTTACAATTGAATGCGAGATCTGCTAAAGCAAATTGAGAGGCCTTAGAACGAGAATTACACACTCGAAACATCCAAATTTCTCTCATCATTGAGACCTGGTTTCGTCCCGGAGTAGCAGAGGATACCACATTTTACGTAACGGCAGAGAAGATGGACAAGGAGGCGTAGCAATATTCATCCACTCTGCAATATCATTTAACTCCATCCCAATTGACCATGCAATAAAAAGTATTCAATTAGTTGCAGCCCGAGTGGAAGTGCTTCAGAGACATCTCACGGTAGTTTCAAACTACTGCCCCCCCCCAAGGACAATAATTAGTGTAAGAGAATGGAACTACTTAATTAGTCACCTAGAAGTTACGTACTTAATTTGTGGTGATTGCAACGCACACAATACTGTCTGGGGTTGCGAAATAAATGACGTCTATGGGAACACCCTTTTAGATCTAATTGAAGATAACAATTTATTTATCCTCAACGACGGATCGCCAACCCTAGTACCGGTCCCAGGCCAAAGAAAATCTGCAATAGATCTTACATTTTGCTCCTCATCAATAGCTACAGATTATCAATGGAAAACTCTACCATTTACTATGGGATCCAACTATTACCTAATAGAAATTTCCACTATACAGCCACACACATCGGCCTTACATCAACCGACTTCAAAGTGGAATGTTCAAAGTGCAGATTGGATTAAATACCGAAATAGTGTAGAAGCTAATTTAGATACTGTAAATAACATTCCAGATCCATTACAAAAATATGAAGCATTTATACGCATCATCAACATCGCAGCATCGCTAGCCACCCCACAACGACGACCAAATGACCCTTCTAAGCGCCGTACCGGCCCCGCGGTGGACTTCAGAATGCTCAAAAATGACTGCCAGACGTTGACGGTCATTTAGTACTTATAAACGCTACCCAACGTGGGAGAACTATTTTGTATACAGGAAAATGGATGTCGAAGTGAAACGTTTCTTAAAACGACATGAAAAAATAGTTGGAAGAGCTATTGTGAGAAAATGAATAAAGAAACACCCCTCCCCGAGGTATTGTCCATGATAAACAGATTTAAGAGGATACGAACATTCCCAAAACCACTACGCTGCTGGATCCATGACATCGCCGATTCCATAGCCCCACCTACAACATAATTTGATATCCCGGAATTCCCACCTGCAAGCTCTTCACAAACACCACACCGCACTCTCCTGCAGCCTTTCACCTTTCGAGAACTTACAGCAGCCCTTAAAAGGTACATCCAATACTGCTCCAGGACTTGCCATGATAGCTCACCTGCCATTAAATACTAAGATTATTCTATTGCATCTTTTTATGGAGTTCGCAAAATATTGTCCCTAATGACTGGACTACACTGATCATTATACCGATCTTGAAACCAGAGAAGGATCCAGAGAAAGCTGCTTCCTATCGAGCGATAGCTTTGTCATCTTCCGTCTGAAAGACCTTTGAGAGGCTATTAAAATTTAGACTAGAGTGGTGGTTAGAACACAACAACATCTTATTAACCTCTCAATATGTATTTCGTAAATCAAGAAGCACACTAGATATTTTAAGCCGCCTCACAACAGATATCGGGATGACCTTTCCTAAACAAGGATTTCTTACAGCTTTATCCTTAGACATATCAGGAGCCTACGATAGCGTCATTATATCAATTCTTGTTCGCAAAATGCACAGACTGGGTCTGTCCGAAGTTTATCTTCGTGGGATTCATGCCTTATTTCAACGACATACGATATATATCCGTCGACGTGATAACTCACTCTACGGACCACGAATAGTAACGAAAGGCTTACCACAAGGTGCCATCCTTAGTCCGTTACTATACGCTCTGTATACGGCCGACCTAGACACCACATTCCAACCAAACATTAAGGTCCTCCAGTATGCAGACGATATCTGCTTCTACGCGTCCTCAACCTGCTTCTGGGTCACACGATTATGGCTTGGCGATGCAGCAAAGGCTCTCTCCAAATGGACATTTGAAAATGGATTCAGTCTCTCGGAAGCTAAATCTTCAGTGGTAATATTTACCAGAAAACAACAGTCAATTGCATCACCTTTCATTCGACTCGGTCCATATTTATTTCCACTTCAGACAACAGCAAAATTTTTGGGTCTGTATCTAGACAGGCGTCTGACTTGGAGTCGACATATGAACCACGTAACAACAAAATTCGGATTTGTGCTCAATGTTCTTCGAGCTGTTACTAGCACGTGGTGGGGAACAGACCCGTCCACGACGTTAACACTCTATCGTGCCCTTCTTTGACCGGTCCTGGATTACGGAAGCATTTTCTTCGGCAACGCACCAAAATACGTTCTTCGTAAACTTGATATCCTTCAGTATCGGGCTATCAGGCTCCGTTTAGGAGCTATGAGATCTTCAATTACGAATGCTCTCTTAGTCGAAGCCATCTAAATGCCACTTTCAATCAGACGACAGATGCTATCAGATATATTTTTCCTACGCCGAGCTACCCAGATCAACCATCCTCTTTCCACTAAAGTACTTACCCTCAGTAGATTAATAAATTCATATCAGCACTTACGAAATTATCGTACTCCACTGCTGGTGACGAGCTACCATGAGCTACGGTGTATTTCCCCCCTTGTGCTCAAGGGCGCCTCAGTACCCGCATTTAGCTACGACTATGAGCTCATATCCTCACCATCGAACACTTTCTCTATATCTGATACAGTGATTGCAGGAACGAATATGAAAACTTCAGTCAAGGTACTCTTACAAACATCTTGGTCAGAGTTCACATGCATCTACACAGACGGTTCCAAAACTTCAGAATGAGTAGGATATGCTTACTATTGCCCATTAACAGCAGTTACTGATCAACAGTCGCTACCAGAGCCAACCTCCATCTACACAGCGGAAATGCTAGCAATTCAAGCAGCTATAATTTATGGTACCTCACAACAATTCCAGAAAATTCTCATCTTAACAGACTGCCTCAGCGTGTTACAACGTTTAAAATAACCTGACCGGACCACAAAGACTAATAAGTACATCCTTGACATTCTGCAATTAGTGAGAAATGCAGAATTCCGAGGAATAACAGTTCCCTTTCTATGGATTAAGGGACATTCTGGTATCGAACACAATGAAACAGTAGACCTCCTCGCTAAACAAAGTACAACTGCAACCAACTTACGAGCCATCCAACTCCCTTATACATACTTACTCCACATTATCCGTATGAAAGCTCAAAGAAAATGGTCAACGGAGTGGAATACACAGGATCTGCACAAAGGACGATATTATGCCGCACTTCAAACTAATACCCCTAACAAACCATGGTTCGACAGAATCAAGCTTGCTAGACGCCACATCACATCCCTCGTACGCATGCGCCTCGGACAAGAATGTTACGCCGACCATCTCTACCGTGTTGGACTCTCCCACGTGTGAGTATGACCCTCCGTGTGTCGCAGATTTGAACCACGTTGTATTTGTTTGTTCAAAGTACAGCGCTGCACGATCAGTAATGCTCTCAAAATTGATAAAAATTGGAACTCCATTTCCAAGCAGTGTGCCAGTTCTTCCTTCTGCCAACCAGAGAGTATATGCGATTTTAGCCGAATTTCTCAAAAACAGTGATTTAAATATATAATTCGTGTCCTCTTTGTTTGTACCTCTCTTAGTCAACAGTTTGTAATGGTTTTCGTCACGTCCAAAAGGAAAGAAGTGGAAATCATGAATTGTGAGTGTCAGAACATCCAAGGAGTATGTGGTGTGAAAGAGACTGTCTCTAACCAGCCTGCCAGTTCTTCTTTCTCCTATCAAGCAGAGAATTTAAGTGACTTCAGCACAATTTCTTAAATATAGCGTTTTAAATATATAATTTGTGTCTTTTTACCGCTCTTATTTTATCAGACATTTATATTGATTTTACTTATGTTAAAAACATGTAAATGTCAGAACATACAGGGAGTTTGTGAAGTGAAAGAGACTTTGTGATTTTTCTGTCTGCCATTTATGTTATTTCATTCCTGTGTCTGTCATATGTATATAGATATTACTGTGTGACTTGTGAATTTGTAAGCTTTTTTGCTGGCTGTATGGTCGATAGACCAAAAGCCAAATAAACTTTTTTAAATATTTGTGATGATAATGCTTGTTGTTTAAAGAGGTTTAACATCTAGGTCATCGGCTTCTGCTGATACGAGATGAAACGAAATGTAATAACGATTAAAATTAAAATTTAGATTTTAAAAGGTGATGGTGAAGAAAGTGATAATGAACTGAAAACAATAATACAATTATCATTATTTTTACTAAAGTATTATTATTTAGGTACTTGTTTTGCATCGCACTGACACAGATAGGCCTTATGGCGACGTTGGGATAGGAAAGGGCGAGGAGTGGGAAGGAAGCTACCGTGGCCCTAATTAAGGTACACGGATAACCACGGAAAACCATCTTAAGGGCTGCCGACAGTGGGGCTCTCAAACCCACTATCTCCCGGATGTAAACTCACAGCTGCGCGCCCCTAACCGCACGGCCAAATCGCCTTGTAATTATTATTATTATTATTATTATTATTATTATTATTATTATTATTATTATTATATAATGTTATAAATATTACATTTTATTATTATTATGCTATCATTGGCTTTACGTACCATTAACTTCTTTCACGGGTTTCGATGATGCCGAGGTGCCGGAATTTAGTCCTACAGGAGTTATTTTACATGCCAGTAAATCTACAGACACGAGGCTGACGTATTTGAGCACCTTCAGATACCACCGTATCGAGCCAGGTTCGAACCTGTCAAGTTGGGGTCAGAAGGCCAGCGCCTCAACCGTCTGAGTCACTCAGCCCGGCTTGAAAATAATCGGTGGCTCTAATTCTCCATGCCTTATTTTCGTAGGCCTATAACATTATTTAAAATAGGATAACATTTATTATAATGGAATAAGGCATTGCCTTTGAAATAATAAATAATGGCGTGTGGCCTCCGAAGCGGCCTGGTGCAGGTCGTATAGGCGACCTGCGCCTCAGTGAGGATGGGGCGTACTTATGATGAATTACACGTATAATGATGAAGCCGACACACACACACACACACGCGCACCCATCCCCCGAACCGTTGGAATGAAACAATGAAGGTTAAGATCCCCGACCCGGCCGGGAATGGAACCTGGGATCCTCTGGAGCAAAGGCCAGCACGCTAACCATTTAGCCATGGAGTCAGACACCTTTGAAATGAAACCATATATTTCTTCCAAATTAAAAGTTAAAAACACATTAACAATACACAAAGACAGACTAAAACAGAATTAATAGAATTTAAAAAAATAGTTATAAGAAATAAAAATTTTAAAACAAATAAACACGCTAAAACAGGCCTTTATCCACCATAAAATGGATGACATGGTCCACTGACTGTTCATCATCTCGTAGAATGACGGAGAAGATACTCGGAAGTTTCAGACTACGGAGCAGATGGGCAAGGTACGCACACACCGTAAGTTTGTCTGCTACGGTCAGATGACCGACACCCGAAGGGAAGTATTCTTTTCCTTTGTAGTTCCCTTAATGGCCTTCAGTGTATTTGAAAGTGGGGTGGCCTGCCCCACCACCTCTCAAGGGATATCACTCAATGTCTCAGCTGAGAACGAATATCACTGGCTGTAATCTTGTAAGGCAACGGCGGCAATGCGACCACCTCCTTAGCAGTCCTATCAGCTAACTCGTTGCTTGGGAGCCACATGAACGTGATACTGGTGCTAGTACTCCAACACCCGGCTGCTGCACCGGAGGGTGCAGAGGGAAATATGCATCAATAGACTATAACGAGCTCAAGGAATCGGTACACAGCAGAAAGTGCCGGCGTTTGGTGGACAGCGCGTACCGCAGAGCTTCGAGGATAGCATAGAGCTCTGCTGTGTATTATACCCTTTAGGGACTTAAGTAAATGGATAAATCAAGTAAACATGGTAGGTTTCGATAACTTACCTGATTACCTGTCCAAATTGCACCGAACTATCAACCATAGAGCGTGTGTCTGGTCCTGTGGCGAGAGGTTAAATAAAATGAACATAAATGTCTAACTGGACGGGAGTTCTTACGTATTATATGCGTAAATGAGGAACGCCTTACAGTTCAAACAATTTAATGAAAGAAAGCATAGTCAATTGCTATATCAAAATCACATATCTTACAACCATAATGCACTAGACTGGTGCGAAAATTGCCAAGAAGTGGCTGGAATTACAAATCTTGAGATCGGTGACGGTGATTCCTTATCTGATGCTTGAGCTCTGAGTGAACCAGCCCTCAGTGTAAAATACCATGGCATCTATGAAGAAAATTGTAGTGTTAGGACTAGTAACGTTTCGCAGAAAAATATCATTAACCCTAGAAAATTCCCTTGCGTACGGGACATTTTTACAACAGTACATAGACATAGAACTAAATTATACCCATCCGAATGGCACAAAATTTACTGCGGACGCGGTTCCGCTAACCCAGATAAGTAATTGAACTCACGACCCCTGGTAAGCGTACGGTTACCTGACCCTCTAACAAGTAGCATAAGATACACCAGGATAACACAAATACCATGCAAGCAAATACTGACAGGCGGACAATGCATCTGTCACCAGGAAAAAATACAACTGGAAAGAAAAGAAACAAAATACAGTATTATTATGCATGCGAACATTTGAAGATTGTCGGTCTCCCCGGACCGAGATAAGTCTGTCATTGACCTGCGGAGGGGAGGGAGGAACTCACCCTAACTAGCGAAGTTTTAAAAAACAAACACGCCTCCCTGACCCAGTTACACCAGCTCGCTTGTCCTCGACACCAAACAAGGTTTTATCTTCCGTTTTAACCATAGCGAGCATATGTGCTCACAAAGCGCCTTCTTGACACAAGAAAGGTATCATTCACTTTCTTGAATGCAAGGCTCTATCGCTGGACCACACTTCGGGTCTACATAATTTAATCAAATTGCAGTCATGTACTATTTATTCATAAAAACTATGGCTCATCTCTCATATGGCACAACATCTTATCCTCGAGATCCAGGTTGGAGTCAAGTGTATGGTAGTGTAAAACTCGGTCGGAGATAGAGATAACTATAGTTTCAACGTCGTATCAGCCTCCACAACTAGCCCAAATCATAGGAAAACATGCAAATCAACCATGCAGGTGTCTCATGCAAATTCTACAATAACCTTACTACCTTCCCCAACATCTGAGAATAATAAACTTTTCCTTTGATGATCCTTACCTTCCAACTATTTACATTATCAAGCGTAAGGAATACACTGAACTATCTCTAGAAACAATCCTACGTTACTCCTAACTCCAGTATTACCGTAAATTGGAATTAACTATACAAATGAAACATGCAATAACCCTATGAGAATTATCTGCTTGTCTTAGGGTCTTTATTAATCTCATAATTATATTATCAGATTGCCTGGTGGGCTTACACAACATGAACATAATACAATTCAATAGCATGAGGGGCCTAAGACGCATCTTAGCTATATTAAATACTTGCCAAAGAGGCTTAATTAAATCCTATTTACACGACTAAACAATAGCTCTGTGCGAGGTAGTTACTATCCCTAACACATGCTAACAATATTTGTTCACTTAGCTCATTGTAGGCGACGATTCTGCTTCCTCCATAGAGACCTGGCTACACCATTTTAGCCAAACATGTCGAAGATGTCGTCCAGGATCGATCCTCTTGTTCCGATCTCCATAGGTAGCTCCATCATGAGGTCGTCTTCCCAAGGTTCAGCTTGAAGATATCATGTATTCGGTCTCGAACTCGTTATGTCACTTACTGGATTGAAATGCTCAGTTATTGAACCGCTCCACGCCACCATCACTCCCACTCAGTTTCATAGGCGTAAAAATAAATCACTGGCGTTTCATGAAGTTAACAACATTGTCCTGGCAACATACGACATGACGCACGAATATGTGTGTAGGCCTATTTTATTGGAATATATAATTAGTAGCCTTATCCGTTGAACTATATTGTCCCTTCCATTAGCTCAACCCCACCACACATGTGCGTTCCATAAACACCACCTAAATAAATTTTAGTTAGTGGCCCCGTTGTCGATTAGCGTCTATTTCTACACTTACCCGCGCCGCTTCTGCGAAGAAATCTATACGTACGCCAATGTCTCTGATCGGATACTTGCAGATTCGCGTCCGCACAGTGAAAAATCTGAATATAGCCACATATTAAAATAATTATTGAACAGGCTTACAAAACACTTCTACACTGAATAAGATTAGCGCGATCACGATGGAGGAATTACAGTCTTTGTTAAAACAAAGGTTTATGGCGCAATAACCAAGACAGACAGACGTACACGCGACACGCACTGACATCGACCTTCTTGCAGTGTGAGTTGCCTCCCTCCGCATCTTACAGCTCTTATAGGGAGCAAATAGTGAAGCCACGCCAGGGGTGTAACAGAGATATACACTTAACTCTGGTACACTGCTTCCCACGGTGTGCGCACTAATGCAGATTTATTAAATTCGTTACCCGTTATTGGTATTAGACACACCATAATGTTCCTTAAATTCTGGGGATCATTGTCATCCTTTTATCTACGCTAAGAGTCCTCAGGGAGACGAGATATCGCTCGATTCCCGCGACGTGGTAAACCTGTCTCTTTCCACTTTAAATTTTGTTAAGGTGGCAGAGTACTTCCCCAAACAAAATTCACATATCTCTGTCCAGCCTCTGACAGATCTTCAATCTCAGACACACACACACTGCCACACCCAAGCTTCTGCGTTCAATTCGGCTTCGCGCCCATATGCTTGGCGTCTCATTGCCCAACATACAATTGCTTTAAATATCTCATATCTAGTCATGAAGAGTACGGTTCAGTGTACACTACAGGTTTCCGACAGAGGAAGCAACAAGTATTTTCGAAAAACAGTGCGAACATATTTGATCATTTTTTCAACAATATCCCTGGTTACCGGATGGTCTGTATACTTGTTAACCAGTAAGTTGCATGCCTGATGTTTTCTCCCTGCCATTATAATCTCCAATTATACTTGCCACAGGCAAGGAGAATTACGGTATAAATCGATAAATTCGGTGAAAAAGTCGCAAGACCATTTGGCTTCATCGCCTTAAACCTGACCTCTTTATTTGAACAAATTTGGTCATCATCTATGTTAAATTGATGCACGTAACGTATCTAAAAATGTATGAGTTGGCACTTACAAAGAATAAAATGAATTGCTTATATCACAACAAGTAAAACTGGATCTGAAATTTTTGGAGGAGAGAGGGAGAATATACCACCCGTTTCAGATTCTCAAATCACCAGTTTTCAAGAAATCCATTACAGCATTAAGAACTGAATTGTTTTGTCTTTGTAACACTAATGTTACCGGGCAAGTCGGCCGTGCGGTTAGGGGCGCGCAGCTGTGAGCTTGCAACTGGGAGATAATGGGCTCGAACCCAACTGTCAGCAGCCCTGAAGATGGTTTTCCATTGTTTCTCATTTTCACACCAGGCAAATGCTGAAGCTGTACCTTCATTAAGGCCACGGCCGCTTCCTTCCTATTCCTAGGTCTTTCCTATCGCATCGTCGCCATAAGACCTATCTGCGTCGGAGTGACGTAAAACAAATAGCAAAAAAAAAGGAAAAACACTAATGTAGCACTGGTCGGTAAGCAACTAGATGTTCCAATTTTGATAAAAGGCGGTATCGAGCTGTATAATAGTAAAATCATTTAACAAGGCCGTCCTCCGTATACTGACATCGACAGCGCGGTGAATCCAAAACCCCTATGCGATGAACATGTGTCGGGTACAGACTATGATTTAACATTCGAATGAGTGAAAGCTCGTGACCGATAAAGCATAGAAAACCAAGGTTTATAAGGGATGTTGGGCTGTACCATAGCGTAAGCTCTACAATTTGTGAAGTTGATATGTTTCCCATACTGCAGACCACTTGCGACAAATTTGTCGCTGAATGATGGGGGATAAAGTCCATCCATGGGTGTTGTAGCGCTGTAAACACGCTATCAGATTCACCATGTTTTACGGATACCTAAGCATTGTCATTGCCTAAAATTCCACAATGTTCTTTAACACATACAAATGCTACGAAAATACGTGAAGAGTTTATTTAGAGCACAGTGACGATGTCATACAAGTAATCAAGCGTTCGGAGATTTTGTCAATTCTGCACAACATTTTCTGAGTCCGTAATGATGTGAGTGGAGTTGAATCGGTTGTGTTGACAAAATCAAAGTGTTGCAGGTATAAAATAAATGTCGCTGTACAAATAGAACTTTCAGGTAGTGGCTTGAAGATACCACGGTCTTCCGACTGTTGGCGGTAATGTGCATATCCCACCGAATAATCGATTTTGGAACAATCCGCGTAGATGTAAATACTTCAGGCCACACATAAAAAAGATGGTGTTGAACTGTAGAAGTATTGCAAACAAAGGTATAGAATTAAGTAATTTAATAAATATTGTAATGTTGTAATAGGAGTTGAATCATGGCTGGGAAATGATATTATGGATGCAGAAATGTTCTAGAGGAACTGGACTGTTTATCGTAGAGATAGGATAGAAATGATAGGAGGGGGAGTATTCATTCTGGTGAAAGAAGTATTTGTAAGGTACGATAAAGTTAAAGACGACATACATCTCTAAAGATAATAGGCAACTTGATGTTTTGGAGCGTATAGACCGGGAAAGGGTTGGAATTCAAGGTAACAAATTGGGGTAAGTATTCGTTTACAGCTAAGGGAGTTAGGGATTCGAATAGTTTACAAAGGGAGATGTTTAATAAACTTCAAAATTCTTTGCAATTATTTAAGAAAAGGCTAGGGAAACAACAGACAGGGAATCTTCAACCTGGGTGACTGCCCTAAATGATCAATGTTGATTGATTGATTTTTATTCAGACCCGGACTCGTTGGCTGAATGGTCAGCGTACTGGACTTCGGTTCAGAGGGTCCCGGGTTCTATTCCCGGTCGGGTCGGGGATTTTAACCTTAATTGGTTATTTCCAATGGCTCTGGGGCTGGGTGTGTGTGTGTGGCGTATTCGACATTAGAAATCATCCTAGATAGGGCCCTCATCTTGACAGACATGCAGGTCGCCTAATAGGCCGTCTACTACAAAAAGACCTACACCAGGCCTCTCCGGAGGCCATACACCATTATTATATTCACACCCGGAATGTAGAAGTTCTCTGTATCTTACACCACAAAGCTCTCGCCCGTCAGCCTTCAGAACGCTTATCAAATTCATTCGTTTTAAACTAAACCGTCCACATATAACCTTTTACATGACCGATCTGTCATGATCAGCAAAACAAACGATGAAACGCTATGTGTAGATGGCCCTTAACCGTATTTATCAAGAGCCAGTTGGTGCTAGGTTTCGCGCAAAATGAAGCGATATCTCCTCTTTTGAGAAAATGAACTACATTAGGACTTCAGGAATCTGCGTTCCCGAAGAGCCTACGTTATCTCGCGTTATCGTGGATTATTCTTCATTGATCAGTTTGAAAAGATGGAGTGGAGTGCTAATTGAATCATATAGAGAGCTATTATGAGTGCGCTCGTCCTCAGACACGCCATGTGAGGAGCACTTTTCGGTAATATCTGAATAACCCAAAGAATTCCTTCATAGTTACTTGACTGGGGTACTATCTTATAACTTAATTACATTTTCCACCTAGGTATAAGGGAAATCCTACCTGAGTGGGCCACAAGATTTTGTTTTATTTAGGACGGTCAAATCTGTTTTTATTTCAAACATTTGAATGCAAGTAAATTATATTTTTCTTATAAAGGGTAAGAGTTAGTCCATTTAAAATGTGTGCGAATTCAAGAATTACGAGCGTATAATCTAATCATTCACCATTTTCAAAACAACGGTTGGGGCCGATGACCTAGATATTAGGCCCTTTAAACAACAAGCATCATCATCATGATCATCATCATCATCATCAAAACAACGGGCTCGCCCAGCGGAAGAAGAATGACACGAGTTTGGAATTATTTATCATCTTCAAAATGGAATTAACACAATGTTCACTCTTACTGCAAGAATACTGATGCTATTTTAATTCAGACTCAAATCAATGAAAGAAGCAAATGGTTTGTAAATTGAATTCTTAAGTCGTAATTATCCTAGTAGTACGTTAGTAAATTTCAAGCTGTACATAGTGTACTTCTTACTTATTTTTTAAATATAAGCAACAGATTACATATTTCCGTTGTTTGTCTTGATAAGTTACCAGACGCACTTATAAAGGTGTTGGTGACGTATGTTCTGCCATTGTAATAGGATTCTCGACTTTTCTTTTTTTAAATTATATATGTTTTGACATTGTTACTGATATATTTTTTCTAATTCTTTGTATGTTTTCTTGTTTTTTCTGTTTAAGGACGACACACACACACAGCCCCCGGGCCAGTGGAAAATAAACAATTAAGGTTCAAATCCCTGACCCGGCCCGGAATCGAACCCAAGACCTTGAACCAAAGGCAAGCACGCTAACCATTTAACCACGGAGCCAGACATTCTTCGGACATGACATGAACTATAACTTTGAGCTGTGACTTACTTAATTTCATAATCGAATTTAGGCTTAACTGAAAGTCTTTCCGCTAACGCCCAACATTTACTTCCCATTGTGTACAGTCATTGTAAAATTATCGTACAAGAATAATTAAATGCGAATTTTATAACGGATATAACGGGCTGAAAATATATGTAAGGTATATTAGTAAACTAGGTTCGAAATTGTGAGATTAATATTATTTCAAGTCTGTGGTTATTCAGTTCATGTAATAAGTAATAGCTATGGCCCCTGGCTTCGCATACTTATAAATCAGTTCTGTCGCCATTTATAGAACTGAAGAATGCTGAACACACTATCAATACGCGTTCAGCAGCTGCTCAGTAACGCTTGAACATGTCAGTTTATTGAATGAAGTTGAAGTTTTTTTTAAGAAAGGGGTGTGCGAGTGTACAGACACCGTCAACCTATAGAAAATTGCTTAAAGTAGGCATATAACACCACGATCGGGAAGAAACTCAAGTGACCAGGCGAGTTGGCCGTGCGGTTAGGGGCGCGCAGCTGTACATTCAGGGAAACGGGATGGCCTAGGGAGCGGTGATAAGGGAACAGGGAACTGGAAATCAAGTAGGGAAGACATAAAATAGTTAGTGTTGAACTGTAGAAGTATTGTAAAGAAAGGAATAGAATTAAGTAATTTAATAGATATATATTTACCAGATATTGTAATAGGAGTTGAATCATGGCTGAGAAATGATATAATGGATGCAGAAATGTTCTCAAGGCACTGGAGTGTGTATCGTAGAGATAGGATAGGAAGGGTGGGAGGGGGAGTGTTCATTCTGGTGAAAGAAGAATTTGTAAGCTACGAAAAAGTTAAAGATGAGACACATGAAATTCTAGGTGTAAGGCTCATTTCTAAAGATAATAGGCAACTTGATATATTTGGAGTGTACAGATCGGGAAAGGGTAGCACTGACGCGGATTCGGAATTATTTGATAGGATAGTCAGCTATGCGGGAAACGACATGGAAAGAAATGTGATTGTAGCGGGAGATCTGAATTTGCCAGATGTCAATTGGGAAGGAAATGCGAACGACAGGAAGCATGACCAACAAATGGCAAATAAGTTAATATGGAAAGGACAGCTGATTCAGAAAGTGATGGAACCAACCAGAGGGAAAAATATCCCGGATGTCGTACTGATAAAACCAGATGAGCTCTATAGGGAAACTGAAGTAATAGATGGTATTAGTGATCATTAAGCTGTTTTTGTGGTAGTTAAAAATAAATGTGATAGAAAGGAAGGTCTTAAAAGTAGGACTGTTAGGCAGTACCATATGGCTGATAAAGCAGGCATGAAGCAGTTTCTAAAAGGTAACTATGATCGGTGGAAAACGGTAAATAAAAATGTAAACAGACTCTGGCATGGGCTTAAAGAAATTGTTGAGGAATGCGAAAACAGGTTTGTACATTTAAGGCTGGTAAGGAATGGTAAAGCCCCACCTTATTATAATAGAGAAATAAAGAGACTAAGAAGGAGGTGCAGACTGGAAAGAAATAGAGTTAGAAATGGCTGTGGAAGTAAGGAGAAATTGAAGGAACTTACTAGAAAATTGAATCTAGCAAAGAAGGCAGCTAAGGATAACATGATGCCAAGCATAATTGGCAGTCATACAAATTTTAGTGAAAAATGGAAGGGTATGTATAGCTATTTTAAGGCAGAAGCAGGTTCCAAGAAGGACATTCCAGGAATAATTAATGAACAAGGGGAGTGTGTATGTGAGGATCTTCAAAAGGCAGAATTATTCAGTCAGCAGTATGTAAAGATTGTTGGTTATAAAGATGATGTCGAGATAGAGGAGGAGACTAAGGCCAAAGAAGTAATAAAATTTACATATGATAACAATTACATTTACAATATGATACAAAAGTTGAAAACTAGAAAAGCGGCTGGAATTGATCAGATTTCTGGAGATATACTAAAGACAATGGGTTCGGATATAGTACCATATCTGAAGTACTTATTTGATTATTGTTTGTTCGGAGGAGCTATACCAGATGAATGGAGAGTTGCTATAGTAGCCCCTGTGTATAAAGAAAAGGGTGGTAGACATAAAGCTGAGAATTACAGGCCAGTAAGTTTGACATGCATTGTATGTAAGCTTTGGGAAGGCATTCTTTCTGATTATATTAGACATGTTTGTGAAATTAATAACTGGTTCGATAGAAAGCAATTCGGTTTTAGGAAGGGTTATTCCACTGAAGCTCAACTTGTAGAATTCCAGCAAGATATAGCAGATATCTTGGATTCTGGAGGTCAAATGGACTGTATCGCGATTGACCTGTCTAAAGCATTTGATAGGGTGGGTAATGGGAGACTACTGGCAAAAATGAGTGCAATTGGACTAGACAAAAGAGTGACTGAATGGGTTGCTATATTTCTAGAAAATAGGTCTCAGAAAATTAGAGTAGGTGAAGCCTTATCTGTCCCTGTAATAATTAAGAGGGGAATTCCTCAAGGCAGTATTATCGGACCTTTATAACTTCCTATATATATAAATGATATGAGTAAAGGAGTGGAATCGGAGGTAAGGCTTTTTGCGGATGATGTTATTCTCTATAGAGTGATAAATAAGTTACAAGATTGTGAGCAACTGCAACGTGACCTCAAAAATGTTGTGAGATGGACAGCAGGCAATGGTATGTTGGTAAACGGGGTTAAAAGTCAGGTTGTGAGTTTCACAAATAGGAAAAGTCCTCTCAGTTTTAATTACTGTGTTGATGGGGTGAAAGTTCCTTTTGGGGATCATTGTAAGTATCTAGGTGTTAATATAAGGAAAGATCTTCATTGGGGTAATCACATAAATGGGATTGTAAATAAAGGGTACAGATCTCTGCACATGGTTATGAGGGTGTTTAGGGGTTGTAGTAAGGATGTAAAGGAGAGTGCATATAAGTATCTGATAAGATCCCAACTACAGTATAGTTCCAGTGTAGGGGACCCTCGCCAGGATTACCTGATTCAAGAACTGGAAAAAATCCAAAGACAAGCAGCTCGATTTGTTCTGGGTGACTTCCGACAAAAGAGTAGCGTTACAAAAATGTTGCAGTGTTTGCGTTGGGAAGAATTGAGAGAAAGAAGAAGGGCTGCTGGACTAAGTGGTATGTTTCGAGCTGTCGGCGGAGAGATGGCGTGGAATGACATTAGTAGACGAATAAGTTTAAATGGCGTTTATAAAAGTAGGGAAGATCACAATATGAAGATAAAGTTGGAATTCAAGAGGACAAACTGGGGCAAATATTCATTTATAGGAAGGGGAGTTAGGGATTGGAATAACTTATCAAGGGAGATGTTCGATAAATTTCCAATTTCTTTGAAATCATTTAGGAAAAGGCTAGGAAAGCAACAGATTGGGAATATGCCACCTGGGCGACTGCCCTAAATGCAGATCAGTATTGATTGATTGATTGATCCAGGAAATAGGTGGTTCGAACCCCACTGTCAGCAGCCCTGTAGATGGTTTACCGTGGTTTCCCATTTTCACACCAGGCAAATGCTGAGGCTGAACCTTAATTAAGGTCACGGCCGCTTCCTTCCCGCTCCTGGCCCTTTCATCTCGCATCGTCGCCATTATACCTGTCTGTGTCGGTGCGACCTAAAGCCAATTCTAAACAGAAACTTAAGTACTGGAGCCCTCAGGTGGTACGCCACATTTCAAAGCAACATGCGTGGTGCTAGAACAAGGCAGAGGAAGTGTTTATATAAAGGTTAGAAATTTCTTCATGTGTTATAAGAGTGTTTAGGTGTTGTAGTAAGGATGCAAGAGAGAGGGCGTGTAAGTGCGGGGTTCCAGTGTTTGGATTACTTGAGACGAGAACAGGAAAAAATCTAGAGGAAAGCAGCACGATTTGTTCTGGGTGATTTCCGACAAAATAGTAGTGTTACAAAAATATCACAAATTTTGACCAAGAAGACTTGGGAGTAAGGGGACGAGCTGCTCTACTAAGTGGTGTGTTCCGAACTGTTAGTGGAGATATGGCGTGTTATGATATTTGTAGGTAAGATGAAGATATAGTTGGAAATGAAGACGAAAGATTGGGTGCAAATATTCCTTAATAAGGAGAGGAACTGGAATAATTGGAATTATTTATAAAGAAATATGTTCTATAAATTTCCCTAGTTCTTTATAATAATTTAAGAAAAGACTAGATGAAAGATTATTGTTAGGGAATATGCCACTTGGGCGACAGTCGTAAATGCAGATCAATGAAAAATTGACTGAATGTTTCAAGTTCAACCGCACGAGAAACCAACACCGGGCCTGAGTTTTGTATTGGTTGCCCGCGAGGGAAGTCTGACTGAGAGGCGATGTTGTCCAGGTTATTCATCAGCTCTTACTAAACGGATTGATATAAAACTATGTGCAAGGAAATTCAAAATGCCTCTTGTTTAATTGTGGTGAATTTCATGAAAAATGGTTTTCCAGTTTTTGCATTCATTCAAACCAAATGACTGGCAAAAATACTTCAAAAATGATGGATAACATCTCAACATCGTGTACTCT
This sequence comes from Anabrus simplex, assembly GCF_040414725.1. Taxonomy (NCBI): domain Eukaryota; kingdom Metazoa; phylum Arthropoda; class Insecta; order Orthoptera; family Tettigoniidae; genus Anabrus; species Anabrus simplex. Next base: position 54,754,399 of record NC_090266.1, read on the forward strand.
TATCAATCCTCTCTAAACTGGGACAACAGTTCCATATATGGACACATACTACATTCTTATGATATTACTCGACACTTAAAATCGAGTCTTTGTAAACACCCAGTACTATGGCACAGTTAGGGCAGCCAAAATTGAAATGGCGTTTGCACGTCTAAAATGTGAGTTTCACGGAAATGAATGTTCTTTACCTAGAGGAACGTTAAATTTATATTAGACATTTCGTTTGAGGAGTAGGGCTGGGGAAAGAGACCGCACATGTCTCAAACTCTCCCTCTCTGCCAAGCTCCAAATGAAGACGTGTGTTCGAATTAAGTTTCGCAGCGCTAAGCTTGTTCCGCTCCAAAACGACTAATACAAATCTCCAAGTTGTTGTGACAAAAATGGCGCAGTGCTTTTAAGCTGTAAAATTGTGCTGTTGGAAATGCCATAACCGACATCTATATAACAGCCAATCTATTACAAAGAAGATTAACTTTTCCAAACACTCTTAAAAATCAACGACTGCGCTTTGCTTTCATTTTATCGCCGGGCAATTCAGAGTGCAGGATTTATGATTTATGGAATAAGATCTAGTGAGTTATTTATCGCATCTTGAAGCATTTGCTTAAAACATAAAACTGTAGAGAGAGGAAAGAGTAGTCCATAAATGTTAGTGTATCTGTACAGCTCTGGTTTAATAATGCCATGTGTGGGGAGCCACATGCTGAAATGTATTTTACTGTGGTTTAGATTCAACGAAATATGCAAACAGTCGAAGAAGTGATGACAACAAAATTCATGAGGTAAATAAGATAAAATATCATGAACGCAGCAGCAAGACTCCACAATAACAGCTTTTATTCCAGCCTCTGAATAGTGTGGAAATCCATTTCTTGCCCCAGGTGTATTTTGACATTCAAGAGCGCATATCGAATAATTGGATTATATACGTTTATTAGCATTATTTCTTTAACCCGTAACCGGACACTGTGTTTAAATAATTTAAAATGCTACTGCGTATTTATTTATTTATTTATTTATTTATTTATTTATTTATTTATTTATTTATTTATTTATTTATTTATTTATTTATTTATTTATTTATTTATTTATTTATTTATACGGTGGTAAAGTTAAAGATCTTTTCCATCTCCTACATGTAACGATATAAATACTTTTTAGGAGTAATAAGCAGTAATACAGTTACTTACGATTATCGAAAAAGAATTGTATAAATAGGGAGTAACAAATAACAGAAAAATATCAAATTTGTAACTCAAGAATAGGTATCAATTAACTAGCTTATATTAGAACGTATGCTATTGAATATGAGGCAAAAAATGAACTGAATATTCCTATGTTACAATCTCAGTTCACCAAGAACCATGTTACTATGTTAATATCTCTATTCTTAGGAACCAATGCATAATCTTAAATGAGATGAGTAAAACGTAGATGGGATAATCTAAGATACTTAATAGTACTTGATTTAATCCCCTCATACCTTCAGTCAATTTTATGTACTCTGGAGGAATTTACAACAGGTTGCTTTAAATATCCTAGATGAAGAAGAGTTTTTAATACCTAGCGGAATCGTGTTCCATATCCTCGAAGGAATTACCAGGAAGGAATGGTTGTAGATATTTGCTCGATGTGGTGCTACTTCGAGCAGTGATCCGCTAGGAGTATTAATTTCGTGAAATGAGGAAGCCTAAAATTGGACTGTAGGTAGCCGAGAAGCACCTAATACGCGAGGGTCATTTGTGGACTTTTCTACGGTCGTTTAAACGTAATCACCCGACCTTTTTGTAGTATGGTATTATATGCTCATCATGTCGGAGATGGAAGGCATATGGAATGCAAGAGTTCTGTACACGTAGTTTTGCTGCTTGTTCCAACACGACGATACTTATATACTGACTCCAGTGGAACACCCACCACACACTCGACACTCGAACACAACACTGACAACAGCCAGCACTACAGCCGTCCCGCTCTCCAACTACTCCAACTCTGTTCGCGGCTAGTCGCTGGTAATGGACTACTAGAATCTTCAGTGCTCGGCTAGAGACGTATTGGAGAAGGTGCACGGGGAAACTAGACGAAGAGAACCATACAAGGAGATGCTGCGGCATGTCCTCGGACCAGCTGGAAGGCTCCGACCTGGCATATTCGTCCCTTCCAGGAAATACAAAAGGAGGGGCTATGACAGGATTGGTACGTTACAACACTCATCACTCAAAAACAAAGAATTTTACCTGAAATATACTGGATTTTACGGCTTTTTGAAAGACGACGCTTTTTGATCGAATTCGCTTGAGCGGCCAATATAATGTCTTACAAGACGGGAAATGATTCCAAAAACATACTCGAAAGCAGCAGTGGCCAAGACCTGCACCCCAGGAGCGCTCCGATTATCCCCCACCACTGCATTATTCGGTCAAAATATGCGAGAGAAAGGTGTGTGTTGACAGTCGCGGCAGGTGGGGGTAAAGAAAGGTGTGTTTTGTGGTGAAATCAGACAGATGGAGTAAAGTTCTCATTTACATCCTGGGTGTGACATAAATAATACCGTTTATTTTAAAATAACAAGACCTGGCATACACGCACACAAATTCACAATTGCAGTAAAACAAAGAACGCTGTGACCTGAGATGGTTCTTTTGTTATTTTCAAGACTGAACTATATAATGTGTTTTGAACAAGGATTCACGGTACAGTCAGCCGCACGGAGTTGTGCAGTTTAAATTTTGTTAAACCCCCACGTTGCCAGGATTTGGCCAGTTTCAGAATACAATAGAAAAACGCTCGCATACATAGAAGGAACCGAACATTGAAAGAACGTAGCAGCCTGCCTGTGAAGTCAAGGATATTGCTATTGAAAAAAGAATTTTGTAATGAGAAAGCATTTTATAAAAGTCGTGTTCACTTCGGATTTGTAGAAATATGTCCTGGAGCCGGGTGTTGTACTGCAGATCTATCATCTTAAGCCAAAAGACAGAAAAGTTTGATAAATAAATTGAAGTCGGTCTTTGAGCACTTAGAATGTTTGAAACCTGTTCGGAAATGGATCGGCTGACAGGCTGGAAAGGTGACTGTGCTGCTGTAGCGTGGCCAAATTGCTAATCTTTCCATCCTCCTCGCCCCTCGAAAAGCTCGGCTTGCATGGCATGAGTGCGGCCGAGCTCTCGCTGAAGATTGTCTTAAAGAACTTCATTACATGTTCATTAGCAGTGCCTTATGAGTAGAACCTGGGTGTTTACGCAATTATAGGCGAGAATGCAAACTATACGTATTCTCTAGCCCGGTCAATCAGAACCCCTACAGGTTATGTTACTCTCACTACACGACGGAAGAGCGGTCTAGTAGCCTTATTAGTTTACACCCTAATCTACAATAATACTGTCTAATTATCTGGGCTCTGCTTACGAGATTTTCAGATTCCTTGCTAAATATTGAGACGTAAAAGTTGAACAGGTCTCGGTGTGTATAGGCCCCTGTTTATAAACTTGTCTTCCATTCCTGGAGGTCTTACAGAGTAATCCATGTATTCTATAAACCAAGTTCACAGGCACTGAATTTAATAAGCCACTTCCGAACCTTTGCTTCACAGACACCGCTCTCTCCGTCACTTCACAAAAGCCTCTATAAGGACGTGCAGGTGTGTAAATAAGAAGCGCATTACAATAATTTTGCTCCTATGAATAAATATCTGGGATGTTCAATCGATCAGCACATGATCTAAATCCAGATTACCTATTTTGTACAGATGATCAAAGGCAACAATAACCTTCAGCTTGTTAGACAAAATCATAAACGTAGAAATAACATGTTGTAATTGACAATCAAAGATAGACTAAGTGCAAGGTGTAAAATCCTGAGCAATAAAATAAACGCAATAAATAATAAGCTCCCGGAAGAGAAAGATTAGAAAATATACATTACAAGCTTATTTTAAAAGGGAAGAAGAAGTTGACGTCCTTCGGCTGTCAAGCAATCATCTTCAGACAAAGGGGAATGATATTAGTATTGAATTATCAGTTACAAAAACCCTCAAAATTATTACTTATAACTACTCTTCTACTTATTATTATTATTATTATTATTATTATTATTATTATTATTATTATTATTATTATTATTATTTCTGTCTTTCTTTCTTTCTTTCTTTCTTTCTTTCTTTCTTTCTTTCTTTCTTTCTCTCTCTTTTCATCCATTTATCCTCCAGGTTTGATTTTTCCCTCAAGCTCAGCGCGGGATCGCAACTGTACAGCCTCAAGGGCAGTGTCCTGGAGCGTGAGACTCATGGCCGGTGTATACAACTGGCGAGGAGGAACGGAACTTCGCCCAGGCGGCCCCACCTGCAAAACTGAACTGGGACCTTGTGGGGGGGATGGGAAGATCGGAAGGGATAGACAAGGAAGAGGCAAGGAAACGGCTGTAGTCTTCAGTTAGGTACCACTCCGGCATTTGCTGGAAGAGAAGTGGAAACCACGGAAAACCTCATCGAGGATGGATAAGGTGGGAATCGAACCCACCTCTAGTCAGTTGACCCCCCGAGGCTGAGTGGACCACTTTCCATCCCTCGTACCACTTACGAAATTTCGTGGCGGAGCATGGAATCGAACTCGGCCTTTCGGGGCGGCAAGTTATTCACACTAAAAAGTACCACAGGGGCGGACAATTATTATTATTATTCTTTCTTTTATCGATTTTGGCCAGCTGTGGACCACGTAAATAACTCCTCATGGTTTAAACTTTCTTTGGCGCCAGTACTCCTTCATCCTCCTGCTTGCTGTTTCTTTTCTTTCAGCCATCCATTGTTGTTTCTTCTTCGTCGCTGTTTCTGGCTCTAGGAAACCCTTAAACGAGTGTAGCTTTTTTCTGAAGGTAGTTCTATTGCGGATGTCTTGATGTGTGATGTTCATTTTATTATTATTATTATTATTATTATTATTATTATTATTATTATTATTATTATTATTATTATTATTACTGTACCCGGAGGTACACCTCAACCCCGCGCATTTGAAAGAAGCGCCTTGGAGAACGTTATCTATAATACAAAACATGAAACAGCTAGTGCAGGAAGTTGGGACATTGATCAGAAAATGTCACTACTAAATGACAGAGTAATATGTTATTTTAAAGTTTCCTAAAAAGACTGGAGTTTTTGTTTTGTTTTGGTGTATCACTACTTGCAACAACTATTTCAAGAAATTCGTACTTTTCTCCATAGATGTATCCATGAAAGAACTGAGATCATGCACTCTGGTGCAAAGTGAAATAACTAGAAATTTAAAGAAGATTCGTGTTTATAGGTTTTCTCAACTGAATTGACTTACATTATTTTTGATATTCCAAGGTTTGCAACACTTCTTACTCATCCCGCCAACATGGGATTCTAACCAATCACGAATTATCTGTATTTATTTTTCAGCCAATCAACACCTATTTTATCCGGCAATAAAAATGGGAGGGTGTGTACGGATTTAGTCCATTGCCTTCTCGAAGCTTCCTCTCGGGGATAAAAGCTGTAGCGTTTTCAAGTTAACTTGTCTTATAGATCGTCGAATTTGTGAGTGTGTGTGTTAAGACAGGAGGCGAGGGCCTCAATCATCGGTTGGCAGAACATCAGCTAAGGTAATGGCCAACAGTTTTTCCATCTAAGTAGCTATCTCCGCTAACAGACCCGCGGAGAAGGTTCTAATCTTTAACTATGTAATCGTCAATTTTATAAAATGTTAACTTTCTTCTTTCCAATGTAAAATGTCGTATAAGTCCTAAGGACTTAGACTGTAAATCGGAAATAGAGAGTGCGTTACCCTCTTGAATTCCCCTTCAATTAATCTTGAGACGACTACGATTTTGTAACTGTTTTTCTCCTGTAAATCAAAAATGAACTTGTCCTTCTAGTCACCTCAGTAATGTGGGATTAGCCTCTGCATCGTCGGGCGGCAAGCCCTAGTAGGATTTTAACCTTTATTTCTATGAGTGCCAGTGTACGCCTACATACATTTTTGAGTTTGGGCCAGTAACTTAACCTGTTCTTTTCCAAGACGGCCCAGTAGAATGGGTACTAGATACCCCTGTGTCAAGTAAAATTCAGATGGCATTGTAAATTGAGGGTCGTGCCTAGAGAGGCATAAAGTTTGAATTGTATTGAGCAATGACGCTCTTTTTCGTCTTGTAATAGTTACTGGGTGCCTTGAGTAGGCCGTAAGAGTTCGGGAGCGCTGTCTCCTTAGTAGAATTGTAGAGCATGTAAGCTCTTTTGTGGTTATGTAATAGATTTCTGTGTACTATTGCGTGGGGCCTTTGGAAGGCCATATTTGTAACCGTAGGAGCAAAGTGCTCTTGGAAATTATGTTTTTGGGTGATATCTCTCCTTATCTATCTAACTGAACGCAACATTAGCGACGTTGGAAACTTGTCAATTAGGAGCTTGAAGCTCAAAATTTGTAAATTACCAATCCTTGGGTTTTCTATTTTTGTATCAAAATTGCTATGTACCTGAAACTTTGTTCTTTCACCAAGTGAAGAGTTTTGTTTATGTTTAACATCTGAAAAGATATGTGACCTTTATTTTAAAGTTTTAAATTTGACTTTCGCAGATAGACCCATTCCAGCTCACACCTTCTTTCACCTCTGTGATCCACGAAAACTCGGCAACAATTATTATTATTATTATTATTATTATTATTATTATTATTATTATTATTATTATTATTATTATTATTATTATTATTTATTTATAGATTTATTTATTTATTTATTTATTTATTTATTTATTTATTTATTTATTTATTTATTTATTTATTTATTTATTTATTTATTTATTTATTTATTTATTTATTTATTTATATTTTAAAAAATATTGGTACAGTTTGTAGATGGCAGATGAAAATAGGGCAAGCCATACATACACAGCAGTGTCCCCATGTCCAATGACATAGTCCCTAACCACGAACCCCGTCGACTCAAACCTAGCTGAGGAAGTAAAGAAGTTGCTCGAAGCAGATCACGAAAATATTAAATTCTAAGCGATGATTTTAAAAACATTTTCTTCACGCTGGGGACAAGAAGATCCACGTCTTTATACTTGCTTGTAGCATTTTCAGTGACGCGATGTAAACAGTGAGCAAGGCAGGTCAGGTTAAGAACTTTCAATCCAGCTCCCGCATTAACAGTATATGGAGCAGTAATACTGAGAAACAACAATGCATTGTCATACATCTGACCACAAGAAATCAATTAGGAAGAAATATTCTGCTGCCTTCTTTCATAGCACCAACTACAGCACTACACACGCACTGTGCTGCTGCATGTGTGGTTTCATCTATAGAAATCTATATTTTTCGTACTTCAGTTTATCTCGAATATTACAAACGCATCTTGTAAACACTGTGGCACATAGTTTTTGGGCGATGTTGTTTCGCTCCGCACACTTTTTTGTGTATTTTTTAAAAACTAGCCGAAGCTACACAATATTCAATTTCCACAACGGGATGTCAGAACTCGCTAATGCTAAACACAGGTCGCTGAAAAATGTAACAATTGACCTCGATTGTTTATCTGCATTACCTGTAAACAGTTGATGATTTAAATTAGATTCCTTCTTACCCCCTTGTTGTATTAATATCACATTCTTTTCTTTTAAGAAACACATTTTTCACAAATAAAATAGAATCATAATTTGGTGTCCTCACTAAAAGTATTACGTTAAAACTTTTTTAAGCATTTGTTTTACAGTGATCATTGAGAGGTTTTGTGGGTAGCGTTCCGTATCTTAACGACAACCTATGATGCCGTACTAACACACTGCAGGCTGCAGCAGGATGATCGAACAGCTTACAGTTTAGAACTCGGGGATTCATCCAGCTTATGACAACATGCCGACATCCGATTGGACTGCTTCATCTCAGAAAAAATATTGGCGAGTCGTTGAATCCAAAACTTCTCTCCTACGCAGTAAAATTTCACAGCATCCCGGAGCTTCCCCCTTTTACACCCATGTCGAACCTTTGCTTTTCCTTTTACGCATTCGACACAAACCGATGAATTCCCTATTTAATCGGTGTTAACTGATAAATAACGGCTAGGAGTGAAATATATACTTTGCAAATGACAGTTTTGGGTAAAACATGGCATTTTAATTCAAAATCATAAATTAAGCAAACAAAAACGTTTAAAAAAATAAACCTTTATAAAGCACTGCCATAATAGTTGAAAATGCTTACAAAGTGTGCCTTACGAAGCATAATCTTCCTGCTTACATTTTGAAAGTGTGGAAAGAACATGCACTTTGATTAGAAATTACGGCTCTATTTCTTGCCTAGTGTTAATGTTGTGCATCACATTTTAACTTAAATGAAGATCTGAGTATGAAAATCAACTCTCTCTGTACAGAGTACCAATTTATTGTGTAATATTTGTACATTAGAGTCTACACATATTCAATGCAACATTTAAAGTTATGCGAGGGAGTATGCGCGAAATATGAAGACCAAAGTCTTGCCACATGAGCTACAGCAGTCAGTTATACTTTTGCTGGTGTTGAAACCACAAGAAGCTACTTCATAGACAGTGGGTTTCGAAGTCATTTATTTCAAGCATCCATCTTTATTTCTCACTCTGTGATTGTATGTGCAGTGTGTTCTGACAGGTACAGATCTAATATCGTTTGAACAGTATCTCCAATGATAACCGTAATAGACCCCATTACTACATGGCACACCGTCACTCCTTGGGAACGACGCGGTAAATGGCCCGGCATTAATATAGGTCAAATGGAGCCAATGAGGGGACGGAAGTAGAATTGGCTGACTCAGTCATTAGGCTATCAACTGTTGGGGGTTGATGACATTCTGCAAGGGAGAATTAAATGAAAAGGAAGGAAGAGGCAACACTAGAGTGTACAATAGCGAAGTGGCTAGTGAGACCGGAGCTAAGTAGCTCCCAAATTTAGTTAGATTCACTTCAGAATCAGCTCAGAAAATTTAAAACGAGCTACACAGTGAAGTAGTACAGATTAAGAGTAAAAAAGATGTTCCTAATAACAAATATTTCGATACCTTAGTGAGAACGTACGAAGAAAATTATCATCATGAGGAAGATATTGAGATTCCCGACAGGAAGTAGTTTAGCCATTTTCGTTCTTATCTCAGATATGTTATATTCGTACATCGGAACTCCTTCGACTTATGTTCATTCTAAGAATAGTGTCCCTTACCGACATCATTTGAACTTTAAACAACTCTCGGATAATATTATACCTATAAAGTGTCAGTCCATGCTCTTTGGAGTATACTTTTCCTGTCAAGGCGAGGGGCCACTAAACGGAAAGCTGCACATTCTTAAGGTGATAAGGGACTGAGCTGAGTGTAGCAACAGACATAGCAACGGAGACCCACTTCATCTAGCCACACACTGTGAAGATAACAAGGGACTGAGCTGAGTGTAGCAACAGACAGAGCAACAGGGACCCACTTCATCTAGCCACACACTGTGAAGATAACAAGGACTGAGCTGAGTGTAGCAACAGACAGAGCAACAGGGACCCACTTCATCTAGCCACACACTGTGAAGATAACAAGGACTGAGCTGAGTGTAGCAACAGACAGAGCAACAGGGACCCACTTCATCTAGCCACACACTGTGAAGATAACAAGGGTCTGAGCTGAGTGTAGTAGCAACAGACAGAGCAACAGGGACCCACTTCATCTAGCCACACACTGTGAAGATAACAAGGACTGAGCTGAGTGTAGCAACAGACAGAGCAACAGGGAACAACTTCATCTAGCCACACACTGTGAAGATAACAAGGGACTGAGCTGAGTGTAGTAGCAACAGAGTGAGCAATAGGGACCCACTTCATCTAGCCACACACTGTGAAGATAACAAGGACTGAGCTGAGTGTAGCAACAGAGTGAGCAATAGGGACCCACTTCATCTAGCCACACACTGTGAAGATAACAAGGACTGAGCTGAGTGTAGCAACAGACAGAGCAACAGGGACCCACTTCATCTAGCCACACACTGTGAAGATAACAAGGACTGAGCTGAGTGTAGCAACAGACAGAGCAACAGTGAGCCACTTCATCTAGCCACACACTGTGAAGATAACAAGGGCTGAGCTGAGTGTAGCAACAGACAGAGCAACAGGGACCCACTTCATCTAGCCACACACTGTGAAGATAACAAGGACTGAGCTGAGTGTAGCAACAGACAGAGCAACAGTGAGCCACTTCATCTAGCCACACACTGTGAAGATAACAAGGGACTGAGCTGAGTGTAGCAACAGACAGAGCAACAGGGACCCACTTCATCTAGCCACACACTGTGAAGATAACAAGGACTGAGCTGAGTGTAGCAACAGACAGAGCAACAGGGACCCACTTCATCTAGCCACACACTGTGAAGATAACAAGGACTGAGCTGAGTGTAGCAACAGACAGAGCAACAGGGACCCACTTCATCTAGCCACACACTGTGAAGATAACAAGGACTGAGCTGAGTGTAGCAACAGACAGAGCAACAGGGACCCACTTCATCTAGCCACACACTGTGAAGATAACAAGGGACTGAGCTGAGTGTAGTAGCAACAGACAGAGCAACAGGGACCCACTTCATCTAGCCACACACTGTGAAGATAACAAGGACTGAGCTGAGTGTAGCAACAGACAGAGCAACAGGGAACAACTTCATCTAGCCACACACTGTGAAGATAACAAGGGACTGAGCTGAGTGTAGTAGCAACAGAGTGAGCAATAGGGACCCACTTCATCTAGCCACACACTGTGAAGATAACAAGGACTGAGCTGAGTGTAGCAACAGAGTGAGCAATAGGGACCCACTTCATCTAGCCACACACTGTGAAGATAACAAGGACTGAGCTGAGTGTAGCAACAGACAGAGCAACAGTGACCCACTTCATCTAGCCACACACTGTGAAGATAACAAGGACTGAGCTGAGTGTAGCAACAGACAGAGCAACAGTGACCCACTTCATCTAGCCACACACTGTGAAGATAACAAGGACTGAGCTGAGTGTAGCAACAGACAGAGCAACAGTGACCCACTTCATCTAGCCACACACTGTGAAGACAACAAGGACTGAGCTGAGTGTAGTAGCAACAGAGTGAGCAATAGGGACCCACTTCATCTAGCCACACACTGTGAAGATAACAAGGACTGAGCTGAGGGTAGCAACAGACAGAGCAACAGGGACCCACTTCATCTAGCCACACACTGTGAAGATAACAAGGGCTGAGCTGAGTGTAGCAACAGACAGAGCAACAGTGACCCACTTCATATAGCCACACACTGTGAAGATAACAAGGGCTGAGCTGAGTGTAGCAACAGACAGAGCAACAGGGACCCACTTCATCTAGCCACACACTGTGAAGATAACAAGGACTGAGCTGAGTGTAGCAACAGACAGAGCAACAGGGACCCACTTCATCTAGCCACACACTGTGAAGATAACAAGGACTGAGCTGAGTGTAGCAACAGACAGAGCAACAGGGACCCACATCACCTAGCCACACACTGTGAAGATAACAAGGACTGAGCTGAGTGTAGCAACAGACAGAGCAACAGGGAACAACTTCATCTAGCCACACACTGTGAAGATAACAAGGACTGAGCTGAGTGTAGCAACAGACAGAGCAACAGTGACCCACTTCATCTAGCCACACACTGTGAAGATAACAAGGACTGAGCTGAGTGTAGCAACAGACAGAGCAACAGGGACCCACTTCATCTAGCCACACACTGTGCAGATAACAAGGACTGAGCTGAGTGTAGCAACAGACAGAGCAACAGGGACCCACTTCATCTAGCCACACACTGTGAAGATAACAAGGACTGAGCTGAGTGTAGCAACAGACAGAGCAACAGGGACCCACTTCATCTAGCCACACACTGTGAAGATAACAAGGACTGAGCTGAGTGTAGCAACAGACAGAGCAACAGAGACCGATTTCTTTTCCAAAACGTTATCAATGAAACAAGGCCGTCGTTGAGATGTTTTACTTTGAAACGTACTATACAGAGAGCAAAAGTAAATAAGAGAAAAATTCTCACCAGTTATGCATTTCCGGCGTTCATGTAATCATGCAAAGTATTCTATATCAATTTGAGTTTGGTATACACTTTAGAATTCTGAACGAACTGATAATTCTCCTGTAAATAAACACGAACAAATATATGTAATCATCAAAACTTACTCGATTGCTAACGCATAAAAAGTAATAATTCTATCGGTGTTCTACACATAAGTACAACCCATCCATTGTAGTTCATGCGAACAGATAACTACAGTAAATTACCGGTATAAGACGCAGAGGAATTGTGTATCGAGTCACGCAGGTCCGTGGCTGATTAAATTCGTGAAATTACAAGTGGATCTTTGAAAGTAGATTGTAGTTTCTGTATTTCCACGGGTGAGAATGACAAAGCTTTGGAGTAAGTTTTTAACGTACATTGCCGGGCTGAGTGGCTCAGGTGGTTGAGGCACTGGCCTTCTGACCCCAACTTGGCAGGTTCGATCGTGGCTCAGTCCGGTGGTATTTGAAGGCGCTCAAATACGTCAGCCTCGTGTCGGTAGATTTACTGTCACCTAAAAGAACTCCTGCGTGACTAAATTCCGGCCCCTCGGCGTCTCCGAAAACCGAAAAAGGACTTTGTGGAACGTAAAGCCAATAACATAATTATTATTATTTTATTACTACTACTATTATTATTATTATTATTATTATTATTATTATTATTATTATTATTATTATTATTATTATTATTATTATTATTATTATTATTATTATTATTATTATTATTATTACGTACATTAACACATTTGTACGTTCCAATGAATAAATTGTTATAAAATAAATTCTAAGTGGCAGAGAAGCCTTCTCCTATAATAAGCTCTTTAATAAAATTGTAGCTGGTCTTTGTAGGATGGACTTCATCTAAATCCGAAAAAATCGCAGACCATATATATTGTCCAACCACGACTAATTTCTAACAACGACCACATCTCCTCCCCTGACGTACGACGTTAAAACCTGGTTTTGCTCTTTTGACAAAGCGTAAAACACTGAGAACAACCACTGATCAGCTCCTTCCTTGGTCGGAACAGATAATATCTGTGCGTAAACAAGTTCTTTGCCACGTTGTATGTATTAAGCAATTTGATATTGTTGCAATAATTTAATATTTGTGATTATAATGATAAGGATAAATAATGCCAGGGAAGTATGTGAAAGAAATCAGAGGACCGTCATAGGTACAAAACCAGTAAACACATTTGTTGTGTTAGAATGAATATATTGTAGTATTGCAAAAAATGATTTACAAAGAAGTAAGACCAAAAAAAAAAAGGAACGATTGAAACACAAGGAAAAAAGAAAAGTCAGTACTCAACTAGTTATGTTTTCTTTTGTTTTGAGCCACTACATTATTGTTTTGAACATGTATTTCAGAGGGTAAATGCAAAATCGAATACAAATGACACCAAATCAAAGACTAATACAAAAGAACCTGAAAGTAAAAGGCGAACCTGAACGGGAAAAGGATAGGGATGAGGAAGGCGAAAAAGGGACGCGCAGCTCTAACTGGTAAGAGAAAAGGGAAGAGAATAAAACGGGAATAAGCACCAAAAAACTAAAGGGGGAACGCTAAGGAAGGATCCAACGTTCCACTGAGTCAGTCACTGCGTTTTCATCCACTCAAAATCTTCACGATAAAAACACTGTTGACATGGCACAGGGAAAGAATTCAAAGTTTTTTAATGGCAGGCGAAAATACCAAAAAGGCATGAAGGGCCGCTGAAAAGATATTAAAATTTGGGTAAAAATCTTAGCTCACCACCTGCCTTGTAGGAAGAGTTCCATTTAGAACGCTGTGAAGAAAGAAATTAAGAGCCTCCACACACCAGCACAGTCGAATCCCGGACTGATGAGTAGGAGAAAATGCGAGTTTATATAGCAGAGGGAGTTGACGTGTGGAACATACTGGAAGTATCACGAGGTGTAGATTGGCAGGTGTGACGTAACAGTGGCCCGGAGCAAGTTGATGCTCGCCAGTACAGCAGGTGACACCGAGAAGAAATGGCCGGGAGAACCATTGAACAAGGTATGTCCATATATGAGTGTGTCGTAGACAGTACTAGCACGGGAGGGTATATTATAATATTTATTTTTCAATTCAGTCTAGAGAATAAACTAGTAGAAACTATTGTTCTTCCAGTATTCCACTCCTGTGACGTGATTTACAAAGACGGAAAGCAAAATTCCAAGAGCAAACAATGATATGATGGTAAAAGGGTTGAAAGACAGATTGTAAGTTTCATCAAGAGGAAAAGTCCTCTCAGTTTTAATTACTATGTTGAAGTGTCAAAGTACATCGTAACGATCATTAGAAGTACTTAGGGCTCAATACAAGGAAAATATCTTCATAGGGGAAATCACACAAACGAAGGTTGTAAACAAAGTTCACAGATTTCTTAATGTTATTGGCTTTACGTCCCACTAACTACTTTTCGGTTTTTCGGAGACGCCTAGGTGCCGGAGTTTAGTCCGGAAGGAGTTCTTTTACGGACCAGTAAATCTACCGACACGAGGCTGACGTATTTGAACACCTCCAAATACCACCGGCTTGAGACAGGGTAGAACCTGCCACGTTGGGGCAGAGGGCCAGTGATTCAACAGTCTGAGCCGCTAAACCCGGCTCAACCCGGCACAGATTTCTTCACATGGTTGTAAGGATGGAAGGGAGAGGGCATGTAGAATATTGTTCCAGTGATTGGATCCACACCAGGATTACTTGTCACGAGAAGATCCAAAGGAAAACGGCACGATTTGTTCAGCATGATTTCCCACAGAAGAACAGTGTTACGAAAATGTCACGAACTTTGGGCCGGGAAGAGCAGAAAGTAAGGAGACGAGCTGCTCGACTAAGCGGTACGTTCCGATCTGCCAGTGGAGAGATGGCGTAGAGTGACACTAGTAGACAAATAAGCTTGAGCGGATCTTAAAGGTAGGAAAGATCAGAATATGAAGATAAAGTTGAAATTCAAGACGGCAAATTGGGGCAAACACTGTATTCATTTATAGGAAGAGCAATTAAGGATTTGTATAATTTACAAAGGGAAATGTTGGATGCATTTCCAAGTCCTTTGAAATCATTTAAGAATGACTGAAAACAATGAACAGGGAATATACCACAGGGTGACAGCTCTAAATGCGGACCTATGACGACTGGTTGATTGAACTCGCACAGAATACCTGCGCAAGATATCCCGTATATGTAATTCGAAATGTTCTGATCACGTTACCAAATATTTCGTTCACCTCGGTTGGCTACACCTTTAAGACGGATGCATACTACATACCTTGATCACATTGCACCGAATTCTTAAGATACAATTCCTAAACTTGCCTAATGAACGTTGTTACACATTTTCTGAACGCCGTGGAAAAATACCACAACACGACAAAATCCTCAAACTATAACAACTCCTTCACTGTTGTGAATGGAACCTCTTTCCACAAGAGCTTAGCGAAACACCAAACTACGGAAGCTTTAAACGAGTACATTATTATTATTATTATTATTATTATTATTATTATTATTATTATTATTATTATTATTATTTATTCTTTAATTTTTCCTTTCTTTTCTTTTCTTTCCTTTTCTTTTCTTTTCTTTTCTTTTCTTTTCTTTTCTTAATCCGTTTACCCTCCATGATTGGTGTTTCCACCTCTACCGCCTCAAAAGAGTAGCGTTACAAAAATGTTTGAAAGTTTGGGCTGGGAAATCTTGAGAGAAAGGAGACGAGCAGCTCGACTAAGCGGCATGCTCCGAGCTGTCAGTGGAGAGATGGCGTGGAATGACATTATTAGACGAATAAGTTTGAGTGGTGTCTTTAAATGTAGGAAAGATCACAATATGAAGATAAAGTTGGCATTCAAGAGGACAAATTGGGGCAAATATTTGTTTATAGGAAGGGGAGTTAGGAACTGGAATAACTTACCAAGGGAGATATTCAATCAATTTCCAATTTCTTTGCAATTATTTAAGAAAAGGCTAGGGAGTAAACAGATAGGGAATCTGCCACTTGGGCGACTGCCCTAAATGCAGATCGGTAGTGATTGATTGAATGGCAGTGTCCTGGAGCGTGAGAAATTTGGTGGGAACATACAAATGGGAAGGAGGACCAGTACCTTTAACAGGTGGCCTCACTTGCTGTGGAGGATGAACGATGCCTCTTCTCTCTGTATGAATTCCTTTCTATCTTCTTTGACCCCGTTACGTTTTTCCCTTTGTACAAAGTGAAGTTCAATAAAGAAAACTTGTGTTTATATATATGACATAAATTGGTGCCGAAACCCGGGAAGTTTAGGGGAAACAGGGCATGAATTACGAAGATACACCAACACGAGACGACAAGTTTGAAAACTTTCACTAGTTGACTTCAGAATTGGCGAAGAAAATGAGCGAAACTGTCAATATGTTTATTGAACGAGCTTCAAATCATGATCACATGGTACTCCGCCACGAGACATCGAGAACGCTGATAAGTATCCAAATTACCCATTTGAATTACTTTGAGATATTATACGGGAGTTATTCATTGAACGTTTGCCAGTTAAGGGTTGATTTGAGGTTGTATAGCTAAATGCTAGGTTCCTTTATTTGCGAGAGAGTGGCCAGTAATATTGAATTGATAGAAAAGCCCTTTATTTTTCTTAGATACAATGAGTGCTAAAGGAATCTAAGAACATATATATGACTAGTGCTGCTACCTATCGGATACTTATAGCAACATAACCGAAAAGAACACCCCTTGCAGTCTCTTTAAATTAATATTTCACGAGTATGGCAGGCGAGAACGAAGATAAGGCGTTAATGTTGATGAAGAGGAAACGAAAGACAGTGCGAGCAAATATAACCCAATTCAGTAATGGCATTACAAAGGCAGCGTCAGATGCTTAAATAGATCACGAATATAAACGGTAGAGATTGCAAGAGGCCTTAGATCAACTCATTTCCCTCGATAATAGCATTCACGAACTTCTATCAGCCGCCGAATATGACGCAGGCATCATGGAGTGTGAGAAATACGACGAGGTCGCGAAGCGCGCGATATTTAATTCGATACGCGTCATTCGTGACAAATTACCTGAATCGTTCGGACACATGAATCTTGACCCTTCCAGACCTTCATCCGCAGTACCAGAGCCATCTCACTCATCCATCACGCACTCCGTAAAATTACCCACTATCAAACTAGACAACAGACCGACCATCAACACTATCGACAAACACGTCTTCCTTCGTGGATACGTGGAGGGAGAACCTAAGGAGCTAATCGATGGCATAGCGGTGACTGCAGACGCATACGAGGTAATCAAGAGGATTCTTAATGGACGATATGGCGATAGGAACCGCATCACCCAGGCGCTTCTGGATTACTTGGAGACCATGAGACCAGTTCGCGATGCTACGCCTGATGCCATCAATTGTACATATATAGAATGTAATAGACGCATTCAGGCTTTAAGGGCATTAGGGTAAAATGTCGAAAACTACGGGAGAATGCTAGCCCCCAAACTGTTACGTATATTTCCGGATGATATCTGTAGAAGGTGGATCATCTACGCGAATAGAGAGAAGATTTCCGAAGCGCACATAACAAGGCTTATGGAATACGTCAATGAAGAAGTGGAAGGCGCAAAAATGGCGCAGAAAATCAAAGGAGACAACGCCATCTCAAACTCATATTACCCAACTGCTGCTGCCTTGCAAGTCACTACTAGGACGGGACAGACAGCCAAGAAGACGAACGTCATCTTTTAGCGTTTTTTGCGAAGGGAAAGACCATTGGGCTCAAAATTGTACGAAGATGACAGATGTCAAACGACGCATAGACAAGCTGAAGTCTACTCAACAATGCTTCTTGTGCCTAAACAGAAGTCACAACTTGAGAAACTGCAGCAAGAAGAACAAAGTACCCTGGACTAAATGTAAGGGACCACATCACATCTCCATCTGTGAAGGACAAGTGGCATTAACTGTATGGAAAATAGATGTTAGCATGCCGAACTTGACATACCTCCAAAGAGCTCGAATTTGGGTCATCGGACCAACAGGTCTTCGGAAAAGAGCACGTTGCAATCTGGACGCCGAAAGTCAGTCAAGCTTCATCAGTTCGAAACGGGTAGATGATCTGAAGCTGAAAGTCATTGACCGGAGTGATCTGTCAGTCACAGCATTTGAAGCACCATTAAGTACATCAATCACTCGCAGATTGACCAACTTCAGCATAAGTAGAATGTGGACGAAAGATTCCGTGCGAATCGCGGCATTTGAGAGCAGGAACACGTACTCATCACAACCACCCGTCCCACGTGACATCCAGAGTCTATCACGCCTTCGTAAATTGCAACTAGCAGATCCTCAAGATGATGCAGACGATCTGACGATTGAGGTCCTGATAGGAGGAGACCAGTACTGGCAGGTGATGAAGGACGAACAGCCAATACGTATCTCGAGTTCCATGGTACTTCTTCCCTCTAGGTTTGGTTGGATTCTTTGTGGGAATTAGTCTAGTACTACAGTGAATCACGTGTCCGTAAACCACGTCAGTATCAATGCAGTATTACTATCTTCCGAGGACAATCTACGCAAGTTTTGGATCTAGAGACATTAGGGATAAAGGAAAATCAGCAACGAGCACTCACTGAGTGAGAATCTGCAATCTTGGAAGGCTTCCGTGAGTCATTCAAAATGGAAGATGGAAGGAGGGTTGTCTCCCTGCCAAGGAAGGAATGAGTAATACTGCACTCGAATCGCAAGAACGCTGAGAGGCATTTTGATTCCCTGAAGAACAAACTTAATGGAAACAAACTGTTCCGAGAGGTATACCACACTCTAATGACCGACTACTTTGCAAAGGGACATGTAGAGATGGCCCGCGAGGCTAAATCGGATACCGACACCTTCTATTTGCCTCACCATGCTGCAAAGAGACGGCACGAGGAAGTGGAGAAGAGTTTTAGATGCTTCATCCCTTGAAAGGGATTCCCTATCACTCAATGATGCCTTGGAGGCAGGGTCTAATCTCCTACCAGAAATTCTGGCTACACTACTCCGCTTCGGACTCAACTGACTAGCTTTAATTGGTACGGAACCCAACACTTTCTGCAGTTGTGTCTGGATAAAAAAGACAGAGGCTTAATGAGATTTCTATGTTTTGGAATGGAGAGAGGAGAAAATGGAGATTGGAAGACAACTGACTACGCTGCAGTATACAGATTCGCCCACTTGCCGTTTGGACTTGCATGCTGCCCATTCCTTTTATTATCTACGGTACGTGAATTTGCATTCCAGATTTTGTGACAAGTATCCCTTGGCTACAGAACCGCTACATCAAGGGACCTTCATGGATGACTTCACATCCAGTATAGAAGACGACAATGAAATCATTGCTGTGTGATACGAGATAACAGGGCTTCTCCGAGAGATTCAAATGCCAATGTCAAAAGTGGGCGATCACATTGTGACGTACCCACTTGGCCCACAGATATATGACAAATTTATAACGTGGCGGGTCACTTTAATATTAAAATAAATAAATGATATGTCATTGTTTCTCCAGAAACAGTATCCCAAGGGCGCCAGACTTCAAGCTTATGGCTTGAAAACAAAAGTAGATAATTAATAATAATAATAATAATACGTAATGAGACTCAAAAAACTCCCAGGGGTGAGGTGAACGGAACACAAATCATTAAGTACACTAACTTGGAATTTAAGGATCATTAATAATCATTTCATAAAATACAAATTAAAACAGCTATTTATTAAGATGAAAAACGTGACGTAACAGCGTTTTAATGACATCTGAACTTACGGAAGCAAAAGAAAAATTGAAAGAAATTAATTTTAAAAATGAACTGTTGCGCGAAGACTTGCAGTAACTTATGCCATAAGCTCACCATATGTAGACTATGTTGTCTTGAAGCTGATGATATGTGGATCTCGTACCGGCTGCCTTCTCTGTTGTTGCATTCCAGTCCTACTTCTACATTTCCTGTCCTTATTACTTCCTACTGTACTCCTTACATAAAGTCGTAATGGGTCCTAATTTTAAGTGCAAAACCACCATGGGTTATGTTCATGGAGAGAATACATTCGTATTCTTCCGTATTACGGAACAGTAGCGTAGCTAAATTCATAATAAAAGCTCTCCTGTCCTATACTAGTCAAAGCCGGTCTCCCGTTGACTACCTCTCGTCATTGAGATAACAAGTCCCAATGAGAGTAACTTTTGAGTAGAATATACTCAGATGCGAAGTGAACTAAGTTAAAATCTTCTCCGATGTGTAGACGTAGAATCGTAGTAAGAGTATCTTCCAAGCGTGAGAATCAGAATCAGAATGTCCGAATACAAGTGACAATCTGCTCACGAGTAAAAATACGAGTATGAATGTGAAAACGACTGCTAATGCTAATAAGAATCTGAATGTCTACTCCCGCTCTTGTCGGTGGTATATATCGGTTCAAAAGTCTCCTTCCATCAGCCATATCACATGGTCCAGTAAGATTCGAGGTCTCATCCCTTCTCCGATGTATAGCTGTGAATCCATCACGTTGCTTCATTACGTTCATTCACATAGGCTGAACTTTCCCGCTGAAATAACGAGTCCCGAAGCGGAGTTTGAAAAGTGGGTGTTAATAATGTATCAACCGTCTCTTCATGAGGTAGAGAGGGTAAGGTCTCTCGTAACCTAGACGACGTACTTTTCCTGGAATTGGGCTGAAATTAGCCTGCTGACTCTGGTCACCTCACAACGGCTATTGGAAAATTTACTGCAAGTTATAAATATGCATGATGTTGAAATACTTTACCGAATAATTTGTTTGTTCAGAATACGTTATAGCCGCGATACAAAGAAATGAAATGATGATTGAAATGGATGATAAAACCCTATATATACATACACATATTAATTTAAAAATGACCTATCAGTGATTAAATATATACATCTTATCAATTAAATATATAGTTCAATAATTAAAAACATTCAGTGATGTCCCAAACATCACATTCTCCCCTCTGAGCCTGAAACAAGTAGTACTTCGTTGAGGGCTCACGCCCACACTTTGCCACTTACGTTTCACTTATTTCCAAAACAACTGTACATTCATTCATTAATAATGTATACAACATAACACTATTTTACAAAATTACAACTTGATGATTCCACCTACAACTTAATAACAAATAATATATAACACTTCAAAATTTCCATTAAAACACAATATTACAACTTAGCGAGTTTCTGATGTCTCACTTTCTCAAATGTTCGTCATCTCTTGCTGATTTTATGAATCCAGTGTATGCAATACTTGACAATTCAATTTAGATCTGTACAAAATTTACACAAACAAAATATATCGTATTACTCTTTCAAGTGTTTAATACGTTCTTGCTGTATGACTATCACTTCACACACGCCAACACATTCACGTGGTTTTAGCCTAGGGTAAAATTATTGCAAGTCTTTATGATAACTTCTTATAGTCTACGGGGAATTTACAAATTTTTAAACTGCAATATTAATGATCCTCGTTGTATAAAATCAAATACTAGATCACCCATA
This sequence comes from Anabrus simplex, assembly GCF_040414725.1. NCBI lineage: Eukaryota > Metazoa > Arthropoda > Insecta > Orthoptera > Tettigoniidae > Anabrus > Anabrus simplex. The sequence continues at coordinate 54,776,049 of NC_090266.1, forward strand.
CATGGCGTTACGTAAAGAGAACAGACGTAACCTTGGTAATGAACTCGTGTCAATCGTATACACACACATCGTGTAGCAAGCAAAACAAAACTTGGGAAACTCCGCCTACCAGAGAGCATTCACTCCACGCTGCGACAGGTGTATATTATAAAAGAGATAAGCGTGGCCTGGCTCACTGACCTATATTCCACCACTATGGAAAATCCACCGGACTCGTAATATATTTACGTAAACTCCGAATGTTGAATGAACCCAATAAAATGCAATCACCGTCAGATAATTTATAAGCACAAGGTCCTAGTTTCTTATGTATACGATAAGGTCCTTGATATAAAAGGAAAAACTTTTTTGTGACTTTATCTTCGCTGTTAGATAACATGGGAACTCTCAAAAGAACAAGGTCACCTACCTCAAATTCATCCAGTACCTTCCGTTTTTGCTGCTTCTTTCGAAGGTTGCCAGCTTTTACTAGGTTTTCTCTGGTCAATCTAACATAAAATTCAGCATTACGCTGCGGCACCTCAGTAATACCCAATACTCTCACCAATTCATTTTGTGGCTTAGTACCGAAATGAACTTGCAAAGGTGTCAATCTAGTACTTTCGTGCTGTACGGCATTGATCCATGTCTCAATAAGGGACAATTTCGCTACCCAAGCGGAATGCCTCTCGTGAACTAGTTACCTAAACATGCGCGCTAGTTCCTTCATCACCCGTTCACACATGTTCCCCTGAGGATTTATGATGGATGAATGGACCTGAGTAATACCTAATTCACTAATTACGGCTTTCCACTTCTTCGATGTAAATTGTGGTCCACTGTCTGACAATATTCTTTGAGGAGTACCTAATTCAGGGACATACTTCTCTTGGATTATACGACTACAGGATTTTCCTGTTGCTTTCCTCATAGGGTATAATCTGACCAATTTAGAAAAAGCGTCTATCAAAACGAAAATATATTGATAGCCGTATTGTCCTTTTACAATAGGACCTAAAAGGTCGATACACACCAAGTCACCAGATTTTTCTGCAATTACTGCCTGACGAGGTCCCTCTAAATAACGGTTCGGTATCTTACCTCTCTGACATAGATCACAAGTGGCAAGAACCTTTCTGATTTCTCTTCCCATCTTGTCCCAGATAAAATTCTGTTGGATTTCAAACAGAACCTTATTAGCACCATAATGCCCCAATTCCCTGTGGATGAACCAAATTAACTCCACACGTAGCGATTTGGGTACACATATAGCCCATTTATGTTCGCTACATTTTCTAGCTAGAAATCCGTCTAACAATTTAAAAACGTGTCTACCGCGAGTAACCTGCTCACCTCCCTGAAGTACAGACAAAGGTTCCCTACATTCTTCGTCCACAGACTGTTCCACCAACAGGTTGCGTAATCTGTTTAGAGCAGGCTTATTGTCCTTACTAAGGCATGCACAAATTAAAATACCTTCCTGTGTTTTCAGGAAACTTCCTTCATCACACAATTTCTGATCTCTGGACAACAGATCAGCAAGGACATTGTCTTTTCCTCTTATATGCACAACAGAAAAATCGTACTCCTGTAAGGCCAGTATCCACCTATTAACCCTATTGGATGATAGCTTTGATAGCTTACATGTAGGTATAAATGAAAGAGCATGGTGATCAGTCCTAATCTCAAATTTTACACCTAAATCATACATTCTAAATTTACTTAAGGAATACACAATAGCTAAGAATTCAAGCTCCGTAATGGAATACCGTTTCTCCGGTCCACTTAAACCTCTAGACTCTAATGACACAATTCCCAAGTCTCCGTTGTCATCCTCTGGACATAATACTCCAGCCAGCCCATAGTGAGATGCGTCAGTGAGTAACACATACTTCTTATTTGCCACGGGGTACTTAAGAACAACCGCTTGCCTGAAACCTTCCTTTAAATCATTTAAAGCTTTGTGGTGACCTTTTGTCCATTTCCACTTACTGCCGGCTTTTAACAAGTCTCTAAACGGCTCAAGTAAGTTTGCAAATCTTGGTACAAAACGTCTAAAGAAATTGCATACTCCAATATACGACCTTAATTCCTTGATATTTCTAGGTGTACTGGTATTCAATATTTTCTCAATCCTTGTACTCTCAGGCGTAACCCCTATCGCAGATACACGGTGTCCCAAAAATGTGACCTCCTGTCTACCAAAAACACACTTATCTAACTTCAAAGTAAAACCAGCACGCTCTAACTTAGTAAACACCTTCTCTAAGTGACACAAGTGCTCTTCAAAGGTCCTAGACGCAATCACCAGATCATCAATATAAACAGTGGAGAAAGCACTTGTATCATCACCTAATGCAATATTTAATGCTCTAATTAAGGCTGCAGAACTAGTCTTCGTCCCGTAAGGAACGCGCTGAAACTGATACAAGCTGTACTTATGACTAAAAATGCTGTCAGAGGCCTGTCCTCCACTCTCAAAGGAATCTGCCAAAAACTACTTCTTAAATCAACAGATGAAAACCATTTTTACCCTCAAAGCCCTGAATTAACTCTTCAATAGTCTGTGATTTTAACTGGTCAGTACAAATACGTCTATTCATATCTCTCCCATCAATGCAAAGTCTGACGCTCCCATCACTCTTAGGCACAACGATTAAAGAATTTACATACTGGCTATTAGACACTTCAGTTTTCCCATCAGCTAACATAGCTTGTATCTGTTCGTCAACTGCCTTAGCATATTTGTGTAGGATAGCATACCGTGGCCCGCTAAAAGGACTGTCATCCAGCACTGAAAAAGAATGTTCATAAACATGTGTTTTACCGGGTTTCTTAGAAAAAATCTCAGCGTGTTCACATAACACTGCCAACAATTCTTCCCTCTGGACTTCCTCTAATTTACTGTTACTCGCAGCTTCAAATAAGGCATCCTTCATTTCCTCTTTCAACCACAACTGGCATAAATTAAACCCCTCACTGGGTTTCTCCTTATATCTAGAAACCTCAATAACACTCCACATAGCACAAACATTCGTTTTCCTCTGAATTTCATTACTCAGTTCGAGTTTGACATACTTATTATCCCACTTCAGATTTACTGTAGCATCATCGTAATCTAACTGAGCCGATTTTAAAGTCAGCCAGTCACATCCCAAGATGAGATCAAATACAAGGTGAGGAATAACCAAACATGCCTGTACTGAAATAAAACCCTCTATACAAATCGGCACCGCAACCTGCTTGCATATTTGTTTCGACTTTTTACCAACAGCTGTAATAATGAATGTAGACTTAACAGGCATTTCTTCCATCATAATACCCTGTTTAACTAGAGTCATACCATTCTGAACTAATACATGATTTCTGAGTTCCAGTATCAATTAACGCGTTAACATACGCCCCCCAAACTTCTAATTGAACCACAGGATTAATCACTTCATCACCCGAATCTAAATAATTATTATCTGGTTCACACATAAGATCTTCCTTAACATCTAGGTCATATGGCAATAGTTTCATAACACAATTCCTAACTACTTCCTGGTAAGGCTGGAATTCTGACCCATCATTACAGCCTGCATTTAGTTTAAAGGTTGCGATCGTGTACCTATACTTGGCTCGTTAGTACCTTGTCCTCTAACTTGTTGGGCATTTCCCGTTCTATTTTCAGGTGCGCCACCCCTACCGTTATGCCTTGGCTGAAACTGATTACGATTCTCGTAGTTTGGCTGTCTCCTATTGTCCCTTGGTTCACTATGAGGAACAAAATTATGTGAGTTTCCTGTTCTATGCCCAATGTTTCCTAGTGCATCAAAACTCCCTAATAACTGCTCCATTTCCTGAATAGTTTTAATACTTTGCATACACGCTGCTTCGCGTACCCTGTCTGGAAAATGTCGTAACAGTAATCTGACTACATCTGAATGAGCCGTGATTCCGTCTCAATTCTGGCAAATCATAACATGTGACAAAAAATACTCAGTCATAGAGACACATTCATTATGTTTGAATTTCCCGAATACTACCCTTTCTCTTTCACGGCTTTGAACGTTTTCGTTCCAGTATTTGTCTGTGAACTTCGTCTTAAATTCCTTCAGACTTTTCATGTTACTTTTATAGACTGAAAACCAGGAACGCGTCTCTCCCACAAAAGCATGATCAATAATGTCGATCGCCTCTTCCCAGTCCATAAACCCTTCCTCAATCCGTTTCCCAAACCGTTTTTCTACTACAGTATTTTAAGAAATTTTAATGGGTTAGTTTATTTCCCATTGAACTTCGGTAATTCGATTTCCTTACTGTAAATCCCTCCATGACTTTGCCTCTCAGTGTTAACTTGCCTTTCTCTTACTTCTCGTCGTATGCGTGCTTCTGCCATCGCTATGCGGTTCTCTACCTCTTTATCTCTTCTTTCAATTTCATTCACTACAGTGTTCTGTTTTTCTTTCAACGTCTTAATTTCCACTGTATTGCCTTCTACCATCGCAAACTTTTCTCTTTGTTTCCTAGTGTTGCCTTCTATTATACACTTAACCGTATCGATCTTGTTTTGTACCTGATCTTTAAATTCTCTTATTTCTTCCTTTTGGGTCTCAACTTTATTATTAATACTTGTCACCTGTGTCTCTAACTCCTTTCTAGTGTTGTTGCTTTCTTTTTCCATTAATCCCAACAACTCACTCCTCTGCTCTACAAATTTCTTTTCTACCTCTTGTTTGTTTTGCTTAGTTGACTCATTCTGTTCCTCTATCTGCTTGTTAAATCTTTCATTTTGCTTAAATAATTCTTGTAACTGTTTGCTATGTTCGTCCATCCTTTTATTAGCTTCGACCTTGTGTTCATTCAATGCCTTACTTAATTCTCGTTTAGTTTGTTCTACTTCACTTTTAATTTCTGATTTAGTTTGTTCTACTTCATTTTTAATTTCTGATTTAGTTTGTTCTACTTCATTTTTAATTTCTGATTTAGTTTGTACCACTTCATCTTTAATTTCTGATTTAGTTTGTTCTACATCTGTTTTAATTTGTTCCAATTCATTTTTTATTTCAGATTTACTGTCCTCTATCTTACTCAACATTAACTGCATCATTTCAAGTAACTGAGTATTATTACTATCAATATTAGGACTAACCTCCGCCTCGCCCCCCATCGTACTATCGTCTGAATCTAACGTAACTTCGTCTTTCCTACTCTTATTCCATTCGCTATCTTCGCTCCTAATATCAGTTTCTTCCTCTACACATTTATCTAATTCTTCCTTAGAATTACTTAAAGTACTACCCTTCAGCACGTGTCCACTACGCAGCATCATATCTTTCTCCTCTTGCTCAGCCATGTTACCCCCAAAATCAAACACACAAGAAAAATATACTGTGGATACACAACAGTTACCCCCAAACTACTGATTTTATCCTTCTATACCAGTACTTAATGATTTACGAGCCCCTCAGTTGTGGCGACAATATGTGACGTACCCACTTGGCCCACAGATGTATGACAAATTTATAATGTGGCGGGTCACTTTAATATTAAAATAAATAAATGATATGTCATTGTTTCTCCAGAAACAGTATCCCAAGGGCGCCAGTCTTCAAGCTTATGGCTTGAAAACAAAAGTAGATAATTAATAATAATAATAATAATAATAATAATAATAATAATAATAATAATAATAATAATAATAGTACGTAATGAGACTCAAAAAACTCCCAGGGGTGAGGTGAACGGAACACAAATCATTAAGTACACTAACTTGGAATTTAAGGATCATTAATAATCATTTCATAAAATACAAATTAAAACAGCTATTTATTAAGATGAAAAACGTGACGTAACAGCGTTTTAACGACATCTAAACTTACGGAAGCAAAAGAAAAATTGAATGAAATTAATTTTAAAAATGAACTGTTGCGCGAAGACTTGCAGTAACTTACGCCATAAGCTCACCATATGTAGACTCTGTTGTCTTGAAGCTGATGATATGTGGATCTCGTACCGGCTGCCTTCTCTGTTGTTGCATTCCAGTCCTACTTCTACATTTCCTGTCCTTAACACTTCCTACTGTACTCCTTACATAAAGTCGTAATGAGTCCTAATTTTAAGTGCAAAACCACCATGGGTTATGTTCATGGAGAGAATACATTCGTATTCTTCCGTATTACGGAACAGTAGCGTAGCTAAATTCATAATAAAAGCTCTCCTGCCCTATACTAGTCAAAGCCGGTCTCCCGTTGACTACCTCTCGTCATTGAGATAACAAGTCCCAATGAGAGTAACTTTTGAGTAGAATATACGCAGATGCGAAGTGAACTAAGTTAAAATCTTCTCCGATGTGTAGACGTAGAATCGTAGTAAGAGTATCTTCCAAGCGTGAGAATCAGAATCAGAATGTCCGAATACAAGTGACAATCTGCTCACGAGTAAGAATACGAGTATGAATGTGAAAACGACTGCTAATGCTAATAAGAATCTGAATGTCTACTCCCGCTCTTGTCGGTGGTATATATCGGTTCAAAAGTCTCCTTCCATCAGCCATATCACATGGTCCAGTAAGATTCGAGGTCTCATCCCTTCTCCGATGTATAGCTGTGAATCCATCACGTTGCTTCATTACGTTCATTCACATAGGCTGAACTTTCCCGCTGAAATAACGCGTCCCGAAGCGGAGTTTGAAAAGTGGGTGTTAATAATGTATCAACTGTCTCTTCATGAGGTAGAGAGGGTAAGGTCTCTCGTAACCTAGATGACGTACTTTTCCTGGAATTGGGCTGAAATTAGCCTGCTGACTCTGGTCACCTCACAACGGCTATTGGAAAATTTACTGCAAGTTATAAATATGCATGATGTTGAAATACTTTACCGAATAATTTGTTCGTTCAGAATACGTTATAGCCGCGATACAAAGAAATGAAATGATGATTGAAATGGATGATAAAACCCTATATATACATACACATATTAATTTAAAAATGACCTATCAGTGATTAAATATATACATCTTACCAATTAAATGTATAGTTCAATAATTAGAAACATTCAGTGATGTCCCAAATATCACAATATCAGCACTCTTATAGGATATATGGCGAGCCGAAGGATGCGAGGAGAAGAGAGAGACACGAGTTTTTAGTGATCACGAAGCTGTTTCTGTCGTAATTAAAAATATATGTGAAAGAAAGGAAGATATTAAAATTAAGACTATTAGGCAGTACCATATGGCTGATAAAACAGGTATGAGGGAGTTTTTAGTAAGTAACTATGATCGGTGGAAAACAAAATGTAAACAGACTCTGGGAGGGGTTTAAAACAATTGTCGAGGAATGTGAAAATAGGTTTGTACGTTTAAAGGTGGTAAGGAATGGTACAGATACACTATATTATAACAGGGAAGTAAAGAGACTAAGAAGGAGGTGCAGGTTGAAAAGAAATAGAGTTAGAAATGGCTGTGGAAGTAAGGAGAAATTGAAGGAACTTACTACGAAACTGAATCTAGCAAAAAAGTCAGCTAAGGATAACACGATGGCAAGCATAATTGGTGGTCATACAAATTTTAGTGGAAAATTGAAGGGTATGTATAGGTACTTTAAGGCAGAAACAGGTTCAATGGAGGTCATTCCAGGAATCATTAATTAACAAGGGGAGTGTGTATGCGTGGATATTCAAAAGGCAGGAGTTTTCAGTCAGCAGTATGTAAAGATTGTTGGTTACAAGAATAATGTCCAGATAGGGGAGGTGAGTAATACCCAAGAAGTATTAAAATTTACCTATGATAACAATGACATTAACATTAAGGCGTCGGAGGACATCAGTAGACGAATAAGTTTGAGTGGTGTCTTTAAAAGTAGGAAAGATCACAATATGAAGATAAAGTTGGAATTCAAGAGGACAAATTGGGGCAAATATTCGTTTACAGGAAGGGAAAGTAGGGATTGGAATAACTTACCAAGGGAGATGTTCAATAAATCCTTTAAGAAACATCTAGGAAAACAACCGATAGGCAATCTACCACCTGGGCGACTGCCCTAAATGCAGATCAGTATTGATTGATTGATTGATTGATTGATTGATTGATTGATTGATTGATTGATTGATTGATTGATTGATTGATTGATTGATTGATTGATTGATTGATTGATTGATTGATTGATTGATTGATTGATTGATTGATTGATTGATTGATTGATTGATTGATTGATTGAAGTGGGAATCTAATCCCACTCTACTCAGTTGACGTCCCGAGGCTGAATGGGCCTAGTTTCAGACTTCGTACCATTTTTTAGGTTTCGTGGCAGAGCCGGGAATCGAACCCGGAAGTTCTTCACACCAACCACTACACCACAGAAGCAGACGTTGTTATTTTCTACATACGTATTATTTCATTACTGTATTTCGGAAGCAATATGCCCATTTTTGTACATGTCATTGTCTACTATTTTATGCAGAGTAGTAGGCCTAGTAAGCCCGCCTGATGGGTATGATCGTTAAGGCGTCAACAATACATGGTCTGGGGTAGTGGTTAGGCGGTTCGAGGCCCGCTAGTCGAAATCACTATCAGAATGATTGCCGACAGGATAGACAGGGTGGTGGTATACAATTTCTAATCATTTGATTATGTGCCACAAGCCTGAATTTAGTTCCAAACCCCTCCGCAGTTTCATACGGAGTGAGGGCAAATGAAGCTGTTGATGGAGATACTGTGCCCTACTGCACTATTAAGTTCCGTCCAGGCGAAGGCCGGTCTCGAACCTAGAGTACAGTAGTGAACGAACTCTCACAGACGTGAGCTGGTGCACATAGTCTTACCTGAACACTGTCCTCTTCAATCAGCCGGTCGAGCGCTCTTCTCAGGATAACATGGGTATAATGGGGCAACATAAAGATAACACAAGGACATGTGCCTCCACAGGTAAGAATTCGACTAAATAAAAATTTAAAATAAAATATCTAACAGAAAACACCGCTGCATTCCAAGTTTAACAAATAGGGATTTATTACATAAAATTGAATTATTTACAAATAAAAGATCATTTCAATATGAGATGGAAAAATGACGCTGAGCCGATGACTATCATTTCACTGCCTTCACAAAAACACGTGAATCTGCAACAAGCATGTAACCATAGTGTAAGTAACGAAGTTTAGAAAGATGGATATCTGCCTAATGACACCAAAAACAATGATTCCCTTAAAAAAATTTACAAAGCCTCGCGCCGTCGAACCCCGGTGCAAACAAAAATCACTACAAAATTTACAATGACCTGACACGGTCACGAACCCTAGTCCTATGACAGGTAAGGTGTCCAAGATACCTATGCAAACAATATCAAAGATCCAATCAACACATCCAAGGGTGTCAGTATAAAATGGGCCAGTGTTAAAATCTTACGTAAAACACGTAGGACATAAAACAAATCTCTCTCTCTGCTTTCAGAACAAGAAGGTCGTTTCTTCCCCTTCTGGCATACTTGAAATACTGCAGACGACCAACACACCCGCCTGTGACGTCAAGCTCAATGACCTCCATTCTCACCCCACCCCTTGCGGCAGCCCCTAATTTACGAGCTCAAACGGGAAGACTGGCTAAAGTCTTGCCTTTCAAAGAACACATCACGTCGTCAGCTGTTAAAGCCTTCATTTAAATATACCTGGGCTATCTGCCCTTGTCTCCATACTTCAGCACTCTCGCTCATCTTACATATGCCTCTCATGGGCTAACTCCTGGTGCTACAAAACACTAATTATTAAGCGCTCGTCACATTGCCATACTTGGCATTTCCAAAATATACTCAATAAACTCTCAATGGTTGGGCTCTCTCAGGCCGACTGCAAATCTTACTTTTGCCTCTTATGGGCTCCAATCTCTTAATACCTGGGCTCGCTCGCTCTATCAATGAATCTGGGTGAATTACTGGTCACGACTTGGTCATAATTTGGTCATAATTATACACTTCTACGTCTGCAGAAATAAATGCCTGAATGTGATCTAATAAAAGTACCTATCTGTAGACTAACCTCCTATGCCCAACTGAGTTCGATCAGACCCTTACACAAACATGTACTTCAAAATAACGCAATCAAAATGAACTATAAATTCATTAACAAGGACTCTACAACTAACATCTACCTTAAAGTACGGGGTTCGAGTTTGAGGCCTAGCTCTATATTACAAGGGAAACTCTCCTATTAACACAAATATGCTGACTGACGGTTCCCATATTCCTATCTAAATTTAAATGACATGCTTGAAACAGAATTGGAAAGCTCTGACCTTAAAATAGAAGACATAGCGGAGCGGCCATCCCTGTGGACCACTGGATCTACCACATTCTGATAGACTGCCGGGCTTGCATCAGATACTGTTGACCACTTGGAGACATTCTTGCTGGTGTAGCGTCTTCGTACAGCTCCCTCTGTAGTCGGAAGGTGTCCTCTTCGATGTTGTGCTGGTCAGGTGCTCCCAATGTTCCTGGCTCGATGCCCGTTGTTGTGTTGGCTTCAGCTCCTGGTTGTGGCTTCTTTGGAATGATGCTGTCAAACACTCGTTCTGACTTGATGCTGGGGTAACTGAAAATGAATTCATATATTACAGACTGTCCAAACTTGATGCCTGTCCTCACTGCTAGCGTGTCTCACACGTTACACTGACCAAGTCTCGTTCAGAGTTTTAACCTGGTACACAAGAGTTTCTTTACTACTCTCCGTCACTGTTCTCTCACCCTATCACACGGACAACATATAGTTTTAGAATTCCTAACCTGAGCCAAGATTAACACTAGCATTTCGTCCGTCATACTTTGACCTCACAGAAATATGAAGCTCCTAGTTCATTAGTCTCTTATAAGCAGTACCTCATCTCCCCATAGCATAATCTCACAGGTAAAATCTTCAATTCATCTGGATATACAAGTTGATTACTTACATCTTTGCAGAAATAGCAGTACAGGTCGTCGTTGTAGCTTGAAGACAAAGCGTTGTTCTCAGTACCAACACGCCGTATGATGATTCGTTCCTGCAGCCTCTCGGTCTACGAATGACTCTGATATGCCCTGGCGGCCTTAATTTATAATTCCGGGTGGCGTCATCAAGCCACTTGGCTGCGTGCAATCTTAGCGTGCCCGGGAAAATTTTCCCGCATTAATTATCATGAGCGCAACTTAGCGAATGCATTAATTAATGCAGCCCTAATGCCTATCAAAATAAAGCAGATATAATACAGGTTGCAATTCTTGTCTCAAATCCAATGCAACTCTTCTGTACCCAAAGATATTAATTTATTTCATTCTTCCCTCCTAGAATAAGTTTAGCCGGGAACTGGAACGCGTCCCCAAGCTTCATCAAGAGGCTTCGCTTGGGACATAACTTCTATTAATGGGTTCTGGAGATTTCTCATAATGAGGCTCGCGCTCACTTCACATAAGAACGCTTCTTCTGGACCCCTTTATGACCTTTACTGTAAGACATCGGCTTCGTGGGTGGCCTAGTATTATTCCAATATCCAATACTCAAATTGATATAATTGCACCAATGAACAGAATGGTTCATAGCCCCCCGTGAACGACAAAATAAAATTTTGTGAAGAATTTTATTTTCCCAAATTCCAAGATCATTTTCTCATTGCAATTATATCCGCTGTCAATATTCCAAACTTCAGGGCATGGGACTATCTTCAGCTACAGACATGATAGCCTCCCTATCCTTCCTAACTTGGTAATAGGCATCCAGCAGAGCTAGAAATCTCCGGTGGTTACTCTCGCAGTCTTGACACTCCGTTTCTTTGCGCTGCTCAGCTCGCTGTTTCTGGTCGCCTGGAGAAATCATATTCACTTCTTCTTCTTCTTCTTCTTCACCATTGGGTATCTCTGGTTGTTCTTCTTCGCTGTTATTTCCATCTTCTTCCGGAATGATAACCTCCTCTCTGGCCATATTTTCGGTCTCTTCTTCCTCAGGTTCTTCTTCCTCTTCTTCGCCTCCTTCTTCTTCTTCTTCTTCTTGGTTGTCTAATTGATATTGGCCGGGTTGGAAAAAGGGCTTAAGGTTTGATGAGTTAAAGACCTTGGTCACTGTAGCGTCCAAGCTTTGGACCTTGTATGAGTTATTTTCATAACTATGAATTACTCTATACGGTCCAGTGTATAGCTCAGCGAACTTATGGTAGTATCTCTCTGTAGGGTTAGAGACAGTGGGTGTCTTAACTAACACTAACTCGCCCACTTGTAAAGGTCTATGAAAATTTTTATTCCTAGTTCTTCGCAGCCGCTTCTCAGCCTGTGCTTTCAAGTGTTCTGCCACGTTATTAACACATATCTCTTGAGCTAGTTGAGGATCCCTAGGGCACGGAATTACATTTTCCCAAGGACGTTTAGGCAGCTCATTATTGTGAATCCATGCTGGAATCATACCGGTCGATTCGTGTCTAGTTGTGTTAATACACTCTGTAATAATGGGCACTACAGTGTTCCACTTATAATGTTCTCTAGGGCAGTATATCCTGCAATACTTGGATATCTCCCTCATGATACGTTCACTCGGGTTAGCTTGCGGATGCCTGATGCTGGATAAGACATGCTTGATCCCTAGTCTTTCTAGTTCACGCTTAAACCCTGCAGCAGTGAATTGGCTCCCATGATCACTTAAGATGCTCTCAGGCTTACCCATAATGGGTATTATCTTTCTTTTGATCTGCGATAGCGTTGAACGAGTATTCGCCTTTTGAATAGGGCATAATGTAACAAATTTACTGAAGACGTCCATACAAACAAGGATGTACTTTAAGCCCCTAGTAGCAGAGGGTAAGGGACCGAAGAAGTCTATTGCGAATAATTTACGGGGTCCCGTAGGTATCAGTGGTCGTGGCGGTTGCTTCAGAAGGTACGGATTTGGTTTCACCCTCTGACAAATGTCACAGGTACGCAGGATTTTCTGTACCATCGACCTCATTTTAGGCCACACGAAAGTTTCCTGCAGTGTTGCTACCACTTTATCAATTCCTGAATGTCCTGTAGAGTGATGAGCTATCCATATTAAGTCAATCTGTAATCGCGGAGGTACCACAATTCTAAATTTCGTATGATTCTCATCCACAAATTTATGCAAAATGTTGTTAAAATAGTGATAATTTACCGCTTTGCGCTCCGCTTCAGCGTACTGTGGAGTCCCGGGTTGGAGTTCTTTCCGACAGTACTGGATTAGCCGTCCGGTCTCTGGGTAATTTTCCTGTTCCTCATGAATATTCCGCAGTCTCTCCAGTCTATTTTGATCCTCTTGGTCTAACAGAGTTAAGTGTATTGTAAGTTCCTCCGGATTAGGATTTCTGCTCAACGCGTCAGCTAGTATATTCAGTTTCCCTGGGCAATGTTCTACCGTTAGGTCGAACTGCTGGACGTAAAGTGCCCATCTACTGACCCGTGCATTAGCCATGTCCGTCTTAAGAATGAAGGTAAGTGCTTTGTGATCTGTTCTAATCACTACTGGGAATCCGTACACATACTTTCTCCAGTGAGCTAAGGCCGTAACTATGGCTAACATCTCCAACTCGGTGGTCGTGTATTTCAACTCGTGTCCGCGTAATTTTCTACTCATGAAAGCCAAATATGAGATTTTGTGCTCCCTCTCAGGTGTTTCCTGGTACAGCACTGCTCCGACTCCAACTGCAGAAGCGTCCGTCTGTATGATGAACTTCCTATCGAAGCTAGGGTACCCCAATTTTACAGAATTTTCTAAAAGTACCTTAGTGTTTACAAAAGCTTTTTCTTGCTCTTCTCCCCATTTCCATCTATTATTGGTCTTCAACATATCTTGAAGAGGCGCTACTGTATCCGTGTAACCGGGACAATGATTGGAGAAAAAGTTCGTTAGGCCCAAGAACTGCCTAACATGTTTAATCTTGATCGGCCTAGGAAAATTTTGTATCGCCGCAATTTTAGCTGGGTTGGGTCGAATGCCTTGACCGTCGACTACATGCCCCAGGAACAATACCCTGCGCTGACAGAAGTGTGATTTTTCAAAATTAACCTTGAAATTGCATCTCTCGAGGTCCTGAAATAGTAACTCCAATTTTTCCATGTGTTCTTCTAGGGTTTTTGTACAGATTAAAATATCGTCGATATACCGAATTGTAAACTCTTTTACCTCGGGACTGAGGTTCGATTCCAGTGCCCTTATCAAAGCAGCACAACTTGAGACTAGGCCAAATGGAAGACGTAGGAAAATATACGTTTGGTTGTCAAATAAAAATCCAGTAAGCATATTTGTACTTGGATCCAAAACGATATGGTGAAAGCTTGAAGTCATGTCTACCGTACTGAAAAATTCCATATCTCCGAACTTCTTGAGAATATCCTTAAGGTTTGGAGGTCTCTCATACTCGGGGACTAGGCGTTGGTTCAAGGATCGTGCGTCAAGGCACACGCGCACCGTTCCATTCGCCTTGGGCACGGCACATAATGGATTTAAAAACGGACTCGGGGACTTGGCGATTATCCCGTTCCTCTCCATGTCTTCGATTACCTCCCGGACCTGGGGTAACATCTTCTCTGGAATTGGATATGGTCGCTGTTTGAAAGGCTCCCAGTTATTGACACATAATTTGTATTGGTAATTCGGGATCTTTCCAGGCTTCGAACCAAAGACCGTCTCATGCCTCATCAATAACTCCTGCAGCCGTCCCTTGTCTTCCGGACTAATCTTTGCTTCTTCGATTTTACTCGGCAATAGTTCTAGAAATTTTTCTTTCTCTCGCTGTTCTTCCAATTCGGATACCATAATCTCGAACTCAGGAATAATTTCCTCGTGATCCTGTAGCCACCTTTCTGAATGAAGTTCTTCCGTCTGCATGTCCATTGTCCAAATACGTTCCCCGGGTTGGTAATCCTGGTTCTGGTTTAATTCTACTCGTTCCTGGTTACCATTTAATTTTAACAGGATAGAGTTCGTACCCATGTCAATTACAGCTTCATATTCTCTTAAGAAATCGGCTCCTAATATAAGATTGTATTCCATTTTAGGCAGCACAATACATGGATGGGACACCAGTAAATCTCCAATCTGGATGTCAAGTAATACCTGCTCCTTACAGGACGTTACTTTGTCAGGTATAATCCCTTTAATTTTGACCTTTGAAATTGGCATAGACGGGATACGAACTCTACTTTGAATGTCCGAAACTAAGGCCTGTGATACTACACTGACCGTGGCTCCAGTGTCAGCCAGACAGCGTACGTTTAAACCGTGAATTCTGGTATAAATTACAGGTAATTCTTTCGGTCGGGGCAAATTACTTTTATTAGGATCCTCTAATAGATCATCAGGAGTGATGACCCAATTATGAATAGCTATAGTCATCCACCCGGCATCCTCGCGAAATATTCTATCTCCTGGCACTAAATTTCTCGGTTTTTTTATCCTCTCTCTCGATCTCGGCAAAGCTAGGTGCATTTGGGTTGAGACCCCTCGGCCTGGCGCCATTATGAAATTCTTGGTATGCCAAGCTCGCAGCTCCAGGAGAGTTAGCCGCACTGTGATTCCGAATCGCTTCTTGCCATGTGTCGCGCGTTGACATCTCCCCCGACTCTCTCCCTCTTGAGTGGTAGGCGCCGTCTTGTCTCTCACCATTTCTCGGGCGCAGTGAACTCTCCCTTTGCCTGTCGTATCTCGCTCGGTTTCCATTCCATCGCTGGCGGTTGCTTCTAGAGTTGTAACGTTCACCGTCTCGTCTCCAGTACGGCCGGTCATTCCGCCGCTGTTCGAATGAATTTCTTCGGTGTTCTTGCCCTTTCCATAGGTCCGGTTCCTCCTGCCATGTGCTCCATCTTCGAGGTCGCCAGTTCGCATCTCCTCTGGGTTTAGGATTTTCGTCATCTCGCTCCCTCCGGGTCGGTGTTTGAGTGCCGGAATTTTGACATTCCTTGTGGCTTCTTTCTTCCATCTGTGCTTCTGCCTGTATGTTCACATTATGGACCGTCTCTATGGCCCGTATCCGTGGTTGATGTAGTGCAGACGTTTGGTCCCAGAGCCTCAGCATTTCTTCCGCGGCTACCGCCGTCGTAACATTAGCCGCGATAAGAGCCCTCTGTACCTCTACTGGCAGCTGTCTGATGATGGTTGTGACGATTTCCAGCTCTTCGGGCTGATGATCTAGCTCTTGCAAGCGTAAATATTGGGAAATGAAGAACTCGCTTAGTCTAGTGGGTGTACTATTCGCATATCTTCGTGCGTATAGCTCCATTCTGAGCGCCAGCTGATGTCCCTGATTCCAGAATTTATTTAGGAATGCCCGTTTAAACTCATCATAATTCCTAAATGATTGCCCAAACGCTTTAAACCAAGCTCCAGCAATCCCTCCAAGATACTTTTCTGCCGTGCGTAGTCTGCGCTCAGGTGGTATCTGTCCTTCTTCCATGTAGGTCTCTAATTCTTTCAAGAATGAACGGGGTGTGACCTCTCCATTCCCCTCAAATTTCTTCGGTTTCTCCTCGGGTGCCCTAATCCAATGGTAACCCGGGAATACACTGTCTTGACTGAATAGGGTTGAATTTCCTATTCTTGGTTTAGCCCTAAATGATTCTCCTAGTATCTCATGTCCCTCTTCCTGACTTTCATTCAGGCTGTCATCTCCATATTGGCGTTCCATCGGGCTATGTGTCCTACTCAGTTTTCGCTTCTTTACTCCGTTGTCTTCCTCAATTTTTAACTGGTCCAACTTGTCACGTATATTCTCCATTTCATTTTCTAACCCTAGTATACGTTTCTCAGTTGACCGTTGTTCCTGCTCACGGCACTTCTTCAAACCCTGGACCTCCGCGCTGATTTCCTTCCTAGTTCGTTGCAGATCCAATTCTAGCCCAGCAATTTTAGCCTTATTTTTCTCGGTCGTCCTTTCATATTTGTCTACCACTTCTTGAGTCCTAGCCTCTAGTTTTTCTTCTATTCTGACTAGTTCTTCTTGAGTATGATCCATGCGGACTACGACTGCCACCAAGTTTTCTCTGAATGTTCCTAATTCGGACTGGGTCTCCTTATCTTTTTCTTCCATCCGCTGTTCTATTCCCTCGATACTATTCTTTACTTCCTGAATTTGCTTCTCTACCGTTTTGTGCGATTCTTCCATCTGTTGACTTAACTTCTCGGTCGTGGTAACACAGCACAGCCGTACATTCTCTATTTTGGTATCTAATTCTGCTATGGTTTCCCTAGTTGCTTCATTTTCAGAGGCCAATTGCTCCAAACGAATGCTAGTGTGTTCCCTTAGCTCAGTTATTTGGTTAGCTACCCGTGTTTCGGCGCGTACTACTTGTTCGGTCACCTTTTCTTCACACTCCGCGATTTTCTCCGTAAGTTGCTCGGTTACGTGTACTTTAAGTTCTCTTATCTGATCCGAGTTCCTAATTTCTTGTTCTTTAAATTGAGCACTGACTTGGTCGTTCAAACGTTCACCGTTCTGAACCAATAGCTCACGATTCCTAGTCACTTGTTCGTTCAAACGTTCACCTATATCTTCCCTAAGTTCCTCTTTAAGCGCCACAAATTGTTCTTTCATCTGCTCTTTATCCCTAATCTGTTGTCCTTTAATCTCTCCTACATCCTCTCTAAGCGCCACAAGCTGTTCGCTCAGGTGCTTCAGCACCTCCCCCATGTCTACCGACATTCTACTCACTTGTAATAAAGTCCGGCGGGAAAAGCCGCTCCGTATGTCCTCGATTAAATTTCAAATACTATAAATTTCCTACTCTTTCTAATTTATCAAAATGTTCCTACTGCTAAACTCTCGAACTTTCAAAGCCTAAATTGGCTACCTCAATCTAATATCATGTCATTCAAACATATGGTAACCGTCAGTACAACACTATGATACAAAAATATATACACAACACAAACATAGAATTCTCCCACACAATGTCATAAACCAGCAAAAACTACCACATGCACAAATCCAAGCGATCCGATTATACACCTGTAAAACACAACACCTTGCAGGTCAAATCCCCGCACGAATATCATCCATCACTCCCAGAAAACCACACAATCAGCACATCCTCGCTAAACACCACCAACAGCAATATCCCTAAACTAATGGTAAGATCCAAGACAGAACATCACCAAATATCTCTCTGAACTGGCAGTCATTCAACCTCACAAGTTTAACAACATACTCCAAATATATCACCAAGCTAACAGTACAGATCACAGACCAAACTTGGTATACCTGCACAACACGTAATTGAATGCAGCTGTCATAACATATGCCTGAAATCAAGCCTTGCACGACCTTTATTTACCAAATATCAGGTCCTGCCTTTATAGATACACATTATGACCTATAGCCCTATTTTATGGGGAAAATCAACAAAATACCACTTGGTTGTGTGAGCTCGTTTCCACAAATATCAAGCATCACCTGACGGCATAATAAAATAAGCTCTATGACCCTCCTTACTGCAATATCGGGTCCTCAGTTAGCCACACCAAGTTCACAATGTAGACAAAGGCGCTCTGGTCCCTTTTACTGAAATATCGGGCCATTCGTTACTCGTCGTCATTAATACTATGGCGCTATGGTTAGCCCTTTTCGGAATTTCGGCCACCACGTTGCTCGGCAATTAAACTATGGCGCTATGTTTCCACTGTCTGGGCAGCCCTCATTACAGCAATATCGAGGCCCCACGATTGGCTTGCGCCATAAATACTATGTGCCCTACTGCACTATTAAGTTCCGTCCAGGCGAAGGCCGGTCTCGAACCTAGAGTACAGTAGTGAACGAACTCTCACAGACGTGAGCTGGTGCACATAGTCTTACCTGAACACTGTCCTCTTCAATCAGCCGGTCGAGCGCTCTTCTCAGGATAACATGGGTATAATGGGGCAACATAAAGATAACACAAGGACATGTGCCTCCACAGGTAAGAATTCGACTAAATAAAAATTTAAAATAAAATATCTAACAGAAAACACCGCTGCATTCCAAGTTTAACAAATAGGGATTTATTACATAAAATTGAATTATTTACAAATAAAAGATCATTTCAATATGAGATGGAAAAATGACGCTGAGCCGATGACTATCATTTCACTGCCTTCACAAAAACACGTGAATCTGCAACAAGCATGTAACCATAGTGTAAGTAACGAAGTTTAGAAAGATGGATATCTGCCTAATGACACCAAAAACAATGATTCCCTTAAAAAAATTTACAAAGCCTCGCGCCGTCGAACCCCGGTGCAAACAAAAATCACTACAAAATTTACAATGACCTGACACGGTCACGAACCCTAGTCCTATGACAGGTAAGGTGTCCAAGATACCTATGCAAACAATATCAAAGATCCAATCAACACATCCAAGGGTGTCAGTATAAAATGGGCCAGTGTTAAAATCTTACGTAAAACACGTAGGACATAAAACAAATCTCTCTCTCTGCTTTCAGAACAAGAAGGTCGTTTCTTCCCCTTCTGGCATACTTGAAATACTGCAGACGACCAACACACCCGCCTGTGACGTCAAGCTCAATGACCTCCATTCTCACCCCACCCCTTGCGGCAGCCCCTAATTTACGAGCTCAAACGGGAAGACTGGCTAAAGTCTTGCCTTTCAAAGAACACATCACGTCGTCAGCTGTTAAAGCCTTCATTTAAATATACCTGGGCTATCTGCCCTTGTCTCCATACTTCAGCACTCTCGCTCATCTTACATATGCCTCTCATGGGCTAACTCCTGGTGCTACAAAACACTAATTATTAAGCGCTCGTCACATTGCCATACTTGGCATTTCCAAAATATACTCAATAAACTCTCAATGGTTGGGCTCTCTCAGGCCGACTGCAAATCTTACTTTTGCCTCTTATGGGCTCCAATCTCTTAATACCTGGGCTCGCTCGCTCTATCAATGAATCTGGGTGAATTACTGGTCACGACTTGGTCATAATTTGGTCATAATTATACACTTCTACGTCTGCAGAAATAAATGCCTGAATGTGATCTAATAAAAGTACCTATCTGTAGACTAACCTCCTATGCCCAACTGAGTTCGATCAGACCCTTACACAAACATGTACTTCAAAATAACGCAATCAAAATGAACTATAAATTCATTAACAAGGACTCTACAACTAACATCTACCTTAAAGTACGGGGTTCGAGTTTGAGGCCTAGCTCTATATTACAAGGGAAACTCTCCTATTAACACAAATATGCTGACTGACGGTTCCCATATTCCTATCTAAATTTAAATGACATGCTTGAAACAGAATTGGAAAGCTCTGACCTTAAAATAGAAGACATAGCGGAGCGGCCATCCCTGTGGACCACTGGATCTACCACATTCTGATAGACTGCCGGGCTTGCATCAGATACTGTTGACCACTTGGAGACATTCTTGCTGGTGTAGCGTCTTCGTACAGCTCCCTCTGTAGTCGGAAGGTGTCCTCTTCGATGTTGTGCTGGTCAGGTGCTCCCAATGTTCCTGGCTCGATGCCCGTTGTTGTGTTGGCTTCAGCTCCTGGTTGTGGCTTCTTTGGAATGATGCTGTCAAACACTCGTTCTGACTTGATGCTGGGGTAACTGAAAATGAATTCATATATTACAGACTGTCCAAACTTGATGCCTGTCCTCACTGCTAGCGTGTCTCACACGTTACACTGACCAAGTCTCGTTCAGAGTTTTAACCTGGTACACAAGAGTTTCTTTACTACTCTCCGTCACTGTTCTCTCACCCTATCACACGGACAACATATAGTTTTAGAATTCCTAACCTGAGCCAAGATTAACACTAGCATTTCGTCCGTCATACTTTGACCTCACAGAAATATGAAGCTCCTAGTTCATTAGTCTCTTATAAGCAGTACCTCATCTCCCCATAGCATAATCTCACAGGTAAAATCTTCAATTCATCTGGATATACAAGTTGATTACTTACATCTTTGCAGAAATAGCAGTACAGGTCGTCGTTGTAGCTTGAAGACAAAGCGTTGTTCTCAGTACCAACACGCCGTATGATGATTCGTTCCTGCAGCCTCTCGGTCTACGAATGACTCTGATATGCCCTGGCGGCCTTAATTTATAATTCCGGGTGGCGTCATCAAGCCACTTGGCTGCGTGCAATCTTAGCGTGCCCGGGAAAATTTTCCCGCATTAATTATCATGAGCGCAACTTAGCGAATGCATTAATTAATGCAGCCCTAATGCCTATCAAAATAAAGCAGATATAATACAGGTTGCAATTCTTGTCTCAAATCCAATGCAACTCTTCTGTACCCAAAGATATTAATTTATTTCATTCTTCCCTCCTAGAATAAGTTTAGCCGGGAACTGGAACGCGTCCCCAAGCTTCATCAAGAGGCTTCGCTTGGGACATAACTTCTATTAATGGGTTCTGGAGA
Source organism: Anabrus simplex (assembly GCF_040414725.1). Taxonomy (NCBI): domain Eukaryota; kingdom Metazoa; phylum Arthropoda; class Insecta; order Orthoptera; family Tettigoniidae; genus Anabrus; species Anabrus simplex. Next base: position 54,797,400 of record NC_090266.1, read on the forward strand.
TTTCTCATAATGAGGCTCGCGCTCACTTCACATAAGAACGCTTCTTCTGGACCCCTTTATGACCTTTACTGTAAGACATCGGCTTCGTGGGTGGCCTAGTATTATTCCAATATCCAATACTCAAATTGATATAATTGCACCAATGAACAGAATGGTTCAATACGTCCGTCGGGGGCAACGTTAAGTCTTGAGCAGACACTTTGGTGGTATTCGATAGGATGAGGCTACATGCCGGCATCGCGTTTCCCTTCCCACTACCATATACCACGTCATTCATTTACTTTCACTAACGCTTCTTAGGTCGTAAAAATTTGTTGTGTGCTGGATGGGGCAACAGGTCTATTCCATACACGAGGGCGAAACAAAGAGGAAGTTACACTAGCTCGCCACGAAAGCGCGCTGTGTGTCGTGCCGTGGCCAACGCGGAGCCAGCTACAGTAACTGCAGACACGTTCCATAGGAAGGTTGGTGTGATACCCCGTCATGTTGTGTGAGCACAGCAGGCTAGGCTCAACGGCGCGTCAATTGGATGTTCACTCCAAATTGGAGGTGAGTGCAACGATCAGATTTCTATGGGCTAAACGGCTCAATCGCACGGACATTCATCGTGAAATCACTGCTGCATATGGTGAGCGTGCAACTTCTCGCCCATGTAGTGTAAAATGGTGTAATCAATTTGACGCCGGACGCACGGATCTCACGATGAATATCGCGAAGGCAGGCCCGCAACGTTCAGTACCGTTGCAGATGTTGACCGTGTGAATGGGATCATTAGAAAGAACCGGCGCATAACACTGCAGGAAATTGCCAGCATGCTGAACATTTCGTATGGCAGTGTGTTCTCTATTGTTCACCAGCACTTCGGATTTCGAAAGGTGTGTCAAAGGTGGGTCCCACTTCTTCTCAGCGATGTTCACGAGGGACAATGTTTCCAATCGTCACTGGCATATTTGCAACGGAATTCTGTGGAGGGCAACGAGTTTCTGCGGCGAATCATCACAGGGGATGAAACGTCGGTCCCACCATTTCACCTCGAAACAAAGAAAACATCGATGGAATGGGTGCACACCACATCACCCCCACGAAAGAAGGCCAAGGCCCAACCTGCAGAAGAAAAGGTAACGGCGACAGTGTTATTTGTCATGGAGGGTGTGGTGCACGTGAATTTATGCCGAAAGGCACGACATTCAAGTCGACTTCGTGAAACCGGTTGCGTAAGGCAATTGAAGAAAAGCGGCGGCGAAAATTAAGCACCGGTGTGATAATTTGCACGATAAAGCAACACCTCACACGGCCAACCAAACGTCCGAACTGTTGCGGCGATTCAAGTGGGAGGTATGGCATCATCCTCCATACAGTCCAGACTTAGCACCCTGTGATTATCATGAGTTCGGTAAGCTGAAAAGGGATGTCGGTGAAGACGATTCTGAACTATGAGGAGGTGAAAGCAGCTGGTGGTTCCATAGCGCTCGAGGTGATTTCTGCGTATCCGGAATAGAAAAGTTGGTTGACCGTTCCGAGAAATGTTTTTAGTCTCTAAGTGGAAAAGTGAACTTACATTGTGTGCCGTCATAGCCGTGTTGCCTATGTGTAGGTGGTTTCATAAATGGAAGTGTAACTTACTTTGTAGATCGCCGTAATTCCCGATTTTGTGTACAGTAGAAGTTAATCTGACTTGACGTGCCTTGATCCAGCTTAATCCAACATAATTGAACAAAACCCTGTATTTAATGTAGGAAAGGAGGAATCGTAATCTAAGCTGCACATTACTAGCTCTGTGCGAGTTGACAGACAGGTTAGAAGGTGATCTGTAAATAAATTCCGGAATATATCCATTAATAAAAGTCTTATCGAAAAGTTGTGAATAACAAACGTACAAGAAAATACTGTATACTTTAATACCGTTTATGACACTATCATTCGTACTACTCATAAAGGACATATTTATAAATGAAATTTTTAGGGGAAGCGAAGGACACGTGAAGGTGACCCATACACCCATGAAAATAAAAATGTGCACACCAAGGAAGAAGCGCTGTTTCAAACAGAACTTTATTAGTGTGGCGATATAGACAAAAGAGAGGAGTGAATACAGGATCATCGCATCATGACAGTGTTCCACCCACATGTGACATCTCTTCGGACCGCCTCTATTATTTGATCGAACATGGAATCACACATACACCAATAGTTTTTACAAATGAAGCTCCAAATCACAAACACGTCGACATGTAGAAATATGATGTCCCTTCTGATCCCACAAATGTTTGATGAGGAACATATCAGGTGACTCGACAAGCCAAGGATACCGGCCCCACGGTGTAGGGGTAGTGTGCGTTCTCTTACCCGGTGGCCCCGGGTTCGATTCGCGGCCAGGTCATAGATCTTTTACCTGGAACTTAGGCAGGTTCGAGGTCCACTCAGCCTACGTGATTACAAATGAGGAGCTATCTGACGGTGAGATAGCGGCCCCGCTCTATAAAGCCAAGAATAACGGCCGAGAGGCTTCGTTGTCCCATTCACACGACACCACATAATTTCAGGCCTTCGGCTGAGCAGCGGTCGCTTGCCAAGGCCCTGTGGGGCTATTGCGCCATGGGCTTTGGCTTGGTTTGTTTGATTTGATATAAAAATGTGCTCGATGTGCTTCTTCTTCTTCTTCTTTTTTCCTACGGCCCATTACTCAACTCTCAGTCCATCTCTGATGATGTCTGCATATCCCGATGACGTGCAGTGGCTATTGAAATCTCCAATAAATTTTAAACTTGGTTGTATGCGATCCACATTTCTTGCAGATTGTTTCCCGGGTGAGTTGTATGTGGATATAACGGTGCAGCTCTCCAGTTGTCGAGGTATTACTTCAATCTTGCCTTCTTGGGTTGCATTAACTGTTCGAATTTCCCTGTGGTCAACATTTAAAGACAACCTATTTTAATTTTAATAGTCATAGCTTCTCCTGAGGAAGTAAAGCAAAGATCATTATACACAGTGAAGATATCCTGGAGAATTCCCTCGTTTCATAAGGTATAAATCCAAAAGGCTATCATGTACAGTTTCATGGACAGTGGAAGTATTCACTAATTACTTGATTGCAATATACTGTTGGAGCTTAGAGGCTCTGTGATCCAGTGCATGCCTCAAATCCGATAACACGTTTTGTTGACACTATCAAATCTTCTTCTACCGCTTTTCCCACACCTTGGGGTCGCACATGTGGATCTGGCCCTGTTTTACGGCGGATGCCCTTCCTTACGCCAACCTTATATGGAAGGATTGATTACTATTGCGTGTTTCTGTAGTGGTTGGTAGTGTAGTGTGTTGTCTGAATATTAAGAGGAAAGTGTTGGAACAAACACAAACACCCAGTCCCCGAGCCAGAAGAATTAATCAAACACTATTAACATCCCCGACCCGGCCAGCAATCGAACCCGGGACCCTCTGAACCGATGGCCTCAACGCTGACCATTCGGCCAAAGAGTGTGGATACTGTCAAATCTCACCGGTAAAAGGGCCAGGACCACAAATTCCTCCTTGCCACTAGGAGATAATTCATTCTTCCTACTCCTCCTTGTAGTCCCGCAGTTCACTTTAAAATGATCCTGATTCATTCCTTGATTTATGACAAAGCTGACTGTAATCTGCAAATGTCGTAACGTCATAACTCATAAGTTGTATTCTCCTGCAAACTGTATTAGAATTTGTTCGTGCTAATGCCATGATATCACAAGGAATTACAAGGCGACATATGAGGGTGTCAGCATACTTAGCCTATAATTAGCTGAAATTGTCCTCTAACTGACATCTATATACGATACGGGGAAGAGCAGACAGATGTGCGGCTCAATTTACAGGCGGACATTTTTCTGCTGAGTCGTGTCTTCGCCATGTTCAGTAAACATGTAACATGTTATAGCATAAAAAGCATTGCACATCTGACAGTAGTTAAGTGTACTTGTACCACACAACACCTGCTTGGCAAGGTGCAGAGAAACTAACAATCGTTAAAATTCACTTTATTTATAAACCGTTCTCACGAGTGGAGAATTTATCAGAATATTTGCGGTAAATCTACTTCAGTCTTTTGCTACAGAAAATCTGAGTATTAATTCCCCTAATATTCAGTATGCATGTACCTCGAATACATTGTCGCTGCACCGGCAAAACGTTGTATTGCACAATGCTCCCCCATGCATTATTCTCCTGACGACTGGTCACGCCTCCCAGCCACGTATCGATAAGCAGTCCATCAGAACAATTTTCCTTGTGTTCGTTTTCCTTTGTGGGTAAACGAAAATGAACATTACATACATTAGAGTATACTGCATAAGTGCCTAAATACGTCATGGAACGTACATTGCTACAGCGCGGTACGGTAAGGTTTATTTTCTTTTACACGTTCGCATACGAAGACGAACACAACGAAAATTGTTCTGATGGGCTGCATATCCATATGTGACTGGGAGGCGTGACCAGTCTTAAGGAGAATAATGAATAGGAAGGACATTGTGGGATGCGAGGTTTTGCCTGTGCAGCGACGACCTCTACCTAGTGCATAATTTTCGAATCATTATCAACTGTAAAATCGCGTTTGATCATATTTTCATTTGAAAGGCAGCAGAACCTGACAAGGACTTCAAAAACTTAGGATATCGTCGGAGAAAAAAACCAAACCTCGTGTGTCACAAAGCCCTTCCTGCCCATTATGTTCCTCAAGACTGGTCACGCTCCAAGCCTCCCTCCGAAAGTGTATAGGAAAATGAACATTAAATACAGTAAGATGTATACTCAGTGGCGGTGAGAAGGACCCTACTGACCCCGCGCTGAGGGGAGACCCATGAATGTTTCTTAATTCGTGATTTTATATATTGACAAAGCTACAGCGCCCAACACAGTATTATTTGTATTACAGAGGATTTTTTTATACATAGGCCGTCGTAGTGCAGATTTTCTTTCGTCAGTAATAGTACAGCGGTTATTTCTGAAAGAATGTGGGTGTCCAATATTAACCATCCCTTGCTGTCACTCACAACGATGAACAAGGCTTTTAAAGTAATTGGCCAGACCTGAGAACTCAGAATGCAGCAAAGATATCCTCCTTATTTAACACTAAATACTGAAGTTTCGAGCCTGTCAGTGTAGCTAAGTAGCTCTACGACGGACGGTTGAGCTGTAAATAGTAGTAAATTATTTGGTCCTAGGAACGAGATAATTTTTTTAATATTGTGACGGTCAGCGTGTTTTGGTTACTATAAATGGAATACGCATTTTTGAGAGCGAGAGGGGGAGAGAGAGAGAGAGAGAGAGAGAGAGAGAGAGAGAGAGAGCGAGAGAGAGTATAAGTGTATTATTTGAATTCCTTCGGATTTGTAAACTAAATTGTACCGAGCTTGATAGCTGCAGTCGCTTAAGTGCGGCCAGTATCCAGTATTCGGGAGATAGTAGGTTCGAACCCCACTGTCGGCAGCCCTGAAGATGATTTTCCGTGGTTTCCCATTTTCACGCCAGGCAAATGCTGAGGCTGTACCTTAATTAAGGCCACGGCCGCTTCCTTCCCATTCCTAGGCCTTTCCTGTCGTCGCCATAAGACCTATCTGTGTCGGCGCGACGTGAAGCAACTAGCAAAAAAAAACTAAATTGTGTAACTTCCTCTTCTTCTTCTTCTTCTTATTCTTCTCATTATTATTATTATTATTATTATTATCGTTGCTATTCATTGTAATAATAAACAAACTTGTACTAAGAAATAATCTTGTAAGTTTCCTTATCAGGAAACGAGGGACCCATTTTCAATTATTTCGGGGGGGGGGGGGGAGAGCCTCTTATCGCCGCTACTGCGTATACTGTAGGAGAGAGTAAATTTGCCGCGCAAACATACGTCCCTACAGAATACGGTACGGTAAGGTTCAATTTCCTTTACACGTGAGCATAGGAAAATGAACACAACGAAAATTGTTCTGATAGACTGCATATCCAAATGTGGCTGGGAGGCGTGACCAGTATTAAGGGAAATACTGGAGAGGGAGAACATTGTGACATACAATGTTTGGTTTGTTCCTCAAATTGTTGGCTTTAATTTATGTTATGAAGTACTTAGGGACTTGTGAGATGGCATGATAGGATTGCTTGACGCCTTTAATATGGCTTCTAGGGGCCATCTCATAAAACACTGGTGTAGCGTTTAGCCAGCACCTGGGTGCTACAGAGTTGGGTGCCATTGTCGAAAGTTGAAACTCATATTCGGCGCTATAGAAAACAGCTTAGCCCCTCTGAGGAACAGATTCATGGCGTTGTAGCTAGAATTATGATTTTCCTCTGTCATTGTTTCCACATTAGGGGAGTTTCTCTTCGAGCTGTAGAGTAACTGCGGAGCAGCCCCGCGTGTTCTTGGAGCCGCCGGCTTCCATACCAAATCAAAGCCCATTAAGACGAACAATTCTTCTCACTTCAAGTGGAGGAGGGAAGTTACATTTATAAAATTTACATTTATATCCTTCAAATATTTGATTCATCATGGCTCATACTTCGTAACGAGACGATTGTTAAGCAAAACGAAACAGGGAAAGACATGAAGCTGTGAGCAAAATGGTGAATTCAGAAGTCGGACAGTAATGAGTAAGAGAGTGGGAGATTTATAACAATTTTATCAGCAGAAGATGTGGGAGTAGTAGTAGTCGTGGCGGTGGTGGTGGTGATTATTGTTTCAACAGGAAGTACAACTGAGCAATTGTCCTCTATTAACACAAGTCAAAGAAAACATGGAAGGTACGCAACACTTCTAAAAATGAAGGTATTGGCCAAAGAAAGACAAGGGCCTCAAGGGCGTGAATATGAAAGATTCCTAAGGCCTACATTCGTAATAGCGTCGCAAAACAAGAAAAGTTGACCAAGGGCGGTCGGATAGCATAGACGAAAGTAATAAGTGAAAGCAATGTCAGGATTCATCTAACGACCCCTTTGTCGCCAACCAACACTCCCTAGTTAGGAGCACATGAGGCCTTTTTTAGTGGCCTCTTACGAGAGGCAGGAGATACAGTAGGCGTTATTCTACCGACCCCACCCACAGGGGGGAAGTTGTGAGAGTTACTTTCCTACTACAGTAACTGAACTGGTGTAATAATAATAATAATAATAATAATAATAATAATAATAATAATAATAATAATAATAATAATAATAATAGTAATAATAATTTGCTTTACGTCCCATTAACTACATTTACGTATTTTGGAGACGCCGAGGTGGCGGAGTTTAGTCCCGCAGGAGTTCTTTTACGTGCCAGTAAATATACCGACACGAGGCTGACGTATTTGAGCACCTTCAAAGGCCACCGGACTGAGCCAAGATGGAACCTGCCAAGTTGTGGTCAAAAGGCCAGTGCCACTCAGCCCGGCCTGAACTACACTTTTGCTTGTGTGTTCATGTTTATTACTTTCCAATAACACACCGTTTCTGTCCACATCGTACTGTGAGGTAAATTTTAGTATAGTGCCCTAAATCACCAAATGGAAGGACGTGGGTTTGATTCCCCGTGAGAAAGTCGAGAAATTGGCATAAAGAGATTTCCACTTCTAACCCTGAGGCTGACACAGCCTGCACCAAAAATGAGAACCAGGTTAATTCCTGGGCGTAAAGGTGGCCGGATATACAGCAAACCAGTCTATCTCATGAGTTCACTCCTCCAAGGACCTTCACGGAAAAGATTTCACTTTGATTTGGCTACCTTAGATCATCACATTGGACATCTCTGTTAATCCTAGACCCAGATCATTCCAATACCCACAGACCTCACTGAAAAATAAGTTATCACGTCCCTCCAGTGTATGGGACCCTCACCAGGATTACTTGGTTTAAGAACTGGAAATAATCCAAAGAAAAGCAGCTCGATTTGTTCTGGGTGATTTCCGACAAAAGAGTAGCGTTACAAAAATGTTGCAAAGTTTTGGGCTGGGAAGACTTGGGAGAAAGGAGACGACCTGCTCGACTATTTGGTATGTTCCGAGCGGTCAGTGGAGAGATGGCGTGGAATGACATCAGTAGATGAATAAATTTGAGTGGTGTCTTTAAAAGTAGGAAAGATCACAATATGAAGAGAAAGTTGGAATTCAAGAGGACAAATTGTGGCAAATCTTCATTTATAGGAAGGGGAGTCAGGGATTGGAATAACTTACCAAGGCAAGGGTGATATTCAATAAAATTCCAATTTATTTGCAATAATTTAAGAAAATGCTAGGAAAACAACAGATACAGAATTTGCCACCTGGGCGACTGCCCTAAATGCAGATCAGTATTGATTGATTGATTGATTGATTGATTGATTGATTGATTGATTGATTGATTGATTGATTGATTGATTGATTGATTGATTGATTGATTGATTGATTGATTGATTGATTGATTGATTGATTGATTGATTGATTGATTGATTGATTGATTGATTGATTGATTGATTGATTGATTGATTGATTGATTGATTGATTGAAACACATATAAGAACACAGAGCTGATGACCACGGACATCCCAAGGTCTTAACACGAATCAACAACATTTTTTTTCTGTTTTCTTTTGTATTCATGTTTGTTAATCCATCAGTGCTCAAGAATTATTTAGTATAACGTTACCGGTAATTATTTAGTTATAGCTCCTACGTTATTTCGATATTTTCAATTAATTCCCACCTTTTAGTTTTCTGAACATCTTTCTTTCCTTTTTCTTAATCTGTTTACCCTCCAGTGTTGGTTTTTCCCTCCAGGGCAGTGTCCTGGAACGTGAAACTTTGCTTCGGGTGGATACAACTGGGCAGGAGGACCAGTGCTCACCCAGGCGGCCTCACTTGCTATGCTGAGCAGGGGCCTTCTAGGGGGGATGAGAAAATTGAAAGGGATTGACAAGCAAGAGGTAAGGAAGTGGCCGTGGCTTTAAGTTAGGTACCATCCCGGCATTTGCCTGGAAGAGAAGTGGGAAACAAATGGAAAACCACTCGGAGGATGGTTGAGGTAGGAATCGAACACACATCCACTCAGTTGACATCCCATGGCTGAGTGGACACCGTTCCAGCCCCCGTACCACTTTTTAAATTTCCTGGCAGAGCCGGGAATCGAACCCGGGCCTCCGGGAGTGCCAGCTAATCACGCTAACCACTACACTACAGAGGCTGCCTTTCCGAACATCTGTGTGCATTTTACATTCTGGTCAGGTATCTGCAACATGTCACTGGTGAAGAATCAAAACCTCGTACGTCATAATGCTCTTCCTATTCATTATTTTTCTTAAGATTGGTCCCGCCTCCCAGCCACATATGTACATTTACTCCATCAAAACAATGCTCACCGAGCTCGATAGCTGCAGTCGCTTAAGTGCGGCCAGTATCCAGTAATCGGGAGATCGTGGGTTCGAGCCCCACTGTCGGCAACCCTGAAGCTGGTTTTCCGTGGTTTCCCATTTTCACACCAGGCAAATGCCGGGTCTGTACCTTAATTAAGGCCATGGCCGCTTCCTTCCACTCCCTAGGCCTTTCCCATCCCATCGTCGCCATAAGACATATCTGTGTCGGTGCGACGTAAAACAAAAACAAAAACAAAAAAAATTTCCTGTTGCATCGTCACCATAAGACCTATCTGTATCTGTGCGACGTAAAGCAACATGTAAAAAAAAATTAAATTTCGTTCAAACTGTTGTAGGCCCATGGTTCATGGTGTGGGTTACTGTAGTCACGTTCTAGTGCATGAACCTTGGGCAACGGCTGAGTGGCCTAGTAAGTGGTCCTGTGAGTCGGGCCACCAGTGGGTATGGAATGGGAGTGGGCATCCAAGACATGTTCTGGGTCATGACCATCCCTGTGCTCAGGCGTCTAGGACTAGACTATACAATTCACCGGTGGTCCATAACCCGTTAGAGGAGAAATCCTCACTTGAACTATGTGCAAGTAGGGTAGCATCCTGCTTCATGAATTTACCGAGCTCAGAACATTTTAAGCAAGCCTCGGACCTATGGGAGTAACGGAGTCCCACTCCCATTTGACAGGCGAGGGACTCCTTGGAAACAACTTGGTGAACGAAATGGAATTCGATGGGGAGCTATCTACATTAATGGGGCTTATGGAAGAAAGAAAGTAGAACTGGCTGAGTCAGGAAAGAGGATGCATCTGGATGTGCTAGGAGTAAGTGATATTCGGGTAAGGGGAGATAACGAGGAAGAGATAGGAGATTATAAATTGTATTTGACGGGTGTTAGAAAGGGAAGGGCAGAGTTTGGGGTAGGGCTCTTTATCAGAAATACAATTGCATGCAACATAGTTTCTGTTAGGCACGTAAATGAGCGAATGATGTGGGTAGATTTGTCAGTTGGAGGAATCAGGACTAGAATTGTCTCCGTGTATTCACCATGGGAGGGTGCAGATGAGGATGAAGTTGACAAGTTTTATGGAGCATTAAGTGACATCGTGGTCAGGGTCAACAGCGAGGATAGAATAGTGCTAATGGGCGATTTCAATGCGAGAGTTGGGAATAGAACTGAAGGATACGAAAGGGTGATTGGTAAATGTGGGGAAGATATGGAAGCTAACGGGAATGGGAAGCGTTTGCTGGAATTCTGTGCTAGTATGAGTTTAGCAGTTACGAATACATTCTTCAAGCATAAGGTTATTCATCGCTACAAATGGGAGGTTAGGGGTACCAGATCCATAATAGAATATATCTTAACCGACTTCTAATTCAGGAAATCTGTTAGGAATGTACGAGTTTTCCGGGGATTCTTCAATGATACAGACCACTATCTGATCTGTAGTGAACTATCTCTAGGCCTAGGGTAGAGAAAGTGAAATTTGTCTGCATACGAATAAGGGTAGAAAATCTCCAGGATGACGAAATTGGACAGAAGCACATGGATATGATTAATAAGAAGTTTCGAACAGTAGACAGTAAGCAGGTTCAGGATATAGAAAATGAATGGGTGGTATACAGGGATGCTGTAATAGAAACAGCAAGGTAATGCCTAGGAACAACTGTGAGTAATGATGGGAAAAGGCGAACATTTGGTGGAATGATGAAGTGAGAGCTGCTTGTAAACGTAAAAAGAAGGCTTATCAGAAGTGGCTTCAAACAAGGGCCAAGCCAGACAGGGATTTGTACGTAGGTGAAAGAAACAGAGCGAAACAAATGGTTGTTGAATCCAAAAAGAAGTCGTGTGAAGATTTTGGTAATAACCTGGAAAGGCTAGGTCAAGCAGCAGGGAAACCTTTCTGGACAGTAATAAAGAATATTAGAAAGGGAGGGAAAAAGGAAATGAACAGTGTTTGAGTAATTCAGGTGAACTCATAATAGATCCCAGGGAATCACTGGAGAGGTGGACGGAATATTTTGAACATCTTCTCAATGTAAAAGGAAATCATCCTGGTGGTGTTGCGAACAGCCAAGCTCACGGGGAGGAGGAAAATGATGTTGGTGAAATTTCGTTTGAGGAAGTGTAAATAATGGTAAATAAATTCCATTGTCATACAGCAGCAGGAATAGATGAAATTAGACCTGAAATGGTTAAGTATAGTAGGAAGGCGGGGTGAAATGGCTTTATAGAGTAGTAAGATTAGCATGGAGTGTTGGTAAGGTACCTTCAGATTGGACAAAAGCAGTAATTGCACCTATCTATAAGCAAGGGAACAGGAAGGATTGCAACAACTATCGAGGTATCTTATTGATTAGTATACCAGGCAAAGTATTCACTGGCATCTTGGAAGGTAGGGTGCGAGCAGTCGTTGAGAGAAAGTTGGATGAAAACAAATGTGGTTTCAGAGAACAGAGAGGCTGTCAGGATCAGATTTTCGGTATGCGCCATGTAATTGAAAAATGCTACGAGTGGAATAGGCAGTTGTGTTTATGTTTCGTAGATCTAGAGAAAGCATATGAAAGGGTACCGAGGAAAAGGTGTTCGCTATACTGAGGGACTATGGAATTAAAGGTAGATTATTAAAATCAATGAAAGTCATTTATGTTGACAATTGGGCTTCAGTAAGAAATGGTGGTAGAATGAGTTCTTGGTTCAGGGTACTTACAGGGGTTAGACAAGGCTGTAATCTTTCGGCTTTGCTGTTCGTAGTTTACATGGATCATCTGCTGAAAGGTATAAAATGGCAGGGAGGGATTCAGTTAGGTGGAAATGTATTAAGTAGTCTGGCCTATGCTGACGACTTGGTCTTAATAACAGATTGTGCCGAAAGCCTGCAGTCTAATGTCTTGGAACTTGAAAAATAGGTGTAATGAGTATGGTATGAAAATTAGCCTCTCGAAGACTAAATTGATGTCAGTAGGTAAGAAATTCAACAGAATTGAATGTCAGATTGGTGATACAAAGCTAGAACAGGTCGATAATTTCAAGTATATAGGTTGTGTGTCCTCCCAGGATGGTAATATAGTGAGATTGAATCAAGGTGTAGTATAGCTAACGCAGTGAGCTCGCAGTTGAGATCAACAGTATTCTGTAAGAAGGAAGTCAGTTCCCAGACGAAACAATCTTTACATCGGTCTGTTTTCAGACCAACTTTACTTTACGTGAGCGAACGCTGGGTGGACTCAGGATATCATAAACCGGCTTCGGTGGTGGGGTCATATGAGGCGTATGGAGGAGGATAGGTTACCTAGGAGTATAATGGACTCTGTTATGGAGGGTAAGAGAAATAGAGGTAGGCCAAGACGACGATGGTTAGACTCAGTTTCTAACGATTTAAAGATAAGAGGTATAGAACTAAATGATGCCACAACACTAGTTGCAAATAGAGGATTGTGGCGACGTTTAGTAAATTCAAGGAGGCTTGCAGACTGAACGCTGAAAGGCATAACAGTCTATAATGATGGATGGATGGATGGATGGATGGATGGATGGATGGATGGATGGACGGACGGACGGATTTCTTGTAGGCCCTCTTGAACAGCATGTCGTTGATATCATTTTTCCACTTCTTCTTATTAGATTTCAAAACGTCATTGTATCAAGTCATTGAGAACTCATCACTTGGTTGGGAGTCCGACTCGTTGGCTGAATGGTCAGCGTACTGGCCTTCGGTTCAGAGGGTCCCGGGTTCGATTCCCGGCCGGGTCGGGGATTTTAACCTTCATTGGTTAATTCCAATGGCCCGGGGACTGGGTATTTGTGTTGTCCCCAACATTCCTGCAACTCACACACCACACATAACACTATCCTCCACCACAATAACACGCAGTTACCTACACATGGCAGATGCCGCCCACCCTCATCGGAGGGTCTGCCTTAAAAGGGCTGCACTCGGCTAGAAATAGCCACACGAAATTATATACTTGGTTGGGAGGGCCTGTGCTAGGAATGTGGGTGACGAGACCGACCAGTCCAACACGCTGTTTCATTATAATCATTTCCTCGATGTACCAAGCTTCTAAGATGCAGTAAAACGAACAACAGAGAAATAAGAAACATGTCAGATCTGGAGCTGCTTATTACAAGTTTTAAACTTCTTATGTTCCACAATGGCTTAGAACCGAAACTGGTGAGAAAAACATGCCAAATTAAGAAATATGATTTGTAGGTTTGAAATGAGGGGCCAAAAGTGTGCAAGGGCCATGCGGAAGACGCTTCTAAAAATCTTTCATTGGGTTCAGTACCACCTTTATGTTTTCATACATATATGTTATGAGTAAAGAAGTGGAATCAGGGATAAGGCTTTGCGGATGATGTTATTCTGTACAGAGTAATAAATAAGTTACAAGATTGTGAGCAAATGTAAAATGACGTCGATAATGTTGTGAGATGGACAGTAGGCAATGGTATGATGATAAACGGGGTTAAAAGTCAGGTTGTGAGTTTCACAAATAGGAAAAGTCCTCTTAGGTTTAATTACTGCGTTGGTGGGGTGATAGTTCCTTTTGGGGATCATTGTAAGTAACTAGGTGTTTTATAAAGAATGATCTTCATTGGGGAAAACACATAAATATGATTGTAAATAAAGGGTACAGATATCTGCACGTGGTTGTCACGCTATTAGGAGTTTTAGTAAGATTGTAAAGGAGAGGGCATATAAGTTCTGGTAAGACCCCAAATAGAGTATGGTTCCAGTGTATGGGATCCTCACCAGGATTACTTGATTCAAGAACGGGAAACATACATACATACATTATCATTATAGACTGTTATGCGGAGTTTGCTTATAAATGACTGCAGGGGGAAGATAGTCAATGTTGTGGGATGGGCAGCGGGCAATGGTGTGATGGTATAAGAGATAAAATCTCAGGTTGTATGTTTCTCCAGGGGGAAACGTTCTCTCAGTTTTAATTACTGTGTTGATGGGGTGGAAGTACCTAGGAATGATTTTCATTGGGGTAATTTTATTAACGAGGTTGTAAAGAAAGGTCAAAGTTATCTTATCATGTCGGTATTTTGGGGTTGTATTGAGAGTGTAAGAGAGAGGGCGTATGAGTCTTTGGTAAGAACCCAACTAGAGTATGGTTGATACGAGAACAGGAAAAGATCCGGTGGAAAGCAGCACGATTTGTTGTGGGTGATTTCCGACAAAAGAGTAATGTTATAAAAAATGTTGCAAACTTTGGGCTGGGAAGACTTGAGAGTAAGGAGACGAGCTGCTCAACTAAGTGGTACGTTCCGAGCTGTCAGTGGAGGGATGGCGTGGAATGACATTAATATACGAATAAGTTTGTGTGGTGTCTTTAAAAGTAGGAAATATCACAATATGAAGATAAAGTTGGAATTCAAGAGGACAAACTGGTGCAAATATTCAATTATTCGACGAGGAGTAAGAGACTGGAATAAATTATCGAGGGAAATATTCAATAAATATTTCTCTAAGTTCTTTCAAAACGTTTATGAAAAAGTAAGGAATCTGCCACCTGGGCAACAGCCCTTAATGGAGATCATTGATTGATTGATTGATTGATTGATTGATTGATTGATTGATTGATTGATTGATTGATTGATTGATTGATTGATTGATTGATTGATTGATTGATTGATTGATTGATTGATTTAAGCGCCCGATATACTATCGGACTGAGCCGAAATCGAACCCGACACCTTCGGTTCGAAAAGCCAGCACCGTACCGTGTGAACCTAAATCCAGCATCATTTTAACATAGTTATTATTATTATCATTATTATTATTATTATTATTATTATTATTATTATTATTATTATTTATTTGTAAATTTTTCAATGCATATATTTTGTTAGCTATAGTTCATTGTTTAAAAATATTACTCTATGCTACTTTAGGATACCTTGCTAAATTACATAAAGTAACTTTTATCATTTGAGTATCTGCCAGCTAACGTATGTTTTAATAAATAATCAATAGTAAGCGCTCTGCTCGTATGAACAAGGACTTCTCAATTTGCATCGAAAATAATATTATTCAGCCGCTAATCCAGTGAGCACCAGCGGAAATAGTCGCAGTGGTCACGAGGATACTTCTTCCTGCAGGACAAGCAGCTCGGTTGTTTTGCTGATCCGTGGCTCGCCGCGCTGTGAGCAATGGCGACCACATCGCACCCTGCGGCCAGCGGCCTACAAATCACAAAGTCGGATCAGCGTTGCTCTCAGAACCGATCAAAATATATTGCAAGCTCTTCAAATTTGAGCGGATTTCGATGGTGGTCTAATATTACTTATTCTACTTGAGGTATATTTCATGAGGAATATTCAGCTTATCTGTAGATGGATATAACCAGCACCATATCCCTACAGCAATTTACAATTTAAATGGCAGACGTAAACCGTGGATTCTCATTCCACTGAGTGATTTTCGGTATTGCAAAATCGTTCACACAAGCTCCTCGATCTGGTCTTTACATTCAATATTGTTCTGTCATTCTGTTGTTAGAGGCTAAAGCTCAATATAAGTTAGTTATTATTTATTTTACGTCTTACGACTCAGACAGGTGTTATGGGCAGTAGCGGCGATTGGGAATTAGAAGTAGGGGGCAAAAAATGCGCAGGCAACAAAAAGTACCCGGTATTGTTGGATAGGCCTATAGTGGCCGGAGGTTCAATATACCAAATCTTAAAAAGAAAGCTACGAAGTGGTAAGTTATTTGATGCTCACTGGCCGAATTTCGACAGAGGGGTAAAGGTTGACAGTTTAGTAACTTAGTGCAGTAATAATAGTTTAATAATAATGTTATTGTTTTTACGCCCCACTAAATACTTTTGACAGTGTCCCGCAAGAGTTCTTTTACGTGCCAGTGAATCTACCGACACGAGGATGACGTATTTGAGCACCTTCAAATACCATTGGATTGAGCCAAGATCGAACCTGTCAAGCTGGGTACAGAAGGCCAGCGCCTCAACTGTCTGAGTCACTGAACTCGGCCAGTAATAGCTTTTTTTTAGGACTTTGATTCAATAAAATACAATAAAAATCGCACCAGAGGAGCAATAATTACACATGAATTTCAATTAAACAGAAGTACGGCGTGATTGTATAGTTAAAAATCATTTAGTAAGAAACTAACAGACACTAAAGAGACTGCCACACTGACGAATGCGCGCGGCAATCAGGCGAATGATACCTCAGTGTCCATGATCTTGGCAAAAAACAATCTTACCCCTGCTACTCTTCCTCATAGCGTATGCAAAGTCCCCACTACTAGCTGTGGCACTTTACAAATCGGTTATTTGCGACGAACGACATTTTGCGCGCATTTCCGCTGATAATTCTGTTGATAATTAAACAAAATAAAGGGAAGAATTAGCAGATAAGACAACAGGGCTTGTACAAATGGCTTTTAATAATAATTCCCTCATTTCCTATTTTTTCCGAATAAAATGCAATAAATATGTAATTTTATTTCCCCAACGCGGGGAGGGGCGACTGCCCCCTTTGCCACCCCCTAATCGCCGCTACTGGTTATGGGTACGATAGGACAAGACGGGGCTACGACTTGGACGGAAGGGATAACAGCCCAAATTTTTGTAGAGTTCCAGAGCATTTGCCGGGTGTGAAAACCATCTTCAAGGATACCAACAGTGTGGTTCGAGCCCATCATCTCCCTAATGCAAGCTCACAGCTACCTGACACCAATAGCATAACCAACTAGCTTGGTATTATTCATTCATTCACCAACTATAGACCACGTCATTTCAACAGTCTCCTTTGGGCTTTTGCATTTGTCGGGTACTTTCACATTCGTTATCGGTGTTCTTTTTTTATCTCCTGTGTCCATGCCTTTCCTGTTTTTACTTCGGCTTTTCCTGGAACCTATGGCATGCTTGACATTTCTTATTTAGTGGGACATGTTCCAGGATGCCATTGAGTGTGACCCTAGTTCTTCCAGATCTCTTTCTACCTCAGTGAACTAGCCTCCTTTGATTTCCTTGTCCTGAAATCCATTCATTGCCCAATGTTCCAGGCATATTCGATGCAGTATCGTATATTAGATTCCTCCAGTCCCGCTACTCTACCCTCCACATCGATGGCCTCGGACTTGAACTTCCTGACGGAATTGGCCACAGCTGACTTTTTATGTTGTAGTTTGGCCTGAAGAACTTTCAGTACCATCCTTACCAACGCTAGGTTTTCCCGTTAATTACTTGAAATTTGATCTGCCCAAGTCCAAGCTTGGCCGTCAGGCCTCTCTTCTTGAGCTCTTCAAAATTTCTTTCATTACGGGCCAAAACAATTGTCCTCCCTGTGTCATCAGCAGTTGTTGCATTCAGCACTCTCCACTCTTTCGTCGGAAACTTTGGTGTCATGCTGATGTATCCTGACAAGCACATTATCAACGTTGTCAGATGGAGGAGGAAACTTAGTGATGACCTTTGTAGTATTCAGCACCTTCTTGGCTTATGCCACCTCCATATCCCCCCCCCCCCTTCCAAAGGTTGCAATTGGCCACTGTCTGTTCCAGCCAGCTTTTATTTCCTGGATTTGCACAGATCAGTATCATTGCTCCACTTTCCAGACTTGGAGACTCAAGGAAACCTGGAAGGCATCCGTCCGACAGCGGTTTCATTTGTGCTATTACAGCAGATGAAAGCTCATTCACGCCTTCCTCCTTCAGTTTCTCATCTCGAAAAGTTGTAGGCATTATTCCTACATTGATTGAAGATAGTCTTTCCAAAAAGGACATGACCGCCTCTTCTTTCTGTTTCTTGGCGGGCGATTCTGTAGTCGGACTTAATGGCGTACTATCCCCCGACTTTGACCTTTTGGGCGTTGTCGGAGGGATAGCCTATCGCCGATACCTGTTCCTTGGCTTCTTCTCCATACAAGTTCCAGCCGCTATTTTGGCTTCCTTCCTCGCTCTCCTCCTTTCCTTGTAATATGGACTGTTGCGAGGTGGTCTGTCGATATGAAATCAGTTGATTTTCGATGCAGACATCTTCAGTTCTGTCTCTGCGGACGTTCCTGGTTTGCTTGTGGTAGCAGTCTGCTCTAATGGAGCTTCTGTTGCCATTTCTCGTTTGGAGTCGGCGACAACCTGTAAATTGGGACTTATGTCTCCATTTTCTCATCTTGGGCTTGCCCCCGAGTAGTATGAGCTGTGATAGTTCAGAGCAACATCGTCAGCATTTTTTTTGCTGAGTCAGCACCCGAGGTCATTGACACCGGCCAGGTCATTGACCCCATGATGTCATGACCACGTGACCGTGACGTCACGATCGCGTGCTATTGTTTACAAACAATGCCACGTGCTTTTTGACAGCAGTCAACTTGACAGCTATCATCTTGACGGACCCTAACCTCACTTTTTAGGACAAGTGAGCATCGATAACCTCAGTGCTGCCATCTTAACAGACCCTAACCTCACTGCTGCCAACTTAACTACGTAGTGCGCGCAACTTAAAATCCACATGCTTTTGACAGCTGTCATCGTGACAGGTCCTAACCATGTGGGCGCGAATTTTGAACACGTGAACGTTGCTAACCTCAGAGCTACCAACTTCACTGCTGCCACCTTAAGCACGTAGGGGAGCGGGATTTGAAATCCGCGTGCTGTTGACTGCTGGTAACTTGACAGGTCCCAACCACGTGATCGCGGAATTTAAAAACAACGTGCTTTTTGACAGTTGCCATCTTGGCAGCTGCCTTCTCGACAGGTCATAACCACATGGGGGCGGAATTGAAACAAGTGAACGTGACTAACTTCAATGCTTTACGGCAAGTTGCCCTTTCCGAAGTGGATTTTACATAAAAGAGCACGCCTAACCGCACAGCCGCTAACTTGGAGGGGTCTAACTTCAGTTTTAGGGGCAGATGCTCCCTTCCCGACGCAGACAGTCGCCATCTTGGGTGAGCCTAACCTAAGTTTTACGGCACGTGCCCTTCTAGACGTGGACTCACGCCATCTTGGAGGGGTCGAACCTCAGTTTTACGGCTAACCTCCCTCCTCAGCAGGCTGCCCTTCCCGACGAGCTGCAGATTTTTTAAAAATTGAGCGGGACATAGCCAGGGGGCCTAAATTTAGAGTTTTAAAGCAAGCTGCCCTTCTTGACACGGCACTTCCCCGACACGATTTTGGAGAGAGGATTATAGTTTTAAAGCAAGCTGCCCTTGTTCACATGGTCCCTTCCCGACACCATTTTGGAGAGAGGATTATAGTTTTAAATCAAACTTCCCCTCTCGACATGGTTCTTTCCCTACACCACTTTGGAGAGAGCATTATAGATTTAATGCAAGCTGCCCTTCTCGACATGGTCCCTTCCCGACACTGTTTTTGGAGATAGGATGAGGGTTTTGAAGCAAGCTGCCCTTCTCGGCATAAGAAATAATACAAGAGCTAACTGATGACGATCTCCTAGTCTAGTTTGAAAAGAATAGCAGATAAGAGGATTAGTCAAATATTTATCGTTAATATTACCTTTTACCAGATATACTTACGGTACTTTATGGTATTTAACTGGAAAGCATGGTGTTGCGTTGTCCTCTTGTTCCTTTTACCTCCTAATATGATGTGACGCATAAGATTTTACTTACCTTCTTTTTTACTCTTTTCGATTGATAAAAAAGAGGGGGGAGCGGTAGGAGGAGGACGGGGAGGAAGAGGGTTCGGTAAGGAGAAGGTAATACTTTTTACCCTCTTCAATTTTTTATATATTCATAGTTTTTCTTTTCGATTCCAATCAGCACACACGCAAAAATATAGAATTGAATGTAGGATAAGCAAAAGCTGTATGTCTCCATCCGACAAGACAAAACATTTTGACCATCTGTACAGGTTTAATCCTGTTACAGAGGACATACTGTTGTTATCTTACAGTAAAGAGTAGGATTCGAACTCTGTTCCCTTTCTATTCATCATTAGAAAAAATCTCTAATACGTGCATTATGGGATTCGATCACTAATCTATTTGTTTGAAACAGGCTACACGTGATTACAAACGCACTTCTTTAAGTTATATATGCAATTAGCACACACGCAAAAATATAGAATTGCATGATGGACAAGCAAATGCTGTATGTCTCCATCTGACAAGACAAAACATGATAACTCTCTGTACAGATTCAATCCTGGTACAGGAGACATAGAACATACTCTTGTTATCTTACAGTAAAGATTTGAATAGACAACATACATTTCCTATTTTCTGAACTGAAAAACTTACGTTGATTTTGACGCAAACACAATATTCATTGTAACAGAATAAGGAAATCGTGGGATTCGAACTCTGTTCCCTTTCTATTCAGCATTAGAAAAATCTCTAATACGTGCATTATGGGATTCGGACACTTATCTCTTTGTTTAAAACAGGCTATACATGATAACAAACGCAAAAATATAGAATTGAAAGAAGGACAATCAAATGCTGTACGTCTCCATCCGACAAGACAAAACATGTTGACCATCTATACAGGTTCAATCCTGTTACAGAGGGCAGCTGTTATCTTACAGTAAAGATTTGAATAGACAGCATACATTTCCTATCGTGTTCTAAATAGAAAAACTCGCGGTATCTTGTTGATTGATGGGGTTTTATAATGTAATCAATATCTAGTTTAATATAAATAGAAAGGAAAGGAGAGGAATAGAAGTGTGATTAGTGTACAGTTGTACTTCCTCTTAAAACAATAATCACTATCACTATACAGATAAAATAATTTTACGCTTTTAGTTACTACTTAGCAGGGGATACCATAAAAATCTTTGTCCTACCTATAATTCTCGTACATCCTATGGTGTTAAGGAGATGGATTTGCAACACTGAACACTGACACATGCAGTAAAAATGCGGTGAAGTACACTTGCCTCACGAACTTGCCTTAGCAAATGCTAGAACTGTATGTTCCACCACCTAACAATATTATTCTGTCTTATTACGCCGATCAGCGGTCGCTTGGTAGGATAAGGCCCCTGAAGATATAAATGGAAAAATATACACACATTTTTAGCTACACATCACTCACCGCATGGCTAAGTTGCTCGGTGTAGGTGCGTTGTCACATAGTGCTACGCGTGGCTTTACTTTGTTACTCCAGGCGAATCGAACCCCGGGACCTGCAACACATTCGATAATAGCATACGTTATTTATTCGATTTCCGACAGTGTTTAGAATTTTAACAAAGATACACAGCATAAAAAAGAAGACATTTTAATCGTAGATTATATTGAAGAAAATATACATACACTTACCTTTGAATACACATCGCTCGGTATAGGTGTGTTGCAATGGCATTAATACATAATGCTAGTAGAACTTTACAGTATAAAAATATGATTATTACTCTACAGCTACGCATCCCTGACCGCGTAGCCAATTCGCTCGGTATAGGTGTGTTGCAATGGCATTAATACATAATGCTAGTAGAACTTTGCAGTATAAAAATATGATTATGATTACTCTACAACTACGCTAAGGTACAACCCTAGCATTTACCTGGTGTGATAATGAGAAACCACGGAAACCCATCTTCAGGGCTGCCGACAGTAGGGTTCGACCCCGCTATCCACGAATGCATGCTGATAGCTACCGACCCAGTCCGCGCAGTGGAAGCGACCGTGGTCTTAATCAAGGCACAGCCCCAGCATTTGCCTGGTGTGAAATGAGAAACCACGGAAACCTCTCTTCAGGTCTGCCGACAGTAGGGTTCGACCACGCTATCCCCGAATGCATGCTGATAGCTACGTGACCCAAACCGCGCAGTGGAAGCGACCAGCAGAGTTCTTTTCAGATGGAGACATACAGCATTTGCTTGTCCTTCATTCAATTCTATATTTTTCGTGTGTGCTGATTGCATATATAACTTAAAGAACTGCGTTTGTTATCATATATACCCTGTTTTAAACAAAGAGTTTAGTGGTCGAATCCCATGATGCATGTATTAGAGATTTTTACTAATGATGAATAGAAAGGGAATGGAGTTCGAATCCCATTCTTTACTGTAAGATAATAACAGTATGTCCTATGTCCTCTCTAACAGGATTAGACCTCTGCAGATGGTCAACATGTTTTGTCTTGTCGGATGGAGACATAGAGCATTTGCTTTTCCTACGTTCAATTCTATATTTTTGCATGCGTGCTGATTGCAGTCGAAACGGAAAAATATGAATATATAAAAAATTGAAGAGGGTAAAATTTATTACCTCCTCTTTACCGCATCGTCCTCCTCCTCCTCCTCCTAACGCTCCCTCCTCTTTTATATCAATCGAAAAGATTAAAAAATGGTAAGTAAAAACTTATGCTCCATATCATATTAGAAGGTAAAAGGAACAAGAGGACAACGCTACACCATGTTTTCCAGTTTAATACCAAAATGTAAGTATATATGATAACAGGTAATATTAACGATAAATATTTGACTAATCCTCTTATACGTTATTCTTTGCAAACTAGACTAGGAGATCGTCATCAGTTAGCCCTTTAATTGTATTATTAACAAATTACAATTTCTAATGTCGAGAATTGCAGCTTGCTTTAAAATAATCCTCTCTCCGAAAATAACGTCGGGAAGGGACCATGTCGAGAAGGACAGCTTACTTTAAAACTATACTCTCTCCAAAATGGTGTCGGGAAGGGACCATGTAGAGAAGGGCAGCTTGCTGTAAAACTCCAAAGTTAGGCCCCTGAGCATGTCCCGTTCAATTTTTAAACAATTCTGCAGCACGTCGGAAAGGGCAGCCTGCTGAGGATGAGAAAGTGTCAGGGCCCTCCAAGATAGCGACTGTTCACGTCGGGAAGAGCATCTTCCTGTAAAACTGAGGTTAGGCTCCTGGTCGAGAAGGGCATCTGCCGTAAAACTGGGGTAGGCTCATCCAAGATGGCGACTATCCACGTTTAGAAGGGCATCTGTCCGTAAAACTGAGGTTAGACCCCTTCAATTTAGCGACTGTGAGGTTAGGCATGCTCTATTATGTAAAATACACGTCGGGAAGGGCAACTTGCCGTAAAGCAGTGAGGTTAGCCACGTTCACTTGTTTAAATTTCGCGCCCGCGTGATTAGGACCTGTCAAAATGGCAGCTGTCAAGATGGCAAATGTCAAAAAGCAGGTGCATTTCAAACTCCGCGCCCACATGGTATCCGGACATGTCCTGTCTAGATATTATCTTTGTAACCAACAAAGACTGAAGTATTCAGTCAGCAGTACGTAAAGATTGAAGAGGGGACTAATATTAAAGACGTATTGAAATTTACCTATGATAACAATGACATATACAGTAAGGTACAAAAGTTGAAAACTAGGAAAGCAGTTGGAATTGATAAGGTTTTCGGGGATATACTAAAGACAATGGGTCGGGAAATAGTACCATATCTGAAGTACTTATTTGATTATTGTTTGCATGAAGGAGCTATACCAAATGAATGGAGAGTTCCTAAAGTAGCCACTGTATATAAAAGAATGGGTGATAGATATAAAGCTGAAAATTACAGGCCAGTCAGTTTGACACGCATTGCATGTAAACTTCGGGAAAGCATTCTTTTTGATTATATTAGAAATGTTTGCGAAATTAAAAACTGGTTTGATAGAAGGCAGTTTGTGTTTAGGAAAGGTTATTCCACAGAAGCTCAACTTGTAGGATTCCAGCAAGATATAGCAGATATCCTGGATTCAGGCGGTCAAATGGACTGTATCGCAGTTGACCTATCTGAGGCATTTGATAAGGTAGATCATGGGAGACTACTGGCAAAAATAAGTGCTATTGGACTTCACAAAGGAATGACTGAATGGGTTGCTACGTTTCTAGAAAATAGAACTCAGAGAATTAGAATATGTGAAACTTTTTCAGTCCCTATAATAATTAAGAGGGTAATTCTTCAAGGCAGTATTAGTAGACATTTATCTTTTCTTATACATCTTATTGATATGTGTAAAGAAGTGGAATAAAATATAAGGCTGTTTGCAGATGATGTTTTTCTGTACAGAGTAATAAATAAGTTACAAGATTGTGAGCAACTGCAAAATGACCTCGATAGTGTTGTGAGATGGTATGATGATAAACGGGGTTAAAAGTCAGGTTGTGAGTTTCACAAATAGGAAAAGTCCTCTCAGATTTAATTACTGCGTTGATGGGGTGAAAGTTTCTTTTAGCGATCATTGTAAATACCTATGTTTTAATGCAAGGAAAGATCTTAATTGGGGTAATCACATAAATATGATTGTAAATAAATGGTACAGATCTCTGCACGTGGTTATCAGGGTATTTGGGGGTTGTAGTAAGATTGTAAAGGAGAGGGCATATAAGTCACTGGTAAAACCCCAACTAAAGTATGGTTCCAGTGTATGGGACCCTACCAGGATTGCTTGATTCAAGAACTGGAAAAAATCCAAAGAAAAGCAGCTCCATCTGTTCTGGGTGATTTCCGACAAAAGAGTACCGTTACAAAAATGTTGCAAAGGTTGGGCTGGGAAGACTTGGGAGAAAGGAGACAAGTTGCTCGACTAAGTGGTATGTTCCGAGCTGTCAGTGGAGAGATGGCTTGGAATGACATCAGTAGACGAATATGTTTGATTGATGTCTTTAAAAGTAGGAAAGATCACAATATGAAGATAAAGTTGGAATTCAAGAGAAGAGAACTGGGGCAAATGTTCGTTTATAGGAAAAGGAGTTAGGGACTGGAATAACTTACCAAGCGGAGATGTTCAATAAATTTCCAATTTCTTCGCAATCATTTAAGGAAAGCCTAGGAACACAACAGATAGGGAATCTTCCACCTGGGCGACTGCCCTATATGCAGGTCAGTAGTGATTTGATTTGATTTGAATTTGAATCTGAATTTGATTTGATTTGATTTGATTTGATTTGATTTGATTTGATTTGATTTGATTTGATTTGATTTGATTTGATTTGATTTGATTTGATTTGATTTGATTTGATTTGATTTGATTTGATTTGATTTGATTTGATTTGATTTGATTTGATTTGATTTGATTTGATTTGATTTGATTTGATTTGATTTGATTTGATTTGATTTGATTTGATTTGATTTGATTTGATTTGATTTGATTTGATTTGATTTGATTTGATTTGATTTGATTTGATTTGATTTGATTTGATTTGATTTGATTTGATTTGATTTGATTTGATTTGATTTGATTTGATTTGATTTGATTTGATTTGATTTGATTTGATTTGATTTGATTTGATTTGATTTGATTTGCAGTTATGACATAATTGCTTGACAATCTCCATCCAGGCGTGTTCTGCCTCTGCTAAGGTGGCTTCAGTTTTCTACGTAGGTGGGCTGTGGTAAGTTCTGCAGTCCTTGCTAGAATCGTCGAATGCTGCTTCGTTTCTGCTCAGAAATGAATGAATTAAATATTCCACCATATCACCTAAGGCAATTTGTGTGCTCCATATTTGAGTGACATGTAAAAAGAAAGCACATGTACCGAAAAATTTCATTGGTTGAGACAAGCAAACAGTTGCGTGAAAGATACTTGTATCTCATTTCTCGAACCAATATTGAAACTTTAAATGATGTCTAGTTAAACACCGGCTGAACATTGTTTATGCAATAGAAGACCGTGCGCAACTTAAACGTTGTTTAAGGCTTTCATCGTTTCATCGTTTCTGCAATCGGCCCTGTCTCCCTTGCTCGTAGGTTCGTTGCAATCCACTAGAGCAAGTCAAGCTGTTAATATAATTATATGCTACTGTAGATGCATATGGTCGCTATTTAGTTTATATTAAAGTGACTATCCAAGGAAATGATGTGGGTAGTTCCGTGGAACGCGCTACCACGCTAGTAGGACATGAATCACCATAGAAATGTGTTAAATAATGTTAATCAAGTCTTGTAACACCAGTTGGGTTACTGCCGTCCCCTTTCACTGTTTCGACAACTGTTTTCAAGAATCGAAATTCGAAATATATTTCATTTCTGATACCATGAATGTATATACTACAAAACATAACGCTACATTCCCTACGTGATTTTTACAAGTCTACATAACGAATGCAGAACTACCTTAGCTCTGATAGCTTGTTGTTTTAAGGGGCCTAACATCGAAGGCCATCGGCCCCAACTACCTTAGCTAAGATTGTTTTAGGGTTTTCTCAAACACAGGGACTGAAGGCCATTTTATTTCTTTGTGGAATTTATAATGAGACATTTCTTCCTCTTTTAATAAAAGGATCTTCTTCAGCAAATTGTTTCTTTACATCATCATCATCATCATCATCATCATCATCATCATACATGTTTACCCTCCAGGTTCGGCTTTTTCCCTCGGACTCAGTGAGGGATCCCACCTCTACCGCCTCAAGGGCAGTGTCCTGGAGCTTCAGACTCTTGGTCGGGGATACAACTGGGGAGAACGACCAGTACCTCGCCCAGGCGGCCTCACCTGCTATGCTGAACAGGGGCCTTGTGGAGGGATGGGAAGATTGGAAAGGATAGGCAAGGAAGAGGGAAGGAAGTGGCCGTGGCCTTAAGTTAGGTACCATCCCGGCATTCGCCTGGAGGAGAAGTGGAAAACCACTTCCAGGATGGCTGAGGTGGGAATCGAACACACCTCTACTCAGTTGACCACCCGAGGCTGAGTGGAGCCCGTTCAAGCCCTCGTACCACTTTTCAAATTTCGTGGCACAGCCGGGAATCGAACCCGGACCTCCGTGGGTGGCAGCTAATCACATTAACCACTACACCACACAGGCGGATTGTTTCTTTACCCTTACTCAAAATTAGTTGCCTTGATCGCTAGTCCCATAAATGCATTTGTTACGGTTTTATATGCATTGCTTCTTACCAAACCGGGCGAGTTGGTCGTGCGGTTAGGAGCGTGCAGCTGTGAGCTCGCATCCGGGAGATAGTGGGTTCGAACCCCACTGTCGGCGGTCCTGAAGACGTTTTTCCGTGGTTTCACATTTTCACACCAGGCAAATGCTGGGGATGTACCTTAATTAAGGCCGCGGCCGCTTTCTTCCCATTCCTAGACCTTTTCTATCCCATCGTCGCCATAAGACCTATCTGTGTCGATGCGACGTGAAGCAACTAGCAAAAAAGTAGCTTCTTACCAATTTTATTATTTATTATTTAATGGTATGGTGATTATAACTACAAAAGTCCAGGTCCAAGTGTTTCAGCCACTCTACAGCACTTTCTGAAAGATGAAACACGTCGCTGGGGCTTCCGGAGTAGGCATGAAGAGGGCAGCGCAGGATGACATGGTCCATGGTCTGCTCCTCTTCATTGCATTCATACATTGGAGAATCCAGCCAACCCCACTTATGGCGTAAGAAACCGCAGCGTCCATTCCCAGTTCTCAATCTGTAGAGTTGACACCATAGTTTTCTTGGGAGGTCGAATCCCTTCATTTTCAGAGTTGAATTTAGGTCATGAGCATTTGTTCCAGATGTTGAAATTGACCACACTCCCCGCCAGTTCTTGTTTAGATTAAAATTATCCCTCAAGAGTTGGCCAGCGAGTATATTTGCTGGTCTCCTAGATCGAAGTCGTCATGGCGATGGGTAACAAAATTCCTGGTGAACTGGTAATGAGGGAGATGACCAGATCTTCTCTGCTTCTCTCAGCAGAGCTTCCTTTCTCCTCAGGTGGGGTGGTGGGATATGACTAAGTACGGGTAACCAGTGGCGAGGTGTTGACTTTACAGTACCAGTTATACAGCGCATGGTATCATTCAACTTAGTATGCTCTTTATGCACATGTGCACTTTCCAGCCATACTGGGGCACAGTATTCCGCTGCAGAGTAGACAAGACTGATACCTGTTAATCGTAAGCAGTCAGCCGAGGCTCCCCAGGAACTGCCACAAAACTTGTGTAGGATGTTATTCCTTGTGGAGATTTTGTGAGAGAGCTTGGTGAGATGTTATTTGTAGCTCAGAGTTCTGTCCAGTGTGACTCCTAGATATTTCTGGAGCGGGTTGTACTTTAGTTTTTCACCAAGGAATAAGACAGGTGGCTCATAGTTTGCGAGTCGGTTGCTGAGATGAAAACATGAAACCTCGGTCTTAGAAGCACTTGGGATCAAACGCTAAGACTTGAAGAAAGTTGCGATTTTGACCAAGTCTGCTGAAAGAATGCCTTCTCCATACTCAAAATTTCTCCTTTGAGCTACCAATGCAATGTCGTCTGCATATATGAACTTAGTAGCTGTGGTTGGTGGTAAGTCATGGTTGTATAGGTTGAAGAGAACTGGGGCCAATACTGATCCCTGTGGCAGACCGTTATTTAATTTTCTTTTGCGACTTTTAGAACCACCTAGGAATACTACAAACTTTCTCTCACAGAGCATGTTGGAAATTAGGTTTGCAATTTCCAAGCAGGGAATTACTCCCAGCACTTTAAGAATTAGTTCGTGAAGCCAGACAGTATCATATGCACTTGTCAGATCAATAAAGACAGCTGATGATTTTAACTTCTTTTGGAAGTCTGCCCCGATGTGAGTGGTAAGAGACAAAACTTGATCAGTGCAGCTACGATTTCTTCTGAAACCAGCTTGCTCTGGGGGAATTACAGCGTCAATGAGTGGTGCTATCCTAGTGAGGACGACTCGCTCTAAGAGTTTATAAGTGCAACTGAGAAATGATATTTGGCGGTAGTTTTCAAGTCTCTGCTCCGACTTTCCAGGATTAAGAAGGGTGATCACCTTTGACCGTTTGAACTGCTTCGGCAGGTTATTAGTCTGAAGGATGTAAGTAAAAAGAGACGTGATCCATTTTATGCTATGTGGACCCATATTTCGAAGGAATTCGTTGAAGATATTATCAGGGCCAGCAGCCTTACCGGTTTTCAGCATTTTGATAGCAGCTTCAACTTCCTGAATAGAGAATGGTCTAGACAGTTCCTCATTCTTCTTTGTTCCATGTTGGAGCTCAGTGAGCTTACGTTTCACAGTTTTCGTATGGCATTTATCTCTCTTGGCTCGGGTGACTTCAACCATTCTATTTGCAATGGCATCTGGGCTCAAGATAGTGCACTGCTTTTTAGAATAATGTTTTCCAGTAAGTCGATTTAAGACTCTCCAAGCTTTTCTGCTCGATTTTTCAAAGTCCATATCTTTCACTGTTGCTTCTCACTTTTCTCTCCTATTCTTGTCTAATGACCGTAGAAGCTGTGAACCTATTTCATGGCTGCCTGTTGTTTGATATTCTTCATACAGGGCCTCACTTTCTGGATTCCAACCGGGCACATAATATTTTCTGAAACCTCTCGGAATGTTCGATTTGGCAGCTGAAACGACTAAGCTGACGAAGTCATCATAGTTACTAACAGTTGGTTCTAGATTTGTATCACACAGCTTCTGATCAAGATCTTTAGAGAATTTATCCCAGTTTGCACGATTAAAATTCCACCTGGGTACAGGTACTGAGGTCATCAAGGGTATCTTCATACCTGCTTCCCACAGGACTGGTCGATGCTGGCTGTTTGGGAAACTCGACAATATTGTACATGTAATACTGAGAGGTTGATCAAAGCAATCCTTGGACACAAATGTTAGGTCGGGGTTGTAGTCTCTTCTCCAGCGAGCAGAATTGAAAGTGCCCTGGTCTTTCGCATCAAGAACTAGGTGGAAATCGGATATTTCAGCCCACTGAGTTAATGCCTCACCATCTTCATCAACTGTGTCATATCGCCAGTTAGTGTGATGGCTGTTAAAATCACCAGTGTAAATGCAGGGATGGCTGAAGGTTGGCAAAATGCTAGGAGACTATCTAATGCTAGGAGGCTTATACACGTTAACAACTGTTACGTTATTAACCTGTATTACTATAGAGAAAATGAAATTCTTTACACTTGACTGAACAACCCGAACTCCCGTAAGACTGGATTTGGCATAGGAGGCAATTCCATACTGCTGATGGTGGATAGCGTCGATAAGGGTATAGCCCAACATTCGTCCTCTTCTATCAAAGTCCTGTTCATCTGTTGTGTGCGTCTCCTGAATGTAGAGGTGATTCAGCTGTTTTCTAAGATATTCACACTTGACACGACTTAAGCCTTCAATATTTAGTTGGTAAATACGGACTGAAGTTCCAATGTCTATTGTTGAGTGGTTCTGAAACGAACCGTTATTTCCAAAAGTTTGATACATTATGTCGTTCAATTGTCGCTGTTGCTCGCTTAGCACCACCCGGGGGACACGTGCAGGGCAATCAATAGGTACAATCCTGCGGACGTGAACAACTTCTTACCAATAATATAACTTTACATTTCTGTACAAATCAAAAAGTGTTAAAAAATGTAATTTTGCTGAAGGGCAAGCGTGAGAGAGTATTCATGTCCTTGATATTGTATTTATTTATTTACTGTCACTCTTATATGACCAGGTCCTGGTCTGAATTGTCAGTGTGATAGCCTTAGACTCTTAGGGCCACGCGTTCGATTCGCGACCCTATCAGTTATTTAGAGACGTGTTGTTAACCCCTTTGAATTGAGGATTGAGCGCTTATGTTCACAATACATCACTACCAACTACCACAAAAACACCTAAGAGCGAGTACATAGGGTTGCCGTCAGGAAGGGCATCCGGCCTAAACTTAGGCCTAATCTACACGTAGTGCAGGCCCCAAGTAAGTGGGAAAAGATCAGGAAGTAAAATAAGAAGATTGTCCTTCTTATACGGGTGGGTTGAAGCTCTGAAACCTAATACCATGCCAAGCTATATTGTACCAAACCATTATACAACATTAACATTTAGTTATAACTATTACTTATGTCATTATTAACAGATACACCACAATGGCAGTGATCACTTACAGCGGTGTGATAATGAAGTAAAGTTGAAACGAACTTAACATTTCAACAGCGTCGTATACAAATTCACACATACCTTAAATAATACAGATTCCTTAATACTACGTTTTACAGTGGATTGAGCCTTACATTAAAATATGAAACTATCTACAGAATGATGGATTCTATTCTTGAAGCATCTTATATCATTATACATAAAATAGTCTGGTGTATAAATATTATCGAACTTAATCTACTCAATCTGCGAAGTTTTAAATAATTATTGATAACCTAGTTCATATTGCTATTGATCTGTAAAGCCATATCCGTATATTTTACACAAGGAACAATAATTCAGTTGAAAGTAACAACAACAACAAGTCTGGAACAAGCAGACCATGCTTGTCATTACCTTGACCGTACCCCGTCTCTTTCATTCCAAATCGGTGATATGACGACAGCTTCAGGTCGAAGCTATTTTAGCACAGTTTTGTGCCGGTGCTGAGCCGTGCCCACAAATCTGTCGTAACGTAGGTGGAATGGGAATGGCTCAATAGACCGAAGCGTCTTGTGTCGCGCGGCACCACAGCACCACCGCGACCCTGCAATATAACAAGCTGATAACGGCGGCCGGATTAAAGCGCCCCCACACCCGGCCGGCGATGGCCCGTAATGCGGTAAACAAGGGATTAGCGCTAATCCCTCACAAAACTTGTCTATATGAACACTTTGTTTACTCATTGGATTAATAGACGATAAAATATACTAGCCGTGGAGAGGCCACCCCATTGATAAATATTGTTACCTAAGCTCTTTTTCCGTTGTTGACAAATATGGAACTTTACACCTGTCAATCACTTTTTTTAAAATTAATGAATTGAGCGACTGGTGTCGCAATATTTTAGGGGCTTGTGCTCTTCGTAGTTTATTGCCAGTTACTGCTCCGAGCAGCGTACACAAATACAACACACCTACCTAAATTCTTTCTTTGAGCTATTTATTATGATATGTTTTATTTTCTGCTACAACTTTATATAAATCACAACAATTTATTATATTTATTTTAATCTTTGGTCAAACACCAAATACTTCATTAATCAAAGCTAAAAATAAATGTTTCCGAATGCAGAGAGCTTAAAAGTCCACCCAACCTCGAGCCTTCTGTCAGTGAAATGTTATAATAATCATTTCAAGAATGTTTTCTCGGTCAGTCATGTTCCTTCAAGTAGGGATGAGTGGCTCAGGCGGTCAGTGCGCTGCCCTTCTGATCCCTGCTTGACAGGTTTGATCCTGGCTCGGTCCGGTGCACAAATATATCAGCTTCGTGTCGGTAGATTTATTCGCACTTAAAAGAACTGCGAGACAAAATTTGCAATACCTAACAAAAGTTTAAGACGACCGGCGAAAGTCAGTTAATGATCTCCTGGTCCTAAACATATTGTACGAATTGGTCTGCAAAATATTTTGTGACCTATTCTTATTGATATACACATTATGAAAAACAACCGTTGAAATATCGAATGATGGTCCTAAATTTTGTTTGGTACTGTAGGCACGTCGGCGTAATAATAATAATAATAATAATAATAATAATAATAATAATAATAATAATAATAATAATAATAATAATAATAATAATAATAATAATAATAATAATAATAATCATAATCATAATCATAATCATAATCATAATAATAATAATAATAATAATAATACGTGTCATAAGTAAATTCGTAATCCAGATGGTAATGCATAACTTTCACTATGGCACACACGAATAAACTAGCTCCGTCTTCATACATTGGGGTTTATTTCCAACGAGAAACTGCAAAATGACCTCGATAATGTTGTGAGATGGACAGCAGGCAATGGAATGATGATAAACGGGGTTAAAAGTCAGGTTGTGAGTTTCACAAAACGGAAAAGTCCTCTCAGTTTTAATTACTGCGTTGATGGGGTGAAAGTTCCTTATGGCAATCGTTGAAAGTGCCTAGATATTAATATAAGGAAAGATCTTCGTAGGGGTAATCACATAAATGGGATTGTAAATAAAGGGTACAGATCTCTGCGGATGGTTATGAGGGGATTTAGGGGTTGTAGCAAGGATGTAAAGACAGGGCATATAAGTCATTTGTAAGACCCTATTTAGAGTATGGTACCAGTGTACGGGACCCTTACGAGGATTACTTGATTCAAGAAATGGAAAAAATCCAAAGAAAAGCAGCTCCATTTGTTCTGGGTGGTTTCCGACAAAACAGTAGCGTTACAAAAAATGTTGCAAAGTTTGGGCTGGGAGGACTTGGGAGAAAGGAGATGAGCTGCCCGACTAATGGTACGTTCCGAGCTGTCAGTGGAGAGATGACGTGAAATTACATCAGTAGACGAATAAGTTTGAGTGGTGTCTTTAAAAGTAGGAAAGATCACAATCTATATAAAATAACTTGTCCTGGCTGACTGATTCATCATCGCTGAGCCAAAATTACTAGACATAAAGAAATGAAGTTTTGGGGATACATTCATATTACAATGCATGTGCTCACAACGGGAGGATTTTTGGATATTCCGTCGCTAAGAAGGTGAAAAGGGGGATGAATGTTTAAAATGTGTGTATCTATATCTCGAAAACTGAACAGTTTAAAGACATGAAAATTGGTATTTTATAATCTCCTTTAAAAATTAAGAAACACGTACTTTTCGTAAAATCCTGTTAACGGGGGTGAAAAAAGGTGAAAAATGAATACCTTTTGTATGGATATTTGCATCTCAAAAACTGAAGTCATGAAAAGTCATGAAAGTCATGAAAATTGGTATTTGAAATCTCCTTTAAAAGAAAAGAAACACGTATTTTTTTGTTTTTGGAAAATCTACTTAAGGGGTGGTTAAACAGTAGTGAAAAACGGGGTGAATTCTGAATATGAGCATATCTCAAAAACGTAACATTTTACAGACGAGAAAATTTGTATTAGGAATGTCCTGTAACAGTAAAAGTACACGCATAATTTGTTGCCTGAAAATTCACTTAAGGGGAAGTGTTAAAGGGGGTAAATCTTTAAAATGAGCATACATACAGAATACATCTAAAACTTAACAGGTTACAAACGTGGAAATTGGTATTTTGTTTCTCTTTTAAAAACGAAAGTAACAAGTATTTGTTTTCTTCGGCAAAATCGTTTCAATGGGGGGGGGAGGGGTGTAAAGAG
Organism: Anabrus simplex; assembly: GCF_040414725.1. NCBI lineage: Eukaryota > Metazoa > Arthropoda > Insecta > Orthoptera > Tettigoniidae > Anabrus > Anabrus simplex. Next base: position 54,831,705 of record NC_090266.1, read on the forward strand.
GACTGAAAAAGGGGTGGAATAATTTTATATGGATACTTATATCTCAAAACCTGAAGATGTTACACACATGAAAATTGGTATGTGGAATCTCCATTAAAAATAAAGAAACACGTACTTATTGTTTTCGGAAAATCCGCTTAAAATGGTGAAGAAAATTGAACTTAGTTGAATGTTTATATGGGGACACTTATACACCAGAGTCCCGTTAATCCGAAAGTCCGGTTAATCCGAACTGAAATATTCTTTTTTTTAATATCCTTAATGAAATGAAAGAACATATTATAGAATGAAGAGTTACTTGCATTTTATTAGTCATATTTTACAAGAATAACTTAATGGAAACATAATTACTCATCATAAACCATCAATCACTGGTCATTTATCTTTACAAAGTATGTTAGTTTCTTTCGCCGTAGTGATTGGAACCTACTCGAAGATGCAGTGTTAAACCAGCGTCTCATAAACATCACATCAGTAAACGCTAAAGAATGGACATTTCAAATTACAGTATGTACTGTACTGCATTGTAGAAACTATTTTCCTCAGACGGTTGAGACACTGACCTTCTGACCCGAACTTGGCATGTTCGATCCTAGCTCAGTCCGGTGGTATGTGAAGGTCCTCAAATACGTCAGACTCGTGTAAGTAGATTTACTGGCACGTAAAAGAATTCCTGCGGGAGAAAATCCCGGCACCTAGGCGTCTCCGAAAACCGTAAAAGTAGTTAGCGGGATGTAAAAACGATAAGATTATTATCAGAAAAATATTTTCCGGTTAATCCGAAAAATTTTGTAATCCGAACAGACTCTGGTCCCAATTAGTTCGGATAAACGAGACTCTACTGTACATCAAAGAGTGAAGATATAACAGACGTGAAATTTCGTATTTGGAATCTCCTTTAGAAATAAACAAACACGTATTTGTTTAAGTTCTTGGAAAGCCTACTCAAGGGGGGAGGTGAACGCGATTGCCAAAGAGGGGTGAATTTTCAAAATGAGTATATCTCAAAAACGGAACATGTTTCAGATGCACAAATTTGTATATTTAATCTTTTTTAAGAATAAAGTACATACATGCATTATCATTATAGACTGTTATGCCTTTCAGCGTTCAGTCTGCAAGCCTCTGTGAATTTACTAAACGCCGCCACAATCCTCTATTTGTAACTAGTGCAGTGGCCTCATTTAGTTCTATACCTCTGATCTTTAAATCGTTAGAAACTGAGTCTAACCATCGTCGTCTTGGTCTCCCTCTACTTCTCTTACCCTCCATAACAGAGTCCATTATTCTCCTAAGTAACCTATCCTACTCCATTCGCCCCACATAACCCCACCACCGAAGCCGATTTATGCGTACAACTTCATCCATCAAGTTCATTCCTAAATTAGACTATCTCCTCATTCTGAGTACCCTCCTGCCATTGTTCCCACCTGTTTGTACCAGCAATCATTCTTGCTACTTTCATGTCTGTTACTTCTAACTTATGAATAAGATATGCTGAGTTCACCCAGCTTTCGCTCCCGTAAAGCAAAGTTGTTCTGAAAACAGACCGATGTAAAGATAGTTTCGTCTGGGAGCTGACTTCTTTCTTACAGAATACTGTTGATCGCATCTGCGAGCTCACTGCATTAACTTTACCACAACTTGATTCAATCTCACAATATTACCACCCTGAGAGAACACACAATCTAAATACATCAAATTATCGACCTGTTCTAGCTTTGTATCAACAATCTGGCATTCAATTCTGTTGAATTTCTTATCTACTGACATCAATTTCGTCTTCGAGAGATACAATTTTTGAGGGGCGCCAGCTACAAATAAATGTACGATAATAGAATGAGAATCTTGAATATCTCTAGGGTGTGAGGTAATAAGCTTACCCTGACAACATAACATGTCGTCGTTGCCAGGACAAAACCTCCTATGTGATAATATTTTTGGAGATATACTGACCCGCAGCACATACGTAATGAAGAGCGAGAATGCCTTGACAATATTCACACAATATTGCTCCTTAGATGACAGAACCTTACCGGCCAAAGTTCTAAACTAAAATATTTTACATAGGAGGTTTTGTTCCGGCAGCGACGATATATGTTCTTGGAAAAAGGAGGTTGTCGTTTGGTTTCCCCATTTAAATTTGAGGTTATCTGATTTACTATTGAAATAAAACATTTAATTGTATTTGATACTAAACAAGTTATATTCTTTAAATTCATAATTGAAATGGCAAAACTCGCTGCGATAATATAGATGATAATATGAAATTCTGAAATTACAACTAAAAGAAACTCTAGGCATTAAATTTGAAATCCTCTTGACCGGACATTTAAAAGTTGTACAAGTAATTTATCCCTCACTGTTTAACTTGACTGTACCTCGAACACTTTGAGTGTTATTACGACGTATTCCTTTGAACTGATATCAGCTGTAGGTCTCTCAAACCTAATTTGGTAATGTATTCCTTTAGTTTCACAAACAAGATATAGCACGGCTTGAAATTACATTCACACTTCACAATCAACTTAACAAGTAATTCACTGATAACTGTTAGTCTGCATTACGACGACCCAATATTCGGCTGTCACCGAACTGACACAAGAACCCAACCGAACAGATACACGAAACATACTCCAAACATTTAATCCAATTGGTCACTGAAGACTAAGTATCCATGTCACTGCTCTATCTTCAACTGACTCACTGACCAACTGTGGCCTCACTCTCCAAATGATTATCCATCGATCAAGATTCCATCCAATTAACTGCTCACCATCCGTCTCATTGACCGACTCACTGAGAGACCACACCCATCTGACTACAACACTCCATGGCAAGCCTCTCGTTTCAACTGAACTCCCCCTATAGGATTCACCTCTATATATATTATCGGCACACTTTATCTTGGTGCATTTAGGCCCTAGTGCTGAATCGGTCGACCTCGGCAATCTTCAGAATTCGTATTGGCAACATTTGAACACAAACTATGAATCGATTATGCATCGTCATGTGACATCTGGCGTACACGTTCCGTACTGTTGTTGTTTACATAACAAAGCCGTGCGACATCTGGCGTACACGTTACGCACTGTTGTTGTTTACATAACAAAGCCGTGCGACATCTGGCGTACACGTTACGCATTGTTGTTGTTTACATAACAAAGCCCCCCATATATTGTAGGTTAGTAGGGAACATGAGTTCGGAACATCCGTCGACATCCAAGGAAGCACCTGGAACTCCACGGAAACGACCATCGCCGGTTATACACAGCGAGGCACGAAAAAGTATAGCAAACGTTGCAAAGTGCTGTGCCTTGGAGAAAAACAGAAACAGCTCCTCTTCCCCCTTAACAAGACTATTCAACGCGCTGCCGCGTATACGGGAAGATCTGCTTCAGCTATTAATACGATAAGGCATTTTCTGCCTCTCACCCCGGCGATTCTCCACGCACCCCTGGTAAAGAAAGGTAGGTCCTCTGACCAGTCTATCTAAGCAGTTCTAACCAATATCATGATGGATACTATTAGGTTGTCATGTGCAAGTGTTATAAGCTGTTCTCCTCTTTCTCGTAGGGTGAGAACGCAAGGGAAGATAGAACTGGACGATAGCGACAAACGAGTGATAAGGGACACCATCGAAATCTTCTATACCGTCCAAAAAGTGGTGCCTATCGTGAAGAAACTGATACCTGTACTGCAGAAAGAAATTAAGTGGTCGTGGAGCCCAACGTCCCTCCGAAAAGGTTTGAAAGGTATGGTTTTTGTGTGGAAGAATGTCCAAAACAAACGTGTTTTATTGCTGGAGCGGGCAGACATCGTTGATTGGCGGGCACGCTTCCTCGTACAAATTAAACATGCAAGGGAGGAAGGCAAGTATTTTACTTGGACGAGTCCTGGATTGATAATAATACAACAACTGGAAAATGCTGGCAGAGAGGAAACGACGTTGTGGGTGTTACAGCATGAGGAAGCTCTTCGAAAAGGCTAATAATTGCAAGTTTTGGATCTGAGAAAGGGTTCGTTAGATAAGCACAATTAATATTTGAAGCAGGAGTACATAAGGCGATTACCATGACCAAATAAATTCCCATAATTTTGAGAAATGGTTCAAAACATCTTGCTCCCTAATTTGACTCCAGCATCTGTGATAGTGTTGGATAATGCACCATATCATTCTCGACAGGTGGATAAAATACCATCGAGGTACACGAGTGACAGTGGTCCAGTGGCTACAGGGGAGAGGCATTGTCTGCGGCGCAAATCAAAGGAAAGAGGCCCTGTATACATTATTCAGGAACACAGGCCTCTTGATACAATTTATACTGTTGACGTCATGGCGGCTGAAAAAGGAAACGTCGTCCTTCGTCTTCCCCATACAACTGTGATCTGAACGCCATTGAATTGGCATGGGCAAAAATCAAACGAGAATTCAAAGGACGGAACATTACGGGAGACATGTCAGCAGTTAACCTTTGACGACTGACCATCGAGGCATTCCGCTCCGTATCGGCCGAAGATTGGGAAGGGTACTGCCGAAAAGTGAAAGAACGGGAGGAAGACTACTGGAGGCACGACGGTGTCATGGAAATAGCCATGGACGACATTATAATGCATAGTACAGCAGAGTGCAGTGACGATTGTGGCAGTGATCTGAGAATGAATGTAAATAAAGGTGTAGCAAATACATATACAAATTCATTGTGACAGGGATTTGTCTGAGAATTAATGTAGATAAAGGTGTAGCACATACATATACAAATACATTGTGACAGGGATTTGTCTGAGAATTAATGTAAATAAAGGTGTAGCACATACATAAACAAATACATTGTGACAGGGATTTGTCTGAGAATTAATGTAAATAAAGGTGTAGCAAATACATATCGATCGATCATACTATCGATTCAATTCAGATTTCATTTCCATGCAGTTGGCAGCACTACCGAAACCGGGACAGCTCCCTCCTTATTCCTCACCCCCGCACACAAATGCAGCAAGATAAAGTGTGCCGATAATAGACACTAGTTGTCACACCCACGTCATCTCTTAAAAGGGCACATGACATCACTCCCACCCAGCTCCAAAGTGTTAGAGACTGTGATGAAATAGCCTCAGGCAAAGTAGGAATTCCGTAAATTATCTCATGCTGCTAAATGCGTACAATGACAGAGCGATGACTCGACAGTTACTGTAACAATATTGCACCATATGTTGTAATGTTTTAAAAGTAGTATCACAAATAATAGATCCATATCTGATATGAGGCAGTAAGTCTCGCTCTACATTATTTTGATGCTAACATACACATATATACATAATAAATTAAATACAATAAAGCTATCGATAATTAAGTAATACATCAGATTATAGAATTGAATCAAACAATAATAATAGTTATTATAATAATAATAAAATAATATTAATAATAATACAGAGAAATATTTGTAACAGGATTTGAACCGTTACAACACTACTGTAAGTGATCATTGCCACAGGAATATCTCACAATTGCGATGTTTTTGTTAATAATAATAATAATAATAATAATAATAATAATAATAATAATAATAATAATAATAATAATAAATAGTGGCGGTTATTAATGACATAGAAATCTTCGAAATATGTAAGCAAATATGACCCAAGAATCTTTAACATATAACCGAAAAAGGAAAAATATGACCTCACATTATAATTAATTTAGGCCTATAATTGAACATTTGTCACTTTTGTGTGTTACATTCATTTTCTGGTAATCACAATATTATTTTTTATCTTCAGATATGGCAGCACACGTGTCCTGAAAAATCACGTAATAATTAGCAAAACGGATAAAGTATTTAACTAGTTCTGAATCGGCAAATGTCTATAAAAATGACGATGAAAATATCCATACCTAGTCTTAGTAGGGCCTATTCCTTTCCGGCAGTGAAATTGCATTGGTTGATCATGTGCATTTTCAAATTGTCGAACTCAAACCCTCTTCGGTAGTCAGACAGAATGTTTCTGTACCTGGAGAAACTCCGCTTGACTTCACACGATGTTATGGGGCAAATTTGAACAAGGTTATGTCCTCCGGAGAAAACTGCTGCTGAAAATCCCCAAGTGCCGTATGCTGTCCACAAAGAATGTCAATTACCTTACAAATCATAGAATAACCTTCCTTTGAGAACAGCACTCTTTGCAGTTTTTCAGAATACTTTTCAGCCACTTCACCCTTCCCTTTCTTTAAATCACACTCAATGTTCTTCACAATATCCAACGTGTCACTTAGTGGAAGCCCCACAGTTTCAGGACGAGTGATTGCTCTTGGTATCACACCGAAATTCGATTATATAAACGCCAAATTTCCGACCAAGCTGGCAGAAGTAAACAAATTTTGCACAAATCTGACAGATGATGAATCGCAAGGATCAAATTCCTGAACAACCGTTTTGAAGTACCGGTAATCATAATTGCTGCAGTAACACAGAACAGCGTCGAGCCAAGTTCCCCATCGAGTAAAGCAGGCTGAGGTGGAAGAGGCAGAGTAGGAGCAGTTTCTTTCAACTTTTGAACTCGAAGAAGAGCCTTCAGGAATATTTTATCGCCATTTGAAATTAACTTTTCTACTTTAGGGTAGTTGATCCGAACCTCTTCGGCCACTCTATGCAAAGCATGGGCAAGGCACGTTACTTGGACCATTTTCGGATAATGTAGATTTAGTCCTTTGGCTGCCCTCTTCATGTTCGGGGCGGCATAAGTTAGGAGAAGTAATATGTTGTTTCTTTTTACCCCATCTGGCCACAGTAACTTCATAGCATCATCAAACAGCACTGTAATGGAGGAATGATTTACTTTCTCTAAATCCTAACAGGTCAGGAGAAACACACTACCGGGCTTGTCATCTTTCAGAACGCCAATAATTACGTTAGCTACGTACCTCCCATTTACGTCAGTTGTTTCGTCCAATGGAACCCATATCTTGTGGTTGAGAAATTCAGATCTTATCTTCTTTAAAACATCTTATGGACTCGAGATATAAAATTTTCGCAAAGTTGATTGTTGACTGATATACTTCTCTAAGAAGAACCTGAAGCTGGTACTGTTCAGTTTTTTAAAGGAATGTTTGAGTAACCATCACCTTGCAGAATTCCGATCTGTTGTCTGACGCTGCAATAGCTGCACAAGAGGCCCTTTCAAAAACAAACGCTGCCTAATCTCTGGCGCGAAAGATTTTATTGAACACTTCTGATGTTTAGTTGTAGTGCAGTGATGTTGCACATTAAAACGTTTCTGAGCACATGCATTCACTTCACTTCACACAGTTTACAATATAACATAACACCCACTACTAAAATTCTGCTCTCCAAATTCCTTAACAAAGTGCCTTAATTTCACATTATCTGAACACTTCGGCTTAGGTATGCTGAAACTACACTGAAGAATTGGTCTCAAATCAAGAAGCCAGACAGTCCTCTGTTTTCTAGGAAACGAAAATACCAGTTCATTACCTACGTATGCACCCAGGATACCTTTCTTCTGGGTACTGTCAATCACTTTGTGCTCCTCATTAGGAAATTTCAAGAAGATCCCCTGCTCATAATTCCACTTGCCTGCTACCTGCCCATTCCCGCATACAGAGTAATATTCAGTCTACAAATAAACATCCTAACTATTACAGCAAGATTCCCTTGCTGAATAGCTTGCTGCAAAAATTCACTCAATACGAAAATCCTCAGAATGTTTGTTTGTACGCCCAACCCTTGTCTCGTTTATCTACGGGGTCGGGTATGGGGTGAGATGAATTTATGAAGTCTTGGTTGTAGGCGGTTTCACATCGTCCATAAATAAATCAGCCCTCATGGATAATCGATTTATTTACACCACATACAGTTTTAGTACACCTTTGCATGTGAGATAGGTTACATTGATTACACCAACGAGACGTGATGCCCAGGAACCGGTGGAGGCCCTGGGCAGTCTTCGGTAGAGGGTATTCCAGGAGAGACTGTATTCTCTCTGGTGGAGGTTTTGTACCGTACTTTGAGAGCCGATAGCCCAAGAAGGTTACCTCACTTGCACCTAATACGCTCACTCCACGCAGCCGAATGACGCTAGTTTAGCAAGCTACACCCTGATGCAATGTTGCATCGTGCACAAGGGTGCGTACTGTATGTGGGGCGAGTTCATTCTCCCCAATGCCGCCAAATCGCCCCCCCCCCCACGGAAAAGGAAAGTTCACAAATCGAATGGACGGGCAAAGCGAACTCTTCGTCCTGATCGTGTTGTGTACCTTCTGGGTGGTGATGACGCATCAGGTAAGTCAGGTGTAAAAGAAGTGCTAGGTTGACTGGATGAAATGGGGGTAGCAGATGTGTCAGGTGTGTTGGTGCTGGTAGGAACAGCAAGGTTTGTTTCTATGTATGCAGGTTTCACACGGTCTGTACTCACTACTACCTCCTTGTTTCCAATCATTAGCGTCAAAGTCTTCTCATTACGGCTAACTACAGGGTAAGGACCAGAGTATGGGGGTTGCAAAGGAGGCTTCACATGGTCAGCCCTCAGGAAAACATGGGAGGCAGTTGCCAAGTCTTTGAAGACGAATACTTTCTCTTGACTATAGCGGGAGGTAGGAACAGGAACAGTGTATATATAGTGCAGTGTTGTGCTTCTAGTATATAGCGGAAATGCTGGACAGCCTCGTACACAGCTAACAGTTTCCTGTAATAGGCCGGTCACGTTGTTTGACGTGCTGATAGCATCTTACTGAGAAATGCTGAAAAATGCTAGGGGCTGCCAATGGTGTCCAACTTTCTGTTGTAAACATGCTCCAACTTGAGTATTTGATGCATCGGCAAAGAGACCTAGAGGCGCATCTGGCAATGGATGAGCGAGTTGAGTGGTTTGCGCTAGGCTTTCCTTGCATTCGTGGAAAGCACGTTGCAATTCTGGAGTCCATGGGACAGGTTTGGAACCCTTAAGCTTAGAATTGGCTAGGACGTTCACCAACGGCGCCTGCAATTTAGCCGCATGTGGTAGGAAACGTCTGTAGAAGTTGACCATGCCCAGGAACCGGTGGAGGCCCTGCGCTGTCTTCGGTAGAGGGTATTCCAGGAGAGACTGTATTCTCTCTGGTGGAGGTTTTGTACCGTACTTTGAGAGCCGATAGCCCAAGAAGGTTACCTCACTTGCACCTAATACGCACTTGGATGGATTTATGACTACACCATAATCAGCTAATCTCTGGAAAAGTACGCGGAGATAGTGCATATGCTCTTCAGCATCCCATGAAAACACCAGGATATCGTCACTCTACGGGAAACGGAAGTTTAGATCCCTAGTGACCTCATCCATAAAACGCTGGAAGGTTTGTCCAGCATTTCGTAACCCGAATGACATATACAGAAATTCAAACAGCCCAAAAGGGGTTGTTATGGCTGTTTTGCAAATGTCACTGGGGTGAATTGGGATCTGTTGGTAGGCCTTGATAAGGTCAAACGTACTGAAAATGGTTGACCCAGCAATGTTATGGCAAAAATCTCCTATGTGTCGTACCGGGTAGCGGTCGGGTATTGTCCTTGCATTCAATGCCCGGTAATCGCCGTGAGTTGTCCCGCTTAGGTGGAAGGTGCAAGGGTGAGGACCAGGGACTATTAGAAGGTCTCGCTGTACCACACCTTACCATGTCCTCGAATTCTTTCTTCGCTAGCTGCAATTTTTGAGGTCCTAGACAACGAGGTCAACAAGAGACCGGTGGGCCTTCGGTTGTCCTAATGTGATGTACAGTATTGTTGGATTCCAGGTGGGCGAGTAATGGACTGAAACTCAGCGAGCAACATGCTGAAAGGTGAGTCGGTGGATACTGTAGGAGTCTTTACGCTGGCCTGTTCGATAGAGGCTACATATGGCTTAACGTGTAGGCCGGTGGTGCCGTCGAGGAGGCATCTGTTACGGCAGTCAGGGAGTAAGTTATAGTAAGCCAGAACATCAGAACCAATTATGGCTGTGCTAACATCAGCAATGACAAATTACCAGCGAAAGTCACGACGTAAACCCAGGTTGAGGTTCATGGAAAGGCTACCATATGTCCTGATTGTACTACCGCTTGCAGCGCTCAGCTCATACCCAGAAAGTTTGCAAGTGCTTCGCAGAAGCTTACGTGGGAAACAGCAAAGGTCAGATCCAGTGTCAATCAGAAATTTTGCTTTGGTATTCTGATCAAAACTAAACAGACGGCGGCCCGATGTAGAACAGACAGTTGCCGTCTTCACTGACTGTTCGTTCCGTTTTCCGCCTGCTAGGAACAGGGACTAATACATTTTACAGCTTTATCTTGGAACTTTTTGTGATACCAACAAAGCCGGCTCTGTGGCTTAAGGGCACGGTCACGGCTTTTAGATCTCCTCTTACTGAGACTCCAGCCTCGGGGCTGGTTACGGGCCAGGGCATCGACTTTACTTGTCAATTCCTCGATTTGTGCAACGAAAGTGTTCGACGTAGCTGTGGCATGTACTGCCAAGTGGCTATGTGGTGGTGTGACAGTAGGGGAAAGTTCCAAGATCTTGTCTGCGAGCTCTGCTATATCAGCTAGAGGCATTAACTGGGCCGATTATATAGCCTGCAAGTGCTGGGGTAGTCAACGCATGAAAAGTTGTTTTAATATACTTTCGTCATGAAGTGAGCTACCAGCTAATGACTTTAAGTGACGTAAAAACTGTGATGGTTTCCTATCACCGAGTTCTTCATCACCAAGAAGTTGGCGAACACGTTGCTCTTCGGATACGGAAAGACGACGGACTAGTTCTGGTATTAGTTTTTCGTAACGTCCTGTGGCAGGAGGGTTAATGACAATGTCTTCTACCTCGGCTATGACCTTGGTGTCAAGCTGTGAAATTACATTATCAAATTTAATCTGGTCGGCCGTGATGCCTGCGAGCCTGAATTGAGTCTCAAAGTGGGCGAACCAAACAGTTGGTCTGTCATACCAAAACGGTGGTAGCTTTGCAGAGATTTTGGCAACTTGGCCAACATTGCTAGATGTAGCACCGGTACCAGTAGACTCATGCTCCTGGAGCCGGGCTAGTAATGCTTCGTTCTGCTCTTGCAAAGGCTTCGTCAAAGCAATAAGTTGTTGGAGTTGGTTCTGTAAGTTGTTATTTTGTTCCTCTAAAGCTTTTAATCGATCCTCCGCCATAATCAAGCTGGGTACACAACACAGGGGCAAGGAGAAAAAAGAATTCTGAAAATACCGCACAAGATGACAAAGAAGAAGTCAGAGGTACGATGTGTAGTTGTGTGTGTAAGTGAATGAAGATGTGAGGATGAGCAACACAAGCACAAATTTACAAATAGTTTGAAACAATCTTATAGGTTAGCTGGAAACTAAATATTATGCAGGTAGGCCTAGCATATGATAAGAGATTCACAAACATGTAAACTATAAGTTAACAAAATAATCTTGCAGATATTACACACTGATTTTGGTTATATATGAAAATATTAAGCATAAACCATGGGTTCCAATGTCCATTTTAAGTCTTGAGGAATGTCCATATAATGCAACTGTATGTTATACCTGTAATGTAACAACTTAGAAACCACTAAAAGGCACGATTACGATGTATATATATATAGTACAACAATTCAATCAGTTGTAATGCATGAGAAGTAGGATATTCTAAAGAAATTTTACTTGTTTGAACAGCAAACAAGGTAGGCCTATATTGTGGAGTAGTCTGTATCTTAGGCCTCAACTAGCAAAAAGAGAAAGAAAAGAAAATTTCACAAAAGCTTGCTGGATTACGTACATCAATTTAACACCAAGATTGTAACTATGGTTAGAAAACTAGATACTGTCCATTGTAGGCCTATACATTTCTTTCTGATGTTCGTACAACTTCACAACGAATTTATGTTGTGAATAATTTTGCAATATTCCGGAACAAGTAAAACGTAGGTTATATACATACAAGTTTTTAGATGAAATGTTGCGTTCTTGAAGAGTAGCAGATGCGGCGTAACAAAGAGAAGCGGCGTAAAGTTGCCGCGTGCGGACTGAAGCGATGAGTATCGCCGACGACCGTTAGGAATCTGGCGACTGTTTTTGTTGTTTATCGAACTGGTTTCATACTCGGAAGACGTGGTAGTTCGAATGAAGTAAACAGTCTAATGTCTCTTTGAAATAAAGTGTGCTAACATACCGTGATCTGTGGTGAAGCACGTGGTCCAAGATAGGTTATGGTATGAGCGTGTTCGAATCACGTCGGGGTCACCATTTATGGAGTCTTGGTTGTAGGCGGCTCCACATCGTCCATAAATAAATCAGCCCTCATGGATAATAGATTTATTTACACCACATACAGTTTTAGTACACCTTTGCATGTGAGATAGGTTACATTGATTACACCAACAAGACGTGATGCTCATGCTCACTCCACGCAGCCGAATGACGCTAGTTTAGCAAGCTATACCCTGATGCAATGTTGCATCGTGCACAAGGGTGCGTTCTGTATGTGGGGCGAGTTCATTCTCCCCAATGCCGCCACAAATCTGTCGTGGCGGGTTTTTATGACCGGATGCCCTTCCTGACGTCAACCTCATCAGAGGATTTAATGATGTGAAATGAATGAAGTGTTACATGATACTAAGAAGGGAGAGGGTAAAAACCCGGTGCCGGCACGTAGCTTACTCCTGTCGAATAGCACCAAGGGGTCTGCTCAAGGCTTAACGTCTCCATCCGACGGACGAATCACCATCAACAGCGTCATATGCCCTCACACCATATGAGCACTGCGGAGAGGTATGGAATTGAATCCGGACTTTTGGCACGCAATCTAGTGATTAGAAATTGTGTACAACCAACGCCCCTACCCTACCGGCCAACATTCTAATGGTGAAAATGTTTCGAACAACTGCACTCGAACCGACTAACCAAAGTGTCAGACCGTTTAGACTTCAGCGCCTTAACGATCATGGCCATAGAAATCCTCAGAATATGACAGGAAATATGACTTTATTGCGCGTCAAGCAGAAACATGACCAATATCTTAAATTTGTCCAAAATATGACTCTTCAAGCAAAAATATGACATGTCATTAAAATCCGCTCGTTAATAATAATAATAATAATAATAATAATAATAATAATAATAATAATAACACTATACAGTTGACCCAGATGTCCCACATCCCTCACACGAACCAACAACATGTGGATTGTATACGTTTAGTGTTTAGTCCTTTTACCTTCCTCTGCCGTTTTTCCGAAACCAAGTGGTCTTAGCCAAGTTTTGCGGGCAGATGTATTTTCTGAGGCGGACCCTATTCAACCATTAGATGTTTCTGTGGTTGTTGGCAATGCAGTGTGTAGTGCACACACAAACATCATCATCTAGTTCCCGAAGAAGAGGAGTTAGTCAGACATGGCTAAAATCCCTGGTCCGATCGAAAATTGAACCAAGACTCCCTGAACGGAAGACTACTTAGCTAGTTCGTCCATGTAGCCACACTGTATTAGGAATGGATAATAATAATAATAATAATAATAATAATAATAATGTCCGACTCTTTGGCTGAATTGTCATCGTTGAGGCCTTGGGTTCAGAGAAGTCCCGCGTTCGATTCCTGGACGGTTCGGGGATTTTAATCGGGTAATTGCTGTTTGTGTTTGTCCCAACACTCTCCTCGCCATATTCAGACAACACACCATTTATAGCCAGTTGGTAGAGGAGGCGAGAACATACGAGAAAGATGTGTAACGTAGTCATGACGTAGAACAAGGGATGGTAAGAAGCAAAACACAAGCACAGTATGGAGTCGGCCGGGCAAGCAGAATCCGATGCAGACAATATACGTAGAGATAAATGCAGCAGCAGGTCGACGAAAATAGCAGACGAAGTTGGAGGAAAGGTAAAGCATTGATGTAGTACACCGTTTGATGTAGTAGGTACTTTAGGGAGTACGTAACATGAGTCATAGGTATTTTTGAAATTACCATACTATTATTATTGTTATTATTCTACCGCTTCTCCCAGACCAGTGGGATCGCGGGTGCGAATTGTGTCACACATGTGGATTTAGCCCAGTTTTACGGCCGGATACCCTTGCTGACACCAACCCTATGTGGAGGGATGTAATCACTGGCTATAAATGTGTGCGCTAGCTCTGAGCTGGTAGTCAGGCATCGAGCGAGGAACTTGTGTGGAGGGAGTATTCACTTCGAACGGCTGGTCCGTGCGATCCTTTACTTTACATCGAACTGCTACTTCAGAACTGTCAACGATGGGCTGGGTGAGCAATTATTGATGTAGTACCTTACTACGTCTACTTAAACTCCCTGTTAATTGTTGCCTTCAGGCATTATGTGCAGCTTAAACATTACGCCGCAGGTGTGGCTATTGGTGTGCTCACCATAAGTGAGTTTATTTTCAAATATAATTCAAATTTTGAAACGTTGTGCTGCATGACTCTCTGTGTGGACAAAGACTTGAAGGATAAGCAAATGGGCGTTTTCCAGCTAGGGAACTAATGCGCCTCGTGTGCGTGTAAATGAAAGGAATTTTGTGAAACCACTGCAGCTCGACTCATCCTTTCTCTTCCTTCAGCCGTCCTCCACCTTCTTTCGATTGGTTAATAAAATGTATTGTCGGTCCGTTTTTAATAAGTCTTTTAAGGTTTTTGTAGTAACCCTGGTAGTTCTAATTTGTAAGGGGGCCTTGAGGTTTTCAATTGTTGAAATGACAAGTATAGAGCTATTGTACCAAGTAGTTGTTCTTTAAAATAGTTTTTGATACGCTAAAACCAATGTCTTATCCAAAGTTCTAGTCACAATCCTTAATGATCAACTTTCTTAACAGTTTTGTTATGTGTTAAAATTTCAAACTTAGGTGTTGGAAACAAAACCGTGGGTTTTGCAGGTGTCTATTCAAAACAAAGAATATTACTCAATGTAAAGATTTTGTTCTTTTCGAAAGGTGTTACAATATAACTTGGTATTTATTTTGTTGTTACGAATAGCGAGTCTATTCTATTTCTCCCTTTTTTCCTTGTTACTACTGTACCTACCGCGGGCAACCTTCTGGAATTATCTCAGCAACGCTTCTCGCTAACCCTGTTGCAATTGTTACTGATCGTGTGGTTTGGTCTTTAATTATTAGTTTCTACTGTATCTATTCTACTTTTGTGATAATTTTGGGGCATGAAGATGTTTACACCTTTATGAAAGGTCACTTGCTCCAGCATGGGAACGTTTAAAATCCTCTGTGTCATATGATCGTTCCTACTTTTGAGGGCGACTTTACCCTCCTCACATCGTAAGCATCTTATCTGGTTCTGTGGTGGCTTTATTCTGATTTACGTGAAATGGGTTTGGTAATTGGTGTTTGCTTGCCTCCCGATTTGGTTTGGTTGGTCTGAAAATAAGTGCCCTAAAACGACCTTGTCTATATACATATGTTGTGTCAGAGGAGATATATTGAGCCCTTATTGAAGTGCTCATTTAATTAATCAGTCATTAGTAGTATAATGGGAGAGTTCTGGCGCCTCCTCCGCCGCACGCCTCCGCCCGCCTCCTCCTCCGCCGCCCGCGGGAAATTTGAATTTTGGCGGGAAATTTGAGTTTTGGGGCGAGATTTGAATTTGTAAACAAAGCCACGTGCTTTTTGACAGCTGTCATCGACAACAACGCATCGCTAACCTCACTGCTGCCATCTTGACGGGCCTAAACCTCACTAGAGCCAACTTAACCTAACTAGCATGAGGTAAACAAACCCACGTGCTTTTTGACAACCACGTGCTTTTTGACAGACAACAACGCATCGCTAACCTCAGTACTGCCATCTTGACGGGCCTAAACCTCAGTAGTGCCAACTCAACCTAACTAGCGCGAGGTAAACAAAGCCACGTGCTTTTTGACAACCACGTGCTTTTTGACAGATTTGTAAACAAAGCCACGTGCTTTTTGACAGCTGTCATCGACAACAACGCATCGCAAACCTCAGTACTACCATCTTGACGGGCCTAAACCTCAGTAGTGCCAACTTAACCTAACTAACATGAGGTAAACAAAGCCACGTGTTTTTTGACAGCCACGTGCTTTTTGACAGATTTGTAAACAAAGCCACGTGCTTTTTGACAGACAACAACGCATCGCTAACCTCAGTACTGCCATCTTGACGGGAATAAACCTCGGTGGTACCAACTTAACCTAACTAGCTCGAGATAAACAAAGCCACGTGCTTTTTGACAGCCACGTGCTTTTTGACAGCTGTCATCCGCCATCTTTAAACTACAGAGCGCTGTGCTGCCCTCTTTCATCACCTGTCATCGGCAGTGTTGCCATCTTGGCGGGCCTAAACCTTAGTGCTACCAACTTAACCTCACTAGCTCGAGATAAACAAATCCACGTGCTTTTTGACAGCCACGTGCTTTTTTGACAGCTGTCATCCGCCATCTTTAATCCATAGAGCACAGTGCTGCCCTCTTTAGCTACTTACCTTTGAAATGTGGTGGCGGATAATTTGAAAAAAATGCTTTTTTGACAGCAGCCATCTTTGAGCGCCGTGCTACACTCTTTAGCTAGTTACCTTTGAAATGTGGTGGCAGGCAATTCCACATGACAGCAGTCATCTTTAATCAAGAGAGCACCGTGCTGCCCTCTATGTGGTGGCGGCAAATTGAAAAATTCTACATGCTCTTGTTTGGAAACAAGCTCACGCGCTTTTTTGACAGCCGTCATCCGCCATCTTTAATCAACAGAGCACAGTGCTGTACTCTTTAGCTAGATACCTTTGAAATGTGGTGGCGGCAATTTGAAAAATTCTCTGTGCTCTTGTTGGGAAACAAAGCCACGTGCTTTTTTGACAGCTGTCATCCGCCATCTTTAATCAATAGAGCACTGTGCTGCTATCATGCGGGCAATTTCGTCAGCTGTCATCCGCCATCTTTAATCCAGAGAGAACAGTGCTGCACTCTATGTGGTGGCGGTAAATTCCACGTGCTTTACAAACCCACGTGCTTTTCTGACAGCTGTCATCCGCCATCTTTAATCTAGAGAGAACAGTGCTGCACTCTATGTGGTGGCGGCAAATTCCACGTGCTTTACAAACCTATGCGCTTTTCTGTCATCCACCATCTTTAATCTAGAGAGAACAGTGCTGCACTCTATGCGGTGGCGGCAAATTCCACGTGCTTTACAAACCTATGCGCTTTTCTGTCATCCACCATCTTTAATCTAGAGAGAACAGTGCTGCACTCTATGTGGTGGCGGCAAATTCTACGTGCTCTTATTTGGAAACAAATTCTACTCGCTCTTCAGCTGTCATCCACCATCTTTAATCAAGAGAGCACCGTGCTGCCCTCTTTGTGGTGGCGGATAATTTGAAAAAATTCTTTTCGACAAGCAGCCATCTTTAATCCAGACTGAACAGTGCTGCCCTCTTTAGCTACTTACCTTTGAGGCGGTTAATTTGAAAAATTATTTTCGACAAGCTGCCATCTTTAATCCAGAGAGAACAGTGCTGCCCTCTTTAGCTACTTACCTTTGAGGCGGTTAATTTGAAATATTCTATTTAACAAGCTGCCATCTTTAATGAAAAGAGCATCGTGGTGCTATCTTGCGGGTAATATTTTACGTCACAGCTGTCATCCACCATCTTGCATTGCTAACCTTAGTGCTGCCCTCTTTAGCTACTTACCTTTGATACAAAAAATCTATTTGACAAGCTGTCACCCGCCATCTTGCATCGCAAACCTCAGTGCTGCACTCTATGTGGTGGCGGATAATTTGAAAAAATCTTTTTGACAGGCAGCCATCTTTAATCCAGAGAGAACAGTGCTGCCATCTTTAGCTACTGCCATCTTACATCGCTTACCTCGCTGCTGTACTCTATGTGGTGGCGGTTAATTCGAACAAGTTTAATCACGCATCGGGCAAGCTAGAGTAAGCACGTGCTGTTGTGATGACGTCATCATGCATGTTTAAACCCGTTCGTTGACTAAAAGCTTTAGTCTTCGGGAAACAGTGATAGAGTGTGGAGTGCAAACATGACGAAAACATTAATAGTTGATGTGCAAGGCTTTAAAGTAAACGGAAACAAGTTTGTGTTTAAAGAGGTGGCTGTGTTAGATTGCTGTGTGTTGTGGGCACCAAAACTTGTTAGTTTAGTATTTAGTCCACCGTTCCCTTACTGTTTGCAAACAGATGAAGATAAAAAGCAGACTCAGTGGATTGAAAACAATTTAGGTTTGAAGTGGGAAGAAAAAGGAATACCTTATCGTTTTCTACCTTTAATGATGAATGCACATTTTATCAAGAGCAGATCTTGTTCTTTTAAAGGGTTGTGAAAAGAAAGAATGGTTGCGTGATTTTCTACCATCATCATGTGAAGTTATCGACATGCATGAATTGGGGTGCCCATCATTTAAAACACTTCCGAAAGAGCATAGTAGAGAAACAACTAAACAGTCTTTACAACATGTATGCATGCTCTTTGATTGGTTGTGTCGCAGTGCATGCCGGGAAGTGAACAACATATGTAAACTGCAGTGTCGAAATAACCTTAGTGTAAAAGAAACATTTGTAGAGTAAAGACATCATGTCATTTCTAACAGATACTAAGTGTAACGCAGTTGAAAAGGCGATCGTAAAGTTTTATGCATGCAAAAAGAAACTAAACACTTTTACTGAAGAAGAGTTAAATGCATTACCAAAGGCATTTTTGGTCAATGTAGCTGCGAATGCTGTAAAGAAGATTTGGGATAAGGTGCCTCGTGAGTGGACTCAAGATCCTGTTTTGTCAGAGCTTCAAACGTGTAGTTTACATCATGAACACGTGAGTTTAGCTAGAAGACCTTCTGTGAGACAGTGCCGTACATGTCAACTAATTAAACTGTATCACGGACCTAAATCTAACGAGTTGTCTTCGCTTATAAACACTTATCATGGCTGTGGAGAGAGTAAACAAGGAAAAGGTGAAGAAACGTGCTGGGAGAAAGATGAGGAAGCATGTTGGGCGTGGACTCATCAATAGAGTGATTGATCTTCTTTTCTTCGTGCTTCATCTCCCCTGCGGCCCTAGAACACGTTCGCCTGACATGTAGTTACATGCTGCCTGCATAGAGTATGTCGTGTAGCTGTTAAAATCTGCTTCGTAAAGTTATGCTGTGTGTGTATGTGTTATTACCTAGTGCTTTAGCTGAATATAGCAGCACTTGTCGTTGTTGGTGTAATAAAACGAAAACTGAGCGTCAAAGACCGTAACATGAACAAAGGATAAAAATGTATGTATATAGTCTAAAATAAATATGAATTGTCAAAACATATTACAGGTGTTGTTTAATCCTACAGCATGTCCTAGTGAATTAGAAGAAAGGAAACGTAGAGGATTAAAAGAAAACACACATAAGATTTAAAGTACATCCTCTTTATTAATCCATGAATTAAAGCTGTTATTAAAACCAAGCCATTTAACATACAGTTTATTGCCACGACGTCGAATAACACGTTCAACTAAATAGTGATCAGGATATTTTGTTTTCTGCAGTTCTTCGATGTAGAATCCTCCTTCAATAGGCTGTCCTCTGAGATCGCGAAGTAAATACGTAACTGGATTAGAAAGCTTAACACTTCTGATTTGAAAAATTTCAGTGCTCCAGTTAGGTGTGTATCCTTTTGCAAAGATAGACTTGTGTTTGCTGATGCGAACGAAATCACCTTCTTTAAAGCGATGGCGACGTGGATCAGCTGTTTTAATTACAAGATGAATAGCATCTAGACGAGGTGTATTCTTTGTAACAAGACGTGGCTTTGTTCCGATAGTGCGATGAGGTGTATCGTTGTAGGTAGATAAAAGTCTCGGTAGCAGATCAATCCAACGATATGAACCTTGCGCTGTAAATTCTCGCCACATCATTGTTCTGAGTGTACGATTAAAGCGTTCTACAACACTTGCCTTGAGATTGCTGAACGTAGAGTAGTGTTGAATGCCAAGTAACTTGAGGTAAGAAGAAAAATCCTTGTTGTAAAACTCTTTACCTTGATCAGTTTGAAGAAGCCTTGGGCAGCGTTTCGATTCTTCAACAATATGTTTAAATGCTTCTTTAACTTGAGCTGCTGTTTTAGAACGCACGGGTTGTGCAAAAGCAAACTTTGAGTACACATCGATAACAGTAAGTAGATACTTATACCCCTTATTACTAGAGGCATATGGAATCATTTCTACTAAGTCTGCTTGCCAGAGATCATCTTTTCCTCGTGTAATAACGCGTCTGCGACAGTAGGTGCGACGTGCTGGTTTATGTAACTCATGTGCGATGTTTACCTTTACAGGTGAGATCTTCTCTTGACGAGCCATTACAAAATAATACCGGCATAACGTAGTTCTCTTTCTATTTCTAGAATTTCTGATCCGTGACCAGTGTGACCAGCCTCTTGTGATGCTCTTAAAAGTTGTAATCGTTCAACGAGTAAGTTTGGGTCATTCCAGTATCTTACATCCACATACGGCAACAAAGGCTTGTAGATAACGTCTAGACTACGTGCAGTCGGAAACAGCTTAGAAATAAACTCACGATACTTGTAACTCTTATTCGCATTTACAGCTTCTGTTCTCCTGTAATTACGTCGTGTTGCATCAGTAGCAAAAAGTATTGCTTTATACTTTTTAAGATCATCTTGTAAAATTATATCCTTGTCAGGTATTCGTGAGAAAAGAAGTTCTAAGAGTCCTTTCGTAGGTTTATAGGTAACACCTTTTACAATGAGTTTGTTGCTATTAATCTTAACATTTGAATTTCCTATTCGGAAACAGTCATCTTCGTAGCGAATACCGAGGTAGTGTCAGTTTGTCCTGTAAAAAGTTTTTCTATATAAGGTGCAAAGAGAGATCCATAGGTATCTTGAATAAAAGTTCTAAACTGATTGCGATACTCTGGTGTAATCATAACCTCAGACAAAGATGGTAGATTTTGCGTCGATGTAGTAGGTGTTTCAGCAATAACATCTGTAGTTAAAAACTCAACACGCTTAGATGGTGATGCATCATTAAGTTCTTCTTCTTCTTCTTCTTCCTTATCTTCCTCTTGATCTACATCCTGCTTCTTCTCTTCAGTATCTTCTTCATGCTTTTCTTCTTCATGCTTCTCTTTATGATATGATGTTTGCATAGAAGCAAAACTTGAAGTAGACTGCGGTAATGAAGTAGAATTAAAAATTTCTTTGAGTGGTGTACTTAGTTGTGTTTTTAAAAATAAATCCGTGTCTGCTTGAATACGTTTAAGCTCTTTAAATTTCCGTCGAATATTGTTTCGAGCTTGGATGATATGTTTTGTGATCTCCTTGCTAGATGTTAACATGATGGTGGTTTTTAATCAAGTAGTTACTGTAATTCTGTGTTAATGCATATAAAATGATCGAAACCCATGCGATATCGTCCATGCTGTACATCACTTTCTTTATCAATAACTAAAAAGCTGTAACGGTGTAATGGCCAACATTTAGCACACATACGTTTAAAGTCATCGAATGTCATATCAGTGTTAACATGATCGTTATACACATGTCGCATGTTGCGCTCATCTTGACGAAAAAGCACAATAACATTTGCGTTGTCGCGTATCAACTGCTTGGGCACACGAGAATAGGTTTGGCACAAATAGATGCAATCAACATATTTATGTCGACCCATACTAAAGAATGCACGAATAACGTTTCGCTGTTCTGTTGCGACATCATCAAAGATCATTAGAGAATTAGGAAGCACATCGTCTGGTGATGGTACTTGCTCATGTGAATTAAATTTAAAATATCTTATTCCATCTTTAACTAGATCGTGCATTACAGTTTGTAGAATAGTATATAGCGGCTGATAGAGTGACTTTGCGAAAACGTAAATATTCTCGAAGCGTACACCATTTACAGAAGTAATAAGTGTGAGTAAAAGATTTGTTTTACCGCATCCCGACGGACCTGATATAATACATCGAACAGTAAAAGGAAACAACGTTCCATGACGTTTTCTTGTAGTTGTACTAGAACTAGGTAAGAGATGTGGTACAATGTCGGTAACAGGTAGCGTGTCTTGCTGCTTTATAATCTTCATGATAACTGAATCATAAAGTACGTAATAGTAATATATATATTAAACGAAACAAGAGGCAACGGTTAGTTTATGATTTGCTATTGACTAGTAAAGTCGTGTCCAGCATGGTGAAACAACGATATCCAAACGACATGAAGAAGAAGAAGAAAGTAAAAACTGTTGGATGGAAAGATGTTATAAAGGCTGCACAAAAAGCTATTCGAGGGGAATACAATCCTCGTGTAGCTATTACTAAGGCGTTACGCGCAGCAAGAGCGAGAATTTCTCCAAAGTGCAGAGCAATATTTAGTAAACGTGCGCGAATTATTCCTGTACCAAAACGAGGAGGATTTCTTCCTGCGCTGTTTGCTGGCTTAGCAGCTTTAGGGTCATTGCTAGGTGGTGCTAGTGCTGTAGCGAGAATTGTCAAAGCTGTAGAAGAAGCGAAACAACAGTTGAAAGAGAGTGAACGTCATAACAAGACGATGGAGGCAATTGCGTTACGAGGCAAAGGTGTGAACATGAAGCTAGCGCCATACAAGAAAGGGCTTGGTATCTACATTTCTCCAAAAAACGTCTACTGAATGCACTGCCATATCGAGCTCTAACGCATGATGAAGATTTTACGTTTGCTAAACAACTAGGAATTCATTATTTTCGAGGGGTGTATATGCGCGATCAACTACCAGCACGTCCACGTGAACGTGAAAGTGCCGTAATTAACTTGGACGACAGTCGTGGACCTGGAACTCATTACGTTGCTTATGTAAAACGTAAATCTAAAGTATGGTATTTTGATAGCTATGGAGATTTACCTCCTCCTTTTGAGCTCATACGTTATTTCGGAAGCAGTGCAGACATTGTTTACAATAAAAACCGTGTGCAAAACTTTAATACACGCATGTGCGGACGATTATGTCTTATGTTCTTATATCAAACCCAGAGAGTAGAGAAAGTGTATTAGTGTCTACGTGATGACGAACAGTGAAAGAACGTTTGCTGTACGTGGAGAAGGACCTGAAACAACCATCTATTTTAATCCGCCAATCGAACTTGGTTATCAGCCGCATAGTCTTGGACTAGTATCGTTTGAAAGCTACAATAAAATCTATAATGTGCGTGATGGTTTAAACAAGTTCTATTACGATGAGTATGTGCTAACACTACCCTCAGGTAGTTATACAGTAGATGATATTCACGACTATATTGAAAGTACGTTAATTGATCAGTTTGGGGAAGATAGTTTTAGTAATCATAATTACAAGTTCTCAATCACTATAAGCAACATTACGCATAAATGTGTTATTGAATCATCATTTAAGATTGACTTCAAATCACAACCTGATTCGATTGGACCACTACTTGGATTTTCATCGAGGGAGCTCCTACCGAACGTACGTTACGAGTCTGATCAACCTATAAAACTCTTCGATGATTATAATGTGAACATTACTTGTAATATTATTACAGACTTGAATAGTAATCTACAACCTTCGCACGTCCTGCACGACTTTATTGTTACAGAGGAACGTGGATATACTATTTGTGAGAAACCAGCAGTAGTTCTTTATCATCCTGTGTCTGTAAAACACATTAGCAACATTACTCTTAGACTTGTAAATAAACATAATCAGCTTATTCATTTAGATCAGCACGCGTACGTAGCTTACAAACTACATCTTAAACCAGTATGAAAACCATCTATAAAACACGGTGTACATTCCCAAGACATACTACATGTGTGCAGAGACTCATCGAGTTAACAGATACCCAAAGCAGATACTCCAAGATTTAGGATATACACTACTACAACAAAATGGAAGAAATGCTAGACATTACGAATACAGCAGAAAGTCGTGAAGGTGTAGTACGAAGTGAGCTTCATTCCTATCAACCTTTTACGTTTGGATTAAATAACAATGATGAAATTCATTTTATTATTAATCAACAAGATGTTTACACCTTACCGCACGAAAGCTACCTCTATATTGAAGGACGATTAGAAAAGTCTGATGGAAGTGGACCAAGCACTTCACAACTAAACAACCATGCTCTAGCTTTTCTCTTTTCTGAAGCGCGATATGAAGTAAATAATGTTGAAATAGATCGAACGAAGAATGTTGGTATTACAAGCGCAATGAAACTCTACCCTTCTTTCTGTGATGAAGAAAGTAATCTTTTGCGGATGGCTGGATGGTGTCCAAAATCTACTAACAACTGGATGATTAATGAGGATGGAACTTTTACGGGTATGTTATCACTGAAACATATTTTTGGATTCGCAGAAGACTTTACACGTATTATAATCAACGTAAAACAAGAGCTTATTCTAATCCGTGATCGAAGTGATTACAATTCTCTTAAAGCAGTAGAAACACCTATAGAATCGAAAATAACACTGCATCGTTTACTGTGGCGGATCCCACATGTAACCTTATCTGATCGTGAAAAACTTCGATTGCTCAAGATTGTAGAAAATGATACACCATTACCTATACGTTTTAGAAGTTGGGAGCTGCATGAATATCCTGTGTTACCACCTACAAACAAGCATAGCTGGGCTGTTAAAACATCACGTTTTACTGAGAAGCCCTTGTACATTATTTTTGGATTTCAAACTAATCGTAAATTCAATCACGAAAAAGATAGCTCACTGTTTGATCACTGCAAATTAAGACACGTTAGACTATATCTCAATGGAATTACGTATCCCTACGAAAACATCGACATTAACTTTGAGAAAAATAAGTTTGGGATGCTCTATGACATGTTTTGTAAATTTCAATCATCGTATTATCAGAAAGAAGATCGTCCGCTATTTACACCTCAAGAATTTAAAAATAAAGCACCGATTGTAGTTATAGACTGCTCTTATCATGAAGAATCTATAAAAGAATCTCCAGTTGATATTCGTTTAGAATTTGAAACATCTGAAAACATTCCTGCTAACACAGCAGCCTATTGTCTTATTATTCATATGAGTGATGTTACTTACCATCCGCTAACGAATATTGTTACGAGACTATAAATAAGAATAGATCTTTATCATTTTCATTAGTGTGTGCTTCGACATCGTACGCTATGGAACAAAACTGTAAATGTGCATGCTGTTTGCATGCTCATACGCAACATCTTATTTATGTTTCACGAGTGAGTGAGGCTATTAAGATGTTCTATAAACGTAGATCGTCGATGCCGAAACATCTTATTCAATACTTACCACCAGGATTTTTATATACGTACGCTGCCTCTTACGTACATAATTTTTGGGACATCCTTCCTCTACACAGTAAGATGTCAATCGAAGTAGCTTTATGCAGAACTTGTGAACGACATTACAAGCATCGAGGAGAAAATGATGATTGGGATGGACCAAATCCGAGGATTGAACACTGTACACAGTGTATGAATGAACTTTCTCTAGTACTTCATGATGATGATGATGATTCCGAAAAGGAATAACAGCAAGGTAAGAAGTACATGATCTTCTCTGTAAAGCATAACATACTTAATATAATATATTTCTAAATGCTTTCTTTAATTTGAATGTTGCAGGAGGCATTTCAGAAGCATACGTTGTTAAGAAGCACACCAACCTTGTCAGCAGCACAAAAACGAACACTGTTGTAGTACATTTGTAACTAAATATTTGATCGCATTCAAAAATGTTGTACTTATTGCACTGCTTTACTCCGACTTACTCTTAAGAAAACGGACAAGTCTAAACATGCACAATGACGTCATCACAACAGCACGTGCTTACTCTAGCTTGCCCGATGCGTGATTAAACTTGTTCGAATTAACCGCCACCACATAGAGTACAGCAGCGAGGTAAGCGATGTAAGATGGCAGTAGCTAAAGATGGCAGCACTGTTCTCTCTGGATTAAAGATGGCTGCCTGTCAAAAAGATTTTTTCAAATTATCCGCCACCACATAGAGTGCAGCACTGAGGTTTGCGATGCAAGATGGCGGATGACAGCTTGTCAAATAGATCTTTTGTTTCAAAGGTAAGTAGCTAAAGAGGGCAGCACTAAGGTTAGCAATGCAAGATGGTGGATGACAGCTGTGACGTAAAATATTACCCGCAAGATAGCACCACGATGCTCTTTTCATTAAAGATGGCAGCTTGTTAAATAGAATATTTCAAATTAACCGCCTCAAAGGTAAGTAGCTAAAGAGGGCAGCACTGTTCTCTCTGGATTAAAGATGGCAGCTTGTCGAAAAGAATTTTTCAAATTAACCGCCTCAAAGGTAAGTAGCTAAAGAGGGCAGCACTGTTCTCTCTAGATTAAAAATGGCTGGTTGTCGAAAAGAATTTTTTCAAATTATCCGCCACCACAAAGAGGGCAGCACGGTGCTCTCTTGATTAAAGATGGTGGATGACAGCTGAAGAGCGAGTAGAATTTGTTTCCAAATAAGAGCACGTAGAATTTGCCGCCACCACATAGAGTGCAGCACTGTTCTCTCTAGATTAAAGATGGTGGATGACAGAAAAGCGCATAGGTTTGTAAAGCACGTGGAATTTGCCGCCACCGCATAGAGTGCAGCACTGTTCTCTCTAGATTAAAGATGGTGGATGACAGAAAAGCGCATAGGTTTGTAAAGCACGTGGAATTTGCCGCCACCACATAGAGTGCAGCACTGTTCTCTCTAGATTAAAGATGGCGGATGACAGCTGTCAGAAAAGCACATGGGTTTGTAAAGCACGTGGAATTTACCGCCACCACATAGAGTGCAGCACTGTTCTCTCTGGATTAAAGATGGCGGATGACAGCTGACGAAATTGCCCGCATGATAGCAGCACAGTGCTCTATTGATTAAAGATGGCGGATGACAGCTGTCAAAAAAGCACGTGGCTTTGTTTCCCAACAAGAGCACAGAGAATTTTTCAAATTGCCGCCACCACATTTCAAAGGTATCTAGCTAAAGAGTACAGCACTGTGCTCTGTTGATTAAAGATGGCGGATGACGGCTGTCAAAAAAGCGCGTGAGCTTGTTTCCAAACAAGAGCATGTAGAATTTTTCAATTTGCCGCCACCACATAGAGGGCAGCACGGTGCTCTCTTGATTAAAGATGACTGCTGTCATGTGGAATTGCCTGCCACCACATTTCAAAGGTAACTAGCTAAAGAGTGTAGCACGGCGCTCAAAGATGGCTGCTGTCAAAAAAGCATTTTTTTTCAAATTATCCGCCACCACATTTCAAAGGTAAGTAGCTAAAGAGGGCAGCACTGTGCTCTATGGATTAAAGATGGCGGATGACAGCTGTCAAAAAAGCACGTGGCTGTCAAAAAGCACGTGGATTTGTTTATCTCGAGCTAGTGAGGTTAAGTTGGTAGCACTAAGGTTTAGGCCCGCCAAGATGGCAGCACTGCCGATGACAGGTGATGAAAGAGGGCAGCACAGCGCTCTGTAGTTTAAAGATGGCGGATGACAGCTGTCAAAAAGCACGTGGCTGTCAAAAAGCACGTGGCTTTGTTTATCTCGAGCTAGTTAGGTTAAGTTGGTACCACCGAGGTTTATTCCCGTCAAGATGGCAGTACTGAGGTTAGCGATGCGTTGTTGTCTGTCAAAAAGCACGTGGCTTTGTTTACAAATCTGTCAAAAAGCACGTGGCTTTGTTTACAAATCTGTCAAAAAGCACGTGGCTGTCAAAAACACGTGGCTTTGTTTACCTCATGCTAGTTAGGTTAAGTTGGCACTACTGAGGTTTAGGCCCGTCAAGATGGTAGTACTGAGGTTTGCGATGCGTTGTTGTCGATGACAGCTGTCAAAAAGCACGTGGCTTTGTTTACAAATCTGTCAAAAAGCACGTGGTTGTCAAAAAGCACGTGGCTTTGTTTACCTCGCGCTAGTTAGGTTAAGTTGGCACTACTGAGGTTTAGGCCCGTCAAGATGGCAGTACTGAGGTTAGCGATGCGTTGTTGTCTGTCAAAAAGCACGTGGTTGTCAAAAAGCACGTGGGTTTGTTTACCTCATGCTAGTTAGGTTAAGTTGGCTCTAGTGAGGTTTAGGCCCGTCAAGATGGCAGCAGTGAGGTTAGCGATGCGTTGTTGTCGATGACAGCTGTCAAAAAGCACGTGGCTTTGTTTACAAATTCAAATCTCGCGCCAAAATTCAAATTTCCCGCCAAAATTCAAATTTCCCGCGGGCGGCGGCGGAGGAGGAGGCGGGCGGAGGCGTGCGGCGGAGGAGGCGCCAGAACTCTCCCATTATACTACTGTCATTTATTCGAATGTACAGTGAATATTCCATTTTTATTAAGTACTAGTAACCGGCCGGAAACATCTACATTCAGCAGCACATATCGCAATTTCTGCAGGGAGCTTGGAGCTCGGATTTGTTTGCTCACAAGCTAAGTTTGGAAGATGGAATTTCGACATGACGCACACAAATCCGAACAAGGAACAATAGAATTCCAACGGACAACATTTCGGATGCCCGGGCGAGAGGCTATGGTCGCTTATAAGAAATGTTTGAAGTAAGCGTCAGGTACGCGATGCGTCGAGCCAATGAAACGACAGGGCCACCGTCGATATGGCTAGGCATTGGTCTAGGGAAGAGATGGCCCCAATCGAGGATAAGACGGCGTCTTCGAGGACGAGTTAATAAAAACGATGACCGCGATGACCCTATTATTCTGTGCAGGTAACATCGTAAGAAGAACTGTATTTACGCGAGTGATCGTGTGGGGACTCGTAAGATTTTGTTGGAAGACGCTCAGTCTGCATTTGATATACTCAAGTTTTCTGTTATATATTTATTGTACACATAGGTTAGTTTTGTCCCCCGCCCCCCCCCCCACTCTTTTGCGCATTAGATCACGTCTTTTCTTAAGATTAGGGACCCCACTGCAATGTCAAGTGTGTAGAAATGGGGAACGTACTCATCTACAGTTAAAAGTGTTAACGAGGAGAAAAGCCAGGAGCGTGGTGCGAGCACGCAAGCCCATGTGTAAAAATAAATGAAAAAACTTAAAAATGATTTGATATGTTAAGTATGTGTGTCGGCATACATTGTAAATTTGTAATATATTCTGATTCTCAAGATGGACTTTATCCAGCTAGAAAAAAAAACAATCTGAGTCATGTAAATCTGGATTTTTTTATACTTTTGCTATTTTTTAAATATTTATCTTGTTTATTTTAATAAACAGATTTTCCTTCAAAACTGACGTCATGCTCCGCCTTGCTTTATTTATAGTTTTAATGGACCTCACCGCGTCCGCATTTAGTGACACGTTCCCCATCAAGATCAAGGGTGTATGTTTTTTTGGGCATTATTTTTATCATATTTCGGACTGAGCACGATCGGCTGACTAGTCTGGGGCAATATCCACGTCCTCTTAATACCACAAGTTAACTGTAGGTAGCAAACTATTTTCTACGCATTACTATCCAGATACTCACCCAACACTCAGTTGGTCAACCAAATATTGAAAAAACATGAAAACACTTGCAATCATAAAACAGACACTGACAGGCACGATAGTCCAAGCTTACATTCATGGGGGAAATCTCAGAACCCTTCGAAATGAAAACGGTAGTAGGACAAGGAGATGGACTTTCTCCTTTACTATTCAACTGCGTCCTTAAAAGAGTGATACAACAATAGCTCAAACAGGAATTAGTCCTCAAAATTCCCCAAAATCACTTGAGGTAGAGGAAACTTAGTCATAAATTGCCTAGCATTTGCAGACGACATAACAACCCTAAGTTGAGACATTTCAACATACCAAAATCAGACTGAACTCCCAAAAAACTACGGAAGAAATCAGCCTCCAGATTACCTTTTGAAAATACATAATACATGACCTGCAACAAACAAGCACCAAACTCAAAATATGGCAAAATTAAACGAGAATCACAATTTAAGTATCTTGTGAAACAATTCAGGCAAATGGACTCGAAACAAAACCCAACGAAATTATATGCCAAAAGATGGAAACGGCATATCGACTTGCCCAAAATATCTATAACAAAAATTGTATGTCAATCAATCAATCAATCAATCAATCAATCAATCAATCAATCAATCAATCAATCAATCAATCAATCAATCAATCAATCAATCAATCAATCAATCAATCAATCACTCAATCAAATCAATCAATCAATCAATCACTACTGATCTGCATTTAGGGCAGTCGCCCAGGTGGCAGATTCCCTATCTGTTGTTTTCCGAGCCTTTTATTAAATGATTGCAAAGAAATTGGAAATTTGGTAAGTTTGGTAAGTTATTCCAATCCCTAACTCCCCTTCCTATAAACGAATATTTGCCCCAATTTTTCCTCTTGAATTCCAACTTTATCTTCATATTGTGATCTTTCCTACTTTCAAAGACACCATCCAAACTTATTCGTCTACTGATGTCCTCCCACGAAACCTCTCCACTGACAGCTCGGAACATACCACTTAGTCCAGAAGCTCGTCTCCTTTCTACCAAGTCTTCCCAGCCCAAACTTTGCAACAATTTTGTAACGTTACTCTTTTGTCGGAAATCGCTCAGAACAAATCGAGCTGCTTTCCTTTGGATTTTTTCCAGTTCCTGAATCAAGTAATTCTGGTGAGGGTCCCATACACTGGAACCATACTCAAGTTGAGGTCTCACCAGAGACAAATATGCTCTCTCCTTACCATCCTTACTACAACCCCTAAATACTCTCATAACCATGTGCAGAGATCTGTACCCTTTATTTACAATCATATTTATGTGATTACCCCAATGAAGATCTTTCCTTATATTTATACCTAGGTATTTACAATGATCCCCAAAGGGAACTTTCACAGCATCAACGCAGTAATTAAAACTGAGAGGACTTTTCCTATTTCTGAAACTCACAACCTGACTTTTATCCCCATTTATCATCATACCATTGCCTACAGTCCATCTCACATCATTATCGAGGTCATTTTGCAGTTGCTAACAATCTTGTAACTTATTTATTACTCTGTACAGAATAACAGCATCTGCAAAAAGTCTTATCTCTGATTCCACTCCTTTACACACATCATTGGTATATATAAGAAAACATAAAGGTCCAATAATACTGCCTTGAGGAATTCCCATCTTAATTTTTACAGGGACAGATAAAGCTTCACCTACTCTAATTCTCTGAGTTCTATTTTCTAGAAACAGAGCCACCCATTCAGTCACTATTTTGGCAAGTCCAATTACACTCATTTTGTCCAGTAGTTTCCCATGATCTACCCCATCAAATGCCTTATATAATTCAATCGCAATACAGTCCAACTGTCCCCCTGAATCCAGGATATCTGCTATACCTTGCTGGAATCCTACAAGTTGGGCTTCAGTGGAATAACCTTTCCTAAACCCAAACTGCCTTCTGTCAAACCAATTATTAATTTTGCAATCATGTCTTATATAATCAGAAAGAATGTTTTCCCAAAGCTTACATACAATGCATGTCAAACTGACTGGCCTGTAATTTTCAGCTTTTTGCCTATCACCCTGTCCTTTATATACAGGGGCTACTATAGCAACTCTCCATTCATTTGGTAAAGTTCCTTCATGCAAACAAAAATCAAACAAGTACTTCAGATATGGTACTACATCCCAAGCCATTGTTTTTAGTATATCCCCCAAAACCTTATCAATTCCAGCAGCTTTCCTAGTTTTCAACCTTTGTATCTTACTGTAAATGCCGTTGCTGTCATAGGTCAATTTCAATACTTCTTTAGTGTTAGTCACCTCCTCTATCTGGACATTATCCTTGTAACCAACAATCTTTACATACTGCTGACTGAATACTTCTGCCTTTTGAAGATCCTCGCATACACACTCCCCTTATTCATTAATTATTCCTGAAATGTCCTTCTTGGAACCTGTTTCTGCGTTAAAGTACCTATACATACTCTTCCATTTTTCACTAAAATTAGTGTGGCCACCAATTATGCTTGCCATCATGTTATCCTTAGCTGACTTCTTTGCTAGATTCAAATTCCTAGTAAGTTCCTTCAATTTCTCCTTACTTCTACAGCCATTTCTAACTCTATTTCTTCCAACCTGCACCTCCGTCTTAGTCTCTTTACTTCCCTGTTATAATATAGTGAATCTTTACCATTCCTTACCATCCTTTAAAGGTACAAACCTATTTTCGCATTCCTCGACAATTGCTTTAAACCCATCCCAGAGTCTGTTTACTTCTTTATTTACCGTTTTCCACTGATCATACTTGCTTATTAAAAACTCCCTCATGCCTGTTTTATCAGCCATATGGAACTGCCTAACAGTCCTAATTTTAATCTCTTCCTTTCTTTCACATTTATTTTTAATTACCACAAAAACAGCTTCGTGATCACTAATACCATCTATTACTTAAGTTTCTCTATAGAGCTCATCTGGTTTGACCAGCACCACATCCAGAATATTCTTCCCTCTAGTTGGCTCCATCACTTTCTGAATCAGGTGCCCTTCCCTTATTAACTTATTTGCCATTTGTTGGTCATGCTTCCTGTCGTTCGCATTACCTTCCCAATTGACATTTGGTAAATTGAGATCATCCGCTACGATCACGTTCCTTTCCTTATCGTTTCCCACATAGCCGATTATCTTATAAAATAATTCTGAATCAGCATCTGCTCTACCCTTTCCTGGTCTGTACACTCCAAAGACATCTAGTTGCCTATTATCTTTAGAAATTAGCCTTACCCCTAGAATTTCGTACTTGTCATCTTTAACTTTTTCGTAGCTTACAAATTCTTCTTTCACGGGAATGAATACTCCCCCTCCTACCTTTTCTATCCTATCTCTACGATACACCCTCCAGTTCCGTGAGAAAATTTCTGCATCCATTATATCATTTCTCAGCCATGATTCAACTTCTATTACAAGATCTGGTAAGTATATATCTATTAAATTACTTAATTCTATTCCTTTCTTTACAATACTTCTACAGTTGAGCACTAACAGTTTTATGTCATCCCTACTTGATTTCCGCTGCCTAGCGCACCCTGCTTCCCTGAATGTACCTCCCTATTACCCTTCCAAACAAATTTCCTAACTTATATGTACCACTGCGGTTTAAGTGAAGGCCATCTGAGCGCAGATCCCTATCTCGTACCCACCCAATAGGATCTAGAAATTTCACTCCCAGTTTCCCACATACCCACTCCATAGTCTCATTTAAATCGCCAATCACCTTCCAGTCAGTATCCCTCCTACACAGTATTCCACTGATAACAATCTCCGCTTCCATATACTTTATCCGTGCTGCATTTACCAGATCCCACACATCCCCAACTATGTTCGTACTTATACCTCCTTGTCTTACGTTGTTAGTACCAACGTTAAACACTACCACTTTCTCCTTTCCCTTCTACTTTCTTCAACATCTGACTTAACCTAATTCCTGGATAACACTCTACCCTGGTACCCTTTCCTCCACACACTTTCCCGACATGTCTAACGATAGACTCCCCCATGACCAGAGCCTCAACCCTACCCACCTCATTTGATCCCCTCCCCTCCTGGTCAGTCCTATCTTTCCTGACAGCTGCAGAAGCTACTTCCTCCTCCCTTTTCTCCATCCCATGACCCTGTTCCACCTGTCTTTTCCTCTCCAGTACTCCACATTTCCCTTTCCTAACTCTTCCCTTTCTCCTACTTCCAAACTTCTCGGCAACAGTTCCCTGTTCCTCATCTTCCCTCGGTTGTTCTACCTGCAGTAACTGGTACCGATTTCTCACCGACACCTGTCCTGAATTTTGATCCTGAACGGAGCCCTTAGCCTGCAGTTTCCTTCTCCTTAAAACATTAGACCACCTGTCTTCCACAATTCCCCCATTTCTTTCCAATCCCTCTATTTCACCCACTGTATCTTGTACATTGTTTGGAGGCCTACTTTCCTTCCTGTCCTCTGAAAGTATCCTAATTATCTCCCTCAAGCTCTCCAACTCCTCCCTCATACTCCTTAATGCCTCGCCACACCCACAGTTCCTACACTCGCACTGCTTAGGCATTTTTTTACTAAATAATGAAAAGAAAAGGAAAATAAGATAACTTATTCTGTGCAAAATATAAATGAAAGGAAAGAAATATTGTCTAGGTTAGTTCAGAAAGAACACACGACAGTAAGTTATTTAATATAGGCTACTACTACACTACAATACTACTTAATTGTACTATTTTTATTCCTACAACACGCTAACACGATGAAAATTGCTGTTAATTACTGGAAACAGAGAATAATACACAAGAATTACACAATTCTTAACTGCAGTTAAGTCTAACTTAATTACAACAACAGAATTTTAGTAAGAGAGTTACTACAGATACCACAGAAACGGTACTATACTATACAAATATTTCACAGTAATAGAATAAACACACTACTTTCTAATAAGATGCTATAATACACTACGATAATTTTAATCTACGTTCAGACTAAGTACAGATACTACAATACACTACAATAATTTTAAACTACGTTCAGATGTATTCTAATTACAACAGGTTATTACCAAGAAAAAAACAGAAAATTTACCATTAATGTTCGAAATTCGCAAAACTACTCAAAATTATAGAATAGGCACTCTAATTTCTAATAAGTTACTATACTACACTGCAATAATGTTTAAACTACGTTTGGACGTATACTAGCTTCTTACTAAGCACAATAGAAATGAAAATTCCAATTAGGCCTAAATTTTGATATTCGCAAGAACTACCAAAGATTACCAAGAAAGTTAAACACGTATACAGATTAATATTAGTACTACTTTGTCCTACTAGGCTGTAACAGAAATGAAACCTGCCGTTTGCACAAAAATACACACGAATTTAACAGGCAAGATACTATCTAATATACTGTATCTACACTACAATTCTCAACTGAAATGCGGTTATGTGATCTTTACAGATGGTGGATTACCAATATTTTCCCTACTCCGCGGTCGGAGAATAAACGTGTCCTTAAATGTTGAAAAATATGAGGTTGTTTACAATAATTTCTCAAAAGTATTTCTGTTTAAACTACGCCAGGGACATGAATTGCAGTTATTGGAATGTAGGAACTTGATTATTAGCTAACCGCTCATAAATACTGAAATGTCGAGGGTGTGAAATATA
This sequence comes from Anabrus simplex, assembly GCF_040414725.1. Taxonomy (NCBI): domain Eukaryota; kingdom Metazoa; phylum Arthropoda; class Insecta; order Orthoptera; family Tettigoniidae; genus Anabrus; species Anabrus simplex. The sequence continues at coordinate 54,866,855 of NC_090266.1, forward strand.
AATTACGGATACTTTAACTGCCTATTCAGAACTACTAATGATCGGAATACAGGAATCAGCTGATTTTTATTTGTATTTCCTTGATACACTACACCCTTTGTTCACAGACTGTAGCCAACAATGCCAATATTTGAATAAGAAGAGCGACAATAATCAATAACAATTACGACTGTTAACTATTTCGCCAGTGAAATACTGTCTATTCTGTTTAAATCCTTTCTTTAAACAAAATTTACAACAGTATCGCGTTATTAAAAGAGGTGGGACCGTTGAACTGCTATTTGAAATACCCTGTCAAATGCCTGCACTAAGAGATATAACCGCTGCCGAAGTTACGACTCTTTTTAATATCCCGTCTTTGTAAGTACCGTATTTTTATCAACAAACCTACTGATATTTTAATAATACTACTAAAAAGAAAGATATATTTCTTCTTTCACACAGACCTAAATTACCGCTTGTAATCTAGCGAACGCCTACGGAGCTACTCAGTGTCAAAACTGTAAATAAATGCCACTAATCGCAGATTACTACAAATAAACACTAAACACAATTATTTGTGGAGCTAAATGTATCACACGCACACAAAATTTGGTTAATTTCTACAATTATTAACTACTTTATCACTGAAATAACACAGAGCTCTTGGAACAGTCAACCACTCGCTAGCGCATCCAACAATGGTCAGACATTAAACAAGAATACAGAACTAAGACATTACAATACTCCACATTCATTAAACAAGAATGTCTTTATGGATCAGAAACGCTTATTCCGGATAGGAAATCAGACATTGAAAACATTGAGGATAGAAAAGAACCCAAAATCATAACAAACATTCTGGGCCCAAAACTCGCAGACGGACAATACCGACTCAGAGGCAAACAGAAAATCAAACAATACGCAGATATCCACGGTGACATTAGAAAATGCAGGATAAGATTCTATGGACATATTAAAGGAATGAACTCAGACCGACTTACAAAAAAAAATAGTCGAGTTCTATGGAAACAGGAGTAAAGGCAAACCAGACACAATGAAATGGAATGACGAAATCAAAACCGATTTAAAACAAGCAGGAATTACACCAGCAGTTATTCAAAACCCGGGTAATTTTCAGTCCCAAAATTCGCAAATGGAAAGGTGGCCAAAGGGAATGTCAAAGAAGAAGAAGACTGATATAGCCTGGTCTGAAGACGGAAAGGAAGCCCACAGTAAAACAATTAAAGAAATGTGGGCACAATGGAAGGCAAATGCTCGCCTCTAAGTAGGCTACTTTGCGTAGACTTAATGGGCTTTTTCGCAAATACAGCACATCAGCTACTGCTACCAGCCCTTCCGATTTGACGTTATTTGGGCTGTCTTCATGTCTATTCTGAGGATCTATTTAACTCCACCAGGAGGCAGGGAAACCAGAGGTCTGTCGGGCGACCTGTTTCTAAGTTTTAATTGTATTATCGGCTTAACACCGAATATGCCGCCAACATGCCGACATCATAAGACATGGAGCGCTGCCCTTCAATCATCAAACTACCTCTGTCGATTTTGAGCCCACGATTTGGACTTTCGAAGGCTGACGCACTATCACTAATCCATTGAGTTACTATACATTGAGGATGATAAGACCCCAGCATTCGCCTGGATTTGAAATGGGAAACCCTGGATTTCGCTTCATCGTACGATTTTCGGTCTAATTTCCTGTCGCTATACTGGCTATATAGCTGAGCTACACTACGCGGAATCTAAGAACTGGTGACCTACAGTGGAAGAACATTTCAAACTACATAATTTCACATCTTGTTTAGTACGCCTTTTTAAACCGTTATTGTTTTGGGGGGGAGGGGGTCATCTTTATGGCTGTGGTCCTGTTTACCTTCGGGCAGAGGACTCAAGAAACAAGCCATCTACCGAGTCTACATCTCTCATTATTATTGTTGTCCTATGTTTGGATGAATGGTCAGCGTAGTGACCTTCGGATGAGAGGGCTCTGGGTTTAATTCCCGACCGGGTTGGGGATTTAAATCTTAAATGTAAAATTCCTTGGCTCTGGACCTGGGTGTTTGTGCTGTTCCCAACATCCCTGCAACTCACAATACTATCCTCCACCACAATAACACGCAGTTTCCTATACAAGGCAGATGCCATCCACCCTCGTCGGAGGGTCTGCCGTACGAGGGCTGCACCAGGCTAGCAATAGCCACTTGTTATCAAATTTCTGTCAATCAATCAATCAATCAATCAATCAATCAATCAATCAATCAATCAATCAATCAATCAATCAATCAATCAATCAATCAATCAATCACAACTGATCTACATTTAGGGCTGTCGCCCAGGCGGGATATTCCCTATCAAATGTTTACCTAGTGTTTCCTTAATTGATTTCGAAGAAGCTGGAATCCGGCTCCATACCTAAATTGTTAACATACTGGCCTTTGATCCAAGGCGTCCCAGATTCGATTCCCGGTCGGATTGAAGATTTTAACTTTCATTAGTTAATTCCTCCGCCTCGGGGACTGGGTATTTGTGGCGCCTTCATCTGCCCTATCATCTCAGACGTGCAAGTTACCTGTACGGTGTCAACTCGATAGACCTTCATTATTTATGTTCCATCAACTACTTTTACAGTTATCAGAAGAGCCGAGGTACAAAAATTTTTTCCTGCAGGAATTCTTTTTCTTGCCTGTCGGATTGAGTGGCTCTGTCAATACACCACTGGCTTCCTGAGCCCAATTTGGCAGGTTCCATCCCCGCTCAGCCCGCAGTTGTTTAAAGTCTCGCGTCGATAGATTTACAGACACGTAAAAGAACTCCTGCGGGACATTATTCGGCACCTCAGCGTCTCTGAAATCCGTAAAAATAATCGATGGGACGTAAAACGTATATTATTATTATTATTATTATTATTATTATTATTATTATTATTATTATTATTATTATTATTATTATTATATACATGCGAATAAGCCCATTAAGACTACGCAAAGTACTTATAGGCGTGCCCATATTTCTTTCATTCTTTTACTGTGGGCTTCCTTTCTGTCTTCAGACCAGGTTGTTCCAGTCTTCTTCTTCGGTCTTTCCTGTTGGTCAACTTGCCACTTATGAATTTTGCATCTGAAGATTACCCTGTTTAGGACATCTGCTGGTGTAATTCGTGCCTGTTTCAAATCGGTTTTAATTTCGCCAAACCATTTCATTGTGCAAGTTTTAGCCTTAATCCTATTTTCATAGAATTCGACTATTTGTTTACTACGTCCGTCTGGATGCATTCGTTTAATATGTCCATAGAATCTTAGCCTGCGTTTTCTAATACATCTGTGAATATTTGTGTATTGTTCGATTTCCTGTCTGTCTCTAAGTTGGAATTGCCCGCTGGTGAGTTTCGGGCCTATGATTTTTCTTATGACTCTGCGTTCCTTTTTCTGAGTGTTTCCAATGTCTGCTCTCCTGTTCAAAATTAGCGTCTCTGATCCATAAAAACATTCTGGTTTAATGACTGTATTTTAGTGTCTCAGTTTTGTATACTTCGAGATATATTTTTTGTTATACCGAGCTCGATAGCTGCAGTCGCTGAAGTGCGACCAGTATCCAGTATTCGGGAGATAGTAGGTTCGAACCCCACTATCGGCAGCCCTGAAGATGGTTTTCCGTGGTTTCCCATTTTCACACCAGGCAAATGCTGGGTCTGTACCTTAATTAAGGCCACGGCCACTTCCTTCCCACTCCTAGGCCTTTCCTGTCCCATCGTCGCCATAAGACCTATCTGTGTCGGTGCGACGTAAAGCAACTAGCAAAAAAAATTTTTTTGTTATTATTATTATTATTATTATTATTATTATTATTATTATTATTATTATTATATGTGCCTGTGAATCTATAAATATGATGCTGGTCTACTTGACCACTTTACCGAGTTAAGATCGAACCCCGTCACCTTGGCTAGAATTGCGCAGTGACGCTGCAACATTCACCTGCGAGAATTGCTAGGCACATGTTACCAAGTGCACCCTGTGTTTTCATTTCATTTAAAAAGTACGCAGAATGAATGTTATTCTCTACAGATGTATATCAATCTAAACATGGACGCGAAAAATGCCATCCTTCTTTGACACTGTTAATGTATCATTATGAATCACAGTGTTTAATATTCAAACGTGAGAATTTATTGTTATGAGCAAAGACTCGGCTATGACAGACAGACATCACGGTTTAATTTTAAAAAAGTAATCCTAATCGTAAATCAAACGCTGTGAAACATTAAAAGAATTAGGCGTCTGCAAAAAAAGCCAGTTCGACAGGGAACTAAAAGCCATTTTCCAATGTAGTCCAAGTGTTATGGATCCGTAACGAAGTTAAATCACAACACATGTGTTTGTCATTTGCATGGGCGGGGGAGACGTGCTTCCTCACGAGCAACAAAACTGCTCCATTATGTGCGAGAGGCGCGAAGCGAAGTCTTAAGGGAGTCAGAACTGAAGGAAGGGAATTTCGATTTTTAATTGTATTCATAAAATATTGCATTAACCCTCGCCTATCATTAAATGGTATATACTTTAGTCACTCTTATACCAGACTATACCGACGTTCTTCCAGAAGGAGGGGAAGGTGCGTGATAGCTGAGTGGCATGATCACTGGCTTCTCACCAAGTGGGCCGCAGTTCTAATCTCGAGCAATGCAAGTAGGATTTTTGAAATGCAATGTCATGCCTTTGTTGTTCAGATTTCAAGTAAAACTAGATGTAAAGAGGCACGTAGAGAGTAAGCTAACCCACAAGTACTCGTATGATCACAACGCCACAATTTTCCAATTTGATGCACCCGGCCGTATAATTTCATCTCACCTCGGTCGGTAGATGCAGAGTGGATCTTGCCACATAAGTGGCCACGGCTGGTCCATGGTCCAACAGTTCTGCACTCGGACCGGTCAACCGAGCAGAGGACGGCTCTACCGTTGCTCTACGCCTCTGCATTCGGGAGACGGGACAGGGCTGGACCTCACGGTTATCTCCAACCGTCGGCTATCCTGAGAATGGTTTTCCGTTGTTTTCCATTATCTTGCACCAAGGGGAATGCCGGGACAGTTCCTAGTGTACGCCACGGCCGGCAATCTCCTCACGTACTCCGAGAATCTCCTTCATCGTAACAAATCTCCCGGCCTGAGAGACGGCGTCACCGTCTGAAAGGCCTGCCTCCCCCTTCAGGGGAGGAAAATGAAAATATTTTAGTAGTAGTAGTCTCACCTCATTCCCGACGCTGTATCAGGAAACATGACTAAGGGATAGACGTATGTTGTTATTATTATTATTATTATTATTCAATAATTGAATTGTCTGGTGTTGATTTACATACATTTCGAAACAAGTGACTTCTCTGCCGCCCGTCTATAAAATTGAAAATAGTATTTACTTTATTTAAAACCTCAACTATAAATTTTCGTTAAGCAGGTCACTCATGAGCGAACATGTTGGCCAACATGCTCCCCGACGTGCTCGTCAACATGTTCTCCACACACGGAGACGAACTTCAGTTACACGTGAGCTGGGCTGTGGGTAATATCTGTATAAAATTGGCAGTGTTGTATAAGCAACAGAAACTGGCAATTGCAATAGGCCTGCAAATAGTGATGTAAAAGGGTAGAAAAAGAAGAAGGATGTGAACAAAGCAGTGGCTATTAAATCGCAGAAAATACACCCATATGAATTTGTTGCGAGAACTGAAATCTACGGAACCAGCAGACTTCCAGAACTATTTAAGAATGGACGATAATACTTTTGCCACTCTCTTAGAGCTAGTGAGACCAAGGATTGAGAAGCAGGACACCATAATGAGGGAGTCAGTCAGTGCGGAAGAACGATTAGGAGCAACATTAAGGTTTTTAGCTACAGGAAGAAATTACGAAGATCTTAAATTTAGTAGTAACATTTCGCCACAATTGTTGGGAAAGCTGATTCCAGAAACATGTCGTCAAATCTATGGAGTACTACAGAAAGACTACTTAAAGGTAAGCTCAACTTTATTACATCTTAATAGTGCAATACAAAAATAAAGTATTCTGAAAAACATTACGCTGAAGAAGATAAGATATAATAATAATAATAATAATAATAATAATAATAATAATAATAATAATAATAATAATAATAATAATAATAATAATAATAATAATAATATAAGGTAACATAATATAACTATAACGCCACTTCAACCAGCATGTTTATTGCCACTTATCACGAGGAATTCATTTAGTTCCAAATTTGGCGTTTCTGATCCAATGTTTTGTTCATTTTGTTGGGAAGCACGCTTTGAACCGGAACTCAAAGATCCGTAATATTCACGTGCATTACACAAGGGAGCAACATTTGAAGCAGAACTTGAATCCGTGTGTACTGATGGTGGGGGCAGGGACATGGGGACAGGTGCAAGCTGAGCACTGATCCTAGGTTGAACTATGGGTGATTGTGAGAAATTTGTAGTAGGATACTGGTGATTATAGTCATATTGCGGTGGATGTTGTAGAGCGTAGCGATCATTTGAAGACATAACGTACGGATAGTGCGTACTGCGTGTAGGTTTTGCTAACACAGTGGAATTTTCGGTGAGATTCCCTAGTTTGCCATGGAAAATCACGTCTGATATTAGTTTTACAGCTATTAGTCTTTGCTTCGCATCCATTTCCTTCAGTTGCAAGTCAATATTTTTGCCATAAACGCTTGTTTCATCACATTTTCCATCGCTGTTTTGCAAAAAACCGGTAGCTATTGCTAGGAAGTCTCCTTTCTTCTTCTTTAAGGATACTTGAGGCACCTTCGCTTTACCTTTGCGATGTTTACATCGTGGTATGGCTGATGAGCTAGACGATGTGGATTGGGCCGATGGTGATGGTACCTCTTCCACCTGAAATGAGAAAGAAAAAGATGAATGTTTACGTTTTATTATCGAAATTATAACTATATAATATAACTTCCATTTATCTTGTGTAATCGACTTAAATGTGTTACTGTAATGCCGCCAGCGGTGAAATTTTCGTATTGTATTGTATTCCTCCTTGTAGATTATATGTATGCTTCAGTATTTTCTTTTCGAAAGGTTGCTTCAACCTATAACTTTGTAACGATTTGTTTCAGATGCCGTCAACCCCCTCCGAATGGGCTGCAGTTGCAGAAGACTTCCGTAATATGTGGCAAATTGAGAATTGTTTGGGAAGCATTGATGGAAAGCATATAGCAATTAAGAAGCCTTCTGACAGTGTATATTACTGCTACAATTATAAGGGTTTCTTTAGTGTGGTCCTTTTGGCAGTAGTTAATGCCAAATACGAATTTCTTTATATTCATACTGGAAGCAACGGACGAGTTTCAGATGGAGAAATTTTGCAAGGAACTGATTTTTTGATGCCCTAACTAAAGAAACATTAAATGTAGCACCTCCTAGGAAACTGCCTGGTATGGAAGTTGCATTGCCATATGTTTTTGTTGGGGACGCAGCATTTCCTTTGCAAGAAAATATTATGAAACCTTATCCGCAAAGGAATATCACACACGACGAAAAGATTTTTAATTACAGACTTAGCCGAGCGAGGAGAGTAGTTGAAAACGCCTTTGGCATTTTAAGCTCACGATTTGGGGTTTTTCAGCGGTGCTTTTCCATTAAACTGTAGAATGTAGATGCGACAGTACTTGCCTGTTGTGCCCTACATAATTATTTAATACGACACAGCACGAATTACTTGCAGTCGTCTTCTACAGATTTCGAAGATGTCAACAGCGGTGAAATTAGAGAGGGTGACTGGCGTCGAGAAGTAAATCAACTTTTGGGTCTTCAACGCTTGCGAGGAAGTCAACAGACATTATTACGACAGACAGGAATTAGAGACTTATACAAAACTTATTATAATAGCAATGCTTGATGTGTGCCTTTTCAAGAAACAATGATCAGTCGTCACTGAACTCGTAGCGTACGTTAAAGCAGTTGGATATTGTGTACCTTGTGCTAAGAAAACTAGAACGTGCTTCAAATGATTAGTATTAAATGCGTGTACCCTGTGGTAAGAAAACTAGAATATGCTATAAATGATTAGTATTAATTATGACAATTACTTACCGGCGTATGGCCTTCCTCATCTTCACTATTGCTATCAACATGGATCATAGATGACATGCCATCTCGAACAATTTCACAATCGGCAGTGAATAAAAGCAGGTCGTAGTACCATAGAGACGGCTCATAAATGTCATCGGGAGATGCACCAGTTCTCTTCGACGTTAACACTTTCCTGAGTTCTCTTCTGAACGATGCTCTTAGGCTCTTAATTATTTTTATTTACGAACTCCTTATCCGCATCAGGATATTGCTTCATTCCTCAGGTGTTTATTTGAATATTCTCTTTTCTTAACATCCCACAAGCATGGCAAAGATTCATACAGTTCAATAAATTCTTTCCAAAACTCTTTCTTATCACTGAAAGACATCGTATACTCTGTATATTGCAAGCAGACCACTACCTAACTGGCTGCCTAGACGTTGCAACATGTTGACGCAGCGCCACATACGCAGCAACATGCTCGGCTCGTGTTGAGGCTTTTAGCATTTCTTCGCGAGCCTGCAACTTGCTAGCAACTTGGCAACATGTTGACCAACCAGCCCACACACGAGCGAACTTGCTGTCGCAACTTGTGTTGACGAACATGTTGGCCAACATGTTCGCTCGTGAGTGGCCTGCTTTATGTGTATTAAGACGAAAAATAAAAACCCAGTCCCCGAGCCAGAAGAATTAACCAACGTAAAAATCTCCGATTCAGCCGGGAATCGAACCCTTGAGAACCGCCTCATATTTCTTGAGTACTGCTTCCAAGGTCTCCAATCGAATCTCCTGGAGCTTTGCCTTTAGTGGCAGAAATAAGAGAAAGTCACAAGGAACGAGATCGGGACTATAAGGAGGCTGTGACACGAGGTTATGTTGAGTTGCATGTCTTGATTCGGGACGTGAGGTCTTGCGTTATCGCGAAGAAGTCTCTACCCGTCCAGATAAAGATGCGGTCGTTTCTATGCAATGTGCTTTCTCAGTGTCGCCAATATTGATGTTTAGTACACACCCGTGACGCTACCAATCCTCTCGCGTCATCTCCATTTTGAGGTATGCGAAATTCAAGCGGGAGCTTCACCATAGGGTATTAATAGCGGTACGAGTGCGTTGCCGCCTATGGACATTACACGTAAAACCCCGCTCTTTTCAAATATTCAGCGTACAAACATATTACATATCAGAGAATCTACGGAAAAAATTAGGCTCACTCCTTCTTGATCAGCCCTCGTACGATTTTAAGCTTTTTCAGTCTGTCAAAAAACAAAATTCAAAATTTATTAAATAAATTAATATTACCGTAAAAGAAAACGGTTCATACTGAACCCATGACCTTTGTGTCTCAAGAAATGAGAGTCTTAAAGTTTATACGTGAGGCCCCATGAAATTGCAATGAGAAGCTTCAGTTTTTTTTATCTCGCAGAAGCGGCACGAGGGGGGAAGGTTGCCACTTTCTTTCTCACGCTATGAGACGTGACGTCACTCGCACGTGCCAAGGGTGGATGGATACAACCAAAGTGTTGGTTAAATAAATATATTTATTAAAAGGAATTAGCAGCAATACTTATATAACAAACGTCCTATAATTGCGTGTGAGAAAATTGGGTCACTAGTAATACAAACTTTACAACGCTAAACAGATTCCAAGGGAAAATTGGCAAAGGGAAGCGCTGGTCTGGTCAACCTATTTCACGTCATCGGAATATAGTGCCTATCAAACGAGGTCATTTAACCAGTCAGCCTGTTACGAGATGATTTTAAATGTTCATGAATAATGTCACTAGTAATTTAGCAAGTACTTGGTTACAGTAAAACCAGCCTTAAATACATTTCCAAGAGGTCAGAAAATATATATGTGAATTTTCTTGGCGCCAAAGAAAAATGCATAAGAGAGGGGATAGAAACTATAAAAAAAGGACGCGCCATCTTGAAGTCACCCTGCATTGAATCATTTGAGCTCGAGAGAGAATGTCATACGGTTGGGAAATTTATCGCCGATTAACAGACTAAGTCCAGCAGAGAACTTAGATTTTGGTCGATGTGGCCGCAGTAGTATTAGTGAAGTTTAAATAATATTGTGTTGTAAAAGGCATTTCGTGTGCGGTTGATGATACAAACAGTCGTGTTCGGTCCGCGAAAATATCGAGTGAAGGTTATTTCTTTTTTGTGCATTTATTCCAGGAAAGCAACAATGAATAAAACTAAATGTGAAACCAGAAGTGCCAAAATGGCTAGATAAATTACCGGAAAGTTGCTGGTGAACTAACGAGATGGAAGCTGGCGTAAATTTAAGGTAGGTGAATTGTCACCATCACTACCTATGTAATTGTTTCATGATGTCACCTCTTATATATTTCGTTTGGGTAGTTTTGACGCAGTTTGGTCACCCATTTACGTCGTGAAATGTCAGAAATGTGACGAAAGGTCATTTGTTTTTATGCTTGGATACATTTTGAAATTTTTACGAGTATCGTGTGATGTATTGAAAATAGTCAGTTTGATGGTTATAAAACGATATAATGTCTAAAGTAGATGGTCATTTCCGCATGCATATTTTCTGTATTTTGTGGTGTCAAGTTAAGATACTTAATCTGATGTAAACATTTTCTGTTTGAAATTATGACGAGAGAGTTGTATATGAAATCCGTGGTTACCCATTTTCAATCGAGTGTAGGCATGCTGTCGTGTTGAGCAAGGAAATACTTTAGTTAGGAAAGTTCGTGTTACGAGGCAAGATCGATAAATATCTGTTACGATAGGAGTGCTATTTTTTGTCCGTTTACACTGTGTATAATTGACAATATATAACGGTAACTTTGTCAGTCATTTTTGTGATTTCCAGTTCAGAAATACGAAGTCACGTTATGCGGAGATGTTTCATTATCAGAGTATTTTGTGTGGTTATGCGTTGTGAATCCTAAAGATTTTATTCCATTTTTATGTCGTCGAGATTTGTCTTGTTTTGAAGCTAGTTGTTAAAATGCTACTTGAGGTAGGATTTTGGTGAATCAGGTAGTCGAAACCTGTAATTGATGTTGGGAGATTCTGCGTGAACCCGAGGGATTTATTTCTGTGATATTTAGAGATGGAAATTGGGTGGATTCCACGTAAAAGTGTAGATTCGCGATATGTATGAGTATTGAATGACATCTTAAAGTAAATCTCTGTGTATAATCTGTTTGGGCCAGGAATGTCGTATTTGAAAAATTTATCAGCGAGTCTGGATATCATTTCTTTAAAGACCAGATTAAACGTGTATAGAACATATGGTTGCCGTCAAAGCGAAGGGTAGCTCGTTCCGCTAGGCAGCTGATCGGGGAGTTCGACTTGGGAGATAACGATATCTTTGTGGTCTGTCGACGTGTTGAAAATCAGATTGTATTCTTTAGAATAGAGTTCGTAATTTTGCAAGAAACTAATAGAAATTTTCATCAATGAGTAACGCGTACGTTATTAGATCGCATTCTCTAATATTAACTTGTTTAACAGAGATCTGAAGGTATACTTGAAGCAACGGAAGTTAGGCTATAATGAGCGGATTTTAACCATTTTTAGGGTGTTCAAAATAGAGTATTGGTGGTAGTTATTTATTTATTTTATTTTTGATGGATGCATAAAGCCTTATTTAAATGTCATGATGGGAGGTGACAGAGTGCTAGCTTATTTTACGTCGACTTTTAATTATGCAGATTTTAAGTACTTAATAATTAGGGTTATCCAAGTGTTAATAATTGCGAGTGATAAATTAAACTTATGATGTGACGTAATGAAACAAATACAATAATGGAAAGGAATAAAATATATTTGTTTCCAGCTACTACGACGCTAAACATTATAACTACGTCAGAATTTGAGTAGGGACTTGTTAAAGAAACCATTCGTCCCCGGAGAGAGAATTTGTTATTAATTAGGACTTATAAAAATTCTTTCAATTTATTAAATTATTAAACTCAGTGGAAATCGTATTTTAGAAATAACTTAAAGCCAAGTGATTAACTTGAAAATGTATTCTGGAAATATAAGTTTATTTTGCCGGGAAAGTTCAATTGTTAATGTAACGTTTAAGGGGACATGTCCGAATGCAAAGGATTTTTCTGCCACAAAGTATTGTGAGCGTTGTTGTTGTTGTTGTATTGTTTGATTGATTGAGCATTAAATGTCCTGGGATTATGTAAGTGGAAACTTTGGTCATAAACTACTTTAACTTAATTCTGTTCAGCCTTCAGCTCAGAAACTTGGATGATCGTGGGGTCATCAACCTCAGTGACATAGATTAAGGCCATATGCCATTATACCATCATTTTCCTTGCGGTCATTATTCATAATGACTTTAAAGTAAATTACAAAGTTAGATGTCGGTCAATGACATAGTTGCAGGTCACATCGGTTCAATTAAGTGGCCATGCCGTACAACTCCTGTGTGGCACATACCGATTGGACTGCCCTAATTATACCAAGAGTCCAGAGTTCGTGTCACTAGGGCTCGACCATCACGAATCATTATGATGGTGCATGTAGTCTCATATGGACGCCGAATTTAAAGACCTCCAGACTTTTGCTACTTCATCCTTAACTTATGACAGTGGCTTTTAGTAAGGATGCCCACCAGGCAGTCGAGTCAAAGCTTCTCAAACCAGTATATCTCTCCTCTGCGTTGTAATCATTGTTGATTATGTTGATCGAACAAGATAAGTTCGAGGTATAATGTTTTTTAATCTCAACTTAAATAATTCTTAAACAAATCACAATTTTCTTAGATTGGATCTTTCATTTGGTGAATTACTGAAACCCGCCTTTACCTTAGCAATTACAAAAAACCCGTTAACTACCCAAGAGATAGATCTCATGCCAATTGCTGATAGGTAAGGAAGGTAGGTAACCTTTATGGACCTCCAAGGATGCAATACATCAGTGTTGATTCATTGACAAACACAACAACAGCTATACTTCCTAATCCACCTTACTCATTAACCTGCGTTTATCAGTCTGTCGAAAACCATCGTTATAATACATATAACCCTATCAATTATTTTCTTTTTCTCCTTAATTTGTTTACGCTCCAGGGTTGGTTTTCCCTCGGACTCAGCGAAGAATCCCACCTTTACCGCCTCAAAGGCAACATCCTGGAGGCTGAGGCATTTGGTCTTGGATAAAACTGGGAAGGAGAACCAGTACCTTGCCCAGGTGACCTCACCTGCAATTCTGAACAGGGGCCTTGTGGAGGGATGGGAAGATTGAAAGGGATAGACAAGGATGAGGGAAGGAAGCGGTCTTGGCCTTAAGTTAGGTACCACCCCGGCATTTGCCTACAGGAGAAGTGGGAAACCATGGAAAACCATACTAAGGATGGCTGAGGTGGGAATCGAACCCCCTTCCACCCAGTTAACCTCCCGAGACTGAGTGGACCCCGTTCCAGCCCTCGTACCACTTACCAAATTTCGTGGCAAAGCACGGAATCAAACCCGGGTATTCGGGGGTGGCAGCTGATCACACTAACCATTGCACCACTCAGGCGGACAATTATTATTTATTTATTTAATTTATTTATTTATTTATTTATTTATTTATTTATTTATTTATTTATTTATTTATTTATTTATTTATTTATTTATTTATTTATTTATTTATTTATTTATTTATTCTTCGTTTAGGCCTACGATGGATCACGTGGTTCTTAACTCTTGTGAACTTTTTTCTTCCTTTTATCGCAGTATTCCCTCATTCTAGCGCTATGGATGTCTTTACATTCTTGAGTCCATTTCACTCCTACACCTGGACGCAGTGATTTAGCTGTTAATGACTATGTTGTAACCAAGGTTGAAGTTTACAAAACACAACTTTTATTGCTTCACTTTATGATATTTACACAAATAACTGAAATTTATTTTGAAGCAAAAAGGAATATTGAATCTTGAGAAAAGTCTGTCTTTATACAATATGTACAGGTTTACAGTCTTTATATACACTTCTATCTTGAAAAGATAGTCTTTGTGAATTGACACGTTGATAGTCGAGAACTATCTGGCACACTAACATGAATGTCTTTGAGAGTCCTTGTTTGTTGAAGTGCCTGAATTCCTAAAAAGCAAGTTCAATTGATTGAAGAAATTCCACCTAGCGAAACTAAGGGAGCTTGCATAGATTAGGGAATGAAAATGGCTTGTACAAGAATTACGGAACATAGGCAGCGGAAACAGGTAAGGGAGCGGTGACCAGAGGTGAAACCTCGTACTGCCAGAAATTCAGTCCACCTGGTCGAAGCACATTTTCAAGAGGAGTAGCCTCCGTGCTCGACGTAGGGTGTATTCTGGAGCTGGACACCGGGGCAAGTGGGCCATTGAGCAGGCAGGGAGCTCCTATTTATAGTACACTCGATGGTCAGGCACGCGCACTGAGGGCTGCGCGTCGAAGCTAGCAGAATGATACACAGGCGCGCGTGCAGCTGGCTGGCGGAGCGAGAAGGGAGCGCCGGACATACAACAGACTAGACTGAGTCAGATGTCTTGTTTAACTTTCTGAACTTATCTCCGTTGTAAATGTCAATGTGATCAATGTTTAGGTATTGTACGTCTTTCCAAACTAAACTCGTCCATTTGGCATTTGTAGCTTTCCCTCTGGATACAGTGTTGTTGAAGATCGTTGAAGTGAGTCTCTGGCTGTCCATCCTGACTATGTGACCATAGAACAGTAGCCTTGTCTTCCTCATAACTGTTATAATACTCTCTATTTTACTCCAGAGTTCCCTGTTGTGCTTGATTCTGTACCCATCTCCTTCTTTAATGGGACCCATAGTCCTTCTGAGGATCTTTCGCTCTTTCAGTTCCAGTTTTCTGAGTTGTCCTTTCCGGGTCATGTTTAGGCATTCTGAGACGTACAGTACAGATGGTCTTACTACGGTGTTGTAGTCTCTAAGTTTAAGATTCAAGGAGAGGGATTTAGACTTGTATATGTTCTTACAAAGATGATAAGCTCTTTCTAATTTAGTGCATCTACTCTTCATTGCAAGGTCCTAATTAACATTTGGGGTCATCCATTCTCCAAAATATTTGAATGAGTTGGCCTTGTGTATTAGTCCCCCCCCCCCAAAGAAATGAAGTTGGGTGCTTTTTTGATGTTGATCAGAAATTCTGTTTATTTGGCAGCGATATTCAGCCCTACATTAGGTGTTATGCGTTCGAGGGAGGATAGTTGGTACATAGCTTCTTCCATACTTGAAGCCAAGAGTGTGAGGTCATCTGCGAAGGCTAAGCAAGTGACTGTTAATTTGTCTTTTTTGTAGCTGATTTTAATCCAGAGTTGTCAGCTAGTTTGTTCATCCATTCCCGAATGACCTTCTCCAACAGACAGTTAAACAGGATGGGGGACAAACCATCTCCTTGTCTAACACCTGTTTTGATCTCGAAGCTTTTTGATAATACACATCTGAATTTGACTTTGGACATGGTGTTCGTTAAAGTAGCCTTCACAAGATTCAAAGTCTTGTTATCCAGTCCCAATTCAGTCAACGTCTCAAAGAGGGACTGTCTGTCTACCGAGTCGTAGGCCTTCTGGAAGTCAAAGAAAATTGCTACATAGGGTGATGTGCTGAGGTTTTTGTAAGTAAAGATAGTTTTGAGGTTCAGAATCTGCTCTGTGGATGACCTTGACTTCCTAAATCCAGCTTGGTACTCTCCTACGCACGAGTCTAATTGTGCCTCCACCTTTCTAAGCAATGCTTTGGAGAAGATTTTGTAAGTTACTGATAGGAGAGAGATTCCTCTATAGTTGTTAGGGTCTAACTTGTCTCCTTTCTTGTGCAGCGGGTGGATGATAGCTGAAGTCCAATCCCTTGGTAGTGTTTCCGTTGTCCAGATGTCAGTTATGATTCTGTGGATACTGTCAATTGACTCTTCATCTGCATGTTTCCATAATTATGCAATGATGCCATAATCACCTACTGCTTGGTTAGATTTCAGTTCATAGATGATCTGTTTGATTTCTTCTTTGGTAGGAGGCAGGGAGTAAGGGTTAATAACATCCTTGGGTTGAAATTGTAGTTTTTCCTCGGGTTCTTCTGCATTGAGGAGGTCATCAAAATATTTTGCAAGGGCTGTAGTATAATCTTTATTGTTCATTTTCATTTCTCCGTTTGGCCCTCGAAGGTGAAGTGTAGGAGCTGAGTAAGCGTTTGTCTCAGATTTTAGAGTTATAATTTCGTGTGGCTATTTCTAGCCGAGTGCAGCCCTTGTAAGGCAGACCCTCCATGAGGGTGGGCGGCAACTGCCGTGTGTAGGTAACTGCGTGTTATTGTGGTGGAGGATAGTGTTATGTGTGGTGTGTGAGTTGCAGGAATGTTGGGGACAGCACAAACACCCAGCCCCCGGGCCATTGGAATTAACCAATGAAGGTTAAAATCCCCGACCAGGCCTGGAATCGAACCCGGGACCCTCTGAACCGTAGGCTAGTACGCTGACCATTCAGCCAACGAGTCGGACATTTTAGAGTTTTGCACAAGTTACTGGTGTTGTTCCTTTGAAAGTATTTCTCTGCCTGATCTATGATGTTGTTATATTGCCTCTCAGCATTTCTGATGGTTTTGGCCGTGTTCTTTCTGACTGTTAGGAAGGCTGTATGATTTTCCGTGTTTTTGTTGCAGCTCCGTTTCACCCATGCCTGTCTTCTCTCCTCTATTGCCCTATCACATGTTTGTGTACACCATGAGTGCTTACTCCTTCTGGTTGCAAGGATGGTTTCCGTTGCTGCATCTATCAGTGCCTTCTGTAGGTTAGGCCAATTCGATTTGTTGTGATTTTTGCTTAGGTCCTTAGTAAAGTTGTTGTTGTTGTCTTTCAAATGGGCTGGATTAAATTTTGGGATTCTGGACCTGGTGTTATTGTTACCTCTGCACATCGTGAGTGGAATGAAATTTGCTTTGACCAAAGATAGGTAGTGGTCTGAATCAACATTGGCACCTCTATATACCTTGACGTTCATTATTTCTTTGCTATTCCTTCTATTGATGGCAACGTGATCTACCTGGTACTCTCCTAGCAAGGGATTGGGACACCTCCAGATCTCAGCTTTTCAGGGGGAGGTGTCTGAATGCTGTAGATTTAAGAACAAGGTTGTGATTCCTACACAGATTGATCAGCCTCTCACCATTACAATTGGTTCTCTTGTGGACCGGGTATTCTCCGACTAAGTTCTTAAACCTGCGCTACTTACTAATCTGGGCGTTAAAGTCACCCATCAAGATGATCACGAGATGTTCTGAAATTTTATCGATTGTCTCTCCCAGTTCTTCCCAAAAGTATTCAACACTTTCAATATCACTCTTTTTAGTATCATTGGTAGGTGCATGGAAGTTAACAATCGTGTAGGCTTTATTGAGACTTCTGAAGGCTATAGTGGAATTTCTCCCATTTGGTGATGAGAAGGAGATAATGGGGTTGATCATTTTGTTGTTGACTGTGAAGCCTCTACCCAGGTGAGGCATATACTTCATCACTCTTTGACCTGGCTGTCCCTTGTAGATCCTGAAGCCTTGTGACTCAAAAGGTTCTTCGTCCGTAAGTCTTGTCTTCTGTAAAGCCGTTATAAGGATGTTGTGTTTTGTTAGGTCGTTCAATGTATGTTTCAGTTTTCCCGTTTGTAGGAGGGAATTAATGCTTATCATTGCCAGATAGTTGATGTGTTTCTTCTTCTTACATGAAGATGCAGGCTCCCCAGAATCCGATGGCCTGCTTGCCCCACTATCAGTGGGGGTGGATTTGTTACCACCTGTGTAGATTTCCAATTAGTCGGTTGCTCCATGTTTCCAGAGTTACGAAAAAAGTTTAGTGGGGTTACCCGAAGGTAACGTGGTGTTTAACTATCAAGGTTGTAAGCCTTGAAGCCCCCAGCACTGATCGATTCACTGACCCAGCTTCCCGCTACGATTGGTTACCCAACCTTCCACTAGGTTGTTCAGCTTAACAGGGGGTACCACGTGTAGGTTACGTGCTGGAGTTGTAGTGAAAGAGGCTAGCTGGGTTCACTTGCTGAACCCAATACATTATTGTTGCAGGAGTTTGGCAACGACGCATTTCACTACCATTTGCCCAGAGTCACAAGGACCCTTCCCAGATTGATTCCTGGGACCCTATTTATTTATTTATTTATTTATTTATTTATTTATTTATTTATTTATTTATTTATTTATTTATTTATTTATTTATTTATTTATTTATTTATTTATTTATTTAATACAATGCGCACCAACAGAGGTGTCTTTTACAAACTACGTTCACAAGTTATATCGTCGCTTCCATGCCATTATTTGCGTTAAGTCTGGTCACGCCTCCCAGCCACATATTGATCCACAGTCCATCAGAACAATTTTCGTTAAGTTCATTTTCCTATGCTAGTGTGCAAAGGAAAATGAAACTGGTTCGATAGAAGACAATTCGGTTTTAGGGAAGGTTATTCCACTGAAGCTGAACTTGTAGGATTCCAGAAAGATAGCAGATACTTTGGATTCTGGATGTCAAATGGACTGTATCGCGATTGACCTGTCTAAAGCATTTGGCAGGGTGGATCATGGGGACTACTGGCAAAAATGAGTGTAATTGGACTAGACAAAAGAGTGACTGAATGGTTGCTATATTTCCAGAAAATAGATCTCAGAGAATGTGAGTAGGCGAAGTTTTATCTGACCCTGCAATAATTAAGAGGGGAATTCCTCAAGGCAGTATTATTGGACCTTTATGTTTCCTTATATATATATATATATATAAACTAGCAAGATACCCATGCTTCGCTACGGTATTATACTGAAATTTATAACTGAATGCTTATCGTTTTATAAATAACCCACCGATATTCGAGATCTGATTCGTTTTCTGAGAGATTCGGCCAAAATTCGCGATCTGACTAGTTTCCTGACAGATTACGGCAACGTTCCTCCCATTTTTCAATCTTTCTTCCAGCAATCGATTCCGTACTTTCCGGGCTAGGTCCAGGTATTCCACCTGTCATTTACGTCCCTAAATCTTTGCCATCTTTTCCTATAAGCATTTTTAATGTGGATCAAATCCTTGAGGAGATCCGGCGTGGTGTCGTCTTGGGTGCTTTGGCGGTACTGAACCGACGGCTGGACTGCAATAGTAGTCATTACCCGTCCAGGACCCATTTCCAGCACGATACGCACATTTTGACGACGGTCCAGAACATTATTATTATTATTATTATTATTATTATTATTATTATTATTATTATTATTATTATTATTATTATTATTATTATTATTATTATTATTATTATTATTATTATTATTATTATTATTATTATTATTATTATTATTATTATTATTATTATTATTATTATTGAAGTTCTGGACCCCACAGCAAGATGCAAGACCTCTACTTGGCGGTAAATTACATTTGCTGCCATTGTCATTGATGACAATATAACCAGCACCATTGTCGCCCGTAGGCAAGTGCTCAGGACCTCTGGCGATACGAATGACATACTTCCGTGCATTATTTACCTTATTATAGAGGTGAACAATTCCATGGTCAATCTTATACC
Source organism: Anabrus simplex (assembly GCF_040414725.1). Taxonomy (NCBI): domain Eukaryota; kingdom Metazoa; phylum Arthropoda; class Insecta; order Orthoptera; family Tettigoniidae; genus Anabrus; species Anabrus simplex. Next base: position 54,886,485 of record NC_090266.1, read on the forward strand.
TATCGTTTATTTCAAATGTGTTTAAATTTTTATTTATATGGCAGAAGAATTTACTGTAATCTAAGAAGGTTCTCCAAAGGAAAAGATGGCTCTTGAAAACGAATCGAGGAAAGATTAAAAATGATTGGCGTATGATCAGGAAAAGTACATTGAAAATCCACAGCCTGTTCCCAGTCATTCAACCGTGTCATAATGGAATGAATAAGCCCCCAGCTAGTGGTGAGGATAGGAATTGTGCCGGCTGACGAAGCCTGTCGCACTCTTCTGGGGCAATGATTAATGAATGACAAATGAAATGAAATGATATTGGAGAGTGTTGCTGGAATGAATGATGACGGGAATAACCGGAGTACCCGGAGAAAAACCTGTCCCGCCTCCGCTTTGTCCAGCACAAATTTCACATGGAGAGACCGGGATTTGAACCACGAAACCCAGCGGTGAGGAGCCAGCGCGCTGCCGCCTGAGCCACGGAGGCTCCTTATAAATACATTAAGAACAGTAAAATCAATTTGACTCACCTCCGTTTTGAAGCCACCGCGGTAAAGTTGATTTACCCCCGCCCCCCCCCCCAAAAAAAGAGAAGGCGTATTTCTTTATGATTAAAGGAGATTCTAAATACCAATGTTCACGTGTGTTACCTTCAGTTTTGAGATATAAGTATTCCCATAAAAATAATTCACTTTTTGTCACTTACTTATACACTCCCCCACCCCTTAAGTGAATTTTCCGGCAAAAAATATTTGTTTCTTTAATAGTAAAGGGACTTCTAAATACGGATTATCTTAAGTTTTTGAGATATGTGTCCTCATGAAACGAATTCAACTCCTTTTCACACCCACCCCCAAAAATGATTTCCCGCCCCCCCCCCCCCAAACGCGTCGTTTTATTTTTACAGAAGATCAAAATTCCAATTTTCACGTCTGTAAAAACGTCAGTTTTGATTAGATGTAGGTATCCTCATACAATTAATTCAATTAATTTTTCAATTATTAACCCCCATCCCCCCTTCATTGGATTTTCCGAGAATACCTGTTTCTTTTCTTTAACAGGAGATTCCAAATATTAGTTTTACGTCTGTAACATTTTACGTTTCTGAGATATACTGTAGATATAGTCTTTCTAAAAATTCACCCCAATTTGTCACTCCTGTTTAACCCCCATTAATTAGATTTTCCAAAAACAAAAAAATTAATGTTTCTGTATTTTTAAAGGAGATTCCATATACTAACTGTCTGGTCTGTAATATCTTCAGTTTCTGAGGTATAAGTATCCTCATTAAAGAAATTCAACCTCTTATTCACACTTTTCACCCCTCCTATTGGGATTTACAGAAAACAAAAAATACGTGTTCTTTATTTTTAAAGGAGATTCTAAATATCAATATTTACGTCTGCAAACTTTTGAAGTTTTGAGATAGAGATACACTCATTTTAAAAATTCACCCCCATTTTCACCCCCCCCCCCAATATTTGGATCTTCCAAAAAACAAAAAAAACACGTGTTTCTTTTTTAAGGGAGGTTCCAGATTTAAATTTTCATAACTGTAACATCTTCAGTTTTTGAGATATAAGTTTCCTCATATAAGGTGTTCAACCGCATTCCCCACCCCCTTTTCACCCCCTTTCATGGGATTTTCCGAAAACAAAAAATTCGTGTTTCTTTACTTTGAAAGGAGATTCTAAATACCAATTTCTACGTCTGTAAACTTTGAAAGTTTTGAAATATAGATACACTCATTTTAAATATTTACCCCCCTTTCAACCCTCCACTATTTGGATTTTCCAAAAACAAAAAGTACATGTTTCTTTGTTTATAAAAGAGAACCCAAATATCGATTTTCAAGTCTGTAACATCTTCGTTTTCCGAAATATAAGGAACCGTATTAAAGGCATTCAACCATTTTTCACCCCTTTTCGCCCCTCCTGTTGAGATTTTCCGAAAACAAAAAAATACGCGTTTATTTATTTTTACATCCGTAAAGTTTTAAAGTTTTGAGATATAGATAAACTCATTTTAAAATTCACCCCCCCTTTCAACCCTCCACTATTTGGATTATCCAAAAATAAAAAGTACATGTTTCTTTATTTTTAAAGGAGATCCCAAATCCCTTTTTTTCAGGTCTGTAACATCTTCAGTTTCTTAGGTATAAGGATCCTTATTAAAGGCATTCAAACATTTTTCACCCCTTTTCACCCTCCTATTGGGATTTTCCGAAAACAAAAAAATACGTGTTTCTTTATTTTGAAAGGAGATTCTAAATACCAATTTCTACGTCTGAAAACTTTTACAGTTTCGAGATATAGATACACTTATTTTAAAAATTCACACCCCCCCCTTTTCACCCCCATTATTTGGATTTTCCAAAAACAAAAAATACGTGTTTCTTTATTTTTAAAGGAGGTTCCAAATTTAATTTTTATGACTATGACATCTTCAGTTTTTGAGATATAAGTCTCCTCATAAAAGGTGTTCAACCAATTTCCCCCCCCCCCCTTTTTCACTCTCCCATTACTTGGATTTTCCAAAAACAAAATAATACGTCTTTCTTTATTTTTAAAAGATATCAAAAGTACCAATTTTCAGGTCTGTAATATCTTCAGTTTCTGAGATATAAGTACCGCTATCCTGATAAAAGGCATTCAACCAATTTTCATCCCTTTTTCACCCCTCCTATCGGGATTTTCTGAAGACAAAAAAATGCGTGTTTCCTTATTTTTAAAGAAGATTCTATATACCAATTTTTACATCTGTAAACTTTTAAAGTTTTGAGATATAGATACACTCATTTTAAAATTTCACCCCCCTTTTCATCCCCTTAGCGACGGAATATCCAATAATTCTCTCTTAACATGAATGTATCCCCCAAATTTCGTTTCTTTCTGTCCAGTAGTTTTGGCTCGGCGATGATGAGTCAGTCAGTCAGTCAGTCAGGACAAGTTATTTCATATATATAGATAGAGGTAAGAATTTTTGCGGATGATATTATTCTGTATAGAGTAATAAATAAGCTACAAGATTGTGAGCAACTGCAAGGTGACGTCGATAATATTGTAAGATGGACAGCAGGCAATGGTATGTCGATAAACGGGGTTAAAAGTCAGGTTGTGAGTTTCACAAATAGGTAAAGTTATCTCAGTTTTAATTACTGCGTTGATGGGGTGAAAGTTCCTTCTGGGGATCATTGTAAGTACCTGGGTGTTAATATAAGAAAAGACCTTCATTGGGGTAATCACATAAATATGATTGTTAATAAAGGGTACAGATCTCTGCACATGGTTATGAGGATATTTAGGGGTTGTAATAAGGATGTAAAGGAAAGGGCATATAAGTCTCTGATAAGACTCCAACTAGAGTATGGTTCCAGTGTATGGGACCCTCACCAGGATTACTTGATTCAAGAACTGAAAAAATCCAAAGAAAAGCAGCTCGATTTGTTCTGGGTGATTTCCGACAAAAGAGTAGCGTTACAGAAATGTTGCAAAATTTGGGCCGGGAAGACTTGGGAGAAAGGAGACGAGCTGCTCGATTAAGTGGTATGTTCCGAGCTGTCAGTGGAGAGATGGCGTTGGAGGACATCAGTAGACGAATAAGTTTGAGAGGTGTCTCTAAAAGTAGGGAAGAACACAATATGAAGATAATGTTGGAATTCAAGAATACATATTGGGGCAAATATTCGTTTTAGCTAGGGGAATTAGGGATTGGAATAACTTACGAAGGGAAATGTTCAATAATTTTCCAATTTCTTTGCGATCATTTAAGAAAAGGCTAGGAAAACAACAGATAGGCAATCTGCCACCTGGGCGACTGCCCTAACTGCAGTTCAGGATTGATTGATTGATTGATTGATTGATTGATTGATTGATTGATTGATTGATTGATTGATTGATTGATTGATTGATTGATTGATTGATTGATTGATTGATTGATTGATTGATTGATTGATTGATTGATTGATTGATTGATTGATTGATTGATTGATTGATTGATTGATTGATTGATTGATTGATTGATTGATTGATTGATTGATTGACCCTGGAAAATACGGCTTCCTTCTTAACAAATCAATGCCCTTCTCTAAATGAAATACAAAATGTATGGAGACACTATAACAAACCTGTAAAAGAAAACAGGTATGGACAGCAATGCAGAATGTGCTAAGCTACCAGGTCTCCAGATGCTTCGTTGGCAGGAAATTAATAGGAGCTCACTTCTATTATTATTGGTAGTGAAAACGTACTTCTCTCTAAAGTATGTTAATATTAAATAATACTGTTATTTTGCTTTACGACCCGCTAACTACTTTTACGGTTTTCGGAGGCGCCGAAGTCCCGGAATCTTGTACCGCAGGAGTTACTTTACGTGCCAGTAAATCTACCGACACGGGGCTAACGTATTTGAGCACCTTCAAATATCACCGGACTGAGCCAGGATAGAACCTGCCACGTTGCAGTCAGTAGGCCAGCGCCTCAACCGTCTGAGCCACTCAGCCCGGCCAAAATGTTAGATTGAGAGATAAGCTCGACAGTTTCATGCACAACAGTAATTCTTCCATTCTGAAGAGAGACATTTAATCGTCACGTAATAAAACATCAGTGCTAGATTCGTTGTTTCAAACATCAAGGTCTCATCGGTAAGTTATTGCTCGGCATTGAATGCCACATAGAGTTCAGGTTAAGCGTTGGCGGAAGAAATAACGGTTATTCGAATTTTTATTAGGAAATACTTAATATACAGGACTAGTAGCTTCATAATGATATTTTTTCGAGTAGTGACAGTTTTCCTACCTCTCACACAGAAGATCTGGTGTTCTATTCCTCGGTTGTCGATTAATGTTTCTACTTTTTTTACGCTAGAACGGTGTTTACTCAGCTTTGTGAGGTCATCTGAGGAGTTGTCTGATGTAAGAGGCAATGAACCAGGCAACGCCATAAGCCTGAAGAAATGTTACCACATGATATTCCACACTTTGCATTTCACCTTAGCTTAAATTTAATTCTGTATAGTTTAGAGTTCTTAGATTACGTTAATTTATTTATTTATTTATTTATTTATTTATTTATTTATTTATTTATTTATTTATTTATTTATTTATTTATTTATTTATTTATTTATTTATTTATTTATTTATTTATTTATTTAACTGTGCCACCAACACAGACACACTCCAATTAGAGGTGTCTTTTATAAACTACATTGATAACAATTATCATAATAAAAATACGAACATCGAAAGAAAATATGAAAATGCCATAGTTAAGTTAGGTTAGTTTAATTTAATTTAAATTAGTTTAGTTTATTTAGCTTAGTTATGCTAAAATAGATTATTTGTGTTCAGTTAATTTATTTTAGTTTAGTTAAATTTAGTTTCGTTTAGTTCATTTAGTTGAGATTGTTTAGCTAGTTTAGTAAGCTCAGTTTGTTTATTTTAGTCCATTTTAGTTCCGTATAGCATTTAGGTTAGTATAGCACAGTACAATATAGTATAGTATAGTTTAGTTTAGTTCAGTTTAGAGTTAGTTGCTAAGATCCAGATGATACCAGATGCAATCACGTGTTCGCACATCAGTGCTTGTAGAAGTTGTCTAAGCAGTTACAGAAAGGAACATATCGTCGGTGCACCGGCAAAATCTGGTATCCAAGGAAATTCAACCTTACTGTACCGCGCTGTAGCAATGTATGTGTGCATGGCGTATTTACGCACCCCTACAGTATAATGCATTTAAGGTTCATTTTCGTTTACCCATCAGCATAGGAAAACGAACACAATGAAAACTTTTATGATGGACTGCGTATCCGTATATAACTGAGAGGCGTGATCAGTCTTAAGGAGGATAATTGTTAGGAAGAGCGTTGTGGAATACGAGGTTTTGCCAGTGCAGCGTCGATATCAATAAACCTTACTACACCTTACGTGGCTAACGGAACGCGCCCTAAGGACCTTACGGCTGGGCACCAGAAGAAATATAGATGCTATTTAGGTTTACTTCCACGCGATAAATGCGTTTGGCTTTGGAAACTATCTGAATTTATCTCCAAAAATCTCTCCGCGTTCCTTTTAAAAACATGTGGTGGTGTTCGCTAACCAATCACTATTTATCGAAATACGAAGACAATATTTTATAGAAAAGAGTTGTTTAGTTCTGTAAAATATATATACCAGAAGTTGATTCAGTTACTTGTCAAAATGCTCTTAAGCTGGCTCGCCCTGCTGGTGTCCAGGAGATAAGGGGTACTCTTAAAAGATGTGTCATGCTCGAACCCATGACACGACAGTTGTGATCAAACACTGAAATGCTAGTGAACAGCTCGTGATGAATCTGTCCTCTGAAGGTCCTCCAGCTTGATTTATCCTAGCATTTTCTTAAATGATTCCAAATAAATTGAAATTTATTGAACATCTCCCTTGGTAAATTATTCCAATCCCCAACTCCCCTTCATATAAACGAATATTTGCCCCAAATTTTTCCTCTTGAATTCCAACTTTATCTTCATATTGTTATCTTTCCTACTTTTAAAGACACCACTCAAACGTATTCGTCTACTAATGTCATTCCACGCCATCTCTCCACTGACAGTTCGGAACGTACCACTTAGTTGAGCAGCTCGTCTCCTTTCATCCAAGTCTCCCCAGTCCAAACTTTGCAAAATTTTTGCAATCCTACTCTTTTTGTCGGAAATCGCCCAGAATAAATCGAACTGCTTTTCTTTCGACTTTTCCAGTTCTTGAATCAAGTAATCCTGATGAAGGCCCAATACACTGGAGCCATACTCTAGTTGGGGTCTTACCAGAGATTTATATGCCCTCTCCTTTACAACATTACTACAAGCCCTAAATACCCTCATAACCATACGCAGAGACCTGTACCCTTTATTTACAATCCCATGTGTGTGTCTCCTCCAATGAAGGTATTTCCTTATATTATTAACACCTAGGTACTTAAAAAGGGAGTGAGTAGCAGTTAGACAGCAGTAGCACTGGCTATCGTCGGAGCTGTTGGTGTGGTAGGTAAATGAAATGTCGTATGGCTTTTTGTGCCGGATTATCCCAGGCGACCTGCGCGTCGTGATGAGGATGAAATGATGATGAAGACAACACATACACCCAACCCCCGTGCCATTGGAATTAACCAATTAAGGTTAAAATCCCCGACCCGGCTAGGAATCGAACCCGGGATCCTCTGAACCGAAGGCCAGTACGCTGACCGTTCAGCCAACGAGTCTGACGGTGTGGTAGGTGACCCATAGGAATCACTTCCAGAGTTTCGTCGTATCGGAGTGTTGTTGGAGTAGTGAGTAGAGTACAGTGTGTGTCGAACAGTGTTGTACAGTTGGAGCAGTGTTAATTGTCGTCGATTTGAGGAGAATTGTAGTGATCGTTGACACTGTTGTGTAGTTGCTGTTATATCGCACCCAGAAAGAATAGTGACACTACTCAAAATAACATACACTATATGCAAAAAATTATCTTTCACTCTTTCGAACTAGAAAACTGTCATAAGTGTAACTACTTTCATTCATGCGAAAAATCAGAAATGCCGTTATACCACTTCAGCATACTGAATATTAACACATCTTAGTTGTGATTTACTTCATTGAAACTGTGTGAAAATGTGATGTAATAGCCTATATACTAAATGTTATCATGCAGAAATGGTCTGATAAAACATTATCCTTCCGGGCTGAGTAGCTCAGACGGTTGAGGCGCTGGCCTTCTGACCCCAACTTGGCAGGTTCGATCCTGCCTCACTCCGGTGGTATTTGAAGGTGCTGAAATGCGTCAGCCTCGTGTCGGTAGATTTATTGGCACGTAAAAGAAGTCCTACGGGACTAAATTCCGGCACCTAGGCGTCTCCGAAAACCGTAAAAGTAGTTAGTGGGACGTAAAGCAAATACTTTACTTATCCGGCGCTACAGCCCAGTGTGAGCCTTGGCCTCTTCTACGATATTCCGCCATCTACTTCGATCCTGAGCGGCTGGTCTCCATGGGCGGATGTTCATTGCCCTCAAGTCAGCTTCAACTTCATCACTCCATCTATTACGGGGCCTTCCTTGTCGCCGTCTTTTGTCTACTCGGGATTTAACTACTTTTCTTGGCATTCGATCTTCCTCCATTCTTTCCACATGGCCAAGCCATCGCAGTCTCTGTGCCTTAATAAATCTAACTATATCCTCCTGGTCTAGTATGTTTTGTATTTCAGCATTCGTCCTTATCCTCCAACCATTCTGGTCTTGAATTGGGCCATATATTCGTCTAATAATCTTTCTTTCAAATATCTTTAACTTATTTGCGTCATCAGATAAAAGGTTCCAGGCTTCTGAGCCATATGTCACTACAGGTCTAATAAGGGTCTTATATATTTTGACCGGGCGAGTTGGCCGTGCGCGTAGAGGCGCGCGGCTGTGAGCTTGCATCCGGGAGATAGTAGGTTCGAATCCCACTATCGGCAGCCCTGAAAATGGTTTTCCGTGGTTTCCCATTTTCACACCAGGCAAATGCTGGGGCTGTACCTTAATTAAGGCCACGGCCGCTTCCTTCCAACTCCTAGGCCTTTCCTATCCCATCGTCGCCATAAGACCTATCTGTGTCGGTTCGACGTAAAGCCCATAGCAAAAAAAATTATATATTTTGAATTTTGTAGGTTTAGACAATAGACGAGATTTAAATAATGTAAGATTAGCATAATAGGCCCTGTTTCCAGCTATTATTCTACGATGTATCTCCTCACTTATTCTATTATTATTTGTCAACATGGTTCCCAAATACTCAAAACTTCGTACATTCTCAAAATTATGTCCGTTTATTGTCAGATTATCTTGACTTCTTCTGCCCTCTATAACAGTCACATGCATATACTTAGATTTACTGTCATTCACCTCTAATCCCATCCGTTTTCCTGCTTCCTCCATTTCAAGAAACATTTCCTTCAAATATCTATCATTCCTGGCCATTAACACTACATCATCTGCATATGCACAAATTTGTTTAGAATTATATACAATATTTCCTGTATCCATTATTTTTTCAAGGACTTGGTTAATTGCCAGATTAAACAAAGTAGCTGAGAGTGCATCACCTTGTCTGACTCCTGTATTAAGAGCAAACTCATTTCCAATTCTTCCATCTACCATCACCTTTGCCCTTACTTCTCCTAAAGTGATTCTGAACATCCTAATCAGTTTCTGTGGTATTCCTATTGTCTCCATGTATTCATATAGCTTATCCTTGTATATACTGTCAAATGCTTGTCTAAAATCTACAAACAACATATGTAGATCTATATTATGCTCATAGCATTTTTCCATCGTTTGACGTACCACGAATATTTGATCTACTGTGCTCCTATTTCGCCTGAAGCCACACTGTACTTCATCCAATCTTTCTTCAGCATATGGAGTCAGATATTGTAATAGCATATTTGAAAATACTTTATAGATGATATTCAGTAGTGTGATTCCCCTATAATTAGTGCATTCATATTTATTTCCCTTCTTATATATTGGGAAAATTATTCCTGTATTCCACTCATCAGGTATCCGTTCTTCCTCCCAAATCTTAATAATCAGTTCATGTATCTCTCCTAGCATTTCTTTGCTACTATTTTTAATCAGTTCACTTGTTATTCCGTCTTCTCCTGCTGCTTTATGGTTATTTAATTTTGCAATAGCATTTTCTACATCTTTCAATGTGGGGGCATTTATCCATTGTTCTGGTCCATTCTGCTTCATATGCCGTTCACTTTCTTCCACATCTTCTCTTTCCTTGTTAAGGAGCTCTCGGAAATATTCGGTCCATCTTTCACTTATTTCCTCTTCATTCTGTAATAGCTTACCTTCTTTATTCTTACAGCCATTCAATCTTGGCTTATACCCTTTCCTGAAATAATTAATTTCATTATAGAATTCCTTTGTCCTCTTCTGTAACCTTTGTGTCTCTATACTCTCTAGTTTCTTCTTAATCATCTCTCTTTTCTTCTTCTTACAGATGTTATTAGCTTCACGTCTGCATTTCTCATAATTTTCCCTATTTGACCTTGTATCTCTCTGTAACATTTTTGCTCTTGCTGCATTCTTCTTTCCAATCGCTTCCTCACACTCCATATCGAACCAAATATTTCTTTTCTTTTTGGCTATACCCAGTGTTTCTTGTGCCGCTTTTTGTATGCACTTTTGAACTTTTGCCCACCTTTCCTCTATTCCAGAAACTTGTCCAATCGTCTGTAAAGTATTATTCATTTTTGACTGGAATTCTTGTTTTCCTTCTGGTTGTTGTAGTTTTTCCAAATTCCATTTCTTTCTTTCCGTAGGTTGTCTCCTCTGTCCTATTGCCAATTTTTGCCTCACTATTGATTTTACTAAATAATGATCAGAATCACAGTTTGGCCCTCTGCATGTCCTTACGTCAATAATCGATGCTGCATGCCTCGTTGTTACTAGTACATGATCTATTTGATTTACCACATTGCTTCCTGGCATCTTCCACGTCCCTTTATGTATTTTCTTATGATCAAAGCAGGTGCTTTTAATTATAAGACCACTCGTAGTTGCAAACTGTCCCAAGTAAAAACCATTCTCATTTGATTCTTCATGTAGTGTATATTTCCCGGCTATTAGTCTCATACACTCTTCCTTTCCCACTTTGGCATTAAAATCTCCTAAAATAATAGTCATGTCATATCTTGGTCCCTCTTCAACGGTTTGTACTAACTCATCATAAAATTGTTCCTTCCTTTCCTCATCCGCATCTTCAATTGGTGCATGTGCTGATATAACAGTTATGTTCCTAAACTTCCCCTTAATCCGAAGCTTACATATTCTATCTGAGATCGGTTCAAATCCTATTACACTCTTCTTCAATTTCCCATGTACTATAAATCCCGTACAGAACTGTCCTGTTCTTTCTTCTGGCCCACTGTAATAGAGGTTATAATTTTTCTTTTCAATACATCCTTGCCCTTTCCATCTTATTTCCTGAATCGCTACTAGGTCGTATCCAAATCTTTTTGTTTCATTTACAATTTCTTGCATTTTTCCCGGTTTCAACATTGTTCTTACATTCCATGTCGCCATGTTTATATCCGCTTTCCTTACTCGTGTCCTTTTCCTAAGCTTTTGTCGTCTTCGATTTCCATCCGGTTTTCTCGTAGAAGTCTTCTGAACAATGCTTTTTTTACAAGGTGAGGCCGTTAACCCCACGACGTAAAGCAAATAACATTATTAAAACATTAACCTTGATTTTATATGGTGCCTTAAACTTCTAAACTTCGCTTTTTTGGAAACGTTCATTTTCCATTTGTGTCAGTCTTCTCTTCAGTTGTCAGTGTTGAGTAGTTCAGTGTGTGGAGCGGCCACATGAAATAACTGTGAGTTAATTAAGTTGACTGCTCTTGATTGTGTGAGTTACACCTGGAGTCCTCCCCTGCGAACCATGTGACCTTGCCGCGGTGGGGAGACTTGCGCGTCCAAATGCAGCAGATAGCCGAGCCGCAGGTGCAACTATACCGGATGGGTATCTGTTGAGAGACCAGACTCACGAATGGTTCTTCGAAAGGGGAGTAACAGCCTTTCGGAAGTTGCAAGGGCGGCAGTCTAGATGGTTGGCTGATATGGCCTTGTAATAATACTCAACATGGTTTACCTGTGTCGATACTGCTACACGGCTGAAAGCAAAGGGACACTGTAGCCGTAAATAACTACCGAGGACATGCAGCTCTGTCCGTATGAATGATGTACTGATGATGGCTTCGTCCCGGGTAAAATATTCCGGAGATAAAATAGTCCCCCATTCGGATATCCGGGTGGGGACTACACGAGAGGGGACGATCATCAGGAAGATGGATACTGATATTTCGCGAGTCGGAGCGTGGAATGTTAGAAGTTCGAACCATTGTGGTCGGTTAGAGAATCTGAAAAGGGAAATGGATAGACTAAAGTTAGAAGTAGTTGGTATAAGTGAAGTACGTTGGCAGGAAGAACAGGATTTTTGCTCAGGAGACTACAGAATTATCAACACAAAATCAAATAGGGGAAATACAGGAGTTGGTTAATAATGAATAAGAAATTAGGGCAGCGGGTAAGCTACTACGACCAGCGTAGTGAAAGGATTATTGTTGTTGTCAAAATAGACACCAAACCAATGCCCAACACAATAGTGCAGATCTATATGCCTACGAGTTCAGCGGATGTTGAGGAAATCGAAAGAATACATGAAAAGATAGAAGAATTAATACAACATGTAAAAAGTGACGAGGATGTAATTGTGATGGGAGACTGAAATGCAGTAGTAGGCCAATGAAGAGAAGGCAATACAGTAGGAGAATTCGGATTGGGATAAAGGAATGAAGAAGTCGGCTGGATGAATTCTTCACTGATCATTATTTAGTCCTTGCTGGTTCAAACACCACAAACAATGGTTGTGTACGTGGACGAGACCTGGAAAGTATCAAATAGACTTCATTATGATTAGTAGCGATTAATAAACCAAGACATTGCAAGACATTCCCAGGAGCAGACGTGGACGCTTACCGCAACTTGTTATTCATGAAATGCCAAATGTAGTTGAAAAAATTGAAGAAAGGAAGGAGTGAGAACAGATGGGATCTAGATAAACCGAAGGAAAATAGTATGAGAGATTGATTCAAGGAACATGTTGCACAAGGACTAAATTAAAAGGCTAAGCGAAACACAGGAGGGAAAGAATGGACAGTCGTGAAAAATGAGGTCAGTAGGGTTGCTGAAGAAATATTAGGAAGGAAGGAATGATCAACTAAGAATCGATGGATAACTCAGGAGATTCTAGATCTGATTGATGACCGACGAAAATACAAGAATGCAAGAAATGAAGAGGGCAAAAATGAATACAGGTGATTAAAGAATGAAGTGGATAGAAAGTGCAAGATAGCTGAGGAAGACTGGCTGAAGGAGAAGTGCAAGGATGTTGAAGGTTGTACGGTTCCAGGAAAGTATGTGGTGCATACAGGAAAATTAAAGAAATCTTTGGAGAAAGGAAATCTAGGTGTATGAATATTAAGAGCTCAGATGGAAAGCCACTTCTAGGGAAAGAAGACAAAGCAGAAAGATGGCAGGAGCATATCCAACAGTTGTATAAAGGAAAAGATGTAGATAATTTGGTTCTGGAAGAAGAGGCTGTTCATGCTGATGAAATGGGAGACCCAATTTTGAGGTCAGAATTCGACAGGACTTTGAGAGGCCTAAATAAGAGCAAAACACCTGGAAATGATGGCATCCCCTCTGAATTACTGACTGCTTTAGGAGAAACCAGCATGGCGAAGTTATTCCATTTAGTGTGCAAGATGTATGAGACAGGAAAAGTGTCATACGATTTTCGGCAGAATGTTGTTATACCTATTTCCAAGAAAGCCAGTGTTGACAAGTGTGAAAACTACCACACCATTAGTTAAGTATCTCACGCCTGCAAAATTCTAACACGTATTATTTACAGAAGAACGGAAAGACAAGTTGAAACTGAGTTGGGAGAAGATCAATTTGGCTTCAGAAGAAATGTAGGAACACGTGAAGCAATCCTGCATTTACGTCTGATCTTAGAGGATCGAATTAAGAATGACAAGTCCACGTACATGGTGTTCGTAGATCTAGAAGAGGTATTTGATAATGTTGATCGGACCAAGCTGTTTGAGATTCTGAAGGCGATTGGGATCAAATACCGAGAACGAAGATTTATCTACAATTTGTGTAAACATCAGTCCGCAGGGATAAGAATCGAGGGCTTTGAAAAAGAAGCAGCAATCCAGAAAGGAGTGAGGCATGGCTGCAGTTTAACCACCCTCCTTTTCAATGTTTACACAAAACGGGCAGTAAAGGAAATCAAAGAGGAATTTGGGAAGGGGATCGTAATCCAAGGAGAGGAAATCAAAACCCTGAGATTTGCCGATGATACTGTTTTTTATTTTAGACTGCAGACGATCTAGAGAAGTTGCTGAATGGTATGGACGGCGTCTTGGGTAAGGAGTACAAGATGAAAATAAATAAGTCCAAAACAAAGGTTGTGACGTTTGGGACATCACTGCATGTATTAAATTATTGAACTATATAATTAATTGATAAGATGTATGTATTTAATCACTGGTAGGTCATTTTTAAATTAGTATATATATATATATATATATATAGGGTTTTAATCATCCATTTCACATCGTTTCATTTCTTTGTATCGCGGCTATAACGTATTCTGAACGAACAACTTATTGTGTAAAGTATTTCAACATCATTCGTATTAATAGCTTGCAGTAAACTTTCCAATAGCCGTAGTGAGGTGACCAGAGTCAGCAGGCTAATTTCAGCCTATTACCAGGAAATGTACGTCATCAAACTTACGAGAGACCGTACCCCTTCCACACTATGAAGAGACAGTTGAAACCTTATGAACACCTACTTTTCGAAGTTCGCTACCTGACGCTTCATTTCCGCGGGACAGTTCAGCCTATGTGAATGGACGTAATGAAGCAACGTGATGGATTCATAGCAATGGATAGGAGAAGGGATGGTACATCAAATCTTACTGGACCATGTGATATGGTTGATGGAGGGAGATTTTGACGCCTATATACTCGACGACAAGAGCTGGAGAGGATATTCACATTCAGATTCACACTGGTACTCGTACTCGTACTCTTGGAAGACACTATTACGACGATTCTATGCCTGCATATCGGAGAAGATTTTAACTTAGTTCACTTCACATCTGAGTAGTATAATACTCAAACGTTTCTCTCATTGGGACCTGTTATCTCAATGACGAGAGGTAAAGTCAACGGGAGACCGGTTTTGACTAGTACAGGGCAGCAGAGCTTTTGTTATGAATTTAGTTACGCTACTGTTCCGTAATACGGAAGAATACAAGTGTATCCTCTCCATGAACATAACCCATGGTGGTTTTACTTTTAAAATTAGGACTCATTACGACTTTATGTAAGGAGTACAGTAGGAAGTGTTAAAGGCAGGAAAGTCATAGTACAGCTAGTGTACTATGCACAAAGCAGAAGTAGGACTGGAATCCACAAGAGATGACGCCGCCTGTACGAGAGATCCATCAATCATCAGCTTCTACATAACAGAGTCTACAAATGGTGAGCTAATGGCATAAATTACAGCAAGTCTTCGCGCAACAGTTCATTTTCTTAGAGTTTATTTCATTCATTTTTCCTTTTTTTCCGTAAGTTCAGATTTCGTTGATACGCCGTTACGTCATGTTTTTCATTCTAACAAATAGCTGTTTTAATTTGTATTTTCTGAAATTATTATTAATGATCCTTAACTTCCAAGTTAGTGTACTTAATGGTTAGTGTTCCGTCACCCCACCCCTGGGAGTTTTTAGATTCTCATTGCGTGTTATTATTATTAGTATTAATTATCAACTTTCGTTTTCAAGCTATAAGCTTGAAGGCTTGCGCCCATGGGATATTGTTTATGGAGAAACAATGATATATTATTTATTTATTTATATTAATATTAAGGTGACCTGCCACGTCATAATTTTGTCACACATCTGTGGGCAGAGTGGGTACGTCACAAGGTAATAGAGTGCAATCGAACGAATGCAGGTGATGCAGGTAATATTAGATTAGGAAATGAAGTCATAAAGGAAGTAGGTGAATATTGCTACTTGGGTAGTAAAATAACTACCTATGGCAGAAGTAAGGAGGACATAAAATGCAGACTAGCACAAGCAAGGAAGAGCTTTCTTAAGAAAAGAAATTTGCTCACTTCAAACATCGATATAGTAATTAGAAAGATGTTTCTGAAGAATTTTGTGCTGAATGTGACAATGTATGTAAGTGAAACATGGACGATAACCAGCTCAGAAGGAAAGAGAATAGAAGCTTTTGAAATGTGGTGTTAGAGAAGAATTCTATAGGTGAGATGGATAGATCGAATCACTAATGAAGATATACTGAATCGAAATGGTGACAGGAGATTGAATGAAAATGAAAATCCACAGCCTGTTTCCAGTCATTCGAGTGGGTCAGGATTGGAATGAATGAAGACCCATCTAGCGGCGAGGATAGGAAATGTGCCGGCTGCCGAAGCCTGTCGCACTCCTCTGGGGCAATGATAAATGGCTGACAGATGAAATGAAACGTCAGTGGAGAGTGTTGCTGGAATGAAAGATCACAGGGAAAACCGGAGTACCCGGAGAAAAATATGTCCCGCCACCGCTTTGTCCAGCACAAATCTCACATGGAGTGACCGAGATTTCAACCATGGCATCCATTGGTGAGAGCCCGGTGCGCTGCCGCCTGAGCCACGGAGGCTCCTGAGAGGAGATTGATTTGGCTAAATTTGACCAGAAGAAGAGATAGAATGATAGAACAAATCTTAAGACACCCAGGACTTGTTCAGTTGGTTTTTGAAGGAAGTGTTGGCGGTAAGAATGGTAGGGGTAGCCCAAGGTATGAATATGACAAGCAGATCAGAGCAGATCTAGGATGCAGTAGGTACGTAGAAATGAAAATGTTAGCACAGGATAGGCTGGCATGTAGGGCTGCATCAAACCACTCTATGGACTGATGACTCAAACACGCACATCTGGAGTCGAGCCAAGGAGCAGTCATGGTGCGTTGTGATTGTTAACAGATTGTGTGTTGAACCGGCTTGCAAGCAACTGCTGTGTGAAGCGACTCGGCGTGCGGAACCAAGTGAAAGTGAGGCCTGTTAATCAGGATTATCGCCGTGTCAAGTAATATCACCGAGCTGGAATACTTGCTGTGGGGAGGACAGGGACTTTGTAGAAAGACACCAATTAGGGCAAAATGGTCATTCATGGTTGAATATATATGTGTCTTTACTAATTGGGTTAGATCGATAAAAAGGCTCTTTCATTCGTAACAATTCACTATGAAAGGACAACGAAATTATGCGGACTTCATGTGCAGGGCCATCTGAAGGTTATGCAAACCGGCGGCCGGTGGGATCAGTGTCTCTTACCTTTTCAATCAATCATCAGTCTTTAATGATCTATATTAAGACTGTTGCCCAAATGGTAGATTCCCTATCAATTGTCTCCCTAGCTTTATCTGTAACATTTTCAAGGAACTTGAAAATTTATCGAACATTTCACTCAATAATTTATTCCAGTATCTTACTTGTCCTATAAATGAATATTAACCCAATTGGTCGGCTTGAATTCCAACTTTATCTTCATATCATGATATTTCAGACATTCGAAAGCTCTGATCAAGTTTATTCGTCTACTATGTCATTCCACAGCGACTCTCCACTGCCACCTTGAAACATACCACATAGTGGAGCATCTCGTCTCCTTTCTCCCAAGTCTTCCCAGCCCAAAGTTTGCAACAACTACTACACAGTTCAAAAAATGAGGGGAACATGTTTCTGAACATATGCAATGCGCCACAAAACAATACTTCACACCCAGGTATATTACCACGTACCATATAGTGAAGCATCTCGTCTCCTTACTCCCAAGTCTTCCCAGCCCAAAGTTTGCAACAATTTCGTAACACTACTACACAGTTCAAAAAATGGGGGGAACGTGTTTTTGAACTATGCAGTACGCCACAAAACAATACTTCACACTCAGCTATATTACCAACTAAACCCGTTTTCTGTACCGTTGAAATATACAAAAGAACATCGATGGATTCGCGTTATTTTCAGAACACAAAGGGAAATGTCCAAACAGGGGCGAAAACAAAGTGATAACAGTCCTCCAGGGTGGATTTTTATCACAGTTGGAGAGCTTCAGTATGCTGTATGTCCTCCACGAGCATTTATAACAGCTTGGCACCTATGTGGCATGCCCCGTTATAAGTCGACGGAGGTCACGTTGCGGTATCAGATCCCATTCTTCAATGAGAGCCTTTTGGAGGTCTGGGAGAGTCTGTGGTGGAACAAGACGCCCACGAACATTTCTGTCAAGCCTATCCCACACATGCTTGATGGGATTAAGGTCGGGACTCACTGCTGGCTATTCCATCTCTTCAATGTCCAGTTCTCGCAACCCAGCTCTGGTGATGTGCGCTATGTTAGCCCTGGCACTGTCGTGCATGAGTACGAATTCAGGGCCAACACCGTATACAGCAAACAACATAAGCTGTAGCAGTATCTGCACCATGTATCCCGCAGCGGTAAGATTACTATGGACGACGACAAGATCCGTACGGCCATCAATACTGATGCCACCCCACACCATCACAGAACCTTGTCCGAATCGGTCGCCTTCCTGGACAACATTTGGCATGTACTGCTCACCACGGCGTCTCCATACACGTTGACGTCCATCACGCTGTGTCAGGGGAAATCTGGACTCGTCTGTGAACAACACAGGTCTTCATTGGCGAAGTTGCCAGTTGACGTTGGTACGGGCAAACAGAAGGCGAGCTGCGCGATGTTGCTGCGTTAAACGGGGCACTCGAACAGGACGTCTGGGTCATAAGGACACTTCTCTTAACCTATTCCTTACTGTCTGGTCAGACACCGTGACTCCAGTGAACTTCCTGAGGTCTTTTTGCAGTTCTCTGGCAGTTGCAGAACGACGCCGCAACGCACAGATGGTCAGATATCGGTCATCCTGTGAGGTTGTCATGCGTCCACGACTTTGTTCAACCCCCCTTGTGAACTGGCCTGTCTCACTGTAGCGATTCCACAAGCGTTGAATAACTGACGGAGAGACATTGAGATCCACAGCAACACGACGAAAGGTCCATCCTTCCTGGATCAAAATGACGGCCCTTGCGACTTGAACTTCGTTAAGATGTCTCATGGTATGTGCTGGTTTACGTACTACGTGCTCATATGACCGCAGTAGTCTATGTACCTCGCAACGACACATGGACGCACAGCTATTCACTTTGTTTTGAAGGGTCACCTAACAGTTGAGTGCATGGCTACGCCTACAGACGGAGTATATCTTCGATTTGACATGCCCTGAGTAGCTAAGCTCTCAAGGTATGCTGTACGACCATTGGAACCCCGTCTACCGAATTAACGTTCAGATACCAGACGTTTCAAAACATGTTTTCTTTTTTTGAACTGTGTAGTAAGTCAGAAATCACCCAAATGTGCTGCTTTCCTTTGATTTTTTCAGTTGTCGTATCAAGTAGTCCTGAAATAGAGAAACCAAACAATTTGCAGTGCTTGGTAGGAGCTCGTTAAAATATTACATAATCCTACTACTCTCATCACGGAACATGCTGGTTCCTTTCAAAATTAACCGTCTTGACAGCGTTCCTTCTTGTACAGCAGTCTTGCTCACGATAGGCTTTCCGTCCCGCTGGCATACGGCATGTAAATGGGCGAGCGGGCGAACAGTGTGTGTGTGTGTGTGTGTGTGTGTGTGTGTGTGTGTGTGTGTGTGTGTGTGTGTGTGTGTGTGTGTGTGTGTGTGTGTGTGTGTGTGTGTGTGTGTGTGTGTGTGTTCAACCATAGTGACGTTGAGATTACGTCACAGGCCTGAAAGTCAATGCCGGGCGAATGTCTACCAGTCCGTCTCTATCACTGTGGCGATATCGGAGTCGAAATGGAGTCAGAAACCAATGAAAAAAGAAGGCCTCACCGAATCTGACTGCAGAGATCAGTTGTGTATTTGTTTTGTTTTGCCTTTTTCTCCCAACCAGGAGACCGTTCAAATTGTTTATATGTGGGCAGTATGTTTTATCGAAACGGTGTAGCCTAATGTTGAACGCCACCACGAAACGAAATATGCTCATTCACATGAGAAATCAATGTGCCATGTCTGCGCGAGTGGATGATGCAATACCCGCTTGACCCATGGAGCTCGCCATTGATGTCATAGTCTCAGTTAGTCTGCGATAAGCTTTACTACAACGCACGGCGTGATTGCTTCTTATACAGCAGTAATTGATCGGTTTAGTGCCTTGAACGGCAAATTTTCGTGTTCTGTAGATTTTTCATTCAATTCGCACCGAAATTTTGAATATTCATTAAGCTTATTCGTCTACTATTGTAATTCAACGTCGGAACATACCGCTCAGTCGAGCAGCTCGTTTCCTTATTTCGAAGTCTTCCCAGCTCAAAGTTGGTAATATTTTTGTCGGGAATCACCCAGAACAAATCATGCTCCCTTCCTTTGGACCTTTTCCAGTTCTCGCATCAGGTAATCCTGGTGTGGGTCCCAAGGACTTGAACCATACTCTAATTCGGGTCTCACCACTCTCCTTTACATACTTGTTATAACCTCTAAATACCCTCATGACAATATGAAGGGAACACAATATATACTTACAACCTCGTTAATGTGATTAATCCGGTGAAGACATTTCTTTATACAGGTTCCTACATATCGTGGGTGATGTCATAATGCTTTTCCTAGCCATTACGTTCCTTAAAACTGGTAACGCCTCCCAGCCCCATATGGATATGTAGTGCATCAGAACAATGTTTGCTGTGTTCATTTAACTCATTGTCCGACTCGTTGGCTGAATGGTCAACGTACTGGGCTTCGGTTCAGAGGGTCCCGGGTTCAATTTCCGTCCTGACCTGGGATTTTAACCTTCATTGGTTAATTCCAGTGGCACGGGGGCTGGGTGTTTGTGCTGTCCCCAACATCCTTGCAACTCATACACCACACATAACACTATCCTCCACCACAATAACACGCAGTTACCTTCACGTGGCAGATGCCTTATAAGGGCTGCACCCGGTTAAAAATAGCCACACGAAATTATTATTATTATTATTATTATTATTATTATTATTATTATTATTATTATTATTATTATTATTATTTAACACATTTAAACAAACAGACAGACGGAAAAATTCGAATTGTATATACTTTCGACTGTGTATACCGGTACTTAGTCCGAAAGTAAAAAAATGATATAGGAAAAAAATTGAATGTGTATAGACAAAATTAGGATTATATATACAGAATGTTTAGGAGATAAATAAATAACGTCACGGAAGGTAGGGATGAAAAGTCCGCAGTTCGTATTTTTTTTTAATGAGCGAATGTTTTGTCCGGCGGAGCAGCTTGAACTAGAGTGTGATGTTTGTAAGGTAGGTAGTAGCTTCGTTTGCTCTTCTGCTTGTATCACCCACCGTACCATGCTTCAGGAAGTATGCATGCGTAATGTGCAAGAAACAATTCTGCACTGCAGCTTCAGGTAGGATGCATTTTATGAAAACGTTCTACTTATAAGAAGTGAACTTTTCCACACTGGGAAATATTCTAATGTAGGCTACGTCAGAAAAGCCCGAAGTCAATCATCATTAAATAGTACCTGAGCTACAAACATCACATTTAAAACTTCATTTTTTATTTTGAAACAGGACATTATTTTGACGTAATTTATATATTCAGGGTAGACAACTATTTGTAGTTATCTCCCAAACACACTGTATATGACTGCCATTCGACAGCAGACGCATGGCGCTGAAAGTGCAATGAAGAAAGATCTGCAACTTAATTTTGGAACCACTCTATATTCAAGACACTAAACTAGTAGAAGGAATAATCTGCTCTAAACGTGAGTTTGATCTCTGCCCCCAAACTTCTTCATAAGATATGAAATTTGACGCGAAACCTTTCCAAAAATTAAGTGAAAGAGAGAATCAAAGTTTTTTATGTCAGACATGACCGTGACAAATAGCTTTAGAATTCAGAACGCAATTAAGGAGCAAGTCTGGCCGTTGAGAGGAACGTGGATATTTGTCCTTCATTCCTTCAGCTTATGATGGGCAATGACTTAAGAGCACCCCCTCGTTCAAGACTGCAGTTCTTTTAATTTTAACAATCTCCTTGCCCATTCTAAAATGATTCATTTTTCATTTAACTTTAATTTTCCTAGTTATAATTCTGTCATTGGAGAACGAAATGAATGTGTTTCCGAACGCGGCGTGTTAGGGGAGGAAAGTTTGTCACAACTTTTTTTATTATTATTCTCTTAGTTCCTCTGAGGATTAGGGGCATTCCTATATATTTCCGCCTTCTTGCTCTGTTCGTCTCTCCACCCCAGTACAGCGCACGTCACGACTCTGCAGAAATGGCCTCATCCATAACATCTATAACCAATGCCTTTTACATGACTCCGCCTGTAATTCCCTCCAGATCATTTTCTACAAGCTTCCTAAGTTTGCACTGTGAACGTATCGTTCTTCATTTGTTATTGCCATACCTCCCGTATTATTGCAGTTTTAATCTGTTGAGACAGAGGCGCCGTATTCATTGTCATATTTTAAAAATCACGAACAAGTGCTTCGCTGATAATGGAAATGATCGTAATGGGAGTTTTCTTTTCAAAGCGAGGGAGCAGCAGTTAAAAGAAGTCGCATCGATGGAAGAAATTAGAGAATGAAAAATATTACCGAGCATGCAGGCTGACTTTAAGTCGCTCTGCGAATGGTGCCAGAAACATGGAACACATTAATTATGATATAGCTTCCATTCTGATAAGTATTGCATAATCGGCCAGGACTGAATGCCAAATAGTTTTTACTGCTTTCATACGCAAGGCGTTGCCTCAAAAGATAGGCTATCTTATAACATATCACAATATCCATTTAGACCCAGTGTTCATTGACAAAATGCTTCATTTTGTGCAGAGAATCATAAACAAGATCATTAACGGTATAAAAGCCGTAATAACATTACCAACCGAACATCCCAAATAGAAAATCATTTGCGTAGCTCAGTTGATTGAATACTTGTCTCATGTGCTGAAGGTTATGGAATCGCATCCAGTCACTTCGGCATGAAAGAGGGCTTAAACTAAAATAGATCCGTGTTAGTGTTCCTGTCTTTATTGTCTGGTTAAAAAACACGTCAGGTTGAATTTCGTGTACTTCCGTGTGTCTTTAAAATGTTCCCAGTGGCCGATGACCTACATGTTAGGCCCCTTTAAACAACTATCATCATCATCAAATCAACCATCAATGATCTGCGTTAGCCCAGGAGGCAAATTCCCTTTTAATTGTTTACCTCATATTTACATTTATTTGTCCGACTAATTGGGTGAATGCCATCGGTCGTAGCCGTGTTGAAACACCGGATCCCGTGAGATCTCCGAAGTTAAGCAACATTGGGCGTGGTCAAGATTTGGATGGGTTGCCACGCGCTGTTGGTGGAGGTAAGGGAATGGAGGAGCGGAAAGGAACTGGCCACCCTACCGTACGTAAACTCCGGCTCAGGCATATCTCTGCGGAGGTTCGGACCTGCCTTCGGGCAGAATACATCCTTACCCTACCTAAATTGGGTGAATGGTCAGCGTTGAGACCTTCGGCTCAGAGGGTCCCGGGTTCGATTTCCGGCTGGGTCGGGGATTTTAATCGTGTTTGATTAATTCTTCTGGCTCGGGGACTGGGTGTTTGTGTTTGTTCCAAACCTTTCCTCTTCATATTCAGACAACGAACTACAGTACCAACCACCACAGAAAAACACAATAGTGATTACATCTTTCCAAATAAGGTTGGCGTCAGGAAGGGCATTCGGCCGTAAAACAGGAACAAATCCACATGTGCGACACAGTTTGCACCCGTGACCCCACAGGTGTGGGAAGAGCGGTAGAAGATGAAGATATTTACATTTATTTATAACTGTTTACCTAGCTTTATCTTAAATATTTTCAACGAACTTGGACATTTATCGAACAATTCCCTTAATATTGTATTCCAGTCCCTCACTCCTCGTCCCATAAATCAATATTTACCCCAATCTGTACTCTTGAATTGCAACTTTGCCTTCATATTATGAGCTTTCCTACTTTTAAAAAGTTCCGCACAAGGTTATTCTTCTACGCCAACTCACTACTGACAGCTCGAAACATACCGCATAGTCGAGCACTTCGTCTCCTTACTCCCTAGTCTTTCCAGCCCAAAGTTTGCAGCAGTGTATTAACTCTACTCCTTTGTCGGAAATCGTCCAGAACAAATGGTGCTGCTTTCATTTGAACTTTTTCCAGTTCTCGTATCAAGTAGTCCTGGTGTGAGCCATACCCTAACTGTCGTACCAGAGACCTATACGCGGTCTCCTTTACATCCTTAATGGAATGAAAATCCACAGCCTGTTTCCAGTCATTCCACCGAGTCAGGAATGTACTGTATGAAGCCCCCATCCAGCGGCGAGGATAGGAAACGTGCCGGCTGCCGAAGACTGTCGCACTCCTCTGGGGATATGATAAATTACTGATAGACGAAATGTTAATTGAGAGTGTTGCTGGAATGAAAGATGACAGGGAAAACCGGAATACCCAGAGAAAAACCTGTCCTGTCTCCGCCTGGTCCAGCACAAATCTCACATGGAGTGATAGGGATTTGAACCACGGTATCCAGCAATTAAAGGCCGGCGCGCTGCCGCCTGAGCCACGGAGGCTTCTTACATCCTTAACACAACCCCTAAATACTCTCATAACCATGTTAAGTGATCTGTAACCTTTCTTAACTACCTCGTTATTATGATTACCGGAATGAAGATCATTGCTTATATTAACACCTAGGTACTTACAATGTTCCCCATGAGATCCTGTCGCCCCATCAACACGATAAATAAAATTGAGAGGACTTTTCCCCTCGGTGAAACTTACAACTTAACTTGTCATCTCATTTACATTCATACCCTTATCTGCTGTCCATCTCACAACATTGTTTAAGTCCAATGCAGTCGCTCACAATCCTACAACTGTATACAGCATAAAATCATCCGCAAACATCCTTATCTGTGATTCCAGATGTTTATTCATATCACATATATATATCGTGGCTCCTATGCCAAAACCGCGAATGTGACAACGATCTTCCTATCCATTATTTCTGTTAAGACTGGTCACGCCTCCCAATACCATATTGATATTACAGTCCATCAGAGCCATTTTCGTGGAGTTAATTTTCCTACGCGCGTGTGTAAAGAAAAATGAACCTTAAATACATCATACTCTAGGAGCTGGTAAATATGTCATGCAAACATACAATCCTACAGTACGGTACAGCAAGGTTCATATTCCTTTACACATTATTGTAGGAAAATGAACTGAACAAAAACATTTCTGATGGACTGCATATCAATATGTGGCTGGGAGGCGTGACTAGTTTTAAGGAAAGTAATGGATACGACGAGCATTGTCACATTCTCTGTTTCGGCATAGGAGCGACGATACATAAGAAAACGTAAAGGTCCAGTAATAGTGCCCTGCGGGACACTCCTCTTATTCATTGCAGGATCAAATAACGCTTCACCTTCTCTGAGTTCTATCATCATCATCATCAAAATGTTTCCAAGTAAACAGTTTTCTCTCTGCCATCCTGCTATGTTGACACATATTCTGAAGAACCCCAGCAGTTAAGGGGCCATTAAATAATAATAGTAGTAGCAGCAGTAGTAGTAGTAAGGCGGGTATTACATTATCAAATAAATTAGTCAAAGTTATTTTGTAAAAATTTTGCGCACGTTACATGGTATAAAAGTTTGTAACACCCAGCCATTACACTACACAAAATATGTTATCATATATCAATAAAAATGGATGAAGGACAGTTGTGTACATGTTTGGCTAATGTTAGATTTTCCTTGTATTGTTAACGACAAATATTCTCATCAATTGTACCGGTATGTTTTAAATTAAACCATCACAAGAGAGTACAATACAAGTTCTTAATCTGCTTGTTCATACTGCAAGTTTAAAACCCATATGATTTTAGGTCATCTCACGTGGCTTATCAGAAAAATAAACGGAGTTACTTCCAAGAATCAAAATTAAATGAATGGAAGAAATATAATTTATAATGTAAGGATTATATTCAATTTCAGTTTTTCAGCCAAATACCGGTTATGTAATCCATTCTATTTCTGTTTCACGTCCAAAACTGTGCATCGTTCCTGTGTAGTATTTATTGCCTCCACTATGTTTAAATACACCTCCTGTCTTAAATTTCCATTTTTATATTCATCGTGTCTTGTATTGTCCAACGGTTCATATCCGGAAATAATCGGTTTGGTTGTAACAACGTTCCAAGTGAACTCACGATCCACCATTTTGGATTTAACAAGACAAAATATTTTGAAGGAGTTCATTATCTGATTCTCGGTGTTTTTGTGAGGTACTGTATTATTATTATTATTATTATTATTATTATTATTATTATTATGCGTGAATGGTCCCTTTCGGAACACACGAAGCTTTATTTATGATTTCGTTTGCGGAGGATCCAGGATGCTTTCATCTGTTGACTAAAGATCCTTTTCCTTTCTTCCGTCCACTTGGTACCTGCTCCTTTTGGTACTTCATTCTCTGGAGTAACTTCCCAATTGTCAATTTTCTTTCTATATATATTTCGATTCAAAATTTCTTCAGGTTGAATTTGTGCGTTCTTCATGTCCGCTTTTGTTTGTTGTATCCAAGGAAAATTCTTCAGTTTGACAACTCTTTCAAGAACTTGGTGGGTTAGTCTAGTTTCTGGAAGCCTCTTAACATGTCCATAAAATTTTAGCCTTTTTTCCTGAGGTCTGCCGCAATATTAGATAATTTTTCTGTGGATTTCCGGGTTTGGAGGCGGTATCCTTCACCCGTGTGCCTTGGTCCTAAAATTTTCCTCGTGATTTTTCGCTCTTCTTTTAGGATATTTTCCAGTTCGCCCTTTCTATGAAGCGTTAGAGTTTCCCCTGCACATAAAGCCTCCGGTTTGATTACAGTATTGTAATGTTTAATCTTAACGTGGAGAGACATACATTTTTTGTTGTAGATTTCTCTTGTTCTCCCATAAGCTCTTCTGAGTTTTTGGACACGGTTGTTTTGGGCTATTTTCTCTTGTCTGGTTGGTTCGAGGATTTCGCCCAGGTATTTGAAGTGAGGGACTCTGTTGATTTGCCCGTATTTTGTATTGAGACTATGGATGTCTAGTTTTGCACAGAAAAATTCAGTTTTCTGAAAGGAGATATGAAGTCCGACCTTTCTGGCACATTCTTGGAGAATTTCAACTTGCTTTATTGCTGTGACTTCGTCGCTGGACAAAAGGGCCATGTCATCCGAGAAGGCTAAGCATGGAATTTCAAGCTTGTGTTTTTCGTGTCCCGATGTTTACTGGGTTCCAGCTATTTTGTGCTTTCAGTTCGTTTTCCCATTCCCTCATCACCTTATCTAGTACGAGGTTGAAGAGGAGGGGTGATAGTCCATCTCCTTGCCGGACACCAGTTTTTATCAGGAATTCGTCTGAGATTTCTCCCATGAATTTCACTCTTGACTTCGTGTCAGTGAGGGTCTGTTTGGTCAAGTTTAGCGTTTTGGAGTCTAGTCCCTGTTCTTTCAGGATGCTGAACAGAGATTGACGATCAACTGAATCATAAGCCTTCTTGAAATCTACGAATGTACAGATGATTGGAAGGTTTCTGAGGGCCCTGAATTTTAGAGCGGTTTTGAGGTTGAAGATCAGTTCAGTGCATGATCTGTTAAATAACAAGTCAAAATATTTTTCAGACCAATTCGTACAATAAATGTAGGACCAGGAGTTCATTATCTGATTTTCGGTGGTTTTTTGCTACTGTATTATTATTATTATTATTATTATTATTATTATTATTATTATTATTATTATTATTATTATTATTATTATTATTATTATTATTATTATTATATAATTTCCGTATATGTGCCTTCTGGAGACTTGTTCATTGTCTACAAGGCAATAATACAAGTTCTCCAATCATATGTACTTGGTTCGACACGCACCTCTCATCCTATGCTCATGGTTGCGGAACCAGTCTCAGAGCAATCGTTTAGCATGAATTACAGATCTCTAATCCGAGAGACCCGTATCGGTAGAAGCTTACTAACGCGTTATAAAAATTTTCTTTAGAGCAAAATTTGGGAACTCCTATAGCACCGTAAATATTCTTTGCTGCTTAGAAACTGCTCATTCGCATGACTGGGGCTATTGAAATATGTGGTTTACTATGGGTCTATCCGGCTCCGTGGCTAAATAGTTAACGTGCTCGCCTTTGGTCCAGAGGGTTCCAGGTTCTATTCCCGGCCGGGTGGGGGATTTTAGCCTTAAATAATTAATTCCCTTCGCTCAAGGACTGGGTGTTTGTGCTGTCCCCAACATCCCCGCAACTCACACACCACACATAACACTATCGTCCACCACAATAACACGCAGTTACCTACACATGGCAGATGCCGCCCACCCTCATCGGAGGATCTGTCCCACAAGGGCTGCACCCAGCTAGAAATAGCCACACGGAAATAACTATGGGGCTAGGTGTATAATAACATTACATCCTTTTGTTTACAATGATACCGAAGCAGTGGCCACGCTGTATAAGTCAGTAGCTATCAGCTTGTATCAGGGAGATAGTGGGTTCGAAACCCAATGTCGGCAGCCCTGAAGATTGTTTTCCGTGGGTTTCCCATTTTCACAGCAGGCCTATAACACATAATTGAATCATGTGTGTCTACGGGCTTATACTGAATACATTATTTTTAACAGTACTTAAAAAATATAAAAACAAACTCTATTTTACGGCGTCACCTTAATTATAACACTCATTATAGTAACTCTTTAGAAGACAGGATGCAAGACATACAGTAGTGAAACAAGAAACATACCTCCGTTTACACCTTTGGAAAAAAATCCGTAAGGGCCCTTTCACACGATCCACTGCTTTCCACGCCACTCCACTCCACCAGAGGTGTAGAGAAAGGCCGGTAGCGTTCACACGAGACACTTCGCGTGGCGCAACCTCCGTCCATTCTCGTCAACAGCAGGCTGCTGTCGACCGGCCTGAAGTGTCTTCCACTCTGGGCGACCGGAAGCTCACTAAATCAGATTAGCTCGTTCAGACGGTCAACATATGAGCTACAAGTTCGAAGATATCGGTTCAAAATGTCGGTTCCATTCATAGATACTGAAAAGTTAATAATGCAAATACAAAATCGCCCTTGTCTCTGGGATTAACGAACGACAGACTATTCAAATAAAATAAAAGACTTAAAATGTGGAATGAAGTTCCCATGAAGTGATTCCAAATTTTGCCGAACTGGACAACTCCAAAGAGAGAGAAGTTGATAACTACAGTAATAGGCCATATGTGTTATATGTTAACTATTTATTCAATATTACAATAACATCGGTCAATGAAAAATAGTTAATCAAGGTTTTTTAGCAGTCTTCATTTCAAAAGAACTGCTTCCAATTAAATTACATAATAACATTTTCTTATTCGGACCGAGCACGATGGCTGCAGTCGCTTATGTGCGGCCATTATCCAGTATTTGGGAGATAGTGGGTTCGAACGCAACTGTCGGCAGCCCTGAAGACAGTTTTCCGTGGTTTTCCATTTTCACGCCAGGCAAATGCTGGGGCTGTACCTTAATAAAGGCGACGGCTGCTTCCTTCCCACTCCTAGCCCTTTCCTGTCCCATCGTCGCCATAACACCTTTCTGTGTCGGTGCGACGTACAGCAACTTGTAAAAAAAAAACAATCTTATTCGTGAGAACTACCAGTGTTTTATTTACAGAAGGCCATACTGATAGCTCACTAAATCAGTCGTTCAAACTGTCAACATTGTGTGCGTCACAACTTCGAAGTTTTTGTTTCAAAATATCGATGGAATACATTTTCTCATGTTGTTGTCCTGACGCTGTAAACTTGCTTCAAGGACTGACAACAATTCAAACAAATTCCCACTCATACGAAAGTAATTAAGGAACATTTTTAGATCACTGGTACGTTCATCTAGAAGAACGATGAGCTCCTCGTTCTGGGTGATATGAATTCAATGGATGGACCCAATGAACCTTAGTACTCTTCTTTCACCTCAACCTTCTTTTCGTAAGAATAAAAATCCCAAGGATAACGTGCGCGTCATGGGCCAGATTCAAACCGAGGCGCACAATATGTGGTGGGGATGAAAAGTTGCCGGCAAGTTGACGGAAGTGGACAGCAAGTGTCTGAGAAGTGGAGTGGAGTGGAGTGACGTGGCGTGGCGTGGAAAGTAAGTGGACCGTGTGAAAGGGCCCTTAGTCTCTTCTGTTTGTTACTGTTAACCTTTCCTCCCTTCTCGTTGAAACTTCTCGTCAATAACACGCAGCCGAGATTCGTAAATGGGGCTTGTCATCCGCGACTTCGGGGTTGCTCTCGTACGTGACCGGTAATTAATTCACATCCGAGAAACAGCGAGGCTTCACCGATTTTCCGATCACTAGAAGTTTTAGCTTTCCGCTTCGCGTCGTATTAGCTCCCAGCATCATTTTAACCCTTTCTTTATCTGTTAACTGTAACTCACAAACCACAAATGCCGTATTGCACAGTTAATGTTGCACAAAATTCGAGCTACAGAGTATTTCTTGCTTCAAACGAGGAAATGTTTGCTTCGAGAAATCGAGAAATTCATGTAACCGAATTTCGAGTAATAGAGAAATAAATACACGTGAAGAATAGGACAAATGACCGGGAAATTTAAGTTACTTCGAGATACTGTAAATGCGAGTAACGGAGGTTCGAGATATCGAGGTTCGACTGTACTTTATTTTTATTCTTTTACAATCTGCTTTACGTCGCACTGACGCAGATAGGGCTAGGGGTAGCAAGGAAGCAACCTTGGCCTTAATTACGATACAGCCCGAGCCAGCATTTTCCTGGTTTGTAAATGGGAAACTTACGGAAAACCATCTTCCGGGTTACCGACAGTGTGGTTCGAACCTACTATCTCCCGAATGCAAGTTGATAGCTACGTGACCCTAACCGCCCAGCCACTACCTCGGTACGATATATTCCCAATGAAATATGATACAGTATAAGAAAAAGTAAATTATAAAACAAATGTATTAACTACATTAACTTTCTTAAATGAAACATTTACACGCCTACACATTTAAACCAAGAATTAGGAAGATGATATATTTACATTACATCCCGACAGAGTCCAATCCTTTTACCTAAAATATGTCGCTCTCCATACTCAGAGATATCAGTGAATCGAAATTATTGAGGACCAACGTCTAGTTAAAACTTACTCCTCGTTAGAAACATGTAAACAGATATTTCCTAAGGGCATCCTTGACACAAGCTAACACGCCTTGTTTTCTTTAGTGATGCTCCGAGACACAGAATAAGATCCACCATGGCCCACTCGCTATATTTATTGTAAACTCGAACGAAAACGTTCATATTCATTTATTGTGATTCCGACAGACATTCTCCACGTTCCATTAAAATGATGTGCTTTTGTAGCGGCAGCATGGCAGACGGTGGCTGTCCTTATTGGAACAGGTAGAGCCAGGGGTTGATGGATGTCACCTCTCTCAAGCAAACACGACGCCGGCTGGCAAATAAAACTTCCTAAAATTCAAATACAAAAATGCCGTAACTCAAGAAACGGCTTCCGGATTCGGTAAAGAGACATTCCGTGCCATTGCGATAGGGCAATATGTGCACTGGTTTCAGTTCCATGGACGCCTTCTTATTGTTAAATTTTTTACGACCCTTAGGGTTTCTACTTCCAGAGTACAGGTATAGAGGCGAATAGCAGGATATCACAGGCACACAAAACAAAATGTTTTCAATTTGGTTTCATCCCAAGAGGTGGGGTCGCAGTGTAGTTTACTACTTTCTCTGGTGGGGGCGCTGGTGACACTGCTTCCATATCTCGTGGTGGGGCTGTTAATTACAAGAAATAGAATTAAATTCCGCAGAATATTCACGAATTTATATGCGGGATATCTAGTGGCAGGGGTTATTTCGAAGTAGAATTTTCCAGGGTTTTTATTTATTTATTTATTTATTTATTTATTTATTTATTTATTTATTTATTTATTTATTTATTTATTTATTTATTTATTTATTTATTTATTTATTTAATTAATTTATGACTTCCTGTATATGGCGGGACTCTGGCTATGAAGCCTGCTATTATGCCAAAGCATACAATTATACACCTGCATAAACATTATAAATTGATCATTATAACTACTTAACATTGAAAGTAAATTTAATACAATTTAATGTTAACATGAAATGTAATTTAACTGAAAATTAAATCATCATAAAAACTAATCTTAAAATTATTAAACGAATGTATAGTGTTTACTGTGATTAAAAACTAAACCTTGAAAAATTTCAGATATAATGTTACTGGCCTTGCATTTGCATAATATTTATTTAATAATCTCACTTTTGAGAATGCTTCTTCTGAATAGCTTCAGATTACTTATGTCTCTAATTTCAGCCGGGATAGAATTCCAGGAACGTATGGTCCAGCATTCTATGCTACTGGTTCTTCAGTCGTTCGAACTTTTTTTGTTATGACAGCGAGGTCAACAGCCCCTGTGGAAGAATTCCCCACAATACCAAGGAGTTTCAAGGAAGTAGAGCTAAGTTCGTAATCAAGATCTTCACTGATCAGGGTATCTCAGGGTTTTTAAATTTAAATCTAAATTTGTCAGCAAGGATAAAAGTTTTGATGGAACGTAACTTTTCGATAATAATTAAAAAAGAATTAATAAATGCCATATTAATGCTCGTAGTGAACTCTTTTGTGGTGCAAATAATTAAAAATGGAAAATATTATACTAGAAAATGGATATACCAGGTATCAGCATTTATTCATTGTCAAGTCATTAGGAGATACGAGGGTTTGTTACAGAAGTCAGCCATATCCAAGTCATCAGTTTACGAGGTTTCTTGTTGATGCATTAAAACATCAGGTTCTGTATTAACAGAGATATGAGTGTTGCAATACACGCCTACGTGGGTTTTCTCTTCTCATTAGCACGAAAATCGACATTTATTGCATTATTAGGTTCCATATACGTCTGAGAATAGATATTTTTCATTCAGTATACCCAAAACCTCGATTTCAATGATTGCTGGAGTAACGAGGTTTTGAAGTAACAGCGACGATATGTAATAATAAACATAAATAATAGATAAAAGAAAGTCGTCGACATTTACCTGGAGGAAAGAACACGCGTTAAACACATAGGAATACTTTGCTTTACGTTCGAGCCTTGCTTATGAGCTCGCAGTTGTGATGAACAGTGCTCTGTAAGAAGGAATCAGCTCCTGGACACATCGGTCTGTTTTCAGACCAACTTTGCTTTACGGGAGTGAAAACTGGATGTACGCAGGAAATCTTGTTCATAAGTTTGAAGTAACAGACATGAAAGTAGCAAGAATGATTGCTGGTATAAACAGGTGGGAACAATGGCAGAAGGGTATTCGGAATGAGGAGATAAAGTTTAATTTAGGATGAACTCGATGGATGAAGCTGTATGCATAAACCGGCTTCGGTGGTGCGGTCATGTGAGCCGAATGGAGGAGGATAGGTTACCTAGGAAAATAATGGACTCTGTTATGGAGGGTAAGAGAAGTAGAGGGAGACCAAGACCCGATGGTTAGACTCTGTTTCTAACGATTTAAAGATAAGAGGTATAGAACTAAATGAGGCAGGCCACAGCACTAGTTGCAAATAGAGGATTGTGGTGACGTTTAGTACATTCAGAGAGGCTTGCAGACTGAACGCTGAAAGGCATAACTGTCTATAATTATGATGTTCGTGTGATGTATGCTTTACGTTAATCGCGGTTAATATCGAAACTTGGGCTTTTCTCGTAATAAATTCGAAAATTAATTTCAAGCTTGTGATCAGTTTAATTCAATCATCGTATAGAAAAAAAAAAGTGATTGATAACGCTGGTTGTTTAAATAACTGACAAAAATTAAAATGAAAGGCGTGAAATGACTCGAAAGAAGATATAATAAAGGGAAAGGACAGAATGTACTGTAATCACTAATCAAGACACTGTTCTAACGGAAGAGTAAAATATTACGTGGGACTATGTTTTGAAAACACTCCTCCTCTCAATACGTCCACAGGAAATAATGAAGGAAGGACAGAAATTAGCCTAAAGTCCCAAGAGATACATTTCGAACATCCTCGGTAATGGTGAGGAATATATCATATATATTGCTTACATGTTCTATTTCTACAATATGTAGAGATAAATTCTTCGGCAATCTGGCACATGAGAGCTCGCTTGAGCACGAGTGTGCAGACGGCAAACAAGGAACTCGCACTTGGTCACACCACCCAGAATACGACTGTTAACGAAGCACTAAAGAAGAAAAACGGTGGGCTCATCTCACTAAAAGAAACCTAAATAATCTATTTACATGTTTCATTAAAACAAATTACAGCATGGTATGTCTTAAAATGAGTCGGTCGTGAAGTTAAACATACAAAGCCAGAGCTCTTTGCTTGTGGTTATTAGCTAATTTCCTGGCTAGCTACTGAAGATAGTAGATGCATATCCGACAAAACCTGTTGTGGACTTGAAAACACGTGCTTATAAAACACTGAAGCTATGTGTGCATTCACTTATTTTCTATCGAGTTATTGTGACCGTAGTTGCAATTATAATAATATTAAAACAGCGCATGAAATTAATTGTAAAATTGAATTCTGTATAAACTAGTCACACAAATGTAATTCCACTTTTGTAATGATTCGTCATCAAATTACGCTTTGGCGTTAAGTAAAGATTTATCCTACCACGAGTTTTTAATAACGTTCAAATTGTTCTAATTACTGAACGTAAGTTTAAATGGATGGGCAAAGTGTAATTTGTGTTGAAGAAATATTTTGTTAGCTATCGACGCTCATTCCATTTTGAAAGGATATCAACCTCAACGCCATATTAGTAACCTTCAATTACTCAGAGTGGTGTGAAAATGTGGTAAGTATATGTGTCAGTAGTTTGCTGTCTGTTGTCCATACTTTACCGTCAGCAGCTTGCACTAATATCCAGTTTCTCATTGCACCTGGCATTCCACTGAACTCTAGGCGGAAAGCCATACTCCGGAAGTAATAATAATTCTAAGTTTCGAGAATACTAATCATAGAAACAGAGTTGCACAACGGATGTCTTTGATTTGTGCTTAAACGTGACAATGCCGTACTTAGGGCACGCAAAATAAATGTTTCCAAACAGTTCGTGCATATATTTCTTACCTGCTTACTGATGTATATTTTAACAATCTGTCAAATTTTCTGAGGTCCTGTCTCCTGGTAGACAAGCCCACTCGTATTATTACAGGTGTGTATACTTTTGAAAAACTATTTTTGGAGGTGAATCTAAGTCCCGCACCAAATGTGATGCGTTGTGAGGGCGTATATTATTTTTAAACACCCGTATACAGATATTGTAATTACTCCTCATTATTTGTAAGAATACTGTTATTCACGTATATAGGCTATAAAAAAGAAACAGGATAAATTGTAAATTGTGAAACAATATTGTAACAAATATGTAAAAACAAATTATAACCCCATAGAATTGCAAGCTGAAAATGTAATTCAGAAAAACGTCAACCATGTAATGACAAATTGTAAATTATGAAGCAATCAATAAAGCACTCAGCCAAGAGGCCGAAACCCCCACCCAGCTCCTTCACCGATTCAAACCCCCCCCCCCCCTCTCTCTCTCTCTCTCTCTCTCTTGATGGGGGCTCCATTCATTCCGTTCCTGACCCGATCGAATGACCGGAAACAGGCCGAGGATTTTCATTCCTTTGGGTCAGTTATTACCATTTTTTTCCATTTAAGTACTACACTGAGGCCAAAATAATAGCAATGAAAATGCGAACTTTCACGCGAGACCAATCATGTAAATGCACAGACAAGCATCATCTTCATCATCGTCACAAGCATTAATAATAATAATAATAATAATAATAATAATAATAATAATAATAATAATAATAATAATAATAATAAAATGAGAACCGTAGTTTTTTATAAAAGTATTCGTAAATGGAAAAAGAAACTAGAGGGATAAATATCGGCAGACACCTTAAAAACAAAATTCACCTTGATTGCTTGGCTTTTGCAGATGACCTTGCAATTCTTTCCAACAACAGACAAGAATCCGTCGAATTCACTTAAAAACTTTCTGAAATAGCGGCCAAAATCACACTCCAGTTTTCATTTGAAAAGGCGTAGTATATGGAAAGAACTAAATCAAGATTCGGCAATCAACCATTAATCACCAAATTCGGAAACATGGAAGTACTGTAGATAAATTCAAGTATCTATGCGAAATTTTCAACCAGCAGGGAAGAACCTGAAGCAAACTGCAAAGGGCCTACAAAATCACCTGGAACAGATACAACAACAATCAATTTTTAAAATGCAAAATTACCACACTGAAATAATAATATTATTGGCTTTACATCACACGAAATAATTTTTTCGGGGTTTTGGAGACGCCGAGGGTTTCGGATCCCCAATGTACCTCTGTGTTTGTAGTGTCGTGAGTCGAGCTGAATGGCTCAGACGATTACGGCGCTCACCTTCTGACCCCAACTTAGCAGGTTCGATCCTGACTCAGTCCGGTGGTTATTGAAGGTACTCAAATACGTCAGCATCGTGTCGGTAGATTTACTGGCACGTAAAGGAATTCCTGCGGGACAAAATTCCGGCAACTCAGCATGTGAGTGAGTTTGAACTGGGCAGAATAACCGGTTTCCGGGAAGCAGGCTTGTTATGCCGGCATATTTCCTTTCGTACAGAGCATGCTGCTAAGACAGTGTTGCGTGTGTGGAAGCAGTGCGTAGAAGATGGTCGTATGCAGCGACGTGTGGGTACTGGACCACGCATAAGACCACAGCACGGGATGACCGCCATAACGGACCGTACAGCTTCATCATCAGTGTTGGCTCGACGCTGGAGGACTGCAACAGGTGTGAACCTATCTTCATCGACTGTTCGACGCCGTCTGCTGGGGACTGGGGCACACATGCCATTGCGCCGGCTTCCAGTCTCCAGAAACCACGAATACCCCAGACTGCAACAGGCAAGTGAACGTCCTGAGTGTCAGTATGTAGTGTTTTCAGGTAAGTCCCGCTCCACCCTGTCCTACAGTGATGGTCGAATACGTGTTCGACGCTACTGATGTGAGCGCAATTTGGCAGCCTACTTTGTTTACCGGCATAGTGGACAAGCACCAAGTGTCACCTTTGGCGTGCCATTAGGTACAATAACCGATCTCGCTTCCTACGTACTGAAGACAATCTGAACAGCAACAGGTACATGAGGGTGATTTAGAGCCCACGGTAATCCCCTCGAACAGGCAACTCCTCATGCCACTCTTAAGCAGGACAATGCCCGGTCACAAATGGCGAGGAATGTGCAAGCCTTCTTCCAGGAATGACGGTTAACATTGCTTAAGCTGGTCTGCTTGTTCGAATAACGTGTCACCCATTGACATGTTGATATTTTCAGAGAAATCCAACTGTTTCAGCAAGGAAAAGCAGCAGGAAGTGATCAAATTACTGAGGAGGTGTTAAAGACAATGGGCTGGTACATACTGCCTTATTTAAAATTTCTCTTTGACTATGTCATAAATAACAGTGTAATACCAAATGAATGGAAGGAATCTATGATAATACCAATTTATAAAGGAAAGGGTGATAAAAGGAAACCAGAGAACTACAGACCAATCAGCCTGACCAGTATAGTTTGTAAAATACTGGAGAGTTTCATAGCAAAGTACATCAGAGGGATATGTGATGATAAAAATTGGTTCATGAGGAGCCAGTATGGATTTAGAAAGAAATTTTCTTGTGAGGCACAACTGGTGGGATTTCAGCAGGACATATCAGATCATTTGGATTCAGGAGGCCACTTAGATTGCATAGCCATGGATCTTTCCAAAGCATTTGATAGAGTGGAACATGGAATATTATTAAAGAAATTGGAGGGAATAGGATTGGACGTAAGGGTTAAACGTTGGATAAAAACATTTCTAAATTCAAGGGTTCAGAAAGTCAAAGTAGGAAATAATGTATCACAGGAAGAGAAAGTTTGGAAAGGAATTGCACAGGGTAGTATAATCGGCCCGTTACTTTTCTTAATATACGTAAATGTCCGACTCGTTGGCTGAACGGTCAGCGTACTGGCCTTCGGTTCAGAGGGTCCCGGGTTCGATTCCCGGCCGGGTCGGGGATTTTAACCTTAATTGGTTAATTCCAATGGCACGGGGGCTGGGTGTATGTGTTGTCTTCATCATCATTTCATCCTCATCACGACGCGCAGGTTGCCTACGGATGTCAAATAGAAAGACCTGCACCTGGCGAGCCGAGCCCGTCCTGGGATACCCCGGCACTAAAAGCCATGCGACATTTCATATACGTAAATGATTTAGGGAATAATATAACAACCAAAATAAGATTGTATGCAGATGACATAATTGTTTATAGGGAAATAAATAACATTGAGGATTGTCCAGAATTACAAAGGGACCTTGAGAGTATTCAGCAATGGGTTGAAGAGAATAACATAAAGATTAATGGAGGCAAATCAACTGTTACAACATTTACAAACAGGAGTTTTAAAACTGAATTTGAATATACTTTGGATGAGGTAGTTATCCCAAAAGATGGCAAGTGCAAATACTTAGGTGTGAGATTTGAAAGTAATTTGCACTGGAAGGGTCATGTGGATGACATTGTTGGGAAAGCATACAGATCGTTTCATGTCATAATGAGGCTACTTAAAGGATGCAACAAAGAATTAAAAGAGAAAAGTTACTTAAGTATGGTTCGTCCATTATTGGAATATGCAAACAGTGTTTGGGATCCTCACCAAGAATACCTAATAAAAGAAATAGATAGTGTGCAGAGGAAAGCAGCAAGATTTGTAACAAGGGATTTCAGGAGAAGGAGTAGTGTATCAGAAATGTTAAAGGAACTTGGGTGGGAAACTTTAAGTAAGAGAAGAGAGAAAACTAGACTTATAGGATTATATAGAGCCTATACAAGAGAAGAAGAATTGGTAAGATATCCGTAAGAGGCTTCAGTTGGAAAATAATTATATCGGCAGGACTGACCACAAATATAAAATTAGAAAGAATTTTAGCAGAAGCGATTGGGGTAAATTTTCATTCATTGGGAAGGGTGTGAAGGAGTGGAACAGTTTACCAGGGGTAGTGTTTGACCCTTTTCCGAAATCTGTACAGATATTCAAGAAGAGAATAAACAGCAACAGAGAAAATAAGTGAAATGTTAGAGGGCATTCGACCAGTGCAGGTTAATGTAAATAAAAAATGTGTGTGAATAAATTAATTCCATCCCCTGGTCTAAGGAGTTTGGACAGCCAAAGTAGGGGAATGCCTGTGAGGGTGAAGTACAGTGGGGTCTTCGAGGGCCCTGGGACCGCTACGGTAGCTGTGAAGGCCCTTCAGGAACTCTGAAATGTGGTGGCAAAAGGGGCTCTGGTTAAGACGCAGCAGGTCGTTATGCTACTTAGGTTCCAGAATGGGTAAATAAATAAATAAATAAATGCAATATATATTTTAATCTTATACTAGTTGTATAGTATCATTTGAAGTAATTCCACATACTGTATATCAGTTGACTATATATATTTAAGTAGTACAGGAGATATTATAAGTAGAATTTTGTAAACAATATAAATTGATTAAGGATGAGCTGTGCGTTTAATAGAAAAATGTTTAGCGTAAATTGTATAATATTGTATTTTGGGAAAATTTTGTTCCCAACGTTAATTTAATATTTAGTGCTTGACGATAATGCATTTTAGTGTACCATTTGTCAAAGAGGTAGACACCTCATTTGCAAATAAAGAGATTTGATTTGATTTGATTTGATTTGATTTGATTTGATTTGATTTGATTTGATTTGATTTGATTTGATTTGATTTGATTTGATTTGATTTGATTTGATTTGATTTGATTTGATTTGATTTGATTTGATTTGATTTGATTTGATTTGATTTGATTTGATTTGATTTGATTTGATTTGATTTGATTTGATTTGATTTGATTTGATTTGATTTGATTTGATTTGATTTGATTTGATTTGATTTGATTTGATTTGATTTGATTTGATTTGATTTGATTTGATTTGATTTGATTTGATTTGATTTGATTTGATTTGATTTGATTTGATTTGATTTGATTTGATTTGATTTGATTTGATTTGATTTGATTTGATTTGATTTGATTTGATTTGATTTGATTTGATTTGATTTGATTTGATTTGATTTGATTTGATTTGATTTCTGGGATGTGGTTGGTCATCAACTTGTTCGTCACGGTCATCTAGTAACCAATTTCGATATGATTTTGAATGACATAACGAACTTTATGCAGGGAGATTCCTCAGGAATGTATCCAGAACCTGTTTGATTCCATGGCATGACGTTCAGAGACTCTGGCTGCAGCGCGTAGAGACTACACTAAATACTGAATACGCAAGCTCAGAGGTCATGTACAGATCTGTAAACTTAAACATTTGTGTAATACCATGTAACTAATCTGTGGTATAAAGTTCATTTCAGTCACGTGTTTTCTTCTTGGTGATGCAATTTTCATAAACGTTAGTGTATTTTCCTTGCAAACATTGGTATTGCTACAGACTTATGCGGGTGGGGAAGGGGGGGGGAATGTTTTTGTGATTTTCTTAAGACTAGCGTTCTGTAAAGTATTTGAAATTTTAATTTTTGTGATTATTTGTTGAAAAATTAATTTGTAATTGTAAAGCAAAGATGGAAAACAGTGAAAGTGCCGAAATAAGAAAAATGCGGGGTTTTTTGTACTAAAGGCATGTATGAGCCATGCCGAATTTGGTGGTAACTCGTGTATGGGTCTGAGCTCATTAGTTTAGTTGGTAGGAAGTTGAACACGTAGAGCCACAGTCCAATGTGTCCAGCTGAGTTAGGTGGGGAAGGGTGAATGTGCCAGCGTCTCGCGCTGCAATTCTTCTATGCTGTCCATTGTGTCAGTGTGCTATCACTCATGTATTTTCTCACTTCTGAGCCAATTAGCTAAAGAAATGAAATGTATAGAAGTCAAATATTGCTATCTAATTATATAAAATGTACTAGCAAAATACCCGTGCTTCGCTACGGTATTATAATGAAATTTATAATTGAATGCTTAAGGTTTTATATATAATCTGCCGAAATTCGCGATCTGACTCGTTTTCTGAGAGAATCCGCCAAATTCATGAGCTGACTCGTTTTCCTCCCATTTTTCAATCTTTCTTTCCAGCAATCGATTTCGTACTTCCCGGGCTAGGTCCAGGTAATCGAGCCGGTCAGTTGGGTCCCTAAATCTTTGCCATCTTTTCCTATAAGCAATTTTAATATGGATCAAATCCTTGAGGATATCCGGCGTCGTGTCGTCTTGGGTGCCTTGGCGGTACTAAACCCGCGGCCAGACTGCAGTCGTAGTCATTACCCGGCTAGGACCCGTTTACAGCGCGATCCGCACATTTTGATGACGGTGCAGAACATTAACATTATTATTATTATTATTATTATTATTATTGATGGTCTTGAACCCATAGCAAGATGCAAGACCGCTACTTGGCGGTAAATTATATTCTCTGCCATTGTCGTTGCTGACAATATGACCAGCACCATCGTCGCGCGTAGGCAATTGCGCGAGATTTCTGGCAACACGAATGATATACTTGCGTGAATTATTGACCTTATTATAGAAGTGAGCAATTCCTATCGTTTATTTCAAATGTGTTTAAATTTTTATTTATATGCCACTATAAGCTAACTTTATGTTCTCCAAAGGAAAAGATGGCTCTTGAAAATGAACCCAGGA
Source organism: Anabrus simplex (assembly GCF_040414725.1). Lineage (NCBI taxonomy): Eukaryota > Metazoa > Arthropoda > Insecta > Orthoptera > Tettigoniidae > Anabrus > Anabrus simplex. The sequence goes on from NC_090266.1 coordinate 54,928,071, forward strand.
ACGATGAAAAATGATCAGTTCATGATCAGAATAAATACATTATGAACAGTAAAATCAATTGGTCTCAACTTCTTCTTCACCGCACCGTCGTTAAGTCGATTCCCGCCCCCTCCCCCAAAAAAATAAGAAGGCGTGTTGCTTTATGTTTAAAGGAGATTCCAAATACCAATGTTCACGCCTGTTACCTTCAGTTCTGAGATATAAGTATCCCCATAAAAATAATTTACTTTCTTCGTATCCTTTCACACTCGCCCCTTAAGTGAATTATCCGGTAAAAAATACCTGTTTCTTTAATATTAAACGATCTTCTAAATACCAATTATCACGACTCTAACTTCTTCACTTTTTGAGGTATGTGTCCTCATAAAGGGAATTCAAATCCTCTTCACTCCCGCTCCAAAAATGATTTCCCCCACCCCCACCAAACGCTTTCTTTCTTTTTTCTAAAGGAGATACAAATACCAATTTTCACGTCTGTAACAACCTTAGATTTTATTAGATCTAAATATCCTCATACAATTAATTCAATTAATTTTTCAATTCTTTCACCTCCCCCCCTTCAATGGATTTCCGAGAATACGTGTTTCTTTAATTTTAAAGCAGATTCCAAATACCAATTTTCACGTCTGTAAACTCTTTCGTTTTTGAGATAATAGGATCCTCATATAAATAATTCAACTAATTTTCCATTCCCCCTCCCCCCTTAGGTGGATTTCCGAAAACAAACAATACGTATTTCCTCATATTTAAAGGAGATTCCAAACACAAAATTTCACGTCTGTAACATCTTCAGCTTTTGAGACATCAGTATCCTAATTAGAAGAATTCAACCCCACTTTCAGTCACTTTTACCCCTCCACCCAAGTGGTTTTTCACAAAACAAAAAATACATATTTCTTTATCTATATATATAAAAGAACATGTCCTGACTGACTGATTCATCATCGCCGAGCCAAAACCACTGGACATAATGAAATGAAATTTTGAGGATACATTTATAGTATAATATAGGTGCTCGCTAAGGGAGGATTTTTGGATATTCCGTCGCTAAGGCGGTGAAAAAGGGGGTAAAATTTTAAAATCAGAGTATCTATATCTCAAAACTTTAAAAGTTTACAGACGTAAAAACTGGCATTTATATCTCAGAAACTGAGGATATTACAGACAAGAAAATTGGTACTTGGGATCTCCTTTAAAAATAAAGAAATATGTATGTTTTTGTTTTTGGAAAATCCAATTAATGGGAGGATGAAAAGGGTGTGAATTTTTAAATGAGTGTATCTATATCTCAAAACTTTTAAACTTTGCAGACGTAATAATTGGTATTTAGAATCCCATTTAAAAATTTAGAAAGATATATTTATTGTTTCGGAAAATCCCAATAGGAGGGGTGAAAAGGGTAAAAAAGAAGGGGTTGAATGCCTTAAATGAGGATACTTATATCTCAGAAACAGAAGATATTACAGACCTGAAAATTGGTATTTGGGATCTCCTTTGAAAATAAAGAAACACCTATTTTTTTGTTTTTGGACAATACAATTAATGGTGGTTAAACAGGAGTGACAAATTCGGGTGAATTTTTAGAATGACTATATTTACAGTATATCTCAGAAACGTAAATGTTACAGATGTAAAATCTGTTATTTGGAATCTCCTGTAAAAGTAAAGAAACATAGGTGATTTGTTTTTGGAAACTCCACTTAAGGGGATCTAAAAATGGGGTGAAATTTTAAAATGAGCATTTCTACAGTATGTCTCAAAAACTTACCATGTTACTGAAGTGAAAAATAGTATTATTTACCTCTATTAAAAATAAAGAAACATGTATTTTTTGTTTTCTGAAAAACCACTTGGGTGGAGGGGTAAGAGTGACTGAAAATGGGGTTGAATTCTTCTAATTAGGATACTGACGTCTAAAAAGCTGAAGATGTAATAGACGTGAAATTTTGTATTTGGAATCTCCTTTAAATATAAGGAAATACGTATTTTTAGTTTTCGGAAATCCACCTAAGGTGGAAGGGGGAATGAAAAATTAGTTGAATTATTTGTATGAGGATCCTATTATCTCAAAAACGAAAGAGTTTACAGACGTGAAAATTGGTATTTGGAATCTGCTTTAAAATTAAAGAAACACGTATTCTCGGAAAATCCAATGAATGGGGGAGGTGAAAGAATTGAAAAATTAATTGAATTAAATGTATGAGGATACTTAGATCTAATAAAAACTAAGGTGGTTACAAACGTAAAAATTGGTATTTGTATCTCCTTTAGAAAAAAGAAAGAAAGCGTTTGGTGGGGGTGGGGGAAATCATTTTTGGAGCGGGGGTGAAGAGGATTTGAATTCCCTTTATGAAGACACATACCTCAAAAAGTGAAGAAGTTAGAGTCGTGATAATTGGTATTTAGAAGATCGTTTAATATTAAAGAAACAAGTATTTTTTACCGGATAATTCACTTAAGGGGCGAGTGTGAAAAGATATGAAGAAAGTAAATTTTTTATGGGGATACTTATATCTCAGAACTGAAGGTAACAGGCGTGAACATTGGTATTTGGAATCTCCTTTAAACATAAAGAAACACGCCTTCTTATTTTTTGGGGGAGGGGGCGGGAATCGACTTAACGACGGTGCGGTGAAGAAGAAGTTGAGACCAATTGATTTTACTGTTCATAATGTATTTATGCTGGTCATAAACTGATCATTTTTCATCTTTCCTGGGTTCATTTTCAAGAGCCATCTTTTCCTTTGGAGAACATAAAGTTAGCTTATAGTGGCATATAAATAAAAATTTAAACACATTTGAAATAAACGATAGGAATGATATTGACCGTGCAATTGTTCACCTCTATAATAAGGTCAATAATTCACGCAAGTATATCATTCGTGTCGCCAAAAATCTCGCGCACTTGCCTACGCGCGACGATGGTGCTGTTCACATTGTCAGCAACGACAATGGCAGAGGATATAATTTACCGCCAAGTAACGGTCTTGCATCTTGCTATGGGTTCAAGACCATCAATAATAATAATAATAATAATAATAATAATAATAATAATAATAATAATAATAATAATAATGTTCTGGACCGTCGTCAAAATGTGCGGATCGCGCTGGAAACGGGTCCTGGCCCGGTAATGACTACGATTGCCGCCTGGCCGCCGGTTCAGTACCGCCAAGGCACCCAAGACGACACGACGCCGGATCTCCTCAAGGATTTGATCCATATTAAAAATGCTTATAGGAAAAGATGGCAAAGATTTAGGGACCCAACTGACCGGCTCGAATACCTGGACCTAGCCCGGGAAGTACGAAATCGATTGCTGGAAAGAAAGATTGAAAAATGGGAGGAAAACAAGTCAGATCATGAATTTTGGCGGATTCTCTCAGAAAACGAGTCAGATCGCAAATTTCGGCGGATTATATATAAAACCTTAAGCATTCAATTATAAATTTCATTATAATACCGTAGCGAAGCACGGTATCTTGCTAGTTTTTAATAGAGGTAAAAAATACTGTTTTTCACTTCGGTAACATGTTAAGTTTTTGAGATATCCTGTAGAAATGCTCATTTTAAAATTTCACCCCATTTTTAGTTCCCCTTAAGTGGAGTTTCCAAAAACAAACCACCTATGTTTCTTTACTTTTACAGGAGATTCCAAATAACAAATTTTACATCTATAACATTTACGTTTCTGAGATATACTGTAGATATAGTCATTCTAAAAATTCACCCGAATTTTTCACTCCTGTTTAAACACCATTAATTGGATTCTCCAAAAAGGAGATCCCAAATACAATTTTTCAGGTCTGTAATATCTTCTGCTTCTGAGATATAAGTATCCTCATTAAAGGCATTCAACCCCTATTTCACCCCTCCTATTGGGATTTTCCGAAAACAAAAAATGCATGTTTCTTTATTTTTAAAGGAGATTCTAAATACCAATTTTTACATCTATAGACTTTAAAAGTTTTGAGATATAGATACACTCATTTTAAAAATTCACCCCCTTTTCACTCCCCCTTAATTGGATTTTCAAAAAACAAAAAATACGTGTTTCTTTATTTTTAAAGGAGATCCCATATACAAATTTTCAGTTCTGTAATATCTTCAGTTTCTGAGATATATGTATCTTCATTAAAGGCATTCAACCCATTATTCACACTTTTACACCCCTCCTATTGGGATCTTCTGAAAACAAAAAAATACGTGTTTCCTTATTTTAGAGGAGATTCGAAATGCCAATTTTCACATCTGTAAACTTTTAGAATTTTAAGATGTAGATACACTCATTTTAAAAATTCACCCCCCTTTTCCAAAAACGAAAAATACCTGTTTCATTATTACTTTTAAATTAGATCCCAAATACCAATTTTCAGGTCTGTAATATCTTCAGATTCTGAAATACAATTAGCCTCATTAAAGGCATTCAACACATTTTCACCCTTTTCCACCCTTCCTATTGGGATTTTCCGAAAACAAAAATATACGTGTTCCTTTATTTTTAAAGGAGATTCTAAATACTAATTTTTACATGTGTAAAGTTTCAAAGTTTTGAGATATAGATACACTCATTTTAAAATTTCATCCCTCCTTTCATCCCCTTAGCAACGGAATATCCAAAAATCCTCTCTTAGTGAGCACCTACATCTTAATATGAATGTATCTCCAAAATTTCATTTCATTATGTCTAGTAGTTTTGGCTCGGCGATGATGAATCAGTCAGTTAGTCAGTCAGTCAGGACAAGCTATTTTATATATATAGGTAATCATTAATTCCAGGTCTCCTTTGGTAGAGAAGGGTGAATGTGCCATTGTGCTCGGAAAATCTGTTATTGGCGTTTACTCGAAAACATGTTTCTAGCACTTTCAGCATTTTTCAACTTTGGTCTCAATTGTAATATAGAAAAATTTCTCAGGTAACTGAAATTCAGCCCAATTACTTTTTTGTTCTACTTTTCCCAACACTGGTCATTTTATAATGGAAGGAAACAAACAGGTGTACATGGTACACAATGACAGGAGGAAGCGATACGAGCTTCAGCTGCAGGCTACCTGCGTGTCAACTTCGACCTTCTACTTTACTCCATCAGATAACACAGAAAGAGGACTTATTGCTCAGTTTTAATATTATCATTCTTTTTTCCTTTACGTCGTCGCTCCGACAAATAATCGCTCGTATGGCAATGATGGAATAGGAAAGGGCTAGAAATGGGAAAGTAGCGACTGTGGTATTAATTAAGGTACAACTATTTCCCGAATGTAATGAGTTTTGTTAGACAACACCACATGTACCAACATGCCACCGTCATACATCATGGAATGCGAAATGGGTTTTTTCCTATACTTCAAAATTCCGACAGCCTCTGCCCGCAATGCTGGTATCTGGAGAACAACACCCTACCACTGATCTACAAAGAAGACTAGTAGGAACCTAAGTAAGCCTTTAGTTTTACGAGACTGTGATATTCTGACCATAGTCACGCATCATCCATAGTTACGTGGAATTGTCCGGCTCCGTGGCTAAATGGTTAGCCTCCTGGCCGTTGGCCCAGGGGTTTCAGAGTTCGATTTCCGGCCGGGTCGGGAATTTAAACCTTCATTGGTTCATTCCGATGGTTCGGGGTCTGGATGTGTATGCCGTCTTCATCATTAGAATTCATCATAGGTAGGGCTGCATCCTCATAGACGCGCAGGTCACCCATAAGGTGTCAACTCGAAAGACCTGTACCAGGCCACACGCCATTATTATTATTATTATTATTACGTGGAATTTGAACCACAGAAAATTGATGCTTCGTTTAAAAATCCCATATGCATTGGCTGGGATTCAAACTGTACTTGCCTTCATGAGAAGCCAGAGATAATGTTATTTTACTATCACACACGAGAAGTCCAGTTTCTTGGCTGCGTAGTGGCCTACGGTTCAGAGGACCACGGGTTTTATTCCCTGTCGGGCCAGGATTTTAACCGTGCCTGTTCTATTTCTGTAACTCGGGGGCTGGGTGTTTGTATTAGTCTTAAAATGCATCATCATTTACAGCAACACAACATACTGCAAATTACCACACAAAATGCGCAAAGCCGGGTTTAGAGGCTCAGACGTTTGGGACACTGGCAGGTTCGATCCTGGCTCAGTCCGGTGGTATTTGAAGGTGCTCAAATACGTCAACCTCGTGTCGGTAGATTTACTGGCACGCAAAAGAACTCCTGTGGGACTAAATTTCGGCACTCGGCGTCTGCGAATACCGTAAGAAATGGTTATTGGGACCTAATACCAATATTATTATTAGAAAGAGCTTCCATCACTCGGGCGAAAGTGCGCCGGCTTCTTGCCGTTGGGTTGCGTGGTTCAAATCCCGATCACTCCATGTGTGATTTGTGCTGGACAAAGCGGAGGCGGGACAGGTTTTTCTCTGGGTACTCCGTTTACCCTGTCATCTTTCATTCCATCAACACTCTCCACTATCATTTTATTTCAACTGTCAGTCATTAATCATGCCCCAAAGGAGTGCGACAGGCCTCGGCAGCCGGCACAATTCCTATCCTCGCCGCTAGATGGCTATGGCTTCATTAATTCCATTCCTGACCCGGTCGAATGACTTTAAAGAGCGAATACATCCCTCCGCGTGATGCTGGCGTCAGGAAAGGCAATGGGCTTAATTCACATGGAGAACCGGGAAGGATGTCAGGAAGAAGAAGAAGAAGAAGAAGAAGAAGAAGAAGAAGAAGAAGAAGAAGAAGAAGAAGAAGATCATGTTGCAGGAGCTTACAGAGCGGAGGACTTATAGTATTGGTACGAATTGGTACTGTCTGTGTTATCGACCTAATTTGCTGTAGGATGGCCCAAATAGTACAAACACAGACAATTATATTTGAGAATGAGTGACAACAGTTCTCTAATTAGTGGCTAGTCCACACTCACTGGGTCTCACGCTGCACAGGCTGTCCTTCCGTAATCTTGAGTGACAGGAATTCATCTTTGACCTATCGCACGCTACAGTGCCTGCACACAGGTTCGAACACACGAACTTGCCGGGCTGAGTAGCTCAGGCGGTAGAACACTGGCCTACTGAGCCCAACAAAGCAGATTTCATCCTGGCTCAGTCCGGTGGTATTCGAAGGCCTTGTGACGGTAGACATTCTCGCACAGAAAATGACTCCTGTGGAACAGAATTCCGGCACCTCAGCGTCTCCAAAAACCATGAAAATGTAAATAGTGGGGCGTAAAAACAACAAATTGCACATGAACTTGAGCGTACGACTGTTATATAGGGACGATCCGATATACTAAAATATCGATCTCTCGATTTCAAATGATATATTTTTCCGCAATGCAAGGATTTAAAATTATAATGAAATTCTTTAGATTTGTGGTCATGATAGTTCCAAAAAGAGATATAATTAATAGAATCAAATATAACGATCAAAATATTGTTTGTTAAATCATGATCCAAAGTTTGTTATATTTCCAATCTTTAGAATATTGTTTATTACACCGCAACTCTGAACTGTCTATTTTTTCAATTATATCGACATTCACATTGTGCTAGACGATTAGGCTATTTCCGTAATTGAAAGTAACCACCAACGCAGAAACATTATATCCGACGAATAAGTCTGATTTACCCGCAAAGACAAAAATGTCTGCAACATGCAACAGACCACCAGTAGCTACGGTGGGCACACACATATATTAAAAATAACCGAATGGATAGCCAACAACGTAAGCACACATGTCCTTGTCATCATTCTCACCTTTTTTCCACATTAAAATACCTAGTTCGTGTCTTTCCTCTAGAGTAACGGCTATTCACCAGGTTTACTATTAATTATAATATTCTTCTTCGTCTACTACTACTACTACTACTACCAACGGCCGTAGCCGTGTTGAAGCACCGGATCCCGTGAGATCTCCGAAGTTAAGCAACATTGGCCATGGTCAAGATTTGGATGGATTACCACGCGCTGTTGGTGGGGGTAAGGGAATGGAGGAACGGAAAGGAATAGGCCACCCTACCGTACGTAAACTCCGGCTCAGGCACACGTCTGCGGAGGTTAGGACCTGCCTTCGGGCAGAATACACCCTTACCTTACTACTACTACTAATAATAATAAAATGTTTTTATTCCTCCCCTGAAGGGGGAGGCGGGCCTCTTAGACGGTGACACCGTCTCTCAGGTCGAGAGAGTTGTGACGGTGAAGGAGATGCACGGAGAGGGTGGCAGCCGTGGCCTATACTAGAAACTGTCCTGGTATTCGCCTTAGTGCAGGAGAATGGGAAACCACGGAAAACCATGTTCAGGACAGCCAACGGTTGGGGCCAGCCGTGAGGTCCAGCCCTGTCCCGTCTCCCGAATGCAGAGGCGTAGAGCCACGGTAGAGCCGTGCCCCCCCCCCCTCCTCTGCTCGATTTGCCGGTCAGAGTGCAGAGCTGTTGGACCATGGACCAGACGTGGCCACTTGTGGGCCGAGACCCACTCTGCATCTACCGACCTAATTTTCTAACCATCGTTCGAATAATTCAACTGAAAGTGAAAAATTAAAATCCACAGCCTGTTTCCAGTCAATGACCGGGTCAGGAATGAAATGAATGAAGCCCCCCATCTAGCAGCGAGGATAGGAAATGTGCCGGCTGATTAATGACTGATAGATGAAATGAAATGTTAATGGAGAGTGTTGCTGAAAAGAAAGATGACAGGGAAAACCGGAGTACCCGAAGGAAAACCTGTCCTACCTCCGCTTTGTCCAACACAAATCTCGCATGGAGTGACCGGGACTTGAGCCACGGAATCCAGCGGTGAGAGGCCGGCGCGCTGCCGCCTGAGCCACGGAGGCTTCGATTAATACCATTACTCCTTCATTTTTCCTAACGATCTTTTCGATACCATAAATATCAATACATAGTATCGATAACACAAAGATATCGAAAGAAAATATCGATATTGTAATATAGATAATCGAGATAAATATATCGATATTTACTCGATACTCGATACTATTGAAGCATCCGTATTGCTATATAACTGTCTCGACTCCAGAGTCCAGACTCGCACAACTACACGTCTGAATTTCTCGTACATTCAACATGACTGCTCCACACAGTGAACTACTCAACATGTGACAACACTCCTCTCCAACATTGCCTTGACACACGGATACAACGACGACAACCAACAATGTCAACAGAGCTATGACTCACTGCTCCTTGTGTATCCCTGCTGACTAAATACTGGAATCTTCAGGGTGCGTTTCGCCTTCCAGAAGGCCTAAGAGAGAACCAGACGAAAGTACAATGTAAGAAGAGGCCGGCCATGCCGTCGGGCTGGCTGGGAGGTCTCCGGCCTTACTCACTCACTCATCCCTTCCAAGAAATAGGGAAGGGAGCTTCCTTGGGCTGGCAGTTGCCTCAGCACGTAACAGTATTATATTTACGATATTGAAGACTGTAATTCAATATCAAATTTCGGTAACTACTAAAAGGCTTTTCATTTCACATCAGTTCTATCCTGTACATAATACGATATAGGCCTATGGACTTGACAATTCTCTGTTTAATGAACTAGTAGAAAATAGTTCCTCTGAAGGGTAAATTATTTACATGAATAATCAAGAAACTCGTATTGCAAGGTATAAATGATCGTGTTAATGATCCCTCCTCTTTACTGAGATAAGAAATTTCAGGGAGAGAACCAGATTAATTAATTTGCCGGTTCACTTGTAATAAAATTAAGGTGGAAGATAGGATGCTCCGATGATGGCATAAATTACAAATGAATATTAACACGAAGTTATCCAGGGTAGATTTCCACTTGGCGAACACTCCTGGCAGCCCAGTATTTAGGCATTTTGCACTCTTAGACCGGAGAATATTTTGCGCCCCAATTTCTACATTTGTACAGTATTCAGAAAACGCAATATAAAAATCTGTTACACAATAAAACATGACGTAAAACCATATAAAGACAGGTATTATTAAAACTACTGCCACGAATATTGATTTATAGCTGAAATCAACTGCCATATTGAGTCCACGCCACAATAATTGCGAATAATGACAAACAGGAAAGGTGTTACACTGTTTATGAGATTAATAAAAATGAATTACGATCTAAGATTCAGCAAAAAGAGTAAACTCGTGCATTCGTACCGCCATGCATCATTTTAACCACATGCCAGCCCTCCTGACATTTTTAAATATATTGCAGTACCAGGAATCGAACCCGGGCCTCCCAAGAAGGCAGCTAATAGCGCTAACCTTTACGCTACGTTGGCGGACGAAGGGTCGGTAAACACACAAACATGATACAAACTCATGGTAAACATGAGATAAGGGAGTAATAGTGGTATCAACATTGTTTCCAATTAAACTCCTCTAATTTATATTTAAACGTACATATTTTTAACGCTCTCCGCTTTTCGTTAAACTTCAATCTCGACCTCTCCTTTTTTCTTTCTTCTTTCTTTCTTTCTTAATCTTTTTTCCCTCCAGGGTCGGTTTTCCCCTCGGACTCAGCCAGGGATCCCACCTCTACCACTTCAAGAGCAGTATCCTGGAGCGGGAGACTTTTGGTCGGGGAATACAACTGGGGATGAGGACCAGTACACTGTCCAGGCGGCCTCACCTGCTATGCTGAACAGGGGCCTTGGGGAGGGATGGGAAGATTGGAAGGGACAGGCAAGGAAGAAGGAAGGAAGCGGCCGTGGCAATAAGGTAGGTACCATCCCGGCATTTGCCTGGAGGAGAAGCGGGAAACCACGGAAAACCCTTTCGAGGATGGCTGAGGTGTGAATTGAACCCACCCCTACTCAGTTGACCTCCCGAGGCTAAGTCGACCCCGTTCCAGCCCTCGTACCTCTTTTCAAATTTCGTGGCAGAGCCGGGAATCGAACCCGGGCCTCCTGGGGTGGCAGCTAATCACACTAACCACTACACTACAGAGGCGGACCTCGACCTTTCCATTTAGAGAAATTTACCGCCCCGGGGAATTTTCCGTCCGTGTGTAAAAACAGGCCTGTCTCCTGGTACCTTATCCGGCATAACCATGTGCGGTTTAAACAAGCTTTAAGTGGTTGTACCTCAGTGTATTTGGTATCTCAGTCGGGCGCTCCACCTTCTCTCTGATGTGTCTAGATGGAAACCAGAGTGACTTCCCACACGAGAATTCATCGCATGTTTTTGAAAGTCTTGTCGACAAACTTTATAACGAGCAAAAAAGTATGACGTGGAAGAACGTCACTTTGAGTTCGGCACCACGTGTTTCTATGGTAACAATGCCCTACTAGGTTATGAAGAAACTTAGTATTGGCTAGTTCCCCTGCACTCGTGATGGCTAACCAATGACTGGCCGACGTGAGTATAAAATGACAATCAGCTTCTGACGTGGATGGACTCAGCAAGTGTCTTGAGCTCCACGCTTGTCACAATGCTGTTTAATTGAAAGCCAAATTTCGAAGGAAATGATCACAGAGTGAAACTAATACTAAAAAATTAAAACTGTTTTCTGAGTAATCAACCACAACAATTTCAAAAAGTAGCAGTGGTCTCGAAATACTCTAATTCGCATATATATTTCCCTTTCAAAACTTGAGAAACCATAATTTTTAATTTAACTGGAAGCAAAATTATCATCCTATCAGCCATCGTTTGTGCTTCGGGAATGGATTATTATGCGACTACGAAAAATCTCACGCAACCATCCAGTTACGCTCAGAAATTAACCACGGAAGCCCATGTAATAATAATAATAATAATAATAATAATAATAATAATAATAATAATAATAATAATAATAATAATATAGAGTGAGTGGCTGCGCGGTATGTGTAATGCAGCTGTCAGCTTGCATTCGGGAGATGGTGGGTTCGAGTCGCAATGTCGGCAGCTCTGATTTTTCGTGGTTTCCCAGTTTCACACCAGGCAAATGCTGTGGCTGCGTCTTGATGAATACCACGTTCCATCGTTCGCCGGGGCCGATGACCTCGATGTTAGGCCCCTTTAAACAACAAGTATCATCATCATCTCCACCATCCTTCGCCACTCCTAACACTTTTCTGTTCCATCGTCACTATAAAACGTATCTATGTCAGTGCGAAGTAAAGTTATCTCCGTACAGGCCATGAAGGTCCTCGGAGGAATGGAAGGTAAAGGCTTCCACTATCCGTAACCTCGGCACTTGATGGGCTAGAGTGGTTAGCTCTACGCCCGGCCGCCTTTGCCCGCAGGAAATAACCCGGTACTCATTTTTGGTGTAGGCTGAGTGAACCTCAGGGCCATGTGCACCTCCGGAAGTGGAAATCTCGTTTCTTAAATTTTACGTCTTCCTGACGGAGAATCGAACCCACGTCCTTCCGGGCGAGCGGAGCACGCCTTTACCGCCTCGGCCAGGCAGCCCAGTGCGAAGTAAAGCAGCTTGTAAATGATGATGATGATGATGATGATGATGATAATAACAATAATAATACTTGAGATAGCTAATTGTAATAATCACTAGCTTCTCACTAATGCAGCTGAGATACGAATCTCATTCGGTGCACGTGAGAATTTTGAAGTCACTTTCATTTGGTCCCGATTCCACGTAAAATTGGACGTCCCGTGACTATGAACACAGTCACGTAAAACCACGAGCTTCCTACTCGGGCCAATGATAGAGATAATTTCCCTAAGACAACAATAATAATAATAATAATAATAATAATAATAATAATAATAATAATAATAATAATAATAATAATAATAATAATACGTAGCGAGTTAGTTACGCGATATGAATCGCAGCTGAAAGCTTGTATCAGGAGCTAGTGAATTCGAAACCCCATCGTCGGCAGCCCTAGAGAGGGTTTACCATTTTCACACAAGACAAATGTTGGGTTGTACCTTACTTAAGACCATAGACAAATATCCCAGTCCTAGCTAGCCCTGTCATATCCCAATGTCGCCGATAATCTGCTGATGCTAATGCGACGTCAATTAACTAGCATTATTATTATTTTGAGCCTCCGTGGCTCAGACGACAGCACGTCGGCCTCTCACCGCTGGATACCGTGGTTCAAATCCCGGTCACACCATGTGAGATTTGTGCTGGACAAAGCGGAGGCGGGACAGGATTTTTCTCCGGGTACTCCGGTTTCCCCTGTCATCTTTCATTCCAGCAACAGTCTCCATTCTCATTTCATAGCATCTATCAGTCATTAATATACACTGACTGACAGAGCAAATGCAACACCAAGAAGGAGTGGTCAGAACTTTATGCCAATTGCAGGGTAGACTGACGTCACTGAGGTATGCTCATGATGTGAAATGCGCCGCTGTGCTGCGCACGTAGCGAACGATAAATGGGACACGGCGTTGGCGAATGGCCCACTTCGTACCGTGATTTCTCAGCCGACAGTCATTGTAGAACGTGTTGTCGTGTGCCACAGGACACGTGTATAGCCAAGAATGCCAGGCCGCCGTCAACGGAGGCATTTCCAGCAGACAGACGACTTTACGAGGGGTATGGTGATCGGGCTGAGAAGGGCAGGTTGGTCGCTTCGTCACATCGCAGCCGATACCCATAGGGAAGTGTCCACGGTGCAGGGCCTGTGGCGAAGATGGTTGGTGCAGGGACATGTGGCACGTGCGAGGGGTCCAGGCGCAGCCCGAGTGACGTCAGCACGCGAGGATCGGCGCATCCGCCGCCAAGCGGTGGCAGCCCCGCACGCCACGTCAACCGCCATTCTTCAGCATGTGCAAGACACCCTGGCTGTTCCAATATCGACCAGAACAATTTCCCGTCGATTGGTTGAAGGAGGCCTGCACTCCCGGCGTCCGCTCAGAAGACTACCATTGACTCCACAGCATAGACGTGCACGCCTGGCATGGTGCCGGGCTACAGCGACTTGGATGAGGGAATGGCGGAACGTCGTGTTCTCCGATGAGTCACGCTTCTGTTCTGTCAGTGATAGTCACCGCAGACGAGTGTGGCGTCGGCGTGGAGAAAGGTCAAATCCGGCAGTAACTGTGGAGCGCCCTACCGCTAGACAACGCGGCATCATGGTTTGGGGCGCTATTGCGTATGATTCCACGTCACCTCTAGTGCGTATTCAAGGCACGTTAAATGCCCACCGCTACGTGCAGCATGTGCAGCATGTGCTGCGGCCGGTGGCACTCCCGTACCTTCAGGGGCTGCCCAATGCTCTGTTTCAGCAGGATAATGCCCGCCCACACACTGCTCGCATCTCCCAAGAGGCTCTACGAGGTGTACAGATGCTTCCGTGGCCAGCGTACTCTCCGGATCTCTCACCAATCGAACACGCGTGGGATCTCATTGGACGCCGTTTGCAAACTCTGCCCCAGCCTCGTACGGACGACGAACTGTGGCAAATGGTTGACAGAGAATGGAGAACCATCCCTCAGGACACCATCCGCACTCTTATTGACTCTGTACCTCGACGTGTTTCTGCGTACATCGCCGCTCGCGGTGGTCCTACATCCTACTGAGTCGATGCCGTGCGCATTGTGTAACCTGCATATCGGTTTGAAATAAACATCAATTATTCGTCCGTGCCGTTTCTGTTTTTTCCCCAACTTTCATCCCTTTCGAACCACTCCTTCTTGGTGTTGCATTTGCTCTGTCAGTCAATGTATATCACTTTGGAAGTGGCGACCCCATCGTACTAATAGCCTATATATGCTTCATTCATTACATCCCTGTTCCGGTCAATGACTGGAAAACAGATTGTAGGTTTTCATTATTGTTAGTAGTAGTAGTAGTAGTAGTAGTAGTAGTAGTAGTAGTAGTAGTAGTAGTATTGTTCCGGGGATTTTGTGGAACGCAGAGATGTAAAAAGGTGCGGACATGAATGGGTGGATAGAGAGAAGATCAAATTTAAATGTAAAACTTTAAAACTCGAAATGTTATTCCTTCCCTTGTTTTTCTCTCTTCAGACTTTAAACTTTGTTAGACAATAACAAATACCAATTTGATATACATAATGGGAGCTCTACAGCTCTAGAAACAACAGTTATTTGACGTTTAAGAGTAATCAGGTATCTTAAAGAGTAGAATTAGGTAGCTGAATAGTTACAGTTACTAAGAGCACTACTGATCCAATTAATTACAAGTCAGGAGACTGGGCTCCAAAATTTACAACATTAGGAAGAACATCTTTCCTCCACACAATTACTCTCTAGGAGACTACTCTCCAAATTTTACAAGATTCCAGCCTTTCAAAGGCACAATTCAACTTTTACGTTAGGTAAACAACAACCAATTTCCACTGTCTTATTCGCTCGACAGTGTAAGTTACATTTAAATAACTAAACATCAACGTAGGCAATAAATGCCCATACTACATGGCCTTAGTGAAAAAGAAAAAGTTGAAGTTACGGGCCGAAAATCAAAATGTTAGGGGGCGAACACTTGCACTCCTTTGAAATTCACTAGAACATCGTTAAAACGCTATGTGGGCTTATGACCCGAAGTTACAGAGGCTAAGGCTATACTACGGAGGTGACTATATAAAAAGAAAATTTTCAAATTACAAGGAGGGATAAATTTTAAAGATTACGAAATCCTAGTCACCTCAAGACCAAGTTGAAGGGGAATACGAGAGGGTTTACACTCCTTATTCCCTAAGTTACTCTAAGGTCTTTAGAGTTGTTTGAAGAATTACATTTAAGATTACATTACGAAAGAATTTGAAGCCATCCTCTCAAACTAACTTTCTGAAACTATTATATGATCACAAGATGTCTGCCATAATCTTGAGCTGGTGGACCTTCCGGAGATAGACGACACAAGCCCTTCCCTGCCTCCTCTACAAACACACTCTACTGCTGGACTGAAGCGATCGAAAAGACATGACCCAAAAGGTCCCAGCTTTTATAGCGAAGAGGAAGTTTCCGGAATTCTCTGGGCCGAAGCCCTGGACAGGCCCACAAATTCTATTGGTCGATTAAATAAATTTCGAAAATTCCATATTGGTTAACATTTCAAGCCGGTGGGAAGAGATAAAAGTGCTGATAACATTAGAACACAAAAAGCAATCTACAAACAATTCAGTTTTACCAACTATTGACTACAAAATTTCTCCTGAATATTAATTGTCCATCCTCTCACCAGAGGTAGCACCTAGATCGACAGTAGTGACATCTGCCGATAAACGTCCAAACTTCTTCCACTAGCAGTTGCACAGTTCGTATTACAGCTGGCCTTTTGAAAGGCGCTTAGTTTGAATGTACGGAGTTGGTGTACCTCCGGTACAATATTATTATTATTATTATTATTATTATTATTATTATTATTATTATTATTATTATTATTATTATTATTATTATTATTATAAAACACGACTGTTAAACTTTCACATTTCAAGGGAAAATCACTATACTTAATGGTTTATATCAAAAGCAGATCAAGCTACTTTTGTTTTTATGATGGTATTATCTGGAAGAAATCACCCCACTTTTATGTTCATAGTAGGAAATGCATATAACACGTTAGATTTTATTTCCTATCACTAAGTATTATTATAAAAGGTAGAAAGTGCAGAAATGGTTTAGAGATGTTGTCAGAAGACGTTTATTGAGGAAATAAAATTATCGACACAGACCAGTCTAAATATGATGCAACCTGGTGATGAAATTACTAAGCTGAAAGAAATACAAAAAAAGCACACAAGTGGGCTGCATTTTACGCAACATGTTGTGGGCCAGTTGATTGTATAAGGGGCGATCAAAAAGTTCCCGTTCGACGGCCATACAGCCTTGAATCGGGATGTCAATCAGGTAAAATCGCCATGAGCGTTGAGGCACTCATCATCCCAAGGACGCACCAGGTTGAAGATCCCCGCATGGTAAAACACCGTGAAGAAGTCCGTAACGGCCTGCTCCACCTCCTCGCCCGACAGGAAGCGTCGACCCTTCAAGGACTTTTTGAGGGGACGGAAGGCGTGGTAATCGCATGGAGTGAGATCAGGACTATAGGAAGGGTACTCGAGTATCTCTCACTGGAGTTGGCGTACCTTCTGCGTGAAGACCTTTGCGGCTGGCCTCCCAGATCGACCGATGTCTTGTGTCGAAACGCGACCCGCTCGGAACTTGGTGCACCATTCCACAACGGTGGTTTTCGACAGACATGCTGCCCCATATAGAAGTCTTCATTCTCCGATGGATGCCCACCTGTTTTGTCCTTCGGCAGCCATGAAAAGTATAACAGCACGTTGGTCCTGTTTGTACGTATTTGGTAATTTCGTCGTCATTGTTCACGTGGCCGTATTTAACACACGCACCTCGGCACTGCACGTTTGTCACACTAATCCCTTTACCTACAGGTATGTGCTTATATAACCGCATCAGAATCGCACTACGTTACATGTCCGCTGCAGCAACGGCCTCAAACGGAACTTTTTGTCACGTTTTATAGTTAGTGACAGTGACAGTTACTAAGATAGTGAAATATGTCTTTGAATATACACTGCCAGAATAAAAGTATCCGACACCTATCTTAAATTGCACTTAGATTTAACCCGTGTCACGTTCCCTATGATTGGACATTAATATGGGGTGGGTTCACCCTTCGCCTTTATGACGGCTTTAACTCTGCTGAGGACACTTTCAATGAGGTGTCTGAATGTATGTGGAGAAATGGCAACCCATTCTTCCAGGAGAGCCGAAACCAGAGATGGTAGTGATGCTGGACGCTGGGGGATGGAGTGAAGTCGACATTCTAACTCATCCTAAAGTTGTTCCATTGGGTTCAGGTCGGGACTTTGGGCAGGCCAGTCAATTTCAGGAATGTTATTGTCGACAAACCATTGCCTCAGAGATGCAGCTTTATGCTGATACAATCATTGTCTCCGAACTGGTCCTCTACTGTACGCAGTACACAATGGTTTAAAACATGTTCACGTCCTTCCATTTTTAGAGCTTTCTTAAGCGCAATAAGGGGACCACAACCTAACCATGAAAATCACCCCCATACCATAACACCACCTCCTCCATAATTCACTGTTGACACTATACAGGATTGTAGGTGAAGTTCTCCAGGCATTCGCCAAACCTAAACCCTTCCATCGGATTGTCACAGGGTATAGCGTGATTCATCACTCCAAATCACTCGTTTCCACTCATACACTGTCCACCTCAAGCGTTGCTTAACATTGGCTACAGAAATACTTGGCTTATGAGCAGCAGCTCGACCATCCTACCCCACTTTTTTAAACTCCCAACGCACAGTCATTGTGGTGGCTGGACTGGTGGTAACACTTTGGAATTCACGAGTGATTCCTTCCACTAATTTCTTGCGATATTTTACAACCACCCTCCGCAATGCTGGACGATCCCTGTTGGTCATTAAATGAGGTCTGCCTAATCTTGGTTTAGTTTCCGTTGTTCCTTCGTGTTTCCACTACACAATCACGCCACCAACGATCGACACGGTTAGCTTTAGAAGGGATAAAATGTACCTGATGTATGTGTTACTCAGGTGACATCCAATGACTAGTCCACGTTCGAAGTCACTGACTCTCTTAACCGACCCATTCTGCTGTTACTGCTTTTCTACTGACAACGCAACACCCCCGCTTCCTTTTATACTGGCGGGTCCGCCTCTCATGGCATCCAAGTTTCAATTCCGCTTTACATAGGTGTGTCCGGATAATTTTGGTCAGGTAGTGTATTGTAAGTGGAAAATAAAGGATTGAAGGATTCTTGAACAAAATTCCACGAAGTCTGCAACCCAGATGTAAAAGAAAGAAAACCATTTTGTAGTTTTGCGTAGTTGTTGATATGGTGATAATACCTAGGGGACCTCCAGTGGAGTCCATATGTGACTTTTCATTTTTTAATCCCTCGTGCATTCGGTGAAATGTGGTCGCCTTAGTAAGAAGCCGGAAACAATCCCACTCCCTCGTCCAGCTCTGTGGATAACTGGTCATCATGCTGGCCTTTGGTTCAAGAAAACCTGGGTTCAATTTCCGACCAGATCGGGGACATAAACGTTGATTGGTTAATTCCCCTGGTTCGGGATCTGGGCCTTTGTGCCGTCTTTAGCGCTAAATATCATCCCAGGTAGAGTCACATCCTCAACGACACGCACGTCGCCCATCGAAAGACTCGTATAAGGTCTCTCCGGAGGCCATACGCCATGATCCAGCACCCAAAAATATGAGCTTTCTTTTCGCCGAAAGCAGATAAAGATAAAGGACGCGGAGTATATGTTTATCAATGCTGAAAAAATAAATTAATTAAAATGAATGCTAAACTGCCTTCCCTTAAAGCACTATCAAAAAGGCATATGGAAATTTTTCCAATATGACTGACTGTAAATTTCAAAACTGTTGCAGTTCAAGAAATAAGCAGGAAACTGCACAAAAATCTAAGGAACAGGGCAATCATAAGCAAATGATTAAAGTGCACACATTTAACTTCTTCACTGATGCCTAAAAAGAGAAACAATTATAGAGTACCTGCTAATACCAAATTCAGATTAAGGAGTCGACAAAATAATTCACTTTCAAAACCCACGTTGGACCAAAACATCTTTCTTATGTGACTGGAGGATGCCTATAAAGTTCAAAGCAAGATACACAAACTGTTCTTAGACCAGCCCTCACACGGCTCCGAGTTTTGGACAAGGCAAAAGAAACATGATTAGCAAAGACATGTAACGGAAATGCGGATGCTGCGATGGTCAGCAGGTGTCACCCTCTTGGACCAAGTGCGCAATGCAATATACGAGGATCATTTAGTAAGGCCCCTATCAGTGAGAAATTGGAGGAGCGGCAGTTGCGCTGGTGCGGACACGTACAACGTCGAAATGAAGACCACCCCGTTAAGAGACCTCTTGCAGTCGAGGAACCAAGGAGTGGGCAATATGGTGGCGTACAGCTGAATAGGCCTTGAAGAGAAACGTTCCAGTGGCGGAGACATCCAACCGCAGGGAGAACCTCTACTGCACAGAAGATTCGACCCTGAGTGATACTTGCGAGTGTCTATTGTGAGCACACATACGCCCAGGAAAGAAGATTAATTAATTAATTTCGTGTGGCTATTTCTTGCCGAGTGCAGCCCTTGTAAGGCAGACCCTCCGATGAGGGTGGGCGGCATCTGCCATTTGTAGATAACTGCGTGTTATTGTGGTGGAGGATAGTGTTTTGTGTGGAGTGTGAGTTGCAGGAATGTTGGGGACAGAACAAACACCCAGCCCCCGGGCCATTGGAATTAACCAATTAAGGTTAAAATCCCCGACCCGGCCGGGAATCGAACCCGGGACCCTCTGAACCGAAGGCCAGTACGCTGACCATTCAGCCAACGAGTCGAACAGGAAATAAGATGAACTTCAACCTTGAAAACCACAATCAACCCTCCTCAGTACTGTACCACCATCTGTGATAGAAGCAGAACAAAGAAAGAATCGCGGCACTGGAGATAGTACAAAGATTACCTATTACATATATAATAGTAATCAAATCCCAAAGAAAGAAATTAAAAGGATCAAGTACTAAGCACGAGGAAAAATACGTACGATTCAATTTTATCAAATATAAAACGTAAGGAATAACAAATCTAATCCACCAATAGGGTGTAACGTTAGCATCACAACAGAAACTTATCAAAACAAGACAAGGCCCATATACGTGATCAGGAATGTTCTGTACGTATAGCACACACTAAGCTAAAATCAACAGGAATGCTACACAAGCTACATCCAGGAAAGCAGTATAAACTTTCGAACCAGGTATGAAGGAAACAAGAGTCCGGATTTATTATTATAAAGGTCACCTGCATTGCGAAAGTTGTTCGAATGAGATGAAGACCAGAGTAGTGCTATTATTCTGGGTTTGTTTAGAAGTTCGCTGGTCAGAATTGGGACAACCGGGTAGGGTGCTCCATCATACTGTACGAATTTCTTCTGCTCAACTCGGGAGTGAAGAAGAACTTCAACTGGTGCTACACGCTTATTATATGTAGTTATTAGTGAATATGTTGCTGGTCAGCGAAGTCGGCTCCTTGGCTGTGGCTTTCTTTTCAGAGGGTCCCAGGTTCGATTTCCGACCTAACCGAGGATGTTTGCCGGCTCTGGTTAATTCCCCTGGCTTGGGAACTGTGGGTTTGTGTTAGTCTTAATGAAGGCCTTTTCACATACATACACCACACTACCATTCACCACAGAATGCATACCCTCAAAAGAGGGTTGCATCAGTGGAACTAGGCTTTACCCATACGTTATACCGACCCCAAGGAGTATGGAAGAAGAGTAGGTGGTCAGCAAAATATCACAAGGTGAGTGACTAGAAAACACGCTGTCATGGAAACAGATGACTGAGGGAATGCAAACAAGAATGAAGTCGCACGAGCCTAGTATTGTAGGTGGTGGTGATGGTGGCGATTATTGTTTTAAGAGGAAGTACAACTAGGCAACCGTTTTCTACATAGCACTAATCAGAGAGCAAAAATGGAAGGGATCCGACACTTCGAAGAATGAAGGCATCGGCCAAAGAATGGCAAGTGCTGCGAAGGGCGTGCAAATGAAAAACACCCTAGGCCTCGAGTGCTCTAACACCGTCGGGGTCGGAAAAGTACAAGAGTTGACCAAGGGAGGTCGGATAGGATAGCTGAAAGTCAGAAGCCTGGCACAAGTAAGTGGAAGCAGTGCTACGTCTCCAACCCACGCTCCCAAGTTGAGAGTCCCTTGGTCCCCTTTTAGTCACCTCTTACGACAGGCAGGGGATACCGTGGATGCCACCCACAAGGGAAATTGGTTTAGGGGAGCGTGCCTATTTCTTACCCAGAGGTCGCGGGTTCGATTCCATCCAGTCTAGCAAGACGGCCGAGGTTGCCATTACACTCACAACATGTAAATCCAATAATATCAGACCATTCGGCAGTTCTCTTGTCCGGCAACGGCCCTTAATGGGCTGCATATGTCATGGCTACGTTTGTTTGTTTGTTTGTTTGTTTGTTTGTTTGTTTGTTTGTTTGTTTGTTTGTTTGTTTGTTTGTTTGCAGGTATCTGTTTGTTTTAACGTCGCACAAACGCATACAGCCTTTCGGCAAAGGCACTTTGAGTAAGAGATAGGACTAGGAAAGTAGTAGTCGTGTCCTTAATTACTATAAGTTACTGATGTGAAAATACTACACCATGGAAAACAAACATCTACAGGGGTGTCGACGGTGTGGTTCGAACCCACCACCTCCTGGAATGATTAATTACTAAAATTTTTCATGGCCCTTCATGCGAGATTGAACCACTTTTAAAAGTTAGAGAGAGAAGAAGACGCTGCTGTCTCGGACTAGACCGTTTTTACCGGCTTTTAAACCAGATTATACTACGTTCCTAGGCTGTCTGCTCACATGCTCATACAACATTAGTCCAAAAAGGTACATTTTACAGGATATTCGTGAACATTCATTTCCACCATATGACCGTATATTTGTTGGTGTGAAAATGTAAATACGAAGGGCGTACTATATTGTTTTACACTTTATTTTTTTCTACCCAAATGAAGTACATTACACATCAGTTGTTGTGTCCACCTTCTCAACATGATTTCATTGTAACTGTATGCACTTTTGCCATCGACGTGTCAGTATCTCCAGACCTTCCTGAAACCATTCTTTCGGGAGTGCTGCGTACCCATTCCTTCACAGCTGTGTCCAGTTCTGTAAAATCCGCAAATCGGCGGCCACGCAGAGGTTTCTTCATGTTCCCGAACAGGTGATGGCACTGTTCGACATTTCTTTGGTGGTGGACTGCCCCTATGCTTCCATTGCATCGATTGTTGTTTCGTTTGTGGCTCATGGTAATGGAGCCATGTCTCATCACCAGTCACAAGCCTAACCATGAAGTCGGCTGGATCTTGATCATGGCGCTGCAAAAGTTCTCTGCACACGTCCACACGCCTCTGCTTTTCATCTGCAGGCAAGAGTCTAGGCACCCACGTGGTTGACACCTTCCCCAGCTGTAAGGCTGTGGTGCACACCGAGGGCGCTCCGCACAGTGTGTCGCGTGCAGCGTGAAATGCGTGCTTGCTGTTCACACCGAAAACTCTACGCCGTGCTCTCAGCTTAGTTTGGCGCGAGGCGTTGGTCGTCACAAACGAATGCCGTTATCTAAGTACACTAGAAACAGTTTACTGATGGATAACAGTTACCTAAAATTAAAGATTAGAAAGAAGAATCGAAAGTGGATTCATTACTTTCGGAGAATTCCATCGCTTGTACAGAGATGCAAGACTTTATCGCGATAAATTTTATGATTACTTAAGAATGACAAAAAATACCTTTGACCTTCTCAACCCTACAACTGAAATGTGGCAACAAGTAGCAGAGAAGTATTGGGAGAAATTCAATTTTCCCAATTGTCCAGGAGCACCGTGCAGCAAACACGTGGAAATTAAATTTCCGGCTAAATCACGCTCTTTATATAATAATTATACATAGTATTTTACAATACTGTTACAATTAACATACACAATTTTTCATCGTAACAAAAAGTGAAGTAAATGTGTGACAAATATTATATTTACTTCTAACCCACTCCTAGCCTGCAGAGTGATATTCTTCATGTTACCACCCTGCATTTGCAAAATTATAGATTCTATGCACTTTGTCACAAAGTGTCCGGCTACATGGCTAAATTGTTACCGTACTGGCCTTTGGTCACAGGAGTCCCGGGTTCGATTCCCGGTAGAGTTGGGAATTGTAATCATAATTAGTAAATTCCATTGGCACGGGGGCTGGGTGTATGTGTGTATTCATAATCATTTCATCCTCATCACGACGCAGGTCACCTACGGGAGTCAATTCAAAAGACCTGCACCTGGCAAGTCGAACTTCTCCTCGGACACTTCCGACATTAAAATCCATGCCCAATTTCATCCTGTCACAATGTTAAGCCCAGTAAAGTGTTACAGTAGAAGTAATATTACTGTATATGTTTACTGCAGGAATCCGATAAAACTGTTGTAGATACGTACAGTAAGTCCACTTATTTTGCAAAACAGTTACATCTTTATAGTTTTTGTGTCTTGGGTTCCATATTTCTTCTCTTTGAAACACTGCATGAATAATTTCTTCTTCCATAGCTTCAGAACAAGCTAGGTAGCGCTAAGCAATTAACCAACACTGCGCGTTGTCTGGCGCTTCGCTTAGCTGTAAGGTAGGCGTTCAGCGCAGCAGAGAGAGGGCTGTGTGAACACCTGGCTTAGGAACAAAACACTGGTTATGCTTAGCGTGACGCTTAGCGTTGAGCAACACGCGACACACTATGCGAAGCGCGCTCGGTGTGCACGCGACCTAAGTGGCCGTGCACGATCAGCTGCAGGGTGTTTCGGCGAATTCCCGTGGCTGCCTCCATTTCCGTAAATGTGATGCATTTGTTTCCTTGGATGGCCTGTTCGACCCGAGCAATGTTGGCTGGTGTTGACACTGCCACATTCCTTCCAGAACTGGTTCCCTTGTGCACCGATGTGAGCCCTGTTTTCCAACCTTCCACCCAGTTGTAAAATGTTTTCCGTGATGGCGCATGTTCTCCACAGACTGCAACCTGTTATTTGCTTTACGTCGCACCGACACAGATAGGTCTTATGGCGACGATGGGAGAGGGGAGGGCTAGGAGTGGGAAGGAAACGGCCGTGGCCTTAATTAAGGTAAGACCCAGCATTTGCCTGGTGTGAAAATGGGAAACCACGGAAAACCATCTTCAGGGCTGCCGACAGTGGGGTTCGAACCCACGATCTCCCGAATACTGGATACTGATGATGATGCTTGTTGTTTAAAGGGGCCTAACATCGAAGGTCATCGGCCCAATACTGGATACTGGCCGCAATTAAGCGACTGCAGCTATCGAGCTCGGTCAGACTGCAACCAAGCGCCGATGAATTTCTGCAGTGGTCACGCCTTATTTCCATAGGAACCAAGACGTAGGCCTATAGCGCTGTCCCTGACAGTTGCTTTCCATGTCGTCTGCTCCTATGCTGACAGTGTTGTTATGAAATGGCTACGACGAGTGCATTCGTTGGCCCCTGTGCGTGTGCTGCTACCAAACGGTGGAACACGACACTAGTTACACGTCACCACCTTCAAAAGTAAAATGTGAACCATACCCGAACGTACAAAAAATAAAGTGTTTAACAATATAGTACGCACCTCGTATGAAGAAATTACAGAGTATGTCGTGGAGGTATATCGATTTTAAATAAAAACTTCAAGTTATTCTTGTGTTAAAAAATTGTCTGCCATTTAAGAATACTAGACTGCCCTTAACTCCGTTTTGACAAAAAGTGGATTCACATTGTCGATGCTACCACCGATTCAGTTTATGTCTTTGATAGCTGTACAGTAAACATGGACATTGTGCAGGACTTTTTATTAAAGACAGAACAGAACGGACTCTTTAGCATGTCTATTCTTGACGTGAACATTGACTGCTCTAGATTAAAGAACGAATATTGACGAATTTATATCCGGCGGGGACATAAATTCCTTCGCAGTGTAATCCAAAAAGGATGTGTCTTCAGCCTGGGGAAGCCATAGCAGCGATAACACAGGAATGGCTAGGAGTTAAGCCGGCAACTTGTCCGTCTGCGCCGTTAAGTGGCATGCATACTTTTCAGGCCTTCTATATGGCGATAGGAACGGACTTCTGTCCTCGCCATGTATTAGGAAAATCATCGAACGGGCCCAATTCACACCACTATATTCTACACTCATGTTCATAAAAAGAACAGAACACCTTGAAAGACTAGAGATAGGAAGTACATATTCACAGGACACGTTCATTAGTATGTTCTGCAGAAACGATTAACATTTCAGTCAGCATGTGTCCTGTTGCCTAGCAGGCACTAGGTCCTCCATGGGCACCGATAACTTGTTCCGTGCGTGATGGCCTTACAGGCGCCAATGGCGTCCTGGGGTATAGTCATCCATGCTGATTCACCTGGTTCCACAGTTCATCTTTGGTGGATGGCATTGGGTTACAGCTTCGCACCCTTCATTTCATCATATCTCACACATTTCCCCTTGGCGACAAGTCCGGTGATCGGGCGGGCCAGGGCAACAGTCTGACATCCCGTGACAACAAGAAAGCACGTGTTCGTGCAGCAACATGTGCTCGCACATTGTCCTGCTGAAATACAGCGTCAGGGGTGTCGTGCAGAAAAGGTACTGCTACGGGTCTCAGGATGACATTCACGTACTGTAGGTCAAACTGGTCGCAGTGCCTTGGACACGCACCAACTGTGATTTGTGGTTGTACCCAATAGCACTCCACACCATAAGGCCTTGAGTTGGCGCTGTATGTCTTGTGCGAATGGAATCAATGTGATGCCTCTCCCCGTACACACCCGTTGCACTGCCGACACATTTCGTCCCAAACGAGCAGCAATTTCCCGAATGGATTCTTTGCTATTTGCTTTAGGTCGCACTGACACAGATAGGCCTTATGGCGACGATGGGATAGGAAAGGCCTAGGAATTGGAAGGAAGCGGCCGTGGCCTTAATTAAGGTACAGCCCCGGCATTTGTCTGGTGTGAAAATGGGAAACCACGGAAAACCATCTTCAGGGCTACCGACAGTGGGGCTCGAACCCACTATCTCCCGATTACTGGATACTGGCTGCACTTAAGCGACTGCGGCTATCGAGCTCGGTCCGGATGGATTCATGACATTCTCTCGTGCCAATAATGCACCTTCTTTCAAACTCACTAATTTGACGGTACGGTTCTCGCATACTTACGTCTGCGAGGCATCCTGCACGTCTGCTCATGTCACACTGATCCATTACCTTCAGTTTATAGCGACAAGGAGAGCCGCATGCACATTTTAGCAGCCGGTGGTGGTCAATGGATTAACGATCCGTACAACATAACATTTTAACATTTAAAAAAACTGGAGAAGTAATGTCATCTGTAACACAGAAATAAATCAAGATATCGATGTGGACCTTGAACCTGAGAACCGACATGGGTCAAATGCTAATCATTTCTTCAGAACATACTAATGCACATGTTCTGTGAATATGAACTTCACCGGGCGAGTTGACCGTGCGGTTAGGGGTACGCAGCTCTGAGCTTGCATCCGGGAGATAGTGGGTTTGAACCCCTGTCGGTAGCCCTGAAGATGGGCGCCACCCTGCTCACTGGATAGGAATATGCCCCTGTTTGATTCTGGATCATGCCTTAACTTCGCACTTATCCAAGGGCCTCTACGTCTTTTATGAAGAAAACTGTGTTTTGCTTTTGCTTTGCACAAAAATTCTTACTAAATTGATATTTCACGGAGCGAGTTGGCGCGCGGTTCGGGTCACGTAGTTGTTGGTCTGCATGCGGGAGTCGTCAGGCCTGAAGATAGTTTTCCGTGGTTTCCTGTTTCATACCAGGCAAATGCTGGCGCTTCCTTGTCAACCCTAGTGCGACGTTAAGCCACTAGCAAAGAAATAAATGGTTTCTATTATTCGGGATAAAAATGTTAGGGGTTGCGGGTGTCATAGGCAAGAGGTTTCGTCACTGGTTTCTCACGAAGCCCGTCCTGATTCGCATCCAGGCCGATGCTTGTGGGATTTTGGAAATCAAAAATGATATCCCCGTGGTTTGTAAAAAAGAAATGACCTTCTCCTGTTTGACTTTCAGCGATGGTGAATTAGTCATAGCTCAAGAGAGCCCGTCATACCGCACAAATATGGACTGTAGTACTGTTCATGTCTGCCCTCCGATATTTTCCCTTTCTTTTCACGCTGTCAACAATGTATTGGTAGACCGCACAGGATATAACAAGGGATAATATCCCCATATCAGGGTTTTGTGGGGAAGTTAGCTTGACCGAAATGGCACTTTGATTGCCCCTCCCCCACACATAGACTGGAGAGACTTGGACTATGTTTCTGCCATCAGCTTCTGAGCCGCCACCTCCCACTGAGCCTAACTACACATGTGCCACGGATTCAATATGTGATATCGCCGCGCTTCAAACACGCGTCCAATTCATTTCTATGCTAATTCTCCCGCCCATAAAGCACACGCCACTACAAATACTGCGGATTTATAGGAGAGATCCCATCCTTCTTTTAAAAGTAGGCGCGCGGGCAAAAAGGGGCTGGCCCTGCACGTCGTTATAAAGGGGAAGTCTGCTCAGAGCGCTCGTGTACTCCGCCCAAACTCATCGTGATCATTAGTCACGGAGTGTGAATGAGCAGATGGGACTCCACAAGTCTCGACGGAATTCGGTGGTAGTCGTGTGAAGTTGACAAGTCCTCGCTACCGAATCGACAACGACAGAAATTTCATTTTAACCCCAAATCTACCGACACGAGGCTGACGTATTTGAGCACCTTCAAATATCCCGGACTGAGCCGGAATCGAACCCGACAACCTAAGCTCAGAAGGTCAGCGCTCTACCAACTCGCCAGCTCAAGGCAACGCTCAAAATGTTGGCGTGTAAGCGTCTTTTTATTACTTGCTTTACGTCGCACCGACACAGATAGGTCTTTTGGCGACGATGGGATAGGGAAGTTCTAGGAATGGGAAGAAACCGGTCCTAGTCTTAATTAAGGTACAGCCCCAGTATATGCCTGGTATGAAATTGGGAAACGACAGACAACCATCTCCAGGGCTGCTGACAGTTGGGTTCGAATCTCCTACCTCCCGCATGCAAGCTCATAGGTGAGCGCCCCTAACCGCACGGCCAACTCGCCCGGTTGCTTGTAAACAAACGACGGTTTAAGAGTGAGTTCGTTACGAGTGATCAAAGTCACCCCGCGCGACACTTCAGCGGCATCGAGATAACTGACCTTTTTTTAAACTAATTGGTCTGCAATAGTGGCTGCCTGGCTGAGGCGGTAAAGGCGTACTCGGTTCACCCAGAAGGACGTGACTTCGATTCCCCGTCAGGAAGTCGAAAAATTTAAGAAACGAAATTTCCTCTTCCAGAGGTGCAAATGGTCCTGACTCCTGAGGTTCACTCAGCCAACACAAAAATGAGTACCAAGTTAATTCCTGAGGGCAAAGGCGGCCGGGCGTAGGGCTGACCACTTGACCCCATCAAATGCCCAGGTTACGGATAGAGGAATCCTTTACCTTCCACGCCTCCAAAGGCCTTCATGGCCTGTACGTAGATGACCAATTGGTCTGCAATAATGGTATGTTTCAGCGCGCAATGCCATCGTCACGTGTGCCACACTCGTGAAGTAATGACTTACGTTGCCCCCCAAGTTTCTCAGATGCAGAATTGTTCAGATAAGTTATTTTTACGATGATATAGATATTGATTCCCTGATTTGTCCTGAATGAGTAAATTCATAATTCCAATATAAATGATCCGTTATTGGAAATTATAAATTTTCCAGTAACTCATTCTTGGTTGCCAGCGTTTTGCCCCAGTGTGAAAATTTGGGTCCATTTTCCCAGTAACGGACCATTTATATTGGAATTAGTTACTTTTACTCTCATCTTAAATACTACTCTTGATTTTCATGCCCATAATTCATAGTGTATTGACAATATTGGACCGAGCTTGATAGCTGCAGTGCGGCCAGTATCCAGTATTTGGGAGAATGTGGGTTCAAACCCTACTGTCGGCAGTACTGAAGGTGGTTTTCCGTGGTTCACGATTTTCACACAAAACAAATGCCGGGGCTATACCTTAGGATGAAAACATACCGATTGGGGTCGCTATCGATGTTTGCATCGCTCCTAAAAGAAAAAACACTCAATTGAAGGGAACAGTGCACACCAAAGATGTCTCGTCTCGCTGTCTGAATGACTGCCTCAATGTCTCACCCTCAGTATGGGACAAAAGGAAACATCTGTTAGTTCTCACATAATTCACCATAGCTCAATGACATCTGCCGTGGTGGGTAGCTCAGGGGGTAGAGCGCTGGCCTTCTGAGCTCAACTTAGCGGCTCAAGCCAACGGTATTTGAAGGTGCTAAAAACACGTCAGCCTCGAGTCGCTAGATTAACTTGCACCTTAAAGAATTTCTTTGGGACAAAATTTCGGCACATCGACGTCTCCAAAAACCGTAATAGTTGTTAGTGGAACTTAAAACAAATAACATTATTATTATTATTATTATTATTATTATTATTATTATTATTATTATTATTATTATTATTATTATTATTATTATTATTATTATTATTATTATTATTATTATAGCCTCCGTGACTCAGGCGACAGCACGCCGGCCTCTCACCCTTGAGTTCCGTGGTTGTCACTCCATGTGAGATATTTGCTGGAAAAAGCGGAGGCGGGGCAGGTTTTTTTCAGGTACTCCGGTTTTCCCTATCACCTTTCATTCAAGCAATACTCTCCAATATCATTTTATTCCATCTATCGTTCATTAATCATTGCCCCAGAGGAGTGCGACAAGCTTCGGCAGTCCGCACAATTCCTATCCTCGCCCCTAGATAGCGACTTCATTCATTCCATTCCTGACCTGGTCGAATGACTTGAAACAGGCTGTGGATTTTCATTTTTCATTATTATTATTATTATTATTATTATTATTATTATTATTATTATTATTACTACACACGTTCCACGTAAGTAACATTAGAGATTGAACCAAGTACAACTTTCGACCTTTCTTAATCTGTTTACCCTCCAGGGTTGGTTTATCCCTCGGACTCAACGAAGGATCCCACCTCTACCGCCTCAATGGCAGTGTCCTGAAGCATGAGACTTTAGGTCTGAGGGATACAATTGAGGAGGAGGACCAGTACATCGCACAGGCAGCGTCACCTGCTATGCTGAACTGGGGCTTTCCGTGGGGATGGTAGGGTAGGGGTTTGTTCTTTTTTTTGCTAGTTGCTTTACATCGCACCGACACAGATAGGTCTTATGGCGACGATGGGACAGGGAAGGGCTAGGAATGGGAAGGAAGCGGCCGTGGCCTTAAGTTAGGTATCATCGCAGCATTTGCCTGGAGGAGAAGTGGTAAACCACGGAAAACCACTACGAGGATGGTTGAGGTGGGAGTTGATCCTCTTTCTACTCAGTTGACCTCCCTAGGCTGAGTACACCCCGTCACCAGTTTTTCCAATTCTGTGGCAGAGCCAGAAATCTTAACTGGACCTCCGAGGGGGGGGGGGGGGGGAGCAGCTAATTACTCTACACTAACCACTACACCACAGAGGCGGACCAAGTAGAACTTACCATGCACTCTTTTATCGGATTCCCTTCAGTTTACGGTAATTAAACATGAGAGTCTCGCGTTAGTAGGCCACATTTATTATTACGATAAAGAACTCGCTTAGGTCCAAATTCTAGCACCCAGTCCGGCTCCATGGCTAAATGGTTAGCGTGCTGGCCTTTGACCACAGGGGTCCCGGGTTCGATTCCTGTCAGGGTCGGGAAGTTTAACCATAATTGGTTAATTTCGCTGGCACCCTCATCATGACGCGCAGGTTGCCTATGGGAGTCAAATCAAAAGAACTGCATCTGGCGAGCCGAACATGTGCTCGGACACTCCCGGCACTAAAAGCAATACGCCATTTCATTTTTTCTAGCCCCCAACATTAATTGTCAGAGGAACATTAAAGGAAAGCATTGTTGTGCTTGGGGACAAAACATGACTTTGTCAGTTCCTGGAAGCGAGCTGGAAGTCAGCTGTCAATCACATCTGCATCCTGCTAAGTTAAGGAGTTTGGCGTGGAGAGCTCGCCAAACCACTTTCTTCAGTCTTTACTCTTTCTTCGTGTCGAGTGCAATAGACGATTTGGCAACTCCAGCTACAGTAGACGCAGTAAATCCTACACGCTGCTAATAGACACCGGGCTGTCACTGCAGAGTAGTAGTGTGAGGCGAGGTCGTCATGTTTTGTCCCCAAGTATATGGTTCTCGTTTTAGATCTGAGATTTGAAGTACAGTAAGAAAGAAATTCCGATCTCCGTTGTAGAGTTCCTAAGTATATTCTTAACATGCCGGTACCGAGCGAGTTGCGGCGTGGTTTGGGTCATGTAGCTGTCAACTTGCAATCGTCGTCAGAAGAGATGGTGCGAAGTAAAGCAAATTGTAAAGTAATAATAATATGCAGGCATATTTTTTTTTGCTATGGGCTTTACGTCGCACCGACACAGAAAGGTCTTATGGCGACGATGGGATAGGAAAGGCCTAGGAGTTGGAAGGAAGCGGCCGTGGCCTTAATTAAGGTACAGCCCCAGCATTTGCCTGGTGTGAAAATGGGAAACCACGGAAAACCATTTTCAGGGCTGCCGATAGTGGGATACGAACCTACTATCTCCCGGATGCAAGCTCACAGCCGCGCGCCTCTACGCGCACGGCCAACTCGCCCGGTGCAGGCATATTTACAATGCTGGGATGAGTATCTCAGGTGTTAGAGAACCGTACTGACTTTCTGAGTCCAAGATGGCGAATTCGATCCTGGCTCAGTCCGGAGGTATTTCAAGCTCATCAAATACGCCAGGGCCTTTCACACACCCAAAATTTCACGCGTGCAAACCGACGCGCAGAGTTTCTGTGCACCGTGCATCGGTCCGACTCAGCTCTGTTCGGACCAGCGTTTCGCCTCTGCTCAACACAGCTCGGATTGTATGCGCTGCAGAGCAAGTGAGGAAAGGAGAGACAGGCGGAGCGTGCGAGATAGGCGTAGGGAAAGAAAGAGAAAGAGCTATTGCTCAAAATCAAGGAGTGGTCAACATAGCAAAGTCGTGTTTTGCACCATGCACAGATACGTGCACCCTGAGAGGCCCTGAAATACGCTAACGTCAGTGGTACAAACTTCCGGCAACAGCGTCTCTGAAAATAATAATTGTATCTTTATAAGTTCTTTTCTATTTCAAAGGGTGCGCGAGAATGCTATACTTTGTGACAACGCGATAAACAGAGTGAAACAATGAGTGAATTCATAATATAATTTTACAATGGTAGTTCATGTATTTTATTTAAAATGTCAGTATTAAACTTTTAAATTTTTGTTGCAAAAGTGTACTAAATTATCACTCGTTACCTTTCTATCATGAAGAGAGAACAATGAATAGAACTGGTTTTCGCAGCTCTACAAGGCTCTTTTAGAATTTCCGGTGGGAGGGGAAATGGCAGAGATCCACTATGCTCTCAGTTATCATCAGAAGCAAAAAAAAAAAGTTTATACACACGCCATGGTGGGTGTTCGACTTGGAATCTTATAGCCTGAAAGTTTTCTCGAAGATATTTTGGTCTGCCGCCTGTCGGAAACTTCTGGCATTATCAGTGTTATGCGTCCTGTTAATTTCATGCCACCGAGCTCGATAGCTGCGGTCGCTTAAGTGCAGCCAGTATCCATTATTCGGGAGATAGTGTGTTCGAACCCCACTCTCGGTAGCCCTGAAGATGGTTTTCCGTGGTTTCCCATTTTCACACCAAGCAAATGCTGGGGCTGTACCTTAATTAAGGCCACGGCCGCTTCCTTCCCACTCCTAGCCCTTTCCTGACTCATCGTCGCCGTAAGACCTATCTGTGTCGGTGCGACGTAAAGCCAATAGCAAAAAAATAATTCATGCCAGCAAATCTGTCTACCTGCCATCTGTTCGTGACGCTTGGTAATATTTTCAGAGGTACGCCATTACTTCCGTGTTTTTCCTAATCAAATCAGACAATCAATCTCCACTGATCTTCATTTAGGGCTGTCGCCCAGGTGGCAGTTTCCCTATCAGTTGTTTACCTAACCTCTTCTCAAAGGACTTCAAGA
Source organism: Anabrus simplex (assembly GCF_040414725.1). Classification (NCBI taxonomy): domain Eukaryota; kingdom Metazoa; phylum Arthropoda; class Insecta; order Orthoptera; family Tettigoniidae; genus Anabrus; species Anabrus simplex. The sequence continues at coordinate 54,961,739 of NC_090266.1, forward strand.
ATGCTGGAAATTTATCGAAAATCTCCCATGGTGAAATGTTTCAATCCCTAGTTCATTCTTCTATAAACGAATATTTGCCCCAAATTGTCCTCTTTAATTCCACCTTTGTCTTCATATTATTGTGTTTTTTCCTATTTTTATGCTTTTTTTTGCTAGTTGTTTTACGTCGCACCAACACAGATAGGTCTTACGGCGACGATAGGACACGAAAGGGCTAGGAGTGGGAAGGAAGCGGCCGTGGCCTTAATTAAGGTACAGCCCCAGCCCCAGCATTTGCCTGGTGTGAAAATGGGAAACCACGGAAAACCATTTTCACGGCTGCCGACAGTGGGGTTCGAACCTACTATCTCCCGAATACTGGATACTGGCCGCACTTAAGTGACTGCAGCTATCGAGCTCGGTTTTCCTACTTTTATAAATTCCGCTCAAGCTTATTCGTCTACTATTGGCACTCCTCTTAGACGAGCAACTCGTCTCCTTACTCCCTAGTCTTCCCAGCCCGATGTTTGCAACATTTTATTAACACTACTCGTTTTCCGGAAAATCACCCAGAAAAAAAAAATCGTTCTGTTTTACTAAGATCTTATCCTCTTATCGAATCAGCATTCCTGGTGAGAGTCTCATACACTGGAACCGTACTCTAGTGGTGGTTTTTCCAGTCACTTATACGCCTTCTCCTTTACATCCTTACTACAAAACTAAATACCCTCATATTTATATGAAGAGATCTGTAACCTTTCTTTACAACGGCGTTAATGTGATTACCCCAACGTAAATCTTTCCTTATATTAACACCTAGGTACTTACAGTGATCCCCATGAGGTACTATCACCCCATCAACATTGTAATTAAAACTCAGAGGACTTCTCTTGGTAAAACTTACAACCTAAATGCTCACCCCATTTACCATCATATTGTTGTTTGTTGCCCATCCCGCAACACCCTCGACGTCTTTTTGAAGTCCCTCACAATCCTGTAACTTACTTATTAAGCTACTCTACACGGAATAAAATCATCTGCAGAAAGGATTATCTGTAATTCCAGTTATTTATTCATATCCTTTTTATATAAGAAATAAAGGTCCAATATTACTGCGTTGTGGAGCCCAACTCTTAATCATTACATGATCAGATAACGCTTCACCTAGTCTAATTCTCTCTCTGCTATCGTACAGTTCTGAGGGTATTCAGAATATAATACAGATACCCTCAGCCATCGTCGTAGGTATGTACGATGCAGAGATAAAGTAGTTATACTGTAATAGTTGATACATATATATATCATAAGCATACAAGTGGTAGACGAAGCAGCACGATAAATAATAATAATAATTATAATTATAATAATAATAATAATAACGGCAGAAACGCGCAGTGAGAAGGAATTAGGCCAAGAGAAAATAACAGGAACAAGAAAAAATCTCAAACGTAACAAAGTAAATAAGATATATATTTAACAAATAATAAAATAGTGAACATTTCTCAACATGATAGTAAATCGCAGACAAGAGTTTGCTAGACAGTGAAATATATAGAGGAAACTTCAGAAGACAAGGAAAATGTGCCACATTTACAATATAGATATTTAGAAATACATCAAAAACCGTATGAATAAGTACTAAGCGTACTATGAAGAGTAATAAAAGTCGAAATAAAGGAAGCAACCTGAAAGAAGATGCGAAAAGAAGGGAACGGGGAATGGAAGTAGGGATCGAACTGGGGAAGGAATTCTCTTCGCCGGGTGTAGTTACGCTGCAAAATGTGTTGTTGTTGTTGTTGTTATTATTATTATTATTATAGCAAAAAGTAGCGTTGGTCCAACGAAGCAGATATTGTGATTTCAAAATTCCATTGTCCGTAGTACTGTTCGTGGTTGAAAAGTTTTAGTAGAAATAATGTGTTGCATATATAATTTTGATGCCGTAATAAGCTGGCGAAAGTAAAGTTCAACTGGGGCAGATGGCCCAATGAAGAATTTCATGTCAAAATAACATTATGATAAATCTTGCTCACCAAATAACCTGAAGAAATAACAGTCCAGATGGTAATGACAATATAGAACGTAGCACAGTTGTTTGGGTGCTCCACTACTCCGAGACGAAGGCAGACTCAATTTTTAGATTATTTTTTTTCGGAGGGCCCCCCGAAGCCCGCTCCCCCCGCGTGACCATCGACTCAGTTTACATGGCCTCCGACATGCTATTAGTTCTAAGAAGAAAAAGCAGGGAGGAGTGGAAGTGTGATACTACAGGAGTATCTGCCTGTCCCCATGCTCAGCATGCTACCAGGCCAGATGTGGTGGTGGTTATTAATAGTGGTGTAATCACGTAGTAAGGGTCAGGACAAAACCACATAGGCGGAAATAGAAAGATGCCTACATGTAAAACCTGACATTTTGTAGATAGCACATGCAAGGATGTGGTTCTGGAGAGGTCCAGGTAATTGTGTTAGTTGGGAATAGGTATCATGCACCGTCATAAGCCTATTCCTCGCCATTCCAGTTATTCAGGGGATCAGTCCTTCTGAGCACTGCTGTGACTAGCGCGGGCCGTGCCGGTTGCCGAGCCATGCGGCAATAGCCACTAGTGCCTGCCGCACCGCCCGACCCCCTTGAGGTCCCTCGTACCCAGTCTCCAATCCCGGAAAATGAGGCCAAGCCCGCCGAGGCGGGGACCTGCTGGATGGTTGTGGGACATGGCGCCGGGCCTCCTTCCTCTCTGCCCGCGCCATGGCCCGGTATACAGGGCAACTGCGATGGGAGGCCGGGTGGCCCCCCGCGCAGTTAGCGCACACCGGCGCCTCCCTAAGTGTAGCGCAGGCCGTGTAATGGTGATCACCACCACAACGGTTGCACCTTACTTGGAGCCCACAGCTGACCTGTCGGTGGCCCCACCTCAAACAGCGGAAACACTGCAAGAGCTGTTGAGGGGGACGTTCTGTTCTCAACTGACTGCCGCTACCTGCTGAGGTCCTCTCCTGATTGGTTCCTCGGTCGACTGCTGCCCTGGGTTGCAGCTGGGCAGTCCTCTCCTGATGGGCCGGCGTCGCCTTCTGCTTCCTGGTCCGGCGTCGTCTTCTTCTTCTTCCTCTCGGGCGTGTCTTCTCGGCAGGGGAAGAGGCCTCGTCCTGGTGGCCCTCCTCCCGGCCTGGTGACCCCGGGATAGTTGATGGATCCGCTGCGTCTCCGTCTTCTTCCTTCTCCTGGCTGGCGGCAGCGGCGTCGGTCGGTGCTAACACTCGACTGCGTTCCCGGTCCTGGAGGGCGCACATCGAGGTCTGCAGCTCGACAGACACGATGGCAGGCTGGGCCTGGGTAGCAGTCTCCGAACGCCATGGGGCGTCCTTTTCCACTGCTGTGCTGCCATCCGCCATCAGGGGCGCCTTCCTAGATTGCGCCCGGGTGACAGGCCCTTCCTGGTAGGCCTGGGTTTGTGACCACTTCGTGGAGGTGGCCCTTGGAGGAGCGGTCTGCGTCCACTTCGCAGTTCCGAGTCGCTCAGCCTGGGTCGCACAGTCGCGGCGCCAGGGGGCGGCATGCTCCACCTCCGTAGTGGCGTCGGTGGTCTCCGGCTGGGTGGCTTGGACTAGGTCGGTGTTAACCGCCCTATGCCTTAGCCTCCTCGGCGTCTGGGTGATGGCCTCCCTGGTCTCCGGCTCAGCATTCCTCCTGAGGGCGCCGGCGTTCGTCCCTGGCACGCCGTCCCTCCCGGGTAGTCGGACGACCTGAAACCGAGTAGAGAGCTCCATCTCCACGTCGTGCATCCGTTCCTGGTCGTGATGCCTTATGATGAGGCCTCCTGGTAGAAAGCTCTCCACGGACATGGTCGTCGGTAGCCTCCTGCCTCCCTGGAGGGGGCGCCGCACTTGGTCCAGTACTAGGGCGCGTTCGGAATGAACAGGGCGACCTGGCCTGTAGTAGACGAGCAGCGCCTCGTACTCCGGATCGGTGTAGCCCTCAGAAAAGAAAAAGCCGTCAGGGGGGTCGCACCCGTCCCTGTGCGGCTCCGTCTCCATCTCGGTCTGCGACGCGTCCTGCTCCTTCGGTGAGGGCGGTGTCATCGGTTCGGGGTGGTCCTCCATCCATTGCCGCGTTGGGTAGAAGCGGCCTCCCCTGTAGATAACTCCTTTCGCCAACGCCATGCCATAGGGACCATCCCTGAAGTTCGTCGTGGTCATCCTGAAATAAAATCCTGAAAGAGAGAAGAAGCGAGCACTGAGAAGTGCTCAGCTTAGACAAAAGCTCCTTCGAAGATGTACTGACAAGTACAGCTGCCTGACTAGTACTGGGAAAGTACAGAGCGCCTGGCGAGGAGAGAGAGAGAGAGAGCGAGCGAGAGGAACACGTCCTTCCGCTACGGCTGTCGAACTCCCAATTTTTAGAGCGGTGGAGCGAGAATATATAGCAGTACAGAAACGTCGAGAAGAACAGAGAAGTTAAAAGCCAGTATATTCCAGAAACGCCATAATCACGTGTTCAATAGAGGTAAGCGCAAGCACACATACAGGCGGAGAAGGTGGTGCGTGGAGAAGAAGATGACGTCAGGATCACGTGATGAACAGAGTAGGCAGACGACAGGTGAGCATAGCAGAAGAGTGAGTGAAGCAGTGGTGGCGTGATCGGAGAAAGACAGCATGCGAAGGTAGGAAATATACGTAGCAGTAGCGGAGATCGTAACACTTGTGTAGTCCAATAGCCCTCATTTTCGTCAGTAGTAGGCTATCCTATGATCTGCCCTATGAAAATCTTTGGATAGGTCAATAACTGTACAGTCCATTTGACCTCCAGAATCTGAAGTATCTGCCATATCTTACTGGAATCCTACTAGATGAGCCTCACTGGACTAACTTTTCCTAAACCCGAACTGCTGTCTATCAAACCAATTAGCAGTTAGATCCCCCAATGTTCTCTGGAAGGAGTTTAATTATTTTCAAGCTAATTGTTAATTATTATTAGACTGATTATTTCACGGACCAGAATATTATGTCTAATGGTAATTATATTACAAGGCTTTATGTACATTAGATGTTCAGGTCATTCTGAGGTGCAAGTCAGCGAATTTTATCTGGATCTGAGGGCTGGTTCGAGGTTCACTTAGCCTGCAATTGAGGAGCTATCTGAAGGTGAGATAGCGGCCCCGGTCTAGAAAGCCAAGAATAACGGTCGAGAAGATTCGTCGTGCTGACCACATGACATCAAATAATTTGCAAGCCTTCGGGCTGAGCAGCGGTCTCGTGGTAGGCCAAGGCCCTCCTTCGGGGTATGGTTTTGGTTTCATATAACTGCGAGTTTCTTCAGTCTGTTCTTAATTAAACGATATATTTTTCAGGAATGTTAAAAAAAAAATTCTCCTGAATTAGTTTTGACAGACTGGGGAACCTAACACGAACTAAGTCGAAATTTATAAGAAATGGCTTCCACTATTACAAACAACTGAAAAGTGACAATTTTTACCATTTTCGTATGTTTAGTTCCCCTCAAAAGGCGTTCATACTAATGGTGTCCGGCTCTATGGCTAAATGGTTATCGTGCTGTTCTTTGGTCAAAGGTGTCCCGGGTTCGATTCTGGCCAGGCCGGATATTTTAACCTTCGTTGGATGGCTCGCGAGATGGGTGTGTGTGCTGTGTTCAGCATTAGAATTCATCATAGGGAGGGCCCCATCCTCACAGAAGGGCATGTCGCCTGTACAACGTCTACTCGAAAGACCTGCACCAGGCCTCTCGGAAAGTCACACACCATTATTATTATTATTATTATTATTATTATTATTATTATTATTATTATTATTATTATTATTATTATTATTATTATTCCCATGGTTACGTCCATGCTTCTTCAAGTGCTTTTCTACGGTTATTGCAGCTATTAACGTAAGTTTCACAGTGGACTTATAGGAGTACAGTAATTTGTACCCGGGCGAGTTGGCCGTGCGGTTAGGAGCGCGCAGCTGTGAGCTCGCATCCGGGAGATAGTGGGTTCGAACCCCACTGTCGGCAGTCCTGAAGATGGTTTTCCGTGGTTTCCCATTTTCACACCAGGCAAATACTGGGACTGTACCTAAATTAAGGCCACGGCCGCTTCCTTCCCATTCCTAGGCCTTTCCTGTCCCATCGTCGCCGTAAAACTTATCTGTGTCGGTGCGACGTAGAGCGAATAGAAAAAAAAAACATTAATTTGCACCAAGCGTGAGCCACGCTCATTGTTCTCAAATAGGCATTCATATTTGCGGTAACTTCATGTCTCTTCAAATGCTTTTCAGTATTCCATGAAGCGTCCCTTAAATCTCCTCCTACGGCTGTTATGCCCTTTAAGTGTACTCGATTGTGCACCTAATTGTCAAGTTTTCTATACACAGAGCTATCTCGCCAATGCGCCTTTTATTCTCCCAATAGCTGAGCTAATTTTGATAGTGTAATATAGGAATTGTAATTGAGTTCATTTGTTTGAGCCTGGATGCCAAGAGTTTTGAATCTTGCTTATCAAGTCACTAGGTTGTTGTTCCTAAGGGAACTGCCGAGGTGTAGAAATACTGGCTTCATATTCACTGTCATCAGTATTACAGTACTTTCCTCGTCCTGCAATTCTTCAACATCTGACTATAGAAGATCAGGAAGTGTGGTAAATACTGGCACTGGAACATCCTTGCTATGTGGTATACTGTAGGTCTCCTTTCTGAATCCAAATTTGGATAATCCAACTTCTGTTTTTTGTATTTATTGAAATTTTTTACACTCACAACACAAAAATAACAGTCATCGTGGTGGTTTTGTTGTTCTCTCCAAACCATCGGCACTCCAAATTTTTTAACTTATCTTTGTTCCATTTCTCCACTTTCTTAGACCCCCCACACAGTTTTTACGAACCTTACGGGGAGCCAAAGACTTATCCTGATCCCCAAGATGAATACCAAAATATGAAAAATACGTTTTCTTCATAAAGTTAGTGATTTTTTAATATTTTTTTCAGCGGAGTGTGTTCACCACACACATAACAGAACTCATCAGGATAGTTCACAGAACCTAGTCGTGAAGAACTCATATTTCATATTTCAATGCAACAAACAAATAAAATGCAAAGATAATGTTTAAGTTGACATAATATAATGTTACATGACATAAGCCAGCTGTTCAAATCCCGTTACAAATATTCCTCTGTATTATTATTATTATTATTATTATTATTATTATTATTATTATTATTATTATTATTATTATTATTGCTAGGGGCTTTACGTCGCACCGACACAGATAGGTCTTATGGCGACGATGGGATGGGAAAGGCCTAGGAGCTGGAAGGAAGCGGCCGTGGCCTTAATTAAGGTACACCCCCAGCATTTGCCTGGTGTGAAAATAGGAAACCACGGAAAACCATCTTCAGGGCTGCCGATAGTGGGATTCGAACATACTATCTCCCGGATGCAAGCTCACAGCCGCGCGCCTCTACGCGCACGGCATTATTATTATTACTATTATTATTATTATTATTATTATTATTATTATTATTATTATTATTATTATTATTATTACGGAGTTCCCGTGGTTCAGAGAGAGATGAAAGGAGGTGTGGGCTGGAATAGGTCTATCTACGATATCAAAAATGAAATTGAAACTTTAAATAAAGGTTTTTTTTAGAAAATCAAACTTAACAACAGTGTATCAGGTACAATGACAATTTTGATATTAAAATAGTAAACCCCAGAATAGGGAATTTAACACTTTCGGGCTTCAAGCCCCTAATTTGCAGCTTTACAATATCGCCAATGTGGCGTTTACATAGACAAGGAGAGAAATCTCCCAAGACAGAGCATCTTGCTCTAATCAATACAAAATTTATAGCCTTCCAGAGGCGCCCCTCAATGCTACAGCAATCTCTTACATAACAACGAAAGAGCTTACGAACTCCACCTTTAAGATTACATAAAGGATAGATTTACATTACTCGGCCTCTCTAGGCCTAACCTGCAAGTAACAATTTTGATACACAGGGGTATCTATTACCCAAACTACTGGGTCTTCGTGGAAAGAAGAACAGGTTAAATTACTGGCACAAACACAACATGTATGGAGGCGTACACTTGCGCTCCTAGAAAACCAAGTATAAAACCCTAATTGGGCTCGCGGCCCGATGATACAGAAGTTAATCCCAAGCTACTGAGGTGACTAGAATGAAAGGTTAATTAATACTTTACAGACAGAGAAACAGTTACAAAATCGTAGTCACCTCAAGATAAATTGAAGGGGAACTCGAGAGGGTTACGCAATATCTATCTACAGTTTAAGACTTTATGAAATTTTTACATGAAGAGGAAAAAGTTAACATTTTAGAAATTAACGGTCACATAGTTTAAGTTTAGAACCTTCCCCTCGGATAAGTTGGCGGAGATAGCTACAGAGATAGAAAACTGGTGGCCTTACCTGGGCTGGTGTATTGCCTGCCGAAGAATGAGACGCCTCGCCTCCTGTCTTAACACACACACTCAGTAAGTCGACGATCAACAAGACCATGTAGCTAGAAAAGCCGCAGCTTATATACCCGAGGAGATTGTTCGTGAAGGCTCTGGACTAAATCCGGACACACCCTCTCATTTTTATTGGATAATTCAAAAGGTACAAGAAGCCTGGCTGAAAAATAAATACAAAATTCTCTAATTGGACAGATTCAAAAGCTGGCGGGATGAGAAGGAAGTGTTGCAAACCTTGACATAACAAAATAAATAAAAGTTGATTCAGTTGAGAAAACATAAGAACACAATCTTCTTCAAATCACTAGTTCTTCCACCTTGCATCAGAGTGCATGACCTCCGTTTTTTGCAAGGACATATATGGAGAAATGTTCGGACTACTTGCTGTACACCAAAACAAAACAAATAAATCCAGTCAGTTTAGGAAACTTCAAAATAACACAATACTCTGTTATTATCTTCTGATTAATGTCCAAACTTCATGCAGTAGCTGTTTCACGTTTTGTTAGATAGATAGAGTTCCTTAAGACGCTTCTTTTAAATGTGCGGAGTTGAGGTGAACCTCCCGGTACAATTATTATATGTGTATTATTATTATTATTATTATTTGAATTTATTATTTTTATATGTATTATTACTATTATTGTAACTATAATTATTTTATTCAATTATATCATCTGATTTCGCTATTTATTGATTATTTATCGCTTGTTTCATTTTATTGCATTTATTGTGTATTATATGTGTATATGTCCGGCTCCATGGCTAAATGGTTAGCGAGCTGGCCTTTGGTCACAGGGGTACCGGGTTCGATTCCCAGCAGGGTCAGGAATTTTAACCATCATTGGTTAATTTCGCTGGCACTTGGGCTGGGTGTATGTGTCGTCTTCATCATCATTTCATCCTCATCACGACGCGCAGGTCGCCTACGGGTGTCAAATCGAAAGACCTGCACCTGGCGAGCCGAACATGTCCTCAGACACTCTCGGCACTAAAAGCCATGCGACATTTCATTTCATATGTGTATGTGTGTGTTGGCATTAAGATAAGGTACATGAAGAGACTTGCTGCTTTATATAAGATATGTATGTATTTTGTGAAACTACTTTTAAGACATTGCATTACGTGGTGCAGTAATTGCCACATTTTCTGTCGAGTCACGCTTTATACCCCGCGCGTCATTGTCTGCATGAGGTAATGTAGGGAGTTTTAGGCTGCCTAAGGCTATTACAACACAATCTGTAACACTTCGGAGCTGGGTTTGAGTGATGTCCTAGACTGTTCTTTTTTTTTTTTTTTTTTTTTTGCTAGGGGCTTTACGTCGCGCCGACACAGAAAGGTCTTATGGCGACGATGGGATAGGAAAGGCCTAGGAGTTGGAAGGAAGCGGCCGTGGCCTTAATTAAGGTACAACCCCAGCATTTGCCTGGTGTGAAAATGGGAAACCACGGAAAACCATTTTCAGGGCTGCCGATAGTGGGATTCGAACATACTATCTCCCGGATGCAAGCTCACAGCCGCGCGCCTCTACACGCACGGCCAACTCGCCCGGTCTAGACTGTTTTAACCATGACGTGGGTGTAATACCATGTGACAACTAGTGTTTATAAAAGGACAGGTCTACCATAGAAGTCAGTCATATGGAGAGTGAGGCCACAGTTGGTCGGTCAGTCATTTGGATGGTGGGCCCTTAGTCGGCCAGTCAGTTAGATGGAGAAAAAGCAGTGACATGGATACATAGTCGTCAGTGACCAGATGGATTATATGTTCCAAGTATGTTTCCGTGTATCTGTTCGGTCGAGTTCTTGTGTCAGTTCGGTGACAGGCGAATATTGAGTCTTCGTAATGCAGACTAACAGTTCAGTGAATTAAGTGTGTTGACTGTGCAATGTGATTATATTTTCAAGCTATGTTATATCTCGTTTGTGAAACTAAAAGGATACGTCACCAAATTAGGTTTGTGATACCTACACTTGATACCCATTCCAAGGAATACGTCATAACAAGCAAAGTATGCAAGGTACTGTTAAGTGAAACAGTGAGGGATAAATTTATTGTACAGATTTTAAATGCCCGGTGAAGAGGGTTTCAAATGTAATGCCTACAGTTTCTTTCCGTTGTAATTTCAGAGGTTTATACTGTCATTCAAATTATCACAGCAAGTCTCGCCATTTCAATTCAAATTTAAAGAATATATTTTGTTTAGTACCAAATATAATTAATTGTCTTATTTCAATGGTAGATCAGATAACCTCAAATTTAGTTGGGAAACCAAACGTCAATATCCTTTTCCAGAACCTATATTCAAGATTCTCATCCTAGTATCATTACATTTATCTGTAGTTGGCGCCCATCATCAGTCAAAGTGTTAGTATTTCTGGATACTGAATGTGGAAAGCCGAAGGTAAGTACAAAGTGAGACTACGTACTGCGACGATTGAGTATTTTATTTTATGCATATTAAATCTGATTAGTGTAGGTACAATCACAACAGGTAATGTCAGAATACAAGGTTAATTTAATTAACACCCTGTATCTTATAAACCAGAGCCAGTCTGTAAGAATCAATGACAGATTAGTATTCAGCATCACCAAAGTACCCCATATTCGTTGCAATTTTCCTGGCAACTTGAATTTTTTTGTAGGTCAGTGTTATAGTTCAGGAGTATGGTGTGCTTAATTGATTGTGTCTGTATAGCTTTTAGTTTCTGTTTGACCAGTCACTGAGTACAGTCACCGGTAATATTCTTCTCTGGAGCTGCATAACTGTTAGCAGTTGCAGTGGGCCCAGAGGCGGATTTACAATATAAGCCCACGTGCACATGTCTAGAGGCGACGGTATTATGGGGAGCCAGTTTTTAACTAATGACATTATTATTATTATTATTATTATTATTATTATTATTATTATTATTATTATTATTATTATTATTATTATTATTATTACAACTTTAAAGCTTTTCATCCATCGAAACACTAATTATACCACATACAGGATGATCGGAAACAACGTGAGCGTTAGAGTGTTGGTTATAGTGATAAGTCATTTGAAAAAAACTACGTCGATATCTCGCGCCGTTGACATTTTATCAGCTGCTGAAGTTAGCCAATCAGATCGCCTCGCGGGCGAATTCAAATGGGTTTTACGAGGCGGTGTTGCTAAATCTGCACGTGGCTTGGTAGGGCTTGAGAGCATCAAACACTAGCACACCGTGGATATCAGCAAATGCCACCGTAGCGTGCTGCTCGTTCAAGTCCCTCCCCTGGAGAAGTTTATTTCTTCTATCGGCGCTCTCAAGTTGGTCATAAGCCACGTGCAGGTTTAGCAACACCGCTCCATCTGAAGTCGCCCGCGAAGCGATCTGATTGGCTAACTTCAGCAGCTGATAAAATGACAAGGCGCGAGATATCTAATTATTTTTTTCCAATTATTTGTCAGTATGATCAACCCTTTAACAATCATATACCCGATTTACGTCGTTTCCGATCACCCTATATAACACTATAACATACCTGTAACCAGGAAGCACATTAATAAACCAATGTTAAATCACTTTTAACCATGCGTATGTATGTACAGTACTTTTATGTTGTGTAAACTTGTCAATGATTGCGAATTGGGAACATGCATCATTTTCAAAAGTATTTTTTTTGAAAAGTACACCAATGAAATAGTACGTAAACGTATAACATTGTGGTATGTTGCCTTGTTTTCTACCATTAAAAAAGTATTTAATAGTGCCTTTCCGCAAGGCGAGTGAAACGGCCTCTGACGTAAGCGGCGCGCTGTGACGTCACGATCCAGTACCGCATGGAGCTCTATCAGCCGTTGTGCATCAGCCGTTGCTAAAAGCCGATTGTTTATTATTCACGATCGCGAATAACTTCGAAATGACAGAAGAAAGGTTCGAAACAGCACAGTCAGACAATCTACCATGTGTAGATGTCATCATTCTTGAAAAATGTGACTTTTGTGGCCGCAGAAATTCGCGGATAACAAGCAAGTTTGTAAGTGGCGTCTTTTATATACGTGCAATGTACTGTAACCCATAGTATTAGGATAACAACGAACCTGGATAGACATCACATCACTTTCAACATTTCCTTCTAGACTGATTCCCCTATTAAAGAAGAACATTACATTTTCGGGCTTTCAGCATGAGTAAAGTAAGAAATCGGATTTCAGCACTAACATAAAAATATAGGTAGCATTATAGTACTAGTCCGCTTCTGTGGTGTAGTGGTTAATGTGTGCCACTCCCGGAGGCCCGGTTTCGATTCCCGGCTCTGCCATGAAAGTTGAAAACAAATAGTACGAGGACTGGAACGGGGTCTACTCAGCCTCGGGAGGTCAACTGAGTAGAAGGGTTTCGAATACCACCTCAGCCATCCTCGAAGTGGTTTTTCGTATTTTCCTACTTCTCCTCCAGGCACCTAAGGGCACGGCCGTTTCTTTCCCTCTTCCTTGTCTATCCCTTCCGATCCTCCCATCCTCCAACAAGGCCTCTGTTGAGCATAACAGGTGAGGCCGCCTGGGTGAGGCAATGGCCCTCCTCACCAGTTTCATCCCATACTCAAAGTCTCACGTTCCAGGACACTGCCCTTGAAGTGGTAGAGGTGAAATCCCTCGCTGAGTCCGAGAGAAAACTAACCCTGAAGGATACACTGATTAAGAAAGAAAGAAAGAAAGAAAGAAGGAAAAAAAATCATAGTACTATAGGGCTATAATCTATCATTCCCAAAAAAATATATATTTATGGTTGGGACAACTGGCCTACCCACTTCCAGGGCCCATGAAAGAGAGTTAAATATCTTTGTGGAGGGAAAAAGTTAAACATTATAAAGATAAATATGACTTAATCTAGTTTTCACAAGTCGGGCTGAGTGGTTCAGACTGTTGAGGTGCTGGCCTTCTGACCCCAATTTGGCAGGTTCGATCCTGGTTCAGTCCGGTGGTAGTTGAAGGTGCTCAAATACGTCAGCCTCGTGTCGGTAGATTTACTGGCACGTAAAAGAACTCCTGCAGGACTAAATTCCTGCACATCGGCGTCTCCGAAAATCGTAGAAGTAGTTAGCGGGGCGTGAAGCCAATAACATTAATTACATTTGGCTTTTAACAAGCTGAGCATATCAGGAAAGAAAAGTGTCCCGGTGACATTTTAGTCGCTCAATACAGGAATGTCTTTGGGTGCTGTGACTTTCACTTTTTTTTTTTGCGTCACACCGTCACATATAGGTCTTATGGCGACGATGGGACAGGAAAGGCCTAGGAATGGGAACAAAGCGGCCGTGGCCTTAGGTACAGCCTCAGCACTTGCCTGGTGTGAAAATGGGAAACCACGGGAAACCATCTTCAGGGCTGCCGGCAGTGGGGTACAAAACCCACTATCTCCCGGATGCGAGCTCACAGCTGCGCGCTCCTAACCGCACGGCCAACTCGCGCGGTATTTTTACCCTTCGGTTTATTGACTTGGCTTGTATAACCTAAAACTTAGGCTAAGTTGGATAATATTTTAAACACCTACATCACTATTTTCACCTGTGTGCAATTATGTTATTTATTTCATTAATATTATGATAATTATTATAATTGAGCATTGTTAACTTATAAGACCCCAACAGACAAGCATTGGTTTTGTGTAGAGTTATACATTTGTTAAATTCACGTTGTTTCCTTTCATGATGTACACGCCTATTCTTTGTTACATTATAGAGTATTTAGATATAGCCTAAATTTCTTTACCAATTAAGCTCTTCAATAAAGACATACATAACTGTCCCATGCCAAGATATATTGGTAGAATTAGAGCTGTCAAAATGGTTCATAACCCCTTTGATTTATTATCTTGACATGGATCACCCAAAACATAGGTTAGGTTTGGAGAATACTTTAATAATCAGCATTATTTAATGCACTGTTTTTTACTTTCATATTCCAAGATGTAATTGAAGCATTTAAATAAAGCATCATACATTAAAATTTAAAGTTTTACCACTAGAACAGCTGACATGGAAAAGTGATTTGAAAATTCAAACAAATTCATCTTACGTTAAAATCTTCAAAAAAAATAAACTGTAGACTTTTCCGATATATCACCAGCATTTCTCCGGCTCGCCAAAATCCATTTCTCCCTAGTTTTAGCGTCTTTGGAACATTTATAAACAATTTGTTTGGTATGGTATGCGATGTGCTATTGCACATCGGAACTCTACACCATTTATAAGTTTTCTGCCTCACTGTCTGCGCAGGATTCATTTTAAGTCTAAAATATACCACTATGATTATTATCCAATGTATAGACCTCGAATTTAACCATACTAGACACTAACGTAAAGTAGAAATACGCGAAGTGTATCCTGCTTCTCACAGCACACTATGTGTTACTTCGTCTGCTAATTCAGTCAACCAGTGCGATGACGTCAGACCAATGAGATCGCGTGCTTGCGTGACGTGACATTTTCGTAGATTTTTATCACGTTTGGAGTTATTATTTGTGCATTCTGATCACATTTTTGAATTCTGCATGAAATTTTGAATCAGATTAGCATATTTTTAATTAAAACCTCGGATCATGCATGTTCCCAATTGGTGTTGTTATGAACACAGAAGTCCTCCACTGTCAGCTTAGTAAAGCTGAGGAAGTTTTCAGTACTCACCTTAAGGTGCTAACCATCCGACTACGTTTGGTCGTGTGTTTGGACACACTGGAAAGTTTTAAGTTGTATTAAATGAATCGACACTGAAAATATATGGCTTCCTTCTTAACAAATTATTATTAATATTATTAAAGTGATATAAAACTTCCATGGATTTTATTTTCATCACTAAAAGTTCTCATACTCTGGGTTTGTGTGATACAGTCTTCTTCTACTTCTTCTTAATAATCTGTTTACCCTCCAGGGTTGCTTTATCCCTCGGTCTCAGCGAGGTATCCCATCTCTACAGCTTCAAGAGCAGTGTCTTGGAGCGTGAGACTTTGGGTCGGGGGATACAACTGGGAAGGAGGATCAGTACCTCGCCCACGCTGCCTCACCTGCTTGCTGAACAGGGGTCTTGCCGGTGGATGGGAAGATTGGAAGGGAAGGAAGCGGCCGTCGCCTTAAGTTAGATACCATCCCAGCATTCGCCTGGATGATAAGTGGGGAAACCACGGAAAACCCCTTCGAGGATGGCTGAGGAGGGAATCGAAACCCCTCTACTCAGCTGACCTCCCGAGGCTGAGTGGACCCCATTCCAGCCCTCATACCACTTTTCAAATTTCGTGGCAGAGCCGGGAATAGAACGCGGGCCTCCGGGGATGGCAGCTAATCACACTAACCACTACGCCACAGAGGCGGACTGCGTAATACGGTACGCAGCAAAATAAACAGTTCTGAAGTAACGAACAAGAAATACAGTAGTATTGAATGTCGCCCGAAACCTGCAGCCCATTTTAACGTAGTTCTATTGAGAACAGTCCATTTGCTAAACCAATTGCTTTGATTTCCACGAATTTGCAGAGAAGTATTCATTCTTTGCGTTGCTAATATTCTCATGACAGATATGAATACCGAAACTGGGTTATCAATTATGTCCTTGTTTGCATGAATTTTCATAAGGAATTACTTTGGTCGCAGGCTGGGGCATTTTATATATTTTATGTAATGCGTACCTTAATCACATAAACTACTGAACAGATAAAACCAAACCAAACCCCACGGCACTTAACGCCCTTGAAAGGGCCCTGGCCTGCCCAGCGACCGCTGCTCAGCCCGAAGGCCTGTACATTACGAGGGGTCGTGTGGTCAGCACTCCGCATCCTCTCGGCCATTATTCTGGGCTTTCGAGACCGGAGCCGCCATCTCACCGTCAGATAGCTCCTCAATTGTAATCACGTAGGCAGAGTGGACTTTGAACCAGCCCTCAGGTCGAGAGAAAAATCCCTGGCCTGGCCGGGAATCGAACCAGGGGCCTCCAGACGAGAGGCAGGCACGCTACCCCTACACCTCGGGACTGGCTATTCAACAGAGAGGTACCATTTAAATTTCTTATGATAATTACAAGAAGCCCCTGAATCAATCTCGCAGTAGAATCTTTCTTTTCGTCTGAACTAGAGAGACTTACACAATGTCCAGTTCCTTGTCTGAATAGCCAGCGTCGTGGCCTTCGGTCCAGAGGGCCCTGGGTTCAATTCCCGGCCGGGAATGAGGTTAATTCTTCTGCCTCGGGAACAGAGTACACTCCTCTTCATATATACACTACCTACCACCACAGAAATATTCAAGAGTGGATACATTCCAGACAGGGCTGATGACAGGAAGGGCATCAGGACATAAAACAGGGTCAGTACAGTCGCACACACGATCCCACTAGGAAGAGGGAAAAGTGAAGGAGAAACACGAAAAAGAAGTGGAATTTATGTAATATTAGTGCCCTTCAAAACGCCTCTAAATAAAAGAAATGATAAACCTTATTCAAACAATGAGAATCACTTAATTCTGATACAGTGAACTTACAATGGAGGTCCACAAATCTGAAAATTTGGCCGTTTTTACAATGACGAGATAGAATTTTCCAATTCCCCTTAAGCTGGGACAGCTGAAAAGATAATAAAAATAAGTATATTGGTTTTACGTCCTACTAACCACTTTTACGGTTTTCGAAGACGCCGAGGTGCTGGAACTTTGTTCCGCAAGTGATCTTTTACGTACCAGTAAATCTACCGACAAGGGGCTGACGTATTTGAGCACTTTCAAATACCACCGGACGGAGCCAGAGTCGAACTTGGGCTCAAAAAGCCAGCGCCCTAACCGACTGAGCCACTCAGCTGAAAAATACGAAACGAACTAGGCAACACTGAAAATAGAGGCCTCTAAAATAAACCTCGTGTAAGAAAACTTAATGGGGAAGTAAACCAAAGAGTTTAAAGAACACTGAGATTATGCTAATTTCATGGTGTAATATCAGCTTTAGAGCACACAGTCCATAAGTAAACTCGAGGCTGGGGGAGAGTAATGGGCAGATCAACAAGGCGGACAGTGGAAGGTCGTAAATCAGAGCGGAGAAGCCGACTGGAACAATCACCAGTTCATAATCCAAACAGACACACACAAACACTGTAATGTACATATTGATTCTACAAGACAGCTCATGTAATTTGTGATATAACAAACTGCTTAATGGTGTGTCTCAAAGAAAACAATGAGAAGAATAGCGTTACAAAAATGTTGCCAAGTTTGTGCTGGGAAGACTTTGGAGAAAGGAGACGAGCTGCTCCACTAAGTGGTATGTTCCGAGCTGTCAGTGGAGAGATGGCGTGGAATGACGTCAGTAGACAAATAAGTTTGAGTGGTATCTTTAAAAGTAGGAAAGATCACAATATGAAGATAACGATGGAATACAAGAGGACAAATTGGGGCAAATATTCGTTTATACGAAGGGGAGTTAGGGATTGGAATAACTTACCAAGGGAGATGTTCAATAAATTTTCACTTTCTTTGCAATCATTTAAGAGAAGGCTAGGAAAACACAGATAGGGAATCTGCCACTGGGTGACTGCCCTAAATGCAGATCAGTAGTGATTGATCGCTGTTCAAGGAACATATTTCGTGTCGGTTAGCTTCTCTTCTCGTACTGTACACTGATGTCTGATATGGCTAAAACGTCTCATTTCTGCAGTAAGAATCCTCCCTTAACGGTCTGACACGCTTAGTTCAATATCGATCTTCCAGAGAGTTTTTGAACACATGAAGAGATATCGCAGCTTACAGAACTTAATATTATTACATTTTGAGCACTCCGCCTCTGTGGTTTAGAGGTTAGTGTGATTAGCTGCCACCCAAGAATCAATCAATCAATCAATACTGATCTGCATTTAGGGCAGTCGCCCAGGTGGCAGATTCCCTATCTGTTGCTTTCCTAGCCTTTTCCGAAATGATTTCAAAGAAATTGGAAATTTATTGAACATCTCCCTTGGTAAGTTATTCCAATGGCCCGCGTTCGATTCCCGGCTCTGCCACGTAATTTGAAAAGTGGTATGAGGGCTGGAACGGGCTCCACTCAGCCTTAGGAGGTCAACTGAGTAGTGGGGTTTCGATTCCCACCTCAGCCAACCTCGAAGTGGATTTCCGTGGTTTCCCAATTCTCCTCCAGGCATATACCGGAATGGTACCTAACTTAAGGCCACGGCCGCTTCCTTCCCTCTTCCTTGTCCATCCCTTCCAACCTTCCAAACACCCACAAGGGCCCTGTTCAGCATAGCTGGTGAGGCCGCATGGGCGAGGTACGGGTCATCATTCCCAGTTTCATCTCCCCGACCCAATGTTTCACGCTCCAGGACACTACCCTTGAGGCGGTAGAGGATGGATCCCTCGCTGAGTCCGAGGGAAAAACCAACCCCGGGGTGTAAAGGGAATAAATAAATAGAGTATATTGCTAGACAGACAGTCCTATGAGGCGAAAGGAAGAATAGAAGAATAACAGACTCGTTCAGGGAGGGTAAGAGAAGCTAATTAATAGTCTTTTTTTACGTCTACGTATATATTTTATGCTTTTCGGAGACGCCGAGTTTCCAGAATTTTGCGCCGCAGAACACGACACGTATCGAAGCACCTTCAAATACGACCGGACTGAGCCAGGCATATGGCCAGCTCTCTACCGCCTAAGCTACTCAGCCCTGCAGTAAGAGCCCTTTCACACGATCCACTGCTTTCCACGCCACTCCACTCCACCAGAGGTGTAGAGAAAGGCCGGTAGCGTTCACACGAGACACTTCGCGTGGCGCAACCTCCGTCCATTCTCGTCAACAGCAGGCTGCTGTCGACCGGCCTGAAGTGTCTTCCACTCTGTGCGACCGGAAGCTCACAGAATCAGATTAGCTCGTTCAGACGGTCAACATATGAGCTACAAGTTCGAAGATTTCGTTTGCAAAATGTCGGTTCCATTCATAGATACTGAAAAGTTAATAATAGAAATACAAAATCGTCCTTGTCAGTGGGATTAACGAACGACAGACTATTCAAATAAAATAAAAGGCTTCAAATGTAGAATGAAGTTTCGCATGAAGTGATTCCACTTTTTGCCGAAATGGACAACTCCAAAGAGAGAGAAGTTGATAACTTCAGTAATAGGCTATATGTGTTATATGTTAACTATTTATTCGATATTACAATAAGGTGGGTCATTGAAAAATAATGAATCAAGGTTTTTTTAGCAGTCTTCATTTCAAAAGAACTGCTTCCAATTAAATTACATAATAACATTTTCTTATTCGGACCGAACACGATAGCTGCAGTCGCTTATGTGCGGCCATTATCCAGTACTCGAGAGATAGTGGGTTCGAACCCAACTGTCGGCAGCCCTGAAGACAGTTTTTCGTGGTTTCCCATTTTCACACCAGGCAAATGCTGGGGCTGCACCTTAATTAAGGCGACGGCCGCTTCCTTCCCACTCCTAGCCCTTGTCTGTCCCATCGTCGCCATAAGACCTATCTATGTCGGTGCGACGTACAGCAACTTGTAAAAAAAGAACAATCTTATTCGTGAGAACTACCAGTGTTTTATTTACAGAAGGTAGGTGTAGGTAGCAAGGCCATACTGGTAGCTCACTAAGTCGTTCAAACGGTCAACATTGTGTGCGTCACAAGTTTGAAGTTTTTGTTTCAAAATATCGGGCGGAATAAATGTTCTCATGTTGTTGTCCTGACGCTGTGAACTTGCTTCAAGGACTGACAACAATTCAAACAAATTCCCACTCATACGAAAGTAATTAAGGAACATTTTTAGATCACTGGTACGTTTAAATAGAAGAACGATGAGCTCCTCGTTCTAGGTGATATGAATTCAATGGATGGACCCAATGAACCTTAGTACTCTTCTTTCACCTCAACCTTCTTTTCGTAAGAATAACAATCCCAAGGATAACGTGCGCGTCATGGACCAGGTTCAAACCGAGACGCACAATATGTGGTGGGGACGAAAAGTTGCCGGCAAGTTGACGGAAGTGGACAGCAAGTGTCTGAAAAGTGGAGTGGAGTGGAGTGGAGTGGCGTGGAAAGCAAGTGGACCGTGTGAAAGGGCCCTAAGAGAAATGGAGGGAGACCAAGATGACGATGGTTAGACTCAGTTTCTAAAGATTTAAAGATATGAGATATAGAAAGTAAACGAGGCCACACAGCTAGTTACAAATAGAGGATTGTGAAGGCTGTAGGCCTGTGTATGTATGTTTATTATAAAGTGTCAACGTAGGAATATGTTGCTTTGAAGCAATGAGAGTAAGTCAACGCAATAGGTAAAAATGTTTTCCCTTACAAGTTGTGAAGGTCCTTAAAATAGGCCTATTTCCATTCTTTTTATTTTTTTATTATTATTAATAACAAATACATTGCAAATGGGAAATATCCCCGTAGCAATGGTCACTTACAGTAGTGTAATAATAAAGTTAACATAATTAACCAACAACAACATACAAACAAACAAACAACAAGAGTACGACAATCAATTCCATGGGAAGAAAATATTACAAGAAACACTACTAGTTTAATATTCTAAATCCAATCTAATCATATAGAAATTCACACACAACTTAAGTACTTCCAGTGCTTAACACTACAGCTTACAATACTATAGGTTCAACTTACTACTAGCTTAACATTGCAAGTGATAATAAAGGAAAGTTAAAAACATTGGTAATTAACCAACAACAACTACAACATGAGTACAACAAGCAATTCCCTGGAAAGAGAATACCACAAGAAAAACTACTAGTTCCACAATCTAAACCAAGCAGAAATTTACAAATTTTGTGTCCGTAATTCACAACTTTACTTTTCACTTTACACCAGCACTAATGGTTTTCTTAAATGACTTGGTACCGAAAGGTAATCTATCAAAGACTGCTGCAGGTAATTTATTCCAATCCCGTATGGTCCTGTTAACGAAGGAAAAGTTGCCCACGCCCGTATGCTGGTTTCTGGCAATAATTTTATGCTTATGATCATTTCTCGATAAGTGCGAGGGAGGTTCCAACCTATTCCTAATACTACTCCAGGCAACCCTTGCCGTATAGCTCGTATGAAGAACACACAGGCGAGCTCTAGTTCTTCTAGATTCATGACTTTCCCATTTAATGGTATTCCTCCTATTCCCGGTTACGAAACGCATCGCTCTTCTTTGAACTTTTTCTAGGGAATTTATTAAACCTACCCTGTACGGATCCCAGCACGCAGATCCATATTCGAGAATCGGTCTTACCAAGCATTTATAAGCTATACTTTTTGCTGCTAGTTGCTTTACGTCGCACCGACACAGATAGGTCTTATGGCGACGATGGGACAGGAAAGGGCTAGGAGTGGGAAGAAGCGGCCGTGGTCTTAATGAAGGTACAGCCCCAGCATTTGCCTGGTGTGAAAATGGGAAACCACGGAAAACCATTTTCAGGGCTGCCGACAGTGGGGTTCGAACCTACTATCTCCCGAATACTGGATACTGACCGCACTTAAGCGACTGCAGCTATCGAGCTCGGTAAGCTATACTTTTGGCACCAGAATTAGCTTTCTTGAGATTCCGCATAGTAAAATGTATCGATCTCCGGGATTTCTTAGCTACATTTTCCACTTGCTCTGACCAGTTTAAATCTTTTCTAATAGTAACACCTAAGTACTTACAACTATCCACTTCAACAAAAATTTCTCCTCCAATTTCGTAGTCCCTCCTTCCTGTCGCTTTCTTTTTACTGATACACACTTTCTTGATTTTCCCGCTGTGAATTATCATTCGATTTTCACGCGCCCATGTTTCAATCGTATCTAAATCCTGCTGAAGCAATAGTTCGTCCTCCTCTGTCTTTATCTCCCGGTATATGACGCAATCATCGGCAAAGAGGCGCACTTCCGATTTTATCGAATCGGGCATATCATTCATGAAAAGTGTGAAGAGAATTGGCCCAATAACGCTACCCTGAGCCACACCAGACGTAACACTTATTGGAGAAGATAGCGTTTCTCCCACGTGGACCCTCTGAGTTCTTCCATTGTGGAGTTCTGTTATTCATTTCACAACTCTGATGTCAATGCCCGTACACGCTAACTTGTTAAGGAGGATGTCGCGTGGCAAAAGATCGAATGCCTTAGCAAAATCAACTACTATTGCATCAGTCTTTGACCCACTGTCGAGCTTATCCGATGTATCTTGAAATACGGAACAGAGCTGACTCTCCCTAAAACCATGCTGCCCCTTAAATATCGTTCCAGAAAAGTCCCATTTCAACCTCAAATAATCTGTTAATTGTTCCATTTGTTTGCCTACAATTGACGCCAAACTTACCGGTCTGTGGTTATTCAAGTCACTCCTGTCACCCCCGCCCCCTTTGTGAATAGGAACTACAATGGCCGATTTCCAATCTTATGGCTACGATGGGATAGAAAAGACCTAGGAGTGGGAAGGAAGCGGCCGTGGCCTTAATTAAGGTGCAGCCCCAGCATTTGCCTGGTGTGAAAATGGGAAACAACGGAAAACCATCTTCAGGGCTGCCGACAGTGGGGGTCGGACCCACTATCTCCCGGATGCAAGCTCACAGCTGCGCGCCCCTAACCGCACGGCCAACTCGCCCGGTCTGGAACCTTCGTATTGTTCAGCGATATATTAAAGATTCTTATTAAATATGGTAGGAACGCTTCACCCCCGAGTTTATGGCCTCTCCGGAAATAGAATCTGGCCCTCAAGATTTACTTCTTCTGAGTTTAGAAAGACCTTTACGCAATAATGAAACTTTAATTTGGAAATCATTGTTAGTTTTCGGAAAATTGTCCCTGAATAACTGTGCTGCCGGATTAAAAACCTTTCCGCAGTGCTTATTTAATGCTTCCGCTTTATCTATATCTGTTGTGGCCAATAAATCCCCTCCTATACAAAGAGAAGGAACTGACTTTTTCTCTCCCTTCAGTCTTCGTATATTTAAAAAAAATGGTTTTCGATTTTCATTTAGGATATTGTCAAGATATTTCTCTTCAGCTGCTTTCTTTTCTGCTAGCAAAAGCTTCACCAAACTTCCATACTCCTCTTTGCACTCATCGTTATTAGGCATATTTCTTCTGTTGAACGCTCTCCTAGTCTTACGTTTAAGCTTCCTAATAGCCGCTGTGTAGTACGGCTGATCTGAATTTTCACTAATTATGGATCCTCCTTTCACCAATTAGTATAGCACAACCTCAAACAGTTTTGAAAACCTAGGAGTCTGCCCTCGCATAAAACCAAATTGTCTTAGAAATTCCCACATGCCTCGTATTACAAGTTTCCGAAGAGAGATCAAGTACCGCTGCACTGTGGTCACTAATGCCCTGAATTACGTCACAAGATATAACTATGTCATCCGGTCTGACTAGAAAAACAGCTAAAAGTGCTCAATCAATCAATCAATCAATCAATCAATCAATCAATCAATCAATCAATCAATCAATCAATCAATCAATCAATCAATCAATCAATCAATCAATCACTACTGATCTGCATTTAGGGCAGTCGCCCAGGTGGCAGATTCCCTATCTGTTGTTTTCCTAGCCTTTTCTTAAATGATTGCAAAAAAATTGGAAAGTTATTGAACATTTCCCTTCGTAAGTTATTCCAATCCCTAACTCCCCTCCCTATAAACGAATATTTGCCCCAATTTGTTCTCTTGAATTCCAACTTTATCTTCATACTGTGATCTTTCCTACTTTTTAAATACACCACTCAAACTTATTCATCTACTGATGTCCTCCCACGCCATCACTCCAATGACAGCTCGGAACATACCACTTAATCGAGCAGCTCGTCTCCTTTCTTCCAAGTCTTCCCAGTCCAAACTTTGCAACATTTTTGTAACGCTACTCTTTTGTCGGAAATCACCCAGAACAAATCGAGCTGCTTTTCTTTGGATTTTTTCCAGTGCTTGAATCAAGTAATCCTGGTGAGGGTCCCATACACTAGAACCATACTCTAGTTGAGGTCTTACCAGGGACTTATATGCCCTCTCCTTTACATCCTTACTACAACCCCTAAATACCCTCATAACCATGTGTAGAGATCTGTACCCTTTATTAACAATCATATTTATGTGATTACTCTAATGAAGGTCTTTTCTTATATTAACACCTCGGTACTTACAATGATCCCCAAAAGGAACTTTCACCCCATCAACGCAGTAATTAAAACTGAGAGGACTTTTCCTGTTTGTGAAACTCACAACCTGAATTTTAACTCCGTTTATCATCATACCATTGCCCACCGTCCATCTCACAACACTATCGAGGTAACCCTGCAGCCACTCACAATCTTGTAACTTACTTATTACTCTGTACAGAATAACATCATCTGCAAACAGCCTTATCTCTGATTCCACTTCTTTACACATATCATTGATATACTGTATATCAGAAAACATAAAGGTCCAATAATATTGCCTTGAGGAATTCCCCCCTTAATGATTACAGGGTCAGATAAAGCTTCGCCTACTCTAATTCTCTGACTTCTATTTTCTAGAAATATAGCCACCTATTCAGTCACTCTTTTTTCTAGTCCAATAGCACTCATTTTTGCCAGTAATCTTCCATGATCTATCCTATCAAATACCTTAGATAAGTCAATCGCAGTACAGTCCATTTGGCCTCCTGAATCCAGGATATCTGCTATATCTTGCTGAAATCCTACAAGCTGAGCTTCAGTGGAATAACCTTTCCTAAACCCAAACTGCCTTCTGTTAAACCAGTTATTTATTTCCCTAACAAGTCTAATATAATCAGAAAGAATGCTTTCCTAAAGCGTACATGCAATGCATGTCAAACTGACTGGCCTGTAATTTTCAGCTTTATGTCTATCTCCCTTTCCTTTATACACAGGGGCTAATATAGCAACTCTCCCGATCCTATATTTTTTCTGATTCTGAGGAAGGCCATCCACCTTCTCTGCCCACACCTTCTGGTATTCATGTTCTCCTTACTGACGCCCCAATATTATACCATGATATCGCTAAATACCAACGTGAAGATCCGGTGCTGACTCCCATCATTGAAACATTTCTTCCGGGGGATTTGTCCTCCCTTATGTGCTGAGGAATGGGGTCCTATGTTGCCCATCACGGCACAACCAAAATTTGAAAATTGTGGTTCCACACATTCTAGTACCTATGACCTTCAAATAGGACATGAGACCCCATTAGGGGGCATCTGGGCACTTTTTAAACCAGAGAAAATATAAGGGAACTGTTCATTTGGAAGGCCATGGATGGCGAAATTAAAGAATTGGTGAAGGCATGTAAAACTTGTCTGATTAGCAAGCCCCCACTATCTACCAAAGTCTGGTTGTTGTCATCGCACTAAGCGTCTCGCCCCATTGAGCTGTACGTTGATTATGTTGGACACTTCCCTCAATCGAAAGGGAACGGCAATAAATTCATCCTTGTGTGTGTGGATGGTTTTACCCGTTTTTCATGGTTGTTCCCTACTAGACTCGTCATTGCTCCAACTACTATTTCTTGCCTCAATTAGACGTTTTCATCATGTGGACCATGCCAGTATATAGTTTCCGATAACGCTAAGCTTTTACTTCCAACTAATTTCGTAAGTTCTTTTTCGACCTCTCTATTTCACACTTCACTACTTCTGCCTATTAGACCTAGGCATCTCTCGCTGAGCGGGTTAATCGAAGTCTTCGATCAGCACTTACTGCCTGCCACCACGAAGACCGTTCTCGTAGGGATACATCCCTGCATTGGTTAACCTTTAGCTTTTACTTCGGCCGTTCATGAGCCTCATAAGTTCTCATCAATTTCTCTTAATGTTCAAGTTCGTTCCAAATACTCCATTTTCTAATTTTTGGTCTATCAACGAGCTCTTACCAGAGACAATAGATCCAGAGAATATCCGAGATCTACGTAGGAAAGCTAGGAAACCTTTCATAGGAGAGTAAAAATGGGGTATGACCGTGGACCTACCAATTTAAAAGTTGGAGATCATGTCATGGTTAAAAATTTTGTTCCCGCGGGCAGGCTTTCCCCCATATTTCATGGACCTTGTATAATTATGGATTTTCTCACTCCTGTCACACTTCTGATGAGTAATCTGGAGACTGAAAGGATTTTTCATGTTCACATTTCTCAAGTGATGCCTGTGTGAAGGCCTTCCTCCCAGTTTCTTAAATGCCACCAAGTAATTGAACCACTGGATTAATTATATTTCTTTCCGTAGGGTATTTTATAAGTATAAGTATCATTAGGAAAACTCCTGATACCTTACATGATAGGAAGTAGAGATAAGGAGGCCGTCTGCCCCTTTTGGTTATCAAAACGTATGTATGTAAATGAGTACTTACTCATATGGTTAAGTTCCATCCTAAATTTCAACGTTTATTTTGTTATAGATAGATAGATATAGAATGGGTGAAGCCTGCCTTCGCAGTGCTCCACACGTAGGTCTGTGAAGACCCTTTGTGTCCCTTAAACGGGTTTGCCTAGTCCAGCCCTACTGCTCCTATAAAGGATACCAGTGTCCGGATGTTGGCATTCCTGATGTCTTCCAGGCTCACGAAATGTGAGCCAAGATATCGATGTCTAGTGCTTGCAAGAGCCTCGCACTGACATAACACATGCGCGGAGGTCTCCTCCTTCCTACCGCATCTTCTACACATCGGAACATGACTGATTTTCATGATGTGTAGGTGTCTCTGTAAGGTATTGTGTCCTGTCAACAGTCCAACTACCATTCGCATTCTGGTCCTATTCAAATTTATCAGGACCTTTTTATAACTTTGGCTAGGCCCTTTGATAAGTTCACGTGCCTGCCTTGCTATAGTTAACCTCTTTCAAAGTCTAAGTGAGACTGGTTTGTCCACTGGGATATTACCAGTTTCACGCTTCGGAGTGACACTCCCAGGAAGGGCTATGGTCCTATGAAAGGACCTTTTGAGCCTTGTTTCGCTAGTTTGTCAGCTTCTTCATTTCCACTGATACCTGTGTGCCCAGGGACCCATAATAGGGTAACTGAGCTAAGATCACACAGCTGATCTAACATCCTTTGGCATTCCCATACCATTTTTGATGTTGTTTTAACTGCACATAGTGCTTTTAACGCTGCCTGGCTATCGCTGCAAATAGTGATGCATCTTCTGTGTCCAGACATGTTCCATATATAAACAGCACAGGCCAGTATTGCATATACACTGACTGACAGAGCAAATGCAACACCAAGAAGGAGTGGTTCGAAAGGGATGAAAGTTGGGGAAGAAACAGAGACGGCACGGACGAATAATTGATGTTTATTTCAAACCGATATGCAGGTTACACAATGCGCACGGCATCGACTCAGTAGAATGTAGGACCACCGCGAGCGGCGATCCACGCAGAAACACGTCGAGGTACAGAGTCAATAAGAGTGCGGATGGTGTCCTGAGGGATGGTTCTCCATTCTCTGTCAACCATTTGCCACAGTTGGTCGTCCGTACGAGGCTGGGGCAGAGTTTGCAAACGGCGTCCAATGAGATCCCACACGTGTTCGATTGGTGAGAGATCCGGAGAGTACGCTGGCCACGGAAGCATCTGTACACCTCGTAGAGCCCGTTGGGAGATGCGAGCAGTGTGTGGGCGGGCATTATCCTGCTGAAACAGAGCATTGGGCAGCCCCTGAAGGTACGGGAGTGCCACCGGCCGCAGCACATGCTGCACGTAGCGGTGGGCATTTAACGTGCCTTGAATACGCACTAGAGGTGACGTGGAATCATACGCAATAGCGCCTCAAACCATGATGCCACGTTGTCTAGCGGTAGGGCGCTCCACAGTTACTGCCGGATTTGACCTTTCTCCACGCCGACGCCACACTCGTCTGCGGTGACTATCACTGACAGAACAGAAGCGTGACTCATCGGAGAACACGACGTTCCGCCATTCCCTCATCCAAGTCGCTCTAGCCCGGCACCATGCCAGGCGTGCACGTCTATGCTGTGGAGTCAATGGTAATCTTCTGAGCGGACGCCGGGAGTGCAGGCCTCCTTCAACCAATCGACGGGAAATTGTTCTGGTCGATATTGGAACAGCCAGGGTGTCTTGCACATGCTGAAGAATGGCGGTTGACGTGGCGTGCGAGGCTGCCACCGCTTGGCGGCGGATGCGCCGATCCTCGCGTGCTGACGTCACTCGGGCTGCGCCTGGACCCCTCGCACGTGCCACATGTCCCTGCGCCAACCATCTTCGCCACAGGCGCTGCACCGTGGACACATCCCTATGGGTATCGGCTGCGATTTGACGAAGCGACCAACCTGCCCTTCTCAGCCCGATCACCATACCCCTCGTAAAGTCATCTGTCTGCTGGAAATGCCTCCGTTGACGGCGGCCTGGCATTCTTAGCTATACACGTGTCCTGTGGCACACGACAACACGTTCTACAATGACTGTCGGCTGAGAAATCACGGTACGAAGTGGGCCATTCGCCAACGCCGTGTCCCATTTATCGTTCGCTACGTGCGCAGCACAGCGGCGCATTTCACATCATGAGCATACCTCAGTGACGCCAGTCTACCCTGCAATTGGCATAAAGTTCTGACCACTCCTTCTTGGTGTTGCATTTGCTCTGTCAGTCAGTGTACTTCAGCCTGGAAAACAGTAGCGTATTTACCCATAGGTAGCGAGAGCCTTATCTTAGGCCCCCAGACCCTGGCGCCTGTGCCCGTCTCTGCCCGCGAGCCATCTGTGTACCATGTACAGCCCCCAGACCTAAGACGGGCCCCAGCATCCGCGCCCCACTCCTCCCTTGTGGGTATCACCACTGTGAATTTATAATTCAAATTAAAACTAGACTTCATCAGGTCCCCGATCATCATTGTCGTAGGGCAGGTCTGGTGAAGCCTTGTGAGAATAGAGGCATGACCTCTATTTGGATTCTTGAAGGACCATCCTCCGAGTGACAAGAGGCGGTAGGCACTCATTCCCGCTATTTCCTTAACATATAAATGTAAGGGGGGAAGACCTAGGATGGCCTCCATTGCACATAATGGTGTAGTATCCAGTGCCCCTGTTATTCCTAGACATGCAAGTCTTTGGACACTGTTTAACTTGGTGGTCACAGTTTTACTCTCCGAACCTGGCCACCAGACTAAAGATGCGTAGGTGATCGTGGGCCGTACAATAGAAATATAGAGCCACTGGACCACCTTAGGTCCTAGGCCCCAAGTCTTCCCGACGGCCCTGCGACAGGCCCACATAATCTTGCGAGCCTTATCCACCTTATGGTCTATGTGTTTCTTCCAACTCAGTCTTGCCTCAAGGATTACCCCTACGTACTTAAATGAGGTTGTCTTAACTAATTTTTTCCC
The DNA here is from genome assembly GCF_040414725.1 of Anabrus simplex. NCBI lineage: Eukaryota > Metazoa > Arthropoda > Insecta > Orthoptera > Tettigoniidae > Anabrus > Anabrus simplex. Next base: position 54,991,510 of record NC_090266.1, read on the forward strand.
AAATAGGAAAGGCTCTGACAGTCCGTCTAGCCTCCTCCTCCTGGTAAATACCACGAGCTCCGTCTTGTCGGGATTAACCGACAAGTCCGTGTCGTGGCACCATCTTTCCACCCTACGTAGGGAGCTCTGTACGAGCTCTGAAACCGTACTGGGGAAATTTCCCACCGCCATCAGGCTAATGTCATCTGCATAGCCTTGGACGTAAATTCCTCCAACATTTAACCTGGTAAGTAGTTCATCCACTACCAGACACCATAATGTTGGTGATATTACTCCTCCCTGTGGACACCCCCTTTCTATATTAGCTCTCAACATAACTGCGTTGAGGGTAAACAGAACTTGACGGCCCTGCAGTGAGGCCATAATCCATTTTATGAGCATCCTGCTCACTCATCTTCTCTCTAGACTAAGTTCTATGGAGCCCAAAGATGTGTAGTTAAAGGCCCCTTCTATATCTAGGAATACAACCATAGCAAGTTGTTGCTGATCCAAGGCACTCTCCAGCCTAGAAACTAGCTGGTGTAGTGCCGTCTCAACCGACTTCCCTGGTTGATATGCATGTTGATGAGGATACAGGGGACAGTCTCTTAATACTTTCTCCCTGATATGTCTATCCACTAGTCTTTCCAAGATCTTAAGAAGAAAAGACGTTAGACTGATGGGTCTATAATCCTTAGGTCTAGTATATGAAGACCTTCCGGTTTTGGGTATATACTACCTTCGCCTGACGCCACAAGGAGTACACGTACCCCATAGTGAGACAGGCTCTAAAAACTCTGACCAGTTATGGTATAAGGACCCCACCCGCTTCCTGAAGAAGCGCCGGGAAGATCCCATCCATTCCTGGGCTTTTGTAAGGGGCAAAGATTCTAATGCCCACTTCACCCTTCTGGGGGTAACAATCTCTGCGGCTTCCTTTCAGCCACTTCTATCGGGTCTGAAGGACCCCTCGATTCTATTTCACTATTCGTGACTGCTGAACCTGGAAAGTGGGCATCAAGCAGTAAGTTCAGGGTCTCCCTCTCTGTAGATGTATATCCACCCGAAGGTGACCCCAATGAGTCCAGCCTTACCCTTCCATCCAAGGTTAGAATTTTATGAAGCCTTGCCGCTTCATATTGACTTTCAATGGAGTCACAAAACTGTCTCCAAGATTTCCTAGAAGCCTTTTTGACTTTTGACTTATACCTTCTTTGTGATTCTTTATAAGAATCTAGGCTTTCTTGATCCTGAAGTTCCCTGTATTTATTCCAGAGCCTTCGTGTGTTTCTCCTCAGGTGTTCAAGATAACTGTTCTACTTGAAGCTTCCTCTTGCTCTTTTTTGCCTTAACAACTGGGCAGTTTAATTCATAAGAGGTAACCAAATGTCTGTGTGAGAAAGCTCACACTGAGCTCCAGCTCCTCTTTGTTCTTAATTATATTTGAGGGTCCTCCTTCCAGTCCCCTCCTCACGTCCTCCCTGAAAGACGTCCAGTTGGTTCGTCCAGGGTTTCTATAAGGTGGGATCTCGAAGGAGCCCTCTATATGAAACACAATGTGTCTATCGTCTGACAAGGAAGGTTCCAAAGAAACTTTCCAGTCTTTAAATTCCTGTATGATTCCCATGGAACCCAGGGTAAGATCTATGATCCCCTCACTCCTGTTATTGATGAAGGCAGGGTTATCACCTATGTTCATGTTCTCAAGATGAGTTGTACATAGAAATTCTATGAAATGCTCTCCCCTTCGGTTTGTGTGTTTACTTCCCCAAATGCTGTGATGAGCATTGGCGTCACATCCTACTATGAGGTTTAGTCCTTGTTTCTTACAGTATATCACCAGTCTCTTGAACTCCTCCGGCGGGGGTGGAGATTCAGAGTCTCTTGGGAAATATGCAGAACAGACAACTAAATCTCTTGGCTGTCCGCCCTCTTCATATCTCACTAGAACTGCTACAAGGTCTCTAGTAATGAAGCCTGGTATAGCCCAAGCGTTATGATCCTTAACTAGTATACATGCTCTAGGCTTTTCCTCTGCTGTTCCACTGAATAGGGTGAAGCCTGCACATTTTAGTCCCATGATGTGCGCCTGTCTAAGCCAGGGTTCTTGTATCAGGGCGACCGAAAACCTGCCTTTCTGGATACTTCTAATAAGTACCCTAGAGGCCGCTATACAATGTTGTATGTTTGCTTGTATGAAAGTAATCATTTCTTACTTTCATGCAATACTTTACCTTATGCGGTCTCCGGAACGTGCCTCTTCGTCTCCCGCGATGAATCTTGAGGCTTGGCTGGCACCGGTTCCTGTCCGGGCTCCCGCTCTTCGCCCCTGCTGGTCTCAGTATTGTCTGTGGTGGGGTTGGTCCACCAAGGTGAAGGTAGCAACATGCACCCCGCAGAAGATCTTCTTCCCCACCACGTTCTCCACATCTCTGGAGTCCATGCTGACCACAAGTCGGACACCTCTTTTCTCCTCCTTGCGGTCGTAGACCCTCCAGCTGTTGGGATTTAAGCCATGGTTCTGGCGTGCCATTCTTCCCAAAAGGACAATATTGTCCTTTGGTTGTCCTGGTATCCAGACCATGACACTTCTTATAGGAAAGGAGTTTATCCATGCCCATAATTGTGAGCCTGGCTCCTTCCCACGGTTGTATACCTGTAACAAGACTAGAAAGCCATGCTACAGTCTCATCATTCTCTGCGATAACGACGGCCGCACCTCTCGACAGATAGCAATCCAGGAACTGAGGCTTAATGGGCCCCTGCTCCGGAAGCCCGTCTATCAGATCGGTGATAGCCTCCTCCACAGATTCCACCTGTTTCTCGGTTAGCTGCTGGTCAGAATATCCTACAGATACTATAGCCATCCTGGTCCCAGCTTTAGCTATCCTAGCATACTCCACCTAGGGTTTTTTGTGGGTCGGCCGATCTTCTTCTGGGGTTGCCCCCGACAGAAGTCGTTTCCCCACTGGCGTCTTGGTGGGTGGAGTCCTCTGTGCCCTAGAAGCCCCTTTTCAGGGTCCCGCCTCTTGTGCCCATTGGATCCCCCCACAGTCGCCACTGTCATGACAGTAGAAGGCCTCTCAGCTCCAGGAGTTAGGCCCTCTTTGGCCTGCTCCCGGGCCTTTAAAGCCTTCTTTTACCTCCTCTTCTCAGCGCCGGAGCGCTGTTTCTTCTTCTTCTTCTGGACTAGTAGATTGCCCACCTCTAGAGTCAGCTCTCTTACTGTCGAGGTCGTACTATCCGAGGGTATCTCCGAAGAGTCCCCATCGGTTGTTGTTGAACTGGTGTTTCTCTCGGAGGCCCCAGAAGAGCTCTCCGGTTTATGGGTAGCTACAGTACTCATTTAGGTCCCACGAGGAGCTAGGGAAATATATGTCCGCCCAGGCAGAGCCCCGCATACCCGGGTAAGGCTACTTACTTCGAGAGGGCGCCAAGTATCTCGAAGGCTCCGTTCAGGACACATCTCCCATGTGCCATGCACCCAATTGGCACGGGTCGCGTTACACCTTAGGGTTGGGTGGTGCTTTAGCTTCCTCCTCCTTGTATACCGAATGGTTACCCAGTAGGACTCCATTCGGCATCGCAAGAAAGGAGCTACTAGTCCCCCTCACCACGAAGAGGATCTTCAATTGAAGAGGGTAACCAAGGTTAATCCCCTACAATTGTAGAAGCACACACGAGGGGGTTTATTTTGTTATAGAGCTTCATTTGTAAAAACCGTCCCTTCTCTCATTTCTAGAATTCTGCCATAAGCCGCCCCTATCTCCAAACTTAATCAGAAATTCCGTGTTTCCCCTCCTCCAATGTCGCCAACCACGATCTCTACTATATGTACCACCATGTACGACAGCTACTCTGGCCACTAAATTTGCCTGTTACAGTGCCTAACATTACACCTGAGGCCACCAGCAGTCAACCTGGGAGAGATGCCGGTGCGGGGTTCAGGTCTGCATTGTTCCGACTAAGACTCAAACCTCTACCTTCCTTGGGCCTGTCATCGTGGGAAGATGGTGGGGTGCATTACTCAACCTCCCACTCAATCCTTGGGCGGGACCTTGTTCCTTGGTCTTGGCCTCTCTTCACCTCGGCTTCCGCCGTCACTGATTTGAGAGGACGGTATCTCACGGTACCCAAGGGGTCCGATGATTTCATCCGGACATTGGCCCCGGCGGCCGCACCTACCGCCAACCCTGTGCACTACCGCCCGGATTTGAACTACTTCCGTGCTGTCATCATCTCAACTCTTCTTCAAGAAACCAAAACAAAAAAATAAATAAACAAACAAACAAGAATAAACTTTTTAACAAGATATGCTCCAGATTGTCAATGTATTGCTAAATCACAATGAGTTCAAACCGTATTGTACTTCAAGGTTCCAAACCTGTTCACTCCACTGTAAAACCTTAGAGGGTGAAAGTCTGTACCAGGGGTACGCCTTCCCCGGCTATTTAAACTGCGTGACTTCTCTAACGCCATCTATGCCAACGGGCATGAACCTTTAAACTCCCAGAAACTTTCTTCTTCGACGGTTAGAAGGCTCCAACATCGATTTATTAGCGCACTCTTATGACTAGGCACAAACTACTCAATGAGAAATGTTTATTTTTGGGAGTTGGTAAACCTTTCTTTTGAAGATTGCTTTTCATGTACCGAAGTTGTCAACACTTCAGGTGGTTCATCTTCTATTGTAATCTACCTATCATATGCTCGTAAATATGTTCTCTAGCCAATCAAACCCGGCGGTGTATATGGAAATTCAATCTATCAGCATATTGCAGTTTAATTTAATCTGGAACCTTTCCCTGGATGTATCAAACTTGTATTACTGGAGTGTATTAATTTACTTTATAAATAGTCTGAAGCCGTAATATTAGAATGTACTGCACCACAGCGAGCTTTAGCTCAGGTGCCTCAGCTAATAAATAAATATTAAATAAATATTAAATATATAAGCCGGGCACTTTAGGGCCGCCTTGTCTGAATTTCTCCAGTGTTTGAGAGTGCGACATGAAGGAGGCCATAACGGGCTAGGCAGGCAGGGGCGCGGACTGCTTGAAGAAGATCCAGCGATAGAAGGTAATGGCAAAATTTACCTAAACATTTACCTAAACATGTGATCGTGCCTGCGGGTAGTTTGAGAGCAAAATTTCAGCCGTTTCTTAATGTAATGTTGTATTTTGGTGGTTTAAATTTAGGACCTTCTGCGCAGTCTTCGGACTCTACTTCTATTCCATAATGGAAAACATGTAATGTAAGGGAATGTAATAATCAAGAGGGGAATTCCTCAAGGCAGTATTATTGGACTTTTATGTTTTCTTATCTATATATATAAAATAACTTGTCCTGACTGACTGACTGACTGACTGACTGACTGACTGACTGATTCATCATCGCCGAGCCAAAACTACTGGACATAATGAAATGAAATCTTGGGGATACATTCATATTAAGATGTAGGTGCTCGCTAAGAGAGGATTTTTGGATATTCCATCGCTAAGGGGGTGAAAAGGGGGTTGAAATTTTAAAATGATTGTATCAATATCTCAAAACTTTAAAAGTTTACAGATGTAAAAATTAGTATTTAGAATCGACTTTAAAAATAAGGAAACGCGTATTTTTTTTGTTTTCAGAAAATCCCAATAGGAGGGGAAAATGGGTGATAAAGGGGTTGAATGCCTTTAATCAGGATACCGGTACTTATATCTTAGAAACTGAACATACTACAGACCTGAAAATTTGTACTTTTGATCTCTTCTAAAAATAAAGAAACACGTATTTTTTTATTTTTGGAAAATTCAATTAATGGAAGGGTGAAAAGGGGGGTGAATTTTTAAAATGAGTGTATCTATATCTCAAAACTTTGAAAGTTTACAGATGTAAAAATTAATTCATTAAAAATAGAGAAACACGTATTTTTTGTTTTGGGAAAATCCCATTAGGAGGGGTGAAAACGGGGGAAAAACGTGTTGAATGCCTTTCAAGAGGATGCTTATATCTCAGAAACTTAAGATATTACAGACCTGAAAATTGGTGTTTGGGATCTCCTTTAAAAATAAAGAAACACGTACTTTTTGTTTTTTGAAAATCCAATTAATGGGGGATGTAAAGGGGAATTTTTAAAATTAGTGTATCTATATCTCAAAACTTTTAAAGATTATAGATGTAAAAATTGGTATTTAGAATCTCCCTCAGAAATAAAGATGCACGTACTTTTTTGTTTTCGGAAAATCCTTATACTGTAATAAGGGTGGAAAAGGGTGAAAAATGGGTTGAATGCCTTTAATGAGGCTACTTTTATTTCATAACCTGAAGATATTACAGACCTGAAAATTGGTATTTGGGATCTACTTTAAAAATAAAGAAACAGGTATTTTTTGTTTTTGGAAAATCCAAATATGGGGGGTGAAAAGGGGGGTGAATTTTTAAAATGAGTGTATCTACATCTTAAAACTTGAAAAGTTTACAGATGTAATAAGTGGTATTTAAAACCTGCTTCAAAAATAAAGAAACATGTATTTTTTGTTTTCGGAAAAAACCTATAGGAGGGGTGTAAAAGGGTGAATAATGGGTTGAATGCCATTATTTAAATTAAGCTACTGATATCTCATAAATGAAGATGTTACAGACGTGAAATTTGATATTTGGATCTCCTTTAGAAACAAAGAAAACGCGTTTTTTCGGGGGGGGGGACATCTTGGGGGGCCGGATTGAAAAAGAGTTGAGTTCCTTTCATGAGGTCACACAAATCAAAAACTGAGGAAGTTAGAGTCGTGATAATTGGTATTTAGAAGATCCTTTACTATTAAAGAAACAAGGTTTTTGCCGGAAAATTCAATTGGGGGGGGGGGGGAAGAGTGTGAAAGGAAGTGAGAAAAGTGAATTATGTTTATGGGGAAACATATATCTCAAAACTGAAGGTAATAGACGTGAACATTGGTGTTCGGAATCTCCTTTAAACATAAAGAAACCTGCCTTTCTGTTATTTTTGTGGGGGGGGGGGGGGTAAATTAACTCAACGGCGGTGGGGAGTAAAAGGAAGTGGGAATAGTTGATTTTACTGTTCATAATGTACTTATAAGGAGCCTCCGTTGCTCAGATGGCAGCGCGCCGGCCTCTCACAGCTGGGTTATGTGGTTCAAATCCCGATCACTCCATGAGACATTCGTGCTGGACAAAACGCAGGCGGGACAGGGTTTTCTCCGGATACTCCGGTTTTCTCTGTCATCATTCATTCCAGCAACACTGTCCAATATCATTTCATTTTATTTGTCATTCATTATCCATTTCCCCAGAGGAGTGCGACAGGCTTCGGCAGCCGGCACAATTCCTATTGCCGCCGCCAGATGGGGGCTTTATTCGTTCCATTCCTGACCCTGTCGAATGACTGGAAACAGGCTGTAGATTTTCGATGTACTTATTCTGATCATAAACCGATCATTTTTTATCTTTCCTGGGTTCGTTTTCAAGAGCCATCTTTTTCTTCGGAGAACGTTCTTAGATTACAGTAGATTCTCCTGGCATATAAATAAAAATTTAAACACCTTTGAAATAAACGATAGGAATGAGATTGACCGTCCAATTGTTCACTTCTATAATAAGGTCAACAATGCACGGAATATGTCATTCGTATCACCAGAAATCCCGCACACTTGGCTACGCGCGACAATGGTGCTGGTCACATTGCTAACAATGACAGTGGCAGCAGATGTAATTTACCGCCAAGTAGCGGTCTTGCATCTTGCTATGGGGTCCAGAACATCTATAATAATAATAATAATAATAATAATAATAATAATAATAATAATAATAATAATAATAATAATAATAATAACAATAATAATAATAATGTTCTGGGCCGTCGTCAAATGTGCGGACCGCGGTGGAAACGGGTCCTGGACGGGAAATGACTAAGGATGCAGTCCAGCCGCGGGTTCAGTACCGCCAAGGCACCCAAGAGGACACCACGCCGAATCTCCTCAAGGATTTGATCCATATTAAAAATTCTTATAGGAAAACATGGCAAAGTTTTAAGGACCCAACTGCCCGGGAAGTACGAAATCGATTGCTGGAAAGAAAGATTGAGAAATGGGAGGAAACTTGCCGTAATCTATTAGAAAACGAGTGAGATAGGGAATTGTGGCGGATTCCCTCAGATAACCAGTCAGATCGCGAATTTCGGTGGATTATATATAAAACAATAAGCATTCAATTATAAATTTCAGTATCATCCCGTAGCGAAGCACGGGTATCTTGCTAGTCTATATATAAAATAACTTGTCCTGACTGAGTGACTGATTCATCATCGCCGAGCCAAAACTACTGGACATAAAGAGATGAAATTTTGGGAAAATATTCATATTCAGATGTAGGTGCTCGCTAAGAGAGGATTTTTTGATATTCCGTCGCTAAGGGGGTGAAAAGGGGGGTGAAATTTTAAAATGAGTGTATCTATATCTCAAAACTTTAAAAGTTTACAGATGTAAAAATTGGTATTTAGAATCTTCTTTAAAAATAAGGAAACATGTATTTTTTTTTTCAGAAAATTCCAATACGAGGGGTGAAAAGGGTGAAAAGGGGGTTGAATCCCTTTAATCAGGATACCGGTACTTATATCTCAGAAACTGAAGATATTCTGTTGTTGTAATTAGGATAGGCTTAATTGCATTTTGGAATTTTGTAGTTCTTGTGTATTCAGTAATTAACAGCAGTTTTTATCCTGTTAGAGGTTGTAAGATAAAAAAAATAGAGTACGAATAAGTAGTATTGTAGTGTAGTCGAATATTAATTACTTTATTGTCGTGTGATCTTTGAGTACTATCCCAGACAATATATCCCTCAGTTCATTTTTTTTCCAAATAAGTTATTTTATTTTCATTTTTTCCATAAAGAATAGCTAAGGAGCGCGAATGTACGAGCTGAGGGTGTGGCGAGGCATTGAGGGGTGTGAGGGAGGAGTTGGAGAGTTTGAGGGAGATAATTAGGATTCTTACAGAAGACAGGAAGGAAGATAGGACTCCCTCAAACAATGTACAGGTTACAGTAGGTGTACAAGAGGGAGGGGAAGGAAAGGGGGAAGCTGTAGAAGACAGGTGGTCTAATGTTCTAAGTGGAAGGAGATTGCAGGCTAAGACCTCTATTCAGCATAAGAGTTCAGAACAGATGTGTGTGAGAAATCAGTACGAGTCACTCCAGGTAGAACAACAGAGGGAAGATGAGGGACAGGGAACTGTTGCTGAGATGTGTGGAAGTAGGAAGAAGGGAAAAGGTAGGAAAGGGAAATGTAGAGTAGAGGATAGGAAAAGGCAGGTGGAACAGGGTCATGGGAAGGAGGAAAGGGAGGAGGAAGTAGCTTCTGCAGCTATCAGGAAAGATAGGGCTGACCAGGAGGGGAGGGGATCAAATGAGGTGGGTAGGGTTGAGGCTCTGGTTATGGGGGATTCCATCGTTAGACACGTGGGCAAAGTGTGTGGAGGAAAGGTGACCAGGGTAGAGTGCTATCCAGGAATTAGGTTGAGGCAGATGTTGAGGAAAGTAGAAGAGAGGGAGGAGGGGAAGGAGAAGGTGGTAGTGTTTCATGTTGGTACCAACAACGTAAGGCAAGCTGATATAAGTACCAACATAGTTGGAGATGTGAGGGATCTGGTAAATGCAGCACGGGTGAAATTTAAGAAAGCGGAGATTGTTGTTAGTGGAATACTGTGTAGGAGGGATACTGACTGGAGGTGATTGGGGATTTAAATGAGACTATGGAGTGGGTATGTGGAAAACTGGGAGTGAAATTTCTAGATCCTAATAGGTGGGTAGGAGATAGGGATCTGCGCTCAGATGGCCTTCACTTAAACCGCAGTGGTACGTATAAGTTAGGAAATTTGTTTGGGAGGGTAATATGGAGGTACATTCAGGGGAACGGGGTGGCCTAGGGAGCGGTGATAAGGGAACAGGGAACTGGAAATCAAGTAGGGATGACATAAAATTGTTAGTGTTGAACTGTAGAAGTATTGTAAAGAAAGGAATAGAATTAAGGAATTTAATAGATATATATTTACCTGATATTGTAATAGGGTTTGAATCATGGCTGAGAAATGATGTAATGGATGCAGAAATTTTCTCACGTAAGTGGAGTGTGTATCGTAGAGATAGGATAGGAATGGTGGGAGGGGGAGTATTCATTCTGGTGAAAGAAGAATTTGTAAGCTACGAAAAAGTTAAAGATGAGAAACATGAAATTCTAAGTGTAAGGCTCATTTCTAAAGATAATAGGCAACTTGATATACTTGGAGTGTACAGACGGGAAAGGGTAGCACTGACACGAATTCAGAATTATTTGATAAGATAATCAACTATGTAGGAAACGACACAGAAAGAAATGTGATTGTAGCGGGAGATCTGAATTTACCAAGCGTCAATTGGGAAGGAAATGCGAACGACAGGAAGCATGACCAACAAATGGCAAATAAGTTAATATGGGAAGAACAGCTGATTCAGAAAGTGATCGAACCAACCAGAGGGAAAAATATCCTGGGTGTGGTACTGATAAAACCGCTTTGTCCAGCACAAATCTCACATGGAAGGACCAGGATTTGAACCACAGAACCCAGCAGTGAGAGGCTAGCACACTGCCACCTGAGCCACAGAGGCTCTTCAATCATTCTTCTCAAGCCTTATGATCATTCGTTCAAATAGCTGGGTCTCGGCCCACAAGTGGCCACAGCTCCATGCCTCTGTACTGGGGAGATGGTAGGGTGCTGGTCCCCACCGTCAACTGTGCTACACTAAAGTAGTAGTAGTAGTAGTAGTAGTAGTAGTAGTAGTAGTAGTAGTAGTAGTAGTAAGTGGAACAATTTAAGCCTGTGCATGGCTACAAAACCACCGTACTGCATCATATACCAATTCAATAATTTGTTCTAGTAAGAAGTGTGATCACAAATCAAAAGTGGCACTTAGGAATGTTTTTTATATATAGTAAACTGAAACTAGGTCCATTAGAAGACTACGGTGTAAGCAAGGTAAGGCTTTCAAACTAACGTTTCACTCTAGCCTTTATGTTTAAAAATGTACATTAAAATATGGATTCTTTATTTTAATCTTAAAATGCCTCCTATATGCTTCCTCTATGACAAATTATGGTGAGTTTGTTGTAGCTAGTTGTAACCCAGTAATTTTAGATGCTGGAGTGATCTACAATTTTTCATGTCCTGACGTAAAGTATGCCCTGTAAAAATATTGGGACTGCTGTGTTGCATGTAGCTATAAGATTCTCTTGCTTTTCAAATCGAGGAGACACAATGCTTTCCCATGGCTCAATTACCATAAAATTTGTGTATCATAAGAGTAAACCTCTTCTACTTTCAACAAGCCATAATGACAACTGGAAAAACATAGACTAAGCATTTCTTCTTGCAGATCTGATGTACTGTACACTCTGTTATATCTAGCATTAAACTGGATGTTGTTTAACCAGGGAGATTGTCATTGTCAACTGAGGTTCTGCCTTCCAAACATAGGAAAATAACCACTCAAAGGTTTGATAATGAACTACAGCCAGTTCTGAGAAAGCATTTGTAGTATTAGGCATATGTTGTTGGGTTTCCTACTTTAAAACAGAGGTTGATGCAAACGTGCTGATATGATAATCTTGGAGGGCAAATAGGAAGAAAAATCTTGCATAGCAATCCAATTATTGATGCGAACCGAAGAGCAAGAGTAGGAACGCAGGGAGCATATTTTTCGAAACAGTCTGATAGCCAAAGAAATGCAAGCTGGCACCAAATCAAAATGCTTGGCAAACAATCAGTATGTTGCTCAGAGTTGCAGTTATAAAATCAGAAAGCTGAAATATGATCCATAAGCAAATCACATAGGGTTGCCGTAATCCAAAAGTCCAAAACCAGGACATAGTCACAATTTACGAATCCAAAACCATGACATAATTCCTGTATCAGTATGAATGATATAACGAAGCATTTATAAACAGAAAATAACATTAGTATGCTTGCATCAACTTCATTTAATTACGAGAACATATGTAGTATTACAGAAATGTGAACTTATAATGCACTAAGCATTTGTATACCACTCATACTTATCAGAGCTAAGAATAGAAGAAGGGAACTTGGTTAGATTTTGAATGAACCTTTGAGACTCGCTACAGCTTGCATGTTTAATGTTGCAGCATTGCATTTACATGTGTAAGTGTTAGCTTGGTCATTTCTTCTGTTCATTGGACAGACATACGAGAAACACACTCTCTATATTCAAACTATGCCCAGCAAAAAAAAAGAAATACAGTAATACCCTACAGTTTTGACCACCACACAATATAAATTACCCAAAGTTGCCTTTCAAAACTTCTAACTAACTAAAATAAAATATTGCGTACTTTCATCTGTTCAGACTGGATGTTCATGTTACTACACAAAATCACAGATTATCCATGAAATCTGTGATGTATGGTAACCCTACAATGACACTTAATGGGATGCAGTCAAAACAGCAAGAGTAGGAACTCAAGGAATATATTTGTTGATGATGATGACGCTTGTTTAAAGGGGCCTAACATCTAAGGTCATTGGCCTCAAAGGAATATATTTCTCAAAACAGTCTGTCAGTCAAAGAAATGCAAGCTAAGACCAAATCAAAATGCTCAGCAAACAATCAGTATGACTGTTGACTGATTTTGTAAAAAATGAAGCCATAATTTCCTGTGTTGACTCTGTTAATGTAGCTAAGTTCTCCAGTGTGTCGAACACCAAATATAACAATTACAACCCTATAACATACCAGTAAAAAGACACATTATTAAACAAAGAATAAAAAACACACTATTTCTTTGTTATCTACAGTCATTTTCCTCTTTCTCTTAATAGCCCTTAATAGTCTGGTTTTTATTCTTCTTTTAATAATGTGTTTTTTATAGGTAAGTGTAGGGTTGTAGTTGTTATATTTAGTGTTCGACAAACTGGAGAACTTAGTTTTATTCTGTTGACTATATGCTATAAAGAAGCCATACTGTATTCTCACAAAGGTTGGGTAGAAATAAAAGGAACAAAATATATATGAAATAATTTTATTCTGTATAAATCATTATCATAATTGGCAATATCTTTAACACGCATAAAATTTCATCGATTTGAAGTAATGAGGCCAGCAGGGCCAGGACGATGTTTTGGTACACTTATTTGAGGAATGGTTCGGAGTGGTTTGAATCCAAGGTCTTCTTTCGGAATACCATATTCTTCAAGTTTACCTTCGTAAGTATCTATTAGATCATCATGTGCTTTGCATACACGTGTAAGCTGATATTTCAAATCTCTAATTGTTGAATTCTTTTTCTCCATGAGTTCCTGTGAAACATAGACCACAATTAACATTCAAAAGAATGAAAAATTAATGTGTATTTCCCAACAAAAAAAGAACAAGCAATTTAAATCCAACAAAATATTTCAAAGAATGTTATTAAACTTGAAAGAAATAATTGTAGGAAAACAAAAGGTGGTGAATGTAATTTTCTGCATTTCGATTACAAAAGTCAAAATTGATTTTATAACAGTTACAAAATTGTAGCCTCTGTGGCTCAGGTGGCAGCACGTCGACCTCTCACCGCTGGGTTCCATGGGTCAAATGCCGGTCACTCCATGCGAGATTTGTGCTGGACGAAGCAGAGGTGGGACAGGTTTTTCTCCGGGTACTCCGGTTTTCCCTGTCATCTATAATTCCAGCAACACTCTCCAATATCATTTAATTTCATCTGTCAGTCATTAATCATTGCCCCAGAGGAGTGCGACAGGCCTCGGCAGCTGGCAAAATTCCTATCCTCGTTGCAAGATGGGACTTCATTCATTCCCTCCCTGACCCGGTCACTGACTGGAAAACAGGTTGTAGGTTTTTTCAACAGTTATAAAATCCTCAGTGTTAGCTTAAGAATGTCTCTAGAAAGCTGAATTCTTTCAGCCATCCCATCTCTTTGTTGTGCATAGCAATTTTCTGCTTTCCCTTTATAACATCCACTAGAGAAGTAATTTCCTCTACTGTCTGCACTTTGCTGTTTTATTTCACATTCATTCATAAGTCATAATTCTTCAAATCAGAATTAATAATAATAATAATAATAATAATAATAATAATAATAATAATAATAATAATAATAATAATAATAATAATAATAATAATGATGTTATTGTTTCTACGTCTCACTAACTACTTCAGTGTTCTTCAGAGTTGCTGAGGTGCCAGAATTTTTTCCTGTAGGAATTCTCTTGTGTGCTGGTAATTCTACCATCATGAGGCTGGCATATATGAGCACCTTCAAATATAACTAGACTGAACCAGGATCGAACCTGCCAACTTGAAGTCAGAAAGCCAGTGATTTACCATCTGCACTACTCAGCCTGGCAATTATGAATTAGAGAATAAAAATATTGGCGTAGAAAGTTTACATACAATATGTATCCAGAAATCGGAGTAGTTTTGACGGACTATTGTAAGAAACTGGAAATGAATATTCAAGTTAAGTTGTCGCTACAGGATTCTAATACCAATATAATGGTCCATTATTGGACATTATAAATTTTCCAGCTAACTCATTCTTGGTTGCCTGCGTTTCACCCTCGTGTGCTAAGTTGGGCTCGTCAGTTGGGACTTAGCACACCTCCCAAGGCGCAAGGCCAGTGCATACCATGGAGTCCACAGCATAGGCTACTTGAACCACCAGCAGTGCCAATGCACTATGAGAGCTATGTCTCATTTCCAAAAATGAGCCCAACTTAGCACACGAGGGCGAAACGCAGGCAACAAAGAATGAGTTAGCTGGAAAATTTATAATGTCCAATAACGGACCATTATATTGGTGCCAATGCACTATGAGAGCTATGTCTCATTTCCAAAAATGAGCCCAACTTAGCACACGAGGGCGAAACGCAGGCAACAAAGAATGAGTTAGCTGGAAAATTTATAATGTCCAATAACGGACCATTATATTGGTACTATAAATTTACTCATTCAGGACAAATATTTTAAGTTCCCTATGGGAATCAATATCTATATCAACAGGATTCTAAGCAAACCTAAAACACAATACTTTTACTTTCTAGTTGCTACAATACTACCCTGTTGTTGTTTTCTTTAAATCTTTGCCCAATACGCAATGTTGTGGCATTGAATGAAAACAATGTGTTCTCAGTTTCACTGAAATTATTATTTGGATCGCAGTGAGACACAGTGCGTCTTCTGGTATGGGATAGAACAAGTCTGCTGATCTGTCTTGGTCTCATCCTAGGCTATGACATGAAAATGACTGAGATATGAACACTGTTAGTAACACCATCCCCAACACAGCCAGTCCCTCATAGGATTGGTCGCTGTGTGCATGAGCAAACCAGCTCACTCCTACAGTACTTCTCTTTTTCATTGTCGTCAACACTATCTATGACAACTGACGGTGGAACTGTTCAGCAACTAATGGGTTGATGACTCAACATTGTTATTTTGAGTTCTACCTTACCTATGCGGAGGCCATTTTTAAGGAATATTTACTGTGTGATGTGGAATGTTGTTGTTGTAGAATATTTTATTTGTAAATTTTTTTAAGGAACATTTACTGTATGATGTGGAATGTTGTTGCTGTAGAATATTTTATTTGTAAATTTTTTTAAGGAATGTTTATTGTATGATGTGGAATGTTGTGGTAGAATATTTAGTTCATATTCCATTATCCTACCTAGCCTCTGGCCTGTATGGTGTAGAATGTCATTGTGGAATGTTTTGTTTGTATTCCCCTTATCTACTTAAGTAACTACTAGATTGTAAATTATTATTGTTCTATGATATCCGTAACATTCCGTAAAGGTTGTGATGCAGACTTTTGGAACAGGGTGTGTTGGCCCCTGTCGATTCTAGAAACATGTTCTTACTAATTCTGAAGTTCGCGATTTGTGTCTGCCTATGTTCTGGAAAATTGAAAAACATCGCGACTTAATAAAGAGTTTTGATTGGTGGATCTGGGTGGTGATAGGGAGGCTCCTGCGCATTGATTGGTCACTTGGTAATCACATCAAGGCCAGACTTCCCTTTTTAAGTGAGCGAGGCAGGATTTCATGGCCTTTCATTCCCTCGCCAGTGCAGCGTTTTGACGCACGTCGGTGGATCCTCCCTCCCAGGATGGGCTACCTTGGGGTAAGCATTGATGACCTCAGTTCCGCCTTAAATTATATTTAATGTTCGCTTGCATTTTCACATTTTCACCCCATAATCATCATTAGAGGCAGCCTCTTCTAGTAAGACACCAGCTTTGCGGAAACAGTTGCTAATTGTGGAGGATGACACCTACTTCCAGGCAGCCGAAATAAAGTCCATGGAGAGAGGTTAATTTCCTGCCATCATTCAGTGTTATTAAATGTTGAACCAGCATTTTTCTATAATGCACTTTGAAATTTGCAATGATGCCCAAATCAAGCGGTTGTAGAACACTGGTACAGTTAGGAGGGAAAAATTCCACTTGGACATTCTCCAGAACGATTTGAGGTGGATGTGCTGCACATCGATCCATAAGAAGAAGGATCTTCTTCTGTTTCTTTTTCATTTTAATGTCCAGTTTTTTCAACCACTGTTCCATTATCAGCATAGTCATCCAAGAATTTCTTTTGAATTCATATTCCATAGATTTGTTTTCGCACCCTTAAAACACCTCGGATCTTCGATTTTCCTATCACAAGTGGAGGAAGTTTGTCAAATCCATCTGCATTGGTGGCGAGAAGTACTGTTATATGAATTTTACTTTTCTTCCCTCCATGGCATGAGTCACCGTTTTCAGCTAATGTTTTATTAGGAATGAGACTGTAGAATAGGTCGGTCTCATCACAACTGTAGATACCCAGCAGAACCTCTTCTTTCCAGTGTTGCACCATGATGTCGTCCACAGCTTTTGAGTCAACACAAATTGTTCTCCCTGTGATTCCATGACGATCTATAAATCCTTGAAATCACCCTGATGAAGCCTTGAAGTCAGCAGTGATACTCATCATTTTTGCTAAATCTATCGCCTTTGCCTTCAGCATGTCGCCACTAATTGGTAGAGCTGCAGCCCGCTTTTGCTGGAACCATGTGAAAAGTGCTTTCTCCAAATCTACGTACCTTCTTTCTTGCTGACGGCTGCGCTTTACCGATTTGGAACCCAGTTTTAAGAACTCATCCAAAATAGCATTTCTTTTACTGATGACTGTACATAGGGTGAGATAAGCAATCCCTAGGCCTGAAGCAATTTCAGTTTTTGTTCTGTGTGGATTAGCGTTCACTTCTCGTATAACTTTTCCTATTTCTGTTTTCCATGACTAATCAAAAGCAACTGAATGAAAAACCTACTGTTCAAAAGTAAACACCACATACCGGCACCGTGGACATTTTACTTCTCCGTTGTTCCCACGAAAGAAATTGTCATATTCAAACAAATTTACTGTATTTTCTTTTGTTTCCGCACCAAAACCGCCCACTTTTCTTGTAATATATCTTAATCTTTGCCGGCATTGTGAAGGTCAAAAACGACGAAGGTAGAGAAGGAAGGAAGGGGACTCGCTCAGTTGGCCTTTGTTACGCCGCTAGTAAGTAACGGTCAACAAAATCACTCGGCGAAACTCTTTGTGTTCTGTTTCAGCACCGAAACCCGACCGCTGTACTTCCGCCTATGCCGACAAAGAGGAAACTTCATAAATACAGTACATTCTTTTAAAAAAAGCATGTGCTCATTACAATTACGCAAAACTCAGTTAAATTTCACGACAAACGGATTACGTATAGATAAGGTTTAATTAACACGTTTTTAAATTACGTACAAATACGAATTACGTAGAACAAAGTTAGGTATAAAGCAGGTTCAACTGTATATTGGTTTCACCTAGTCAATACCTAAGAGTTTATTTACAATTCAAAGTTGTAAAAACATATTAGAACAACAGGACATGTTTCAGCTGCATTAGGCCATCTTCAGCAGTCTAGAAATAACTTAAAATTAATATATATTAATATATTAAAATTAAATATATTAAAAGTTACAAAACATGAATAAAATTTACATTCATATGATATACTTATAAATTAAAAATAAGTTATGCTGAAACATCATCAGATGAAAAAGTTGCTTGATGTGGTGTGATGAAGTCAGAATGACTCTGACACTGAACAGTTCTATGTAATAAAGGACGATGATGTAATTAAAAATTTCTTCTCGTCCTTAAAATTTGTTTTAAGTAAAAATAAAATTGTTGTTCAACTTCATATATTCATATTTTAGAAGTAAAACTATTACGAATTTACAAACGTAGATCAAATTAATTTAATGCCAGCCAGACCATTGAGTGGAAATGAACTGCCGTCAGGTCATGTTGTGCAATATGAAATTTTCTGTCAGCGTACAGATATGACATGATGCAAACACATATATGAATATTATTTCTAGACAGCTGAAGAATATCCTGTTGTTGTGATGTGATGTTTTTACAACTTTGAATTGTAAATAAACTTATAGGTATTGACTAGGTGGAACCCACATACTAGTTTTTCAACTTATCATTTCTAACATAATGAGACAAATAGGCAGACATAAAGACACCTGGTTGAAAAACGGGACATCTGATCACTTTAGTTTAGAGGTACACATGCTACCATTACGCTGCATGGCTGGCATATTTGTGTGCTAGAAAACTCCAATTAGAGTAAGATTTGAGTGTATGGGGCCCTCATCACAATTACTTGATATGAGAACCGGCAGAGATCCAAAGGAAAGCAGCACGATTTGTTCTGGGTGATTTCCAACAAAAGAGTAGTGTTACAAAAATGTTGCAAATTTAGAGCTGGGAAGACTTAGGAGTAAGGAGACGCACCACTCAACTGAGCGGTATGTTACATGCTGTCAGCAGAGAGATGGCATGGAATGACATTAGTAGATGAATACGCTTGAGTGGAGTTTTTAAAGCTAGGAAAGATTATAATATGAAGATCAAGTTTGGATTCAGGAGGATAAATTGGGGCAAATATTAATTTATAGGAAGAGGAATTAGGGATTGGAATAATTTATCAAGGGAAATATTCGATAAATTTCCAAGTTCTTTGAAATAATTTAAGGAAAGACCAGGTAAACAACTGATAGGGAATCTGCCACCCCGGCGACAACTTTAAATGCAGGTCACTGACAGTGATGGAAAGAATACAAGGAAATAGTAACTGGACTCAATTGTAGTTACTTGAGAAACATTTTGCTCAATTATGATTACAGTACAAATCACTTGTTTTTAAAGTAATCAGTAAAATTACAATTTCTTCACAGAATGTTAGTCTTAAGGAAATCACTGATTCTTTTTTTTTCTTTTTTTTTTTTTTTTTCGCTAGGGGCTGGTGAGGTGCTTCTGCTTCTCTGTCTGTATTTATCTTCAATTTCACATATGTTTCATTAATGTTACTAAATTTTAGCTTTCTTTCTCTACTGGCAATCTTACACTTGATAGTTTATCATACTGTCACAAAATGGTAATAGTGTCCCCTCTCGTATATTTGGCTTTTCTACCTCCTTGATTTTAAATCTCTTAATGATATTTTTTCTTTGAACTTTGGAGTAAAGAAAATATGGAGTCCAGAAACATGATGCAGGCCTTCTTACTATATTTTAACATTTATAATAGATTCAAATGATGTTATACTGGAGATTTGCGCAGAATCTATAATTCTTTATCTTTACTTAACTTGGTAAGTTTGTGACTCTTATGTCCACATTATCTTGATTAATTCTGTGCCTTTTGTACTCTGCCTTACCGGTTGCACTTTGGTTACTGTTCAACTGAACATTATGCTTTGAAGGTATTGCCATATTATTTCACCCTTTGTTTGGATTTTTGCCTAATTTTGACGTCTCGCTGCATTATATGTATGTTCTTACCTCAATTCCCACCTTATTTATATATATCACTTCAATGTTGTGGCACGATACAGTCTATTCCAATATTGTTGGTGTGAATGATATCTCTGTTATTACATGCCTGATATTTTGGACCTCTTGTCAGGGATTTCATCGATGTCTTATGCTTGGACAGTCTTAAGGTTTCTAAGTCTGCTTTGTAAATGCCTTCGTGGCATTTATCATCAAAGCTGCTTTCTTGAGACCTTGTGGTGTTTATATAGATCATGGTTTTGTACATATCTATTCTGGTAATTTGGGCCATCTACGGTATTATCCCTGGTATTATTATATTGAGTGACTTTGCCTTTTCGTGCATTTCTACATGGTACTTTGAATTGGTAAGATGCCCAATTTTTGTATGTTTGTCGTGTGGATGAGTGTGAACAGATCGGATTTTCATGCACAATCAAGGAGAAAGATTTATTTCAACCTTAGTTTTTATTTTACTCTGGATTAATATTTTATTATACTGACCCGCCCTTACATCCCATTTGTGTCTTGCCTTTGTGTGACCTAGTGGTAACCTTATCCTTTTACTTTTGGGCTCTTTTGGAGATAGTCATTTTATTTTTCTGCACAAATCTTTACCTTTTTTCCTTTCATTTGATACCTGTCTACATGTGATGCAATTCTGCCCTCTTTTAGTTTCCTCTTTGCCTTAAGTCATTATTGAGGAGCTTTTTTACCTCCGGGGTCTGTACCTTCTATGTGGTGCATTATATATTATTTTCGAATAACATCAAAATCTATCATCTCTGAGGTAAACAGGATGTTAGGCCAATAGTTTTCTCCTGACAAAAGAATGAGTGGGGACCATAGCCCATCTCTGGTAATGAAATATGCAAACTGTATTATCCCATGAAGGTCGCTAGGAAGACAACCTTCACACACAATCATTTGTGAGTACTCTCTAAAAGAATTTACGACCTATGTGGCTTTTTTCCTTGTTATGAATTTATTTTTCATTAGAACATTTGATTTTAAATAAATTCATGTTTAAGTCTTATTTCTTTCCTTCCTTTGCCGGTAGCAAGGTTGGTTTCGTTGGGTTTATATTACATAGGACAGAAGGAGTCCAACTTCAAACAGTTTCTTGTTTGTTATGATCGACAATTTATCGGACCTAATACTTTTCCACCACATTGCCCCTCTGTGTAATAGACTCTGCTTTATCCCCCTGTATTATCGTGATCTCTTCATTTGCGTTTTTCTCTGTGTTATCTCTGCTGTTTCATAATGCTGTGTTTGGAGTAACCAGAGGGATGTGGGGTGACACTGGAATAATGCAATGTTTGCAAGGAAAAGGAATATATTTTTTCATTATTTTTTTTTTTTTTTTTTTTTAGCATCGAGGCATTGGTGAGACTAAACATGGTACATTGGAATTTTTGAAATTATCTTTTCCCATCATTTTTATTTTAGTTAATGACTTTAAACATTTGAAATGATTTTCCATTTAATAAAGTTCTTGTTTGTACATCCCACTAACTACTTTTATGGTTTCCGGAGATGCCAATGTGCTGGAATGTTGTCCCACAGCAGTTCTTTAACGTACCAATAAATCTACTGACACTAGGCTGACGTATTTTAGCACCTTCAAATACCACTGGACTGAGCCAAGATCGAACTTGTCAAGTTGGGCTCAGAAGGCCAGCTTTCTACCGTCGGAGCTACCCAGCCCAGCATTTTTCATTTACTTCACAAATAAATTAATTGGTTCTTAAAATTCTCATCACTAGTGATGCAAACTCCAGTGTCTCTGCTGATACTGGTGTGCATAGTGGCAGTGCCAAACGCGTCACTGTGCCAAAACACCGGTGCCGTGGCACTGTCAGTGCCACGGTGACTACTTATTCATTGGACTCGTATAAAAAGTTTATGCTTCATGTATTGACAGAAAAAGGAACTACACACAGATATACTATAATTTATATTAATATTTACATGCAAAATACTACAAAATAACCCTCAAATATAGTTTCCATTCACATTCAAGAACAGTATTTTTTTCACTTTATTTGCTGACAGTCTGTTTCATCTGTTAGTAAAAATTTACATCCAAATACTAAAAAACAACCCTCAAATAAATTTTCCATTCACATTAAAGAACAGTATTCTTTTTCACTTCATTCGCTGACAGTCTGTTAGTGAAAATTTGTCCAGCTTTCGAAAACACACCTTTGGCAGACTAGGATGTTGCTACAACACACAACTTCCAGACAGGTAAATAGTAAAGATTGGGATACTGAAGCTTTCTTCCCAACCACCATTTTAACGGATCTCCTGCCTAGCTATTAAGGGGTCTTCCAGGTACGACGAAGCATATGCCGTTTTAAACATGTTATCGTCGATTTGAATGATATACAAGATTTACAAATATCTTACACTGCTATGTACTGGTTTTTATCATCTGGAGTGAAGGGCTAGATTTTCGTCTGTCTGCCATTGACACCAAATTCAAGACAATCGATAATATAACGAAAGAGAATAAAGCATAGCGTGGCACGGTCTGGCATTACTTGGTAGGAGGGGGTGACCAGTAGGTACTGTAGAAGCGACCTGTCCTGGCGCACTGCCATTGACACCGGCACGGATCTGAGAAGCACTGGCCTGTACGTGCCGTGCCGTGCCGTTCGCACGAGGCAGTCATGTGGCCACACACAACAGTGCTTCATTCGGCAACAGTGCTAGCTGCCAGTGCCCGCCAATCCGCCATACCGTTCGATGTACTCATGGAAAAGCAGACTTGATTGATGTGTGTTCCTGTCCTTACTAAAGGTATAAATAAGGTCAATATTCACGTCACACACCTTTTTATTCTTGTGAACGTTTCACAGATTTATTTTTATGGCAGTGCCACTGGCACTGGTTCACTTTAAATTGTGGCACCGTGTCTACCAAGCCATCTCTGGAACCGGTGCCAAAGCACGGTGCCAGTGCCTTCCTTACATCACTATTCATCACTAATTCTCAACATCTTAAGGGGGGGAATATGTACATCTTTGCATTTACTGAAAAGATGCCCTACAGGGGCACTTGAAGGAATGCTTGTGTTTAATATCAAGAACATCGATGGAATGCCTTTGGAAGTACCAGAGAGGTAAGAAAGTACCTCATCCAGAACTGGTAAAGCTACTGGTTCTGCTGTAGTAGAACTGAAAAGTTATCATAATTTATTTTTTAACATTTCTGCTTTCTTGCAATGTATGAAGGTTGGAACTTTAATAGTGGCAACTATTTAATTACAACTGATACAAAGAAACCTCCTGCAGGTACTGCCACCTTGACAAAGGTGGGTGTTTCTGAAGGTTTCCGTGCTCAAATGACCCCTGGAGCTATGCCAGCAGGAGCTACGGCTCCTGGTAGGGCCACCCAAGCTGGACAGGTCTAAGAGACAGACTAAGAGCAGTACCCTGGTCCTCCAGGTTGGTGGCTGGGCGTGGTGTCAACAACCCTACCCTGGAAAACAAGGCGCTTGTCACAGAACCAAAAGACAAAGGAAATCTGACGGATGTAATGGATAACGACCCTGGCAATGAAAAAGGCACATAAATTGGTATTTTGTGACATGGAATGTGAGAAGACTGAGTCAACCTGGAGGATTACTGAATCTAAAGAAGGAAATGAAGAAATATAATGTGATGGTGGTAGCAATACAAGAGATAAAATGGAATGGAAGTAGATACTTGGAACTGGGACACACACCTTGTCGTATAGCTGTGAAAACAGGATATGGAGGTACAGGGTTCCTTGTTGATAATGCATATAAGAATATCATATTGAACTTTAAGCCCATTAATGATAGAATTTGTGTTCTTCAAGTAAAAGCCTGCTTCTTAAATATATCTTTCATGTGTACAAATGCACCAACAGAAGATACAGAGACAGCAGAAAAAGATATTGTTTATGAACTAGAACAAGAATTGGCACTAAGTGGCAAAGTTTGATAGTAAAGTGGTTATAGGGGACTTCAACACCCAAGTGCAAAGAGAAACTGCTTACAGGAAAACAGCTGGAAAGGAGTGTTTGTAGGAGGTTTCGAAGGATAATGGTAAAAGGTTCATTGATTTTGCTATGGGTAATAACGTGCTTATTAAAAGCACATGGATGTAAAGGAAGAATATAAGCAAAGTAACATGGTGCTCCCCCGATGGGATCACAAAGAAACCAAATTGACCATGTGCTTATTAGAAGGACGCCATGTTTCAGATGACCCGGAAGTGGATAGTTGTCGAGGCACAGATGGAGATAGTGATCATTATCTGGTAAGAGTCAAATCAGGCAAAGGATAGCCAACTACAGAGAGACTGAGAGAGCTGTTATACCCAGGTTTGATGATGCTAAATCAAGAAAGGATGAAAATATAGCACAGCGATTTGCAACGGTTTTGACAAATAGCCTTGATGAAATGGAAGATTGGACAGGAGACAGTATTGAAGTAAGGTGATAAATGGTTAAAGATATAATATACAAAATGGTAAAAACTATTTCAGACAGAAAGAAACAATTGAGAATTCAGCACTCGTTTGATGAAAATTGAAGAAAGGAATGAAGCAAGAAGGAGAATGTTACAGAGAAAAACAAGAACTACTGTAGAAGAATACAGGGAGAAGAGAAAGAAAGCAGAAAATGAATGTAGGAAGAAAAAGAGAATTTGAGAAACAGTGGACTGAGGAGTAAGAAGAGAGAAAGACTGCTCAGGAAACTAGAGAGTTTCATATAAGGGTTAAAGATATAAAGAAAGGATTTCTATTCAGAGCAGTTTTCTGTGAAGATACGGAGGGAAATCTGATTGGAAGTAAAGATCATATGTTAGACAGATGGGTGGAGTATTTTAGTGAATTGCAAAATACGGAATCAGTATATGAAGGTGGGGTTGAAGATGGACAGAGATGGGGTAGGAACAAAGCAGAGAAGAGGTGGACCTAGAATCAATCAAGGAACCTACATTGCAAGAAGTTAAAGATGGAATTAAGGCTCTTAAAAACAATAAGGTGCCAGGAGAAGAAAACATTACAGAATAAATTATCAAATATGGAGGTGAGAAACTAACAAGGTGGCTGCATGAGATTATGGTAGAGATATGGCAAAAGGAGAAAATTCCAGAGCAATGGAATATAGCAATACTCTGCCCTACACATGAGAAGAATGATAAAGCAGACTGTGGGAATTATAGAGGAATAGCACTGCTATGTATTGCTTATGAAGTTTTAGCAAAATCATAGCTGGGAGGCTGAGACCAAACATTGAGGATTTTTTTTTTTAATTTTTTTTTTTTTGCTAGTGGATTTACGTTGCACCGACACAGATAGGTCTTATGGTGATGATGGGATATCAAAGGGCTAGGGGTTGGAAGGAAGCAGATGTGGCCTTAATTAAGGTGTGAAAAAGGGAAACCATAGAAAACCATCTTCAGGGCTGCCGACAGTGGGATTCGAACCCACTATCTACCGAGTGCAAGCTCACAGCTGCGGGCCCCTAACCGCACGGCCAACTCGTCCAGTGAAGAATATCTAGGAGATTACCAGTGTGGATTCAGAATTAAGAGATCTACTATGGACCAGATTTCTACTATGAATCTGAAAAATGTAATGAGTATAACATTGATGTTCACCAGCTGTTTATTGATTTTAAACAAGCATATGATAGTATCAGAAGGGATCAGCTATGGAAGGCAATGAAAGAGGCAGAAATACCTAACAAACTGACAAGATTGGTTCAAATGACTCTGGCAACAACATTGAAAACCTACAACCTGTTTTCCAGTCAATGACCGGGTCAGGGATGGGATGAATGAAGCCCCCAACTTGCGGCGAGGATAGGAATTGTGCCGGCTGCTGAGGCCTGTTGCACTCCTCTGGGGCAATGATTAATGACCGACAGAAGAAACGAAATGATAGTAGAGAATGTTGCTGGAATGAAAGATGACAGGGAAAACTGGAGTACCCGGAGGAAAACCTGTCCCACCTACGCTTTGTCCAGCACAAATCTCACATGGAGTGACCGGGATTTGAACCAAGTTATCCAGCGGTGGGAGGCCGGCGTGCTGCCACCTGAGCCACGGAGACTCTATTTTGGCACCAACATTATGTAAAGTAAAGGTTGAGGGTACTTTATCAAAAGCTTTTGAAGTTAACCAAGGATTGCGACAGGGTGCTATACTCTCCACTAGTGATGTAAGGAAGCCACTGGCACCGTGCTTTGACATGAGTGCCGGAGACAGCATAGTAGGCAAGGTGCCACGATTTAAAATGAACCAGTGCCAGTGGCACTGCCATAAAAATAAATCTGTGAAATGTTTACAAGAGTAAAAAGGTTTGTGACGTGAATATTGACCTTACTTATATCGTTAGTAAGGACAAGAACACACATCAATCAAGCCTGTTTTTCCATGAGTACATCGAACACTATGGCGGGCACTGGCGGCTGGCACTGTTGCGGAACGAAGTACTATTGTGTGTCGCCACGTGGCTGCCTCGTGCGAACGGCATAGCACGTACAGGCCAGTGATTCTAAGGTCCGTGCCGGTGTCAATGGCAGTGCGCCAGGACAGATCGCTTCTACAGTACCTACTGGTCACCCCTTCCTACCAAGTGCTGCCGGACCGTGCCACGCTATGCTTTATTCTCTTTCGTTATATTATTGATTGTCTTGAATTTCGTGTCAATGGCAGACAGACGAAAATCTAGCCCTTCACTCCAGATGATAGAAACCAATACACAGCAGTGTGAGATATTTGTAAATCTTGTATATTGTTCAAATCGACGATAACATGTTTAAACCGGCATATGCTTCGTCGTACCCGGAAGACCCCTTAATAGCTAGGCAGGCATATCCGTTAAAATGGTGGTTGGGAAGAAAGCTTTAGTATCCCAAAATTTACTATTTAGCTGTCCGGAAGTTGTGTGTTCTAGCAACATCCACGCCTGCCGAAGGTGTGTTTTTGAAAGTTGGTCAAATTTTCACTGACTGACTGTCAGCGAATAAAGTGAAAAAAATACTGTTCTTGAATGTGAATGGAAAACTTATTTGAGGGTTATTTAGTAGTATTTTGCATGTAAATATTAATACAAATTATGGTATATCTATGTGTAGTTCCTTTCTTTGTCAATACAAGAAGTATAAACATTTTTATACGAGTCGAATGAATAAGTTGTCATCGTGGCACTGACAGTGCTGCGACACCGGTGTTTTGGCACGGGTGGTGTGCACACCAGTGTCAGCAGAGACACTGGTATTTTCATCACTACTCTCCGCCCTTGTGTTTAACATTGCCTTGGAGAGGGTAATGCGAATAATACAAGAGAGCAACCCAGGTGGAATAATGCTTTATCGAGTGGCACAAGAACTTTCATATGCAGGTGATATTGATTTGCTGTCTAGAAGGAAACTGGATCTGAAAGAGAAGTGTGGGAAAACTTAAAAAAATATGGGGCTGAGATAGAACTGACAATCAGTCAAAAACCAAGTACTGTACATGTTAACGTCTAGAAAAATGTATAATGAAGCAGCAAAATGTGTGAATTTGAATGGGAAAGAATATGAATGCTGCAAGGGCTTTAAATATCTAGAGTCCATGGTAGCTGAAAACAATGATATGAGAGAAGAAATACATGCTAGGATAGCAGCTGGTAATAGGAGTTACTTTGCCTTAAGCAAAGCATTTAAAGCAAGAAGCCTTAGTAGGAATTGGAGGCCGACTGTTTATCGCACAATAGTGCGGTGTGGTGATGTATGGTTTGGAGACTTGAATTACGACACAAGGTGATGAGGAGTTGTTACAGAGATGGGAAAGGAAGATACTTAGGAAAGTGAAGGATGGTGGACTTTGGTGAATCAGGAATAATAAGGAAATCAGAGAGCTTAATAAACCAGATATAGTAACAGAAATAAAGAGCGGTAGACTGCGATGATTGTGACATGTAGAAAGAATGGCAGAGAACAGGACAGTAAAGAAAGTTTTTGATGGGAAACCAGAAGGATGTCATATGAGGGGAAGACCAAGGATCAGAACGTTGGAAAATATGGAGGAGGACTTGAGAAGGATGGGAGTTAGAAGATGGAGAACCAAAGCAGTCAACAGAGAAGGCCAAGGGTCTACAAGGGCTGTAGCACTAAACAAGATACAAAAGAGATACATTTTACCAAGTTTTACAGTCCTTCAAAGTAGTCACCAGCATTGTGTACAACCCATTGCCAGTGATACGGAAGTCAGGATACCTATAGCAGCACCTTTTGTGTTGATAGTTTGAATGGAGCGGTCTACTACTGCCCGATGGATCTCTGGTACAGTTCTGAAACGAATGCCACAAAGTGGTTCCTTCATCTTAGGAATCAAGTCAAAGTCACAAGGGCTTCAGTCCAGGAAGTATGGTGGATGGTACAGCAGTTCCCAGCCCCATCGACTGACCAAATCAGCTGGTGGTCTAAGGTAATGTTGTTCCTGATCACTGATGTTTGATTGATACATTAAACAATACCACATGTAAATGAAACCAGTTTGAGAGTTTTAGGTTTAATTTAATATAAAGAATTCCCACAGTAATCTGTCATTGTGTTTAGCTCAATATGTGTTCCTATTTTGTTATATATAATTTTCACTTGTTCCTTCCCATTACATATAAGTTATTGACTTGTTAAGACTCCTTTCTTTCCTAGTTTGTTTGTCCTGTGTTCCTATTATTTTACCATTTGTATACATCTTCACTTTTCACTCTCTCCTTTTCCTACCCATAAGCTCCATGTCGGTACATCTACTGGCATGTAATAGAACTCCTGCGGGACAAAATTCTGGAACCTCGGTGTCTCCAAAAACCGTCTTGATGAGGAGAGATCTATCTGAAAATGTGGAGACTGTCCATGTCTGTGCCCATCCTACTGTGCATTCCCATCTTTCTATATACCACTAGAAATATTTCACTTGTTTCTTTCCATTATTTTTGTACATACCTCAAGTTTTTTATGAAGCTTAGCCGTAGAAATGGGGTCTAAGTTTGCTTCAGTAATTACATCTGCTATCTGAGCATCTTTTGCCTCAAGAGCCTGAGAAAGAGCAATAATTTTTCTCTCCAGTACGGCAGTCTTCAACCCAATCTTTTCCTGCATATCCATGAGGGCTTGCTTGAAACGATTTCGCAGTTCATTACGCTCATCCTGTATCTAAGGAACAGAAAAAAATTGTAAATTATTATATATATATATATATATACAGTAAAATCTCTGATAGCTTTAATTTGCAAATAATTAGGCCTGTATTAATATAAAAAACAGTACTGTATTTAAGTACAGTATAAAACATAAGTGAAATATAAAAATCTCAACCAAAGTTCATGTTTCTTTTAAACAGTTTTTTTTTAAATTTTTTTTTTTAAAGGCTGTTATCATAGCCTGTTTAACTCGCTGCAGCCTTATTCCTTTTGCCAGCTGTGCTTCAACATACATCTTCATTATAGACTGTTATGCCTTTCAGCATTCAGTCTGCAAGCCTATGTAAATTCACTAATCGCCACTACAATCCTTTATTTCTGTGGCCTCGTCTAGTTCTATATTTCTTATTTTTAAATCGTTAGAAACTGAATCTAACCATTATCATCTTTGTCTCCCACTATTCCTCTTACCCTCCATAACAGAGAATTTTTTCTCCTAGGTAACCAAGCCTCTTCCATTTGCCTCACATGACCCTACTACCAAAGCCGGCTTATGAGTACAGCTTCATGCACCAAGTTCATTCCTAACTTAGCCTTTATCTCCTCATTCCAAAACCCTCCTGCCATTGTTCCCACCTACTTGTACCAGCAATAATTCTCGCTACTTTCATATCTGTTACTTCTAGCTAATAAATAACTCCCATAAAACAAAGTTGGTCTGAAAACAGACTGATGTAAAGATAGTTTTGTCCAGGAGCTCATTCTTACAGAATAATGTTGATCACAACTGCAAGCTCACTGCATTAGCTTTACTGCACCTTGATTCAATCTCACTTACAATACAACCATCCGGGAAGAACACACATCCTAAATACTTGAAACTATCTACCTGTTCCAGATTTGTATCCTCAATCTGACATTCATTTCCCTTAGATTTCTCACCAACTGACATCAATTTAGTCTTGGAAAGGGTAATTTTCATACCATACTCATTGCATCTATTTTTCAAGTTCCAAGATATTACACTGCAGGCTTTAAAGCACAATCTGCCTTAAGACCAAGTCATCAGCATAGGCCAGACTGCTTACTACATTTCCACCTAACTGAATACCTCCCTGTCACTTTATACCTTTCAGCAGATGATCCATGATGATGGTGTGTGGCCTCCGAGGAGGCTTGGTGCAGGTTTTTTGAGTTGACGCTGTATAGGCGACCTGATGATCCATGTAAACTATGAATAACAAAGGTGAAAGATTACAGCCTTGTCTAGACCCTGTAAGTACCTTGAACCAAGAACTCATTCTACCATCAACTCTCACCGCAGAAAAATTGTCAACATAACTGCATTTGATTAATTTTAATAATTTATGCTTAATCCCATAATCCCCCAGTACGGTGAACATCTTTTCCCTCAGTACTCTGTCATATGCCTTCTCTAGACCTATGAAACATAAATGTCTTTTCCTTTCACAGCATTTTTCAATTACCTGGCGCATACTGAAAATATGATCCTGACAGCCCCTCTGCAGTCTGAAGCCACACTGGTTTTCACCCAACTTCCTCTCAACCACTGATCACACCCTCCCTTCCAAGACGCCAGTGAACATCTTGCTTCAAATATATCATTAATTAAAATGACAGAAAGTGTGTAACGTCGCTTTAGCCAGAAAACCACTACCACATCTGACTGACTGACTGACTGACTGACTGACTGACTGACTGACTGACTGACTGACTGACTGACTGACTGACTGACTGACTGACTGACTGACTGACTGACTGACTGACTGACTGACTGACTGACTGACTGACTGACTGACTGACTGACTGACTGACTGACTGACTGACTGACTGACTGACTGACTGACTGACTGACTGACTGACTGACTGACTGACTGACTGACTGACTGACTGACTGACTGACTGACTGACTGACTGACTGACTGACTGACTGACTGACTGACTGACTGACTGACTGACTGACTGACTGACTGACTGACTGACTGACTGACTGACTGACTGACTGACTGACTGACTGACTGACTGACTGACTGACTGACTGACTGACTGACTGACTGACTGACTGACTGACTGACTGACTGACTGACTGACTGACTGACTGACTGACTGACTGACTGACTGACTGACTGACTGACTGACTGACTGACTGACTGACTGACTGACTGACTGACTGACTGACTGACTGACTGACTGACTGACTGACTGACTGACTGACTGACTGACTGACTGACTGACTGACTGACTGACTGACTGACTGACTGACTGACTGACTGACTGACTGACTGACTGACTGACTGACTGACTGACTGACTGACTGACTGACTGACTGACTGACTGACTGACTGACTGACTGACTGACTGACTGACTGACTGACTG
This sequence comes from Anabrus simplex, assembly GCF_040414725.1. NCBI lineage: Eukaryota > Metazoa > Arthropoda > Insecta > Orthoptera > Tettigoniidae > Anabrus > Anabrus simplex. The sequence goes on from NC_090266.1 coordinate 55,022,975, forward strand.
ACTGACTGACTGACTGACTGACTGACTGACTGACTGACTGACTGACTGACTGACTGACTGACTGACTGACTGACTGACTGACTGACTGACTGACTGACTGACTGACTGACTGACTGACTGACTGACTGACTGACTGACTGACTGACTGACTGACTGACTGACTGACTGACTGACTCATCATCGCCGAGCCAAAACTACTGGACATAAAGAAATTAAATTTTGGGGATACATTCATAATAACATGTAGGTGCTCGCTAAGCGAGAATTTTTTGATATTCCGTCGCTAAGGGGGTGAAAAGGAAGGTGAATTTTTAAAATGAGGAGATCTGTATCTCAAAAACTTAAAAGTTTACAGACGTAAAAATTGGTATTTGGAATTTCCTTTAAAAATAAAGAAACACGTATTTTTTTTGTTTTTGGAAATACCCATTAAGGGGGTGAAAAAAGGGGGAAAACGGGTTGAACACCTTTTATGAGGAGACATATCTCAAAAACAAGTTATTACAGACATGAAAATTGAAATTTGGAATCTCCTTTGAAAATAAAGAAACACGTATTTTTGTGTTTTTGGATAATCCAATGAATAGGGGTGAACAGGAGTGAAAAAACGGGGCAAATTTTTTAAAGGAATATATCTGCAAATTATCTCAGACACGTAACATATTACAGATCTGAAAACTGGTGTTTGGAATTTCCTGTAAAAGTAAAGGAACAATAAATATTTCAATTCGGAAAATCCACTTAAGGGGAACTGAAAGAGGGGGTGAATTTTTAAAATTAGCGTATCTACAGTATATCTCAAAAACTTAACATGTTACAGACGTGAAAAATGGTATTTGGAATCTCCTTCAAAAATAATGGTTTTCGGGAAAAACCCTTAACGGGGAGGGGGGGTGAAAGAATTGAAAAATTAGTTGAATTATCTGTATGAGAACGTATATATATATATATATATATATACCAAAAAATCTAAAGAGGTTACAAACGTGAAAACTGGTATTTGGAATCTCCTTTAAAAATAAAGAAACACGCATTTGGTGGAGGAATCAACCTGGTTCGGGGGGGAGTTAACTGAGATTAATTCCTTTTACGAGGATACATATATCTCAAAGACTGAAGATGTTACAGTAGTGATAATTGGTATTTGGAAGCTCTTTTAAAGAAACGGGTACTGTTTGTTTTCAGAAAATTCACTTGAGTGAGGAGTGTGAAAGGAAGTAAAGAAATTGAATTCCTTTTCAGGAGAAACTTATATCTCAAAACTGAAGGTTACAGATGTGGAAATTGGTAATTGGAATCTCCTTTAAAAATAAAGAAACACGCACTTTTTGTGTAGGGGTAACCAACTTAACAGGCGGGGGTGGAGTGAAAAAGGAGTTGAATTCTTTTCATGAGGATACATATATCTCAAAACTGAAGATGTTACAGTCGTGATAATTAGCATCTGGAAGCTCCTTTATAAACAAAGAAAAAAGTTTGGTTTTTTTTTCGGAAAATTCACTTAAGGGGGAGGGTGAAAGGAAGTGAAAAAATTTAATTTTTTATGGGGAAACATATATCTCAAAAACTTACGGTTACACATGTGAAAATTTGTATTTGGAATCATCTTAAAAAATAAATAAACCAGGCACGCATTTTTGGAGGTGGGGGGAATCAACTTAACGGGATGGGGTGAAACAGGAGTTGAATTCTTCTTATGAGATGTCAGACGTATGAACATTTGTATTTGAAATCTTCTTTCGAAGTAAAGTAACATGTGTTATTTTGTCTTTGGAAAATCCACTTAAGGGGGGTGAATGAATTGAAAAATTAGTTGGATTCTTTGTATGAGGATACTTATATCTCAAAAACTAAAGATGTTAAAGACGTGAAAATTAGTATTTGGTATCTCCTTTAAAAATTAAGAAACAAGCATTTGTTTCTTTCAGAAAATCAAAGTAAGGGGTGTGGGGTTGAAAATAAGTAAATGAGGAGTTGAAATATGTTTATGAGGATACTTTATCTTAAAAACTGAAGCTGTTGCAGACGTGAAAGTTGGTATTTTGAATTTCCTTTCAAAATAAAGGAACACATATTTTTTGTTTTCAGAAAGTCCACTTAAGGCAGGAGAGAGGTGGAAAGAAGTGAAGAAGAAGAAGTTAAATTTTTTATGAGTATACCTTTATCTCAAAACTGAAGGTGAACATGAAAACTGGTATTTGGAATCTCCTGTAAAAATAATGAAACATGTATTTTTTTTTCTTCGGAAAATCCAATTAAGTGGCTGAAAGAATTGGAAAAGCGGGTGAATTTTTAAAATGAATACTGGTATATCTACATTATATGTCAAAAACTGAACATGTTGGAGACAAGAAACTCAGTATTTGGAAAGTCCTTTAAAAATACAGCAACATGTACCTTTTCGTTTTCGAAGAAGGCACTTAACGGGGGCTGAAAAGAAGTTAAAAATAGTTGAATTAATTTTTATGAGGATACTTATATCTTAAAAACTGAAGATGATACAGTCATGAAAATTGGTATTTGGAATCTCCTTTTGAAATAAAGAAAGAATGTATTTTTGTTTTCGGAAAATACACTTTGGGGTGGAGATGGGGGAAGGACTGATCAAGGGGTTGAATTATAGGGAGATACTTATGTATATCTCAAAAAATGAAGATGTTACAGATGTGGGAATAGGTTTTTGGAATCTCCATTAAAAATAAAGAAGCATGTATTTATTTTTTTGACTTGAGTGAAGACTGTTTCTCACATGTACAGTTGTAGGTCGCGTGGATGTCTTAGCCCCTAAAGGTAATACAACAAACATTGTTTACAAAGAATTTCTGGGGTAAATGATACTCAATTTTTGGGTGAGATTTTATACTTTAGGAATTTTCAGATAATGTCTTAGTACAATACCGAGGAACGATTACTTTGATCAAATTACGAAATCCACGCGAGCACAGCCGCGGGTAATTGCTTCGATAGAAGGCAATTCGGTTTTAGGAAAGGTTATTCCACTGAAGCTCAACTTGTAGGATTTCAGCAAGATATAGCAGATATCTTGGATTCTGGAGGTCAAATGGACTGTATCGCGATTGACCTAAAGCATTTGATAGGGTGGATCATGGGAGACTACTGGCAAAAATGAGTGCAATTGGACTAGACAAAAGAGTGACCGAATGGGTTGCTATATTTCTAGAAAATAGATCTCAGAGAATTAGAGTAGGTGAAGCTTTATCTGACTCTGTAATAATTAAGAGGGAAATTCCTCAAGGCAGTATTATCGGACCTTTATGTTTTCTTATATATATAAATGATATGAGTAAAGGAGTGGAATCGGAGGTAAGACTTTTTGCGGATGATGTTATTCTCTATAGAGTGATAAATAAGTTACAAGATTGTGAGCAACTGCAACGTGACCTCGAAAATGTTGTGAGATGGACAGCAGGCAACGGTATGTTGATAAACGGGGTTAAAAGTCAGGTTGTGAGTTTCACAAATAGGAAAAGTCCTCTCAGTTTTAATTACTGCGTTGATGGGGTGAAAGTTCCTTTTGGGGATCATTGTAAGTATCTAGGTGTTAATATAAGGAAAGATCTTTATTGGGGTAATCACATAAATGGGATTGTAAATAAAGGGTACAGATCTCTGCACATGGTTATGAGGGTGTTTAGGGGTTATAGTAAGGATGTAAAGGAGAGGGCATATAAGTCTCTGGTAAGACCCCAACTAGAGTATGGTTCCAGTGTATGGGACCCTCACCAGGATTACCTGATTCAAGAACTGGAAAAATCCAAAGAAAAGCAGCTCGATTTGTTCTGGGTGATTTCCGACAAAAGAGTAGCGTTACAAAAATGTTGCAAAGTTTGGGTTGGGAAGAACTGAGATAAAGAAGAAGAGCTGCTCGACTAAGTGGTATGTAGGTTATAAATTTCATCTTCTTTGTCCGTATTGAAGATCTACTTGTGATACAAATTCTTATAATTTTGTTAATTAACACCTATTCAATACAATAATAACATAGTACAAACTTACATATTTACTCCTAGCCTCTTGAGAACTACTTGTTGTTCTGTTTGCACCAAACAATTACGCAGCAGAAAGAAAAATATACCAACAAGCCATTATGGAACGTACGAGAACATTTTAAATCCAATATCACATTAGAAAGTGTTTCATAAACAAGTTTGTTCACGAACAATATTATCCTATTGACAATATAAAATTAATGCCAATACATTTGTATAAATGTTACTCCAGCAACGAGAACAAATCAAATGTCCATAACATAGACAATTATCAACTGCAGAAAATTGTCAATATGGTTTACGAAGTTTAAACGACAATCATACAAGTTAAGCAACATGAATCAATACAATTAGCCAGATCTCAAAAGTTTTTTGTTTTTTATTTATTTTTTATTTTTTAAACAATTTAAAAGATGTTCACCAGATGAGTTTCGTCAATAAAATGTTAGACTTAAATAGATTTTAGACAAAAAGTTTTAACTTAAAGACATAATTTTATTGTTGTGTGAGTTTTAAAATTTGTCAGTTAGTTTTATAGGAATAATCTTGATCCAAAAGAATTGTTTCATGATCTTATACAACCTTAAGTGAATGATAGTTGGCTGATGATGCTCACGAAAAAGGAGCGAAACATGTACCATATAAACATCTTAATAAATATGTAAGTTTGTACTATGTTATTATTGTACTGAATAGGTGGTAATTAACAAAATTATAAGAATTTGTATCATAAGTGGTATGTTCCGAGCTGTCAGCGGAGAGATGGCGTGGAATGACATTAGTAGACGAATAAGTTTGAGTGGCGTTTATAAATGTAGGAAAGATCACAATATGAAATTAAAGTTGGAATTCAAGAGGACAAATTGTGGCAAATCTTCATTTATAGGAAGGGGAGTCAGGGATTGGAATAACTTACCAAGGGAGATGTTCAATAAATTTCCAATTTCTTTGAAATCATTTAGGAAAAGGCTAGGAAAGTAAAGCAACAGATAGGGAATCTGACACCTGGGCGACTGCCCTAAATGCAGATCAATATTTATTGATTGATTGATTGATTGATTGATTGATTGATTGATTGATTGATTGATTGATTGATTGATTGATTGATTGATTGATTGATTGATTGATTGATTGATTGATTGATTGATTGATTGATTGATTGATTGATTGATTGATTGATTGATTGATTGATTGATTGATTGATTGATTGATTGATTGATTGATTGATTGATTGATTGATTGATTGATTGATTGATTGATTGATTGATTGATTGATTGATTGATTGATTGATTGATTGATTGATTGATTGATTGATTGATTGATTGATTGATTGATTGATTGATTGATTGATTGATTGATTGATTGATTGATTGATTGATTGATTGATTGATTGATTGATTGATTGATTGATTGATTGATTGATAGTAAAAAATAAAAATAATGCTCACAACTGAGTAACTCAGACTAAGGCAATATAGTAGGTCAGGGGTTCTTAAAGTGTGGTACGCATACCAGTACTGGTGCACGAGCCTTTGGATAGTGGTATGCACGGTTATTAGAAAAATATTTTGTAATCTGCTGTATTTACAAAAAGTATATTCCTGTATTTTTCTTTATTACTTAAAAATTCACAGCTATTATTATTATTATTATTATTATTATTATTATTATTATTATTATTATTATTATTATTATTATTATTATTATTATAACTACCACGGAGAATAAGGAATTGTCCAACACATCACCAGTGACATATGACTCGGAGGAAGATCAAGGAAAATGGGAAACGTTTCTGTCCAAGAAGAAGAGAAAGAAGAAGAGTGAGGATAGGAAGCATGAAGATATCCCAACGAAACAGGCCAGTAATAATCCTGGAAGTACAGTGCTTAGCGAAAGTGGGAAACGATCTCATTCTAAATCTAGTAGTCGTTCAGAAGCTGTAATCATCAAACCAATGAATGGTAAGACTTTCGCTGATGTTCTGAAGGATATCAGGGACAGGGTGAAGCCGGAAGACAGTGGAGCAGGCATTCGATCTATCCGTAAAACAATAGCGGGAGCTGTTCTTCTTGAATTTAACAAAACAACTAAGATTGAAAATAGGGAGGTATTCAGTAATTCTCTGAGAGATGCCCTCGGACGAGATGGAAATGTAAAGGCTTTAATCCCCCAAACTACACCGGAGATTCGAGACATGGATGGTATCACTACCGCCGCAGACGTGGAGGAAGCTGTAAAACGAGATTCCGGCAATCCCCATGGAGAACTGAAAATATCAGTCTCGAAACCGAACAGCTGGGGACAGAAACTTGCCATCTTTGAAACCAAAGATGAGGACGCTCAGAAACTACTGGAAGCTGGAAGAATCAAGATAGGATGGCTATACTGCAGAGTACGAGCTAGAACCATGCTACCTCGCTGCTTCCAATGCCTATCATATGGACACCTGGCAAGGAACTGCACAGGCCCCGACAGAAGCAAGCTCTGTTTTAAGTGTGGAGAATCTGGCCACAAGGCAGTAGACTGTAAAAAGAACAATCCACGATGCATGCTTTGTACAGACAAGGGTGTCAATGAAGCTGAACGGAATCATATTCCTGGATCGGGAGCATGTGTAATATTTCATGAAGCTCTGGAAAAGGCAAAAAATTATAGTAAATGATGCGAATACTTCAAGCAAATATGCACAGGAGTCAAACAGCTAACGATCTTATGACACAGCTGATTTACAAGATGGAAGTAGACATCGTTATTATTAGCGAACCATATCAAGAGAGGGACCGTCCAGGGTGGTTTGTGGATAACCTCGGAACAGCTGCAATTTGGATACCAGATCTAGGAAAAGTTCCAGTAACACAGCATGGATGCGATGACGGTTTTGTTTGGGCACAGACTGGCGGAATCACTATTGTAAGCTGTTATTTTACGCCAAATGAATCTGTTTCCAACTTTCAGATGAAACTTGATGGTCTTGAGGACGTAATACGCAGAATGGAAAAAAAACTAGCGGTCGCTGATGATGTAAATGCTCAAGCGTTGGAATGGAGCATGCCACAAACAGACTCCAGAGGACGTCGTATAATGGAGATGGTTGCCAGAACAGGTTTGGTAGTCAACAACATTGGAAATGTGCCAACATTTCGACGGCCAGGATGTCAGGGAACAATACCGGATGTAACCTTCTCATCAGAGGATATTACGCCTAAGATTTCTGAATGGCAAGTGATCGAGAACTACACGGGGAGCAATCATCAATATATCATCTTTTCACTGCTCCAAGAATCTCCTCGAGAAAGAAACATCTTGCGCTGGCCAGCACGGTGGAACGTAGCCGGTATCGACAAGGAAAAGTTCATTGATGTAATTCGGAATGGAATGGACAACATAACTGAAAAATGTTTTGCTCGTAGAGGGAAAGAAGCAGCTGGTGTATGTGTTGAACTCACTATGCAGCTAATCCATCAAGCATGCAACGCCTCAATGTCCCGAAGGAGACCACGAAACAGCAAGCGCCCAGCGTACTGGTGGACTGAAGAGATTGCTGAACTGAGAAAGAATTGTCTGCGACTTCGACGCAGGGCTCAGAGGATGAGAGGCAGTCAAGAGAATACCTCAGTCACAGCGGAGTACAAGTCAGCGAAGAAGGAACTCCGTAATGCAATCAGAAAATGTAAAGCCGATAAATGGTGGGCACTGGCTAAAGAAGTAGAAGATGATCCATGGGGACAAGGTTATAAGATTGTCATGAAGAAACTCGGGACATTTTCAACCCCGAGTGCGAATCCGCAAACAATTAAACAAATTGTGGATACACTATTCCCAGACCATCCAGAGAGGATTGACTGTGAAGATGAAAAAGAACTGGATGATATACCCCTCTTCACTGTAGAAGAGCTGAATAGAGCTATTAGCTCTCTTAGAAACAAGAAAACTCCAGGACCAGATGGTATACCTACAGAAGTGCTAAAGATAATATCAGAACTTTGTCCAGAACTGTTGCTGAATATGTACAATCATTGCCTGCAAACGGGTGTTTTTAGTCCCCGATGGAAAATGGCTCGTTTGGTTCTGATCAGCAAAGGAAAACTTGGCGGTATGCTGGACACAGCTGGAAAAGGCCTGGAGAAACTTCTGCAGCCCAGAATCCTCTCAGCAGTTCAACTAGCAGGGGATCTATCTGTTCGTCAACATGGATTTCAGAGAGGACACTCGACGCTAGATGCAGTGTGGGAGGTGGTGAATACAGCAGAAAGGGCACAAATAGGCAACCATCATTCCCATAAATTGACACTTCTTGTGACCCTGGATGTGAAGAATGCCTTCAATTCGACAAGATGGAGCGACATGTTGGTAGCTCTTGAAGAAACTTTCAAGCTACCACAATATCTTATGCGCATAATGAGAGATTACTTCAAAGATCGCACTCTGTTGTATGATACGGAAGATGGAGAAAAGACAAAGCGTCTGACGGCTGGTGCAGCGCAGGGATCGATCCTTGGCCCAGATCTATGGAACATAATGCATGATGGCTTGTTACGTCTGGAGATGCCAGAGGACACGAAGCTTGTGGGCTACGCTGATGATGTAACCGCCTTGATAGTAGCTCGTAATGTTGAAATGGCTCAAATTAAACTGAACCAGATGATGTGGCGCATAAAAGAATGGATGATGAGCCATAGTCTAACATCAGCCGAACACAAAACGGAGATAGTTCTTCTGACGAGGAAAAGGATCGAAACTCTTGTACCAATGACTGTTGGAGAGTTAGTGATAGAAACATCTGCGAGCCCAAAATATCTAGGAGTGACACTTGACTCCAAGCTCACATTCTGGAATCATATTCAGAGAGCGACAGACAAGGCAGTAAAATACATGACTGCACTTAGCAGACTAATGGGAAATATTAAAGGTCCGAAATCCAGTAAACGACATCTTCTCATGTCGACGGTTCAGTCAGTGCTCCTATATGGCTCTGAAATCTGGGCTGAATCCTTGAGATTTGCTTGGTATCGGAGAAGGATAGCTGCCGTAGAACGGAGAGCGGCTTTACGTATTGCATGTGCATACCGCACAGTTTCCGAACCTGCAATCCTCACGGTGGCAGCAATAGCCCCAATAGACCTACTCGCATTGGAGCGGCATGAAATCTGGCGTACCAAAGGAGAGCTGGGAAAGAAATGTGCAAAGAAGCGTGCCTTCAGTCAACTGATGAGGCAATGGCAACTCAGATGGGAAAGTGACCCTCGAGGCAAATGGACCAAGCGACTGATACCACGCTTGGATATCTGGGTTGAAAGGACCCATTGTGAAGTAAATTACTACCTCACGCAACTTCTAACAGGACATGGATATTTCCGGAAATTCCTGCATAAATTGGGCAGAGCGAGTGACGCAGCATTCATATACTGTGATGACACTGACGATGTATTTCACACCTTTTTTGTATGCGGCCATTGGACAATTCAGAGAAGATGTGTGGAAACTGAACTAGGAGAACTGACAACAGATAATACTATTTCGGTGATGTTGCGAAATCAGGAATCCTGGGATCGCGTGGCAGTGCAAGTGGAGGACATCCTTCGTCAGAAGAAGAAGGATTTGGAAGCATACGAACGTTCGTAAAAGAGAAATGAAGAAAGAAGACGTCTGAAAGACAAAGCACGATATCACCCTGAAGTAATGCGAGAGCGGTTCCGGGGTGATGACACACATCGTGGGAAAAGGGTGTATGGTTTTTAGTGGGTAAGAATCCCACACACTTGTGGAGTGTGGACCCTTCACAAGTGTCTTTTGAAGATTTTCCACAATCTCTCGTTAAAATTTTTTTTATTATTATTATTATTATTATTATTATTATTATTATTATTATTATTATTATTATTATTATTATTATTATTATCCATGTTTCTGAAGACAGGAAGTACATTTGCACACTTCCGTTCTTGAGGAAGTATTTCACAATGATAGGATGTGTTGTCGTTTCCATTATTGCACAGTTTCATGAGTGAAAATGAAATAGTTCATCCTCAACTGGTAAATGATACAACTGAACATTGTGAGAGTCTAATATCAGATTTTGAAGATTATTTTACAGAAAATCTAAAATCAGAATTCTGGATCGGAGCTCCACTTAGTACAACTTATCTATGTGAGAGTGAGTCTTCTTCACTAGAAGTGTGAAGGAAATGACCATGGCCTTAATTAAGGTACTTCTCCAGCATTTACCTGGTGTGAAAATGGAAAAAAATGGAAAACCATCTTCAGCGGCTGCTGGCAATGGGGATCAAACCGAATATCTCCCGAATACAAGCTGAACAATTTGCTGAGTATCAGACATATTTGTTGATTTTGAAAAGGCCTTTGATCCTGTCAACCGGAGGAAAATGTGGAGGGCTATGGAAAAGTTCGGATTCCCACAAAAGATGCTTCATCTTACGCAGGCAATGTATGATAGATATACTTGTCATGTAGAACATAAAGGGAAGCTGTCTGAAACTTTCGCTGTAAAATCTGGAGTAAGACAAAGATGTCTACTGTCACCAATCTTGTTTATCACGACACTGGATTGTATGTTGAAAGAGGCAATGAGTAAAAAACGTGGCACTCAGTGGGGAATTAGTAGTTGACTGGAAAAACTGGATTATGCAGATGACTTCTCTCTTCTTGCAGAATGTTTTCAGGACATGGATATCAAATTTAATGACATAAAAATAGAAGCTAAAGAAGTTGGCTTAAAGATAAATAACAAAAAAGACTAAGGAAATGTGCATAAACCATCATAACAATTTTATTCTAGTGTGACTCTAGATGGAACGGATATAGAAAGGGTAGAGGAATTTTGCTACTGAGGAATGAATGAATCAATGAATCAATCAATCAATCAATCAATCAATCAATCAATCAATCAATCAATCAATCAATCAATCAATCAATCAATCAATCAATCCTGATCTGCATTTAGGACAGTCACCCAGGTGGCAGATTCCCTATCTGTTGTTTTCCTAGCCTTTTTTAAAAGATTTCAAATAAATTGGAAATTTATTGAACATCCTACTTTTAAAGACACCACTCAAAATTATTCGTCTACTAATATCATTCACGCCATCTCTCAGAAAGCATGGAAAGCCAGGATCGAGGTGCTTTTAGAGATGTGGTGATTCGTATAAATAAAGCCAAAGGAGCTTTTGCACAGTTACGACCAAGATGGAGATCCCCTCGCATTCGCGTAAAAACGAAGCTAAGGATATTCATCTTAAATGTTAAATTGGTGTTACTATATGGAAGTGAGACCTAGAAAGTGACCAAAGACATTACCACAAGGTTACAGACTTTTATAAATTGTTTTCTGAGGTATCTTATGAGAATATTGTGGCCAAAGACCATCTCAAACAAAGACCTCTGGGAGGCCACAACTCAAAGTACCATACAGCAACAGATAATGAGAAGAAAATGGAACCGGGCAAGTTGGCCGTGCGGTTAGGGGCGCGCAGCAGTGAGCTCGCATTCGGGAAATAGTGGGTTCAAATCCCACTGTCGGCAGCCCTGAAGATGGTTTTCCGTGGTTTCCCATTTTCACCAGGCAAATGCTGGGGCTGTACCTTAATTAAGTCCACGGCCGCTTCCTTGCCATTCCTAGGCCATTCCTAGGCCATTCCTGTCCCATCGTTGCCATAAGACCTAACCATGTCAGTGCGACGTAAAGCAAGACATGGAGAGAGGTCAAGGCATTGGCATCAGATAGAACAAGTTGGAGAAATTTAGTTGAGGCCCTATGTTCCACCTAGGAATTAAGGGAAATTAGTCAAGTAAGAGTCCATGCATTTGCCTAGTCTGAAAATCACAACAAACAAGGGTTTGGGAATTGGGAAGGGAACTGGTGGATTTTATTACATGTAATGTGCTGATTATGTTGCTGAAAATGGAATCATGTCACGAAGATATCTCTGCTTAAGCTTACCACTGCACGCATAAATATTAGTTTTGTAATGCAGATGAGATTATAACCATTTAACTTCTTTTAAGCAGATGAATGTAGCTGTGTTTATAGAAATGATCTGAGTATACAAAATTTGCTTCTCAACATTTTCATTAGCTATAAAGCCTTTCTTTGACAATTTGTTTAGTACATTTAGGTAACACAATTAACAGATTTGTGACGAAGTTCAACATTACTTTTCCTCTTGCAAGTAGAATTTTTCCATCTCCCGTAGATGGAAGAAAGAGTCTTCCCTTTAAATAGTACTTAGAGTCCAGTTTTGTTGCTTTTCCCTCTCTTTTCTCACATTCCACAAGAGGAACACAATGTCCCACAGAAGACCTGGTGGTGCATATACAGTCTGTCTCTTTTTCTCGTTCAGACTACCTAAAAAATTAGTCAGTTCTCTTTTGAGGCCATTAATTTATCTGGTAATCATTACCATTGTTGGTAAGACTACATCATGTTTTCCTGCCATTACAGGTGGTTTTGGCAGTTATTCCTCATCGTTGTACATCGTATACAATAAAACCTTGTCGTGAAGGTATTTTTTGCAGGTGACAAGAAAGAGAATGTGTTAAGCAAGAAAACGTATTGCTGATTACATAAGTATTAAATATCCAGCAGGGATATGGAGACACTAGATATGTTATTTCCATGCGTGCATTTTACGTCGTGTATGTACGGGTACAGTGAAAGATGTAGGTTATCTACCATTTCTAAAGATGAGACGAGAGTGTTAACCCTTCTCAAGCGTATTACATTTTTGGTTGTGAGTGTAATTCATTTTTGTGATGTTATTCTTATTGTTAACAAACACAAACACTCTGAAAATATACGAAGTTCAGCATAAATATGCTATCCATACCTAATTTCATCAGAATAGATTGCAGGTATCCATTTATTCTGGATGAAATAAATACCGTACTCAGCTGCATGTTTTCGTGCAAAAGTGGCACAAGGCATGCCACACAGTAGTTTTGACTAACATCGTAAAACACTATATTTATTTGTCCCGGTGGGGACACATTTTAAGCCTTTTCCTTCAATATTTTAGACCTGGGCAATTCACCATTGGAAAGTGTATCATTTTGGAATCTTATTCCTACTCTGTTTTAATTTTTTTTTTTTTCGGTACGACTTAGGTCGCTAATTGTAACTGCCATCGTTTACATATGATGTGTTCTACTATTTATTTTCTGGTCCCATGACTCTGGAGTACCGGTAATGGTCTAATGGCGCGACAAGTAGAGAGCGAGTCTGACTTGGTCCACTAGCGAGCCCTATGCTCTGTTGGTGTACCTCGCCTTGGTGGCGTGATTCAGTGCATTGTCGGGAGCCATGCTGTTAGCAAGCTTTGTGCTGTTGCTTTCCACTTTCTTTTACTTTTCCTGGAGTCCTCTTGAGTTCTGGTTTCTTTGAGAGAATCCGTGGCCTCTCATTACTAAGTCCGATAATTAATTAAAGGGCAAGAAATCCTTTAATATTTTGAAATTAATGCGCTGGAAAAACTGTTCATTTTAGGGGCTTCTGCCAGGAGAAAATTTTTCTCATTAATTATTTTATTCTTTAATGTTAATTTTAGTTTTTAATTTAGAGGGCGTCGCTCATCTCAGTGGAAAATATTTTGACTTAATCCAGTCTTATTTTATTTAATTGATTTCTACCTTTTAAATTTAATTTGTCTTAAATGGTGCACCATAAGTTTTAAAGAAGAAAAAAAACGTATTCTTTCAAATAATTGTATACTTCTTGCAAATGAATTATTAATTAAATCTGAATTGTTTAGAGAAAGAAATTTTGGTGTTTTTCTTTCTTCCACTTATTTTTTATGTTTGCCTCGTGGTACTCTATTGTAAATATGTTTTTCATTACGGAAATCTGTAATTCGGCTTCTCGCTGTTTTGGTTTCCCAAATAAATAAATAAAACTTTATTCATTTTATACCGTGCCTATACTTAATTTTGGATCCAACTATTCTTTGTGTTATGGGCCGTCGGCTAACTAGTTGGCGAGTATTTACTGACAATTTTGATGGTTAATTTTTTTAGGGTTTTTGGTCATCTTTGTTCTTTGTTTACTTGTACCAGTAATCGCCAGTACGGATTACATTTTTGGTTGTGAGTGTAATTCATTTTTGTGATCTTATTTTTATTGTTAACCAACACAAACACTCTGAAAATATAAGAAGTTAAGCATAAATATGCTATCCATACCTAATTTCATCAGAATAGATTGCAGGTATCCATTTATTCTGGAAGAAATAAATACCATACACTATATTTATTTAACATTCACAAAACCTGGTTGTAATTCACTTTGTCGCCTAATTCATAATACTACAGTATAGTTACTGAAATAGAAAAATTCATGCACAGCACAATATGTGTGTTGAAATGGGAAACAAACTGAAACTTTATTTATGTTGTAAACTAGAATTTTCTGCAGTCCTGGATACTGATTTGTGACCTCTTACCATTCCATGCCTTCTTGATGACTATATTTGACTTTCTGTCAAATTCTGATGATCAGTCCCATGAATAATACCTAGGTATTCATCGTCTGAATTCGTCCTGTCACTTATGTTGCTCTCATACTCACTTGAATCAGTTTCACTTTTTCACCTATTATCACTCTTTTTTAAGTATTCATCAACACCATCTAGTAGTGATGACTTTATTTCAGACTGTCCGACTCGTTGGCTGAATGGTCAGCGTACTGGTCTTCGGTTCAGAGGGTCCCGGATTCAATTCCCGGCTGGGTCAGGGATTTTAACCTTCATTGCTTAATTCCAGTGGCTCGGGGACTGGGTGTTTGTGCTTTCCCCAACATTCCTGCAACTCGCATACCACACACAACACTATCCTCCACCACAATAACACGCAGTTACCTACACATGGCAGATACCGCCCACCTTCATCGGAGGGTCTGCCTTACAAGGGCTGCACCGGGCTAGAAATAGCCACATGAAATTAATTAATTTTATCTCTGTTTAAAGGAGTTATCCACAGAGTGGTGGGGGAGGGGGGCTGGAGAGTAACGTAGGGAATGCATATAAGATTGGAAGTTCAAATGAAGATACAACCTTCATCTCATTTTTGAACAATTATTGGTACCCTCAGATTCTCAATACAGTAAGCAAGGCAAGAAGCTATTCCCTTTCCATTCAAAACCAATATACTTTAAGGAAACACACTCCTTTATATACAATTTCACAAGTGCTGACCAGGAAGGCTGGCAGGCATTTAGGCCCTGTCAGCATGAGTTTGGAGATTAGGTGCTTTGACCACAGCAATTACCCCAGCACCCTTTCATATCCGAACCTACCATCCACGGCGCCATTTGACAATGTTACCGGCAATAACTCGCTGCACTATGAAATAGATGCTTCTTTCTCTGTCTGAAACTTGTCAGTTAGTGCACAGGCTATGAGTGAACAGTACACAGTGCTGTTCTGAGTAGGAGGAGCGAAACTTTCTTGGTGATAATATATCATCAAAATCATGGACAAGTGGTAAAAAACAATCCTGTGCAAGTGTTTCGTAGAGTGCCTGTTCTACCCAGAAAATAACTAATAAAGAACAGAATGTAAACTTAGTTGTATGTCCACCTTTCATATATGCTTCAGGTCTTGCCAATAAGATTAACTATTCGACAAAAACAAAACTGCACTAATTTCAAGATGATTATCTAAAAACAGGTTTCACTACACTCTTGTGAATAACCAGGAATGGCCACAGTGTGTGCTTTCCTCGGACATTTTAACCAACGATAGTTTGAAACCTGTAAAACTTTCAAGACACTTACAGACAGAACATCCAGAGCATGACAATGAACTATCGACTTTTTTAGGCGTAATGAACAACATTTAAAAGTAAATGTCAAACTCCTAGAAAAGCATGCTACAGTTTCTAAAAAAGCCCCATGAGCATTCCTAGAGGTTTTAATAACTCGCATCACTCGCTGTCACAGGACAATAATAATAATAATAATAATAATAATAATAATAATAATAATAATAATAATAATAATAATAATAATAACATACATACATAATCATTATAGACGATTATGCCTTTCAGTGTTCAGTCTGCAAGCCTCTGTGAATTTACTAAACGTCACCACAATCCTCGATTTGCAACTAGTGCTGTGGCCTCATTTAGTTCTATACCTCTTATCTTTAAATCGTTAGAAACCGAGTCTAACCATCATCGTCTTGGTCTACCTCTGCTTCTCTTACCCTCCATAACAGAGTCCATTATTCTCCTAGGTAACCTATCCTCCTCCATTCGCCTCACATGACCCCACCACCGAAACCGGTTTATGTGTTCAGCTTCATCCATCGAGTTCATTCCTAAATTAGCCTTTATCACCTCATTCCTAGTACCCTCCTGCCATTGTTCCCACCTGTTTGTACCAGCAATCATTCTTGCTACTTTCATGTCTGTTACTTCTAACTTATGAATAAGATATCCCGAGTCCACCAAGCTTTCGCTCCCGTAAAGCAAAGTTGGTCTGAAAACAGACCGATGTAAAGATAGTTTCGTCTGGGAGCTGACTTCCTTCTTACAGAATACTGTTGATCGCAACTGTGAGCTCACTGCATTAGCTTTACGACACATTGATTCAATCTCACTTTCTATATTACCATCCTGGGAGAACACACAACCAGGGGCCGAAAATCTTCGATGTTAGGCCCCTTAAAACAACAAGCATCATCATCAGAACACACAACCTAAATACTTGAAATTATCGACCTGTTCTAACTTTGTATCACCAATCTGACATTCAATTCTGTTGAATTTCTTACCTACTGATATCAATTTAGTCTTTGAAAGGCTAATTTTCATACCATACTCATTGCACCTATCATCAAGTTCCAAGATATTAGACTGCAGGCTTTTGGCACAATCTGCCATGAAGACCAAGTCGTCAGCATAGGCCAGACTGCTTACTACATTTCCACCCAACTGAATTCCTCCCTGCCATTTTATACCTTTCAGCAGATGATCTATATAAACTACGAACAGCAAAGGTGAAAGATTACAGCCTTGTCTAACCCCTGTAAGTACCCTGAACCAAGAACTCATTCTACCATCAATTCTCACTGAAGCCCAATTGTCAACATAAATGCCTTTGAGTGATTTTAATAATCTACCGTTAATTCCATAGTTCCCCAGTATAGTGTACATCTTTTCCCTCGGTACCCTGTCATATGCTTTCTCTAGATCTACGAAACATAAATACAACTGCCTATTCCTCTCGTAGCTCTGGTTAAGACGCAGCAGGTCGTTATGCTACTTAGGATCCAGAACGGGTAAAAAAAAAAAAAAAAATGTAAATAAATAAATGCAATGTAAATATTAATGTTATACCAGTTGTATAGTATCATTTGAAGTAATTCCACATACTGTATATCAGTTGACTATATTTGTAAGTAGTACAGGAGATATTATAAGTAGAATTTTGTAAACAATATAAATTTATTAAGGATGAGCTGTGTGTTTAATAGAAAACATTGTTAGCGTAAATTGTATAACATTGTATTATAGGAAAAATTTTCTTCTCTTGTTAATTTAATATTTAGTGCTTGAGAATAATGTATTTTAGTGTACCATTTGCCACCGAGGTAGACACCTCATTTGCACATAAAGAGATTTTGATTTGATTTGATTTGATTTGATTTGATTTGATTTGATTTGATTTGATTTGATTTGGTTTGATTTGATTTGGTTTGATTTGATTTGATTTGATTTGATTTGATTTGATTTGATTTGATTTGATTTGATTTGATTTGATATTCAATTACCTGGCGCATACTGAAAATCTAATCCTGACAGCCTCTCTGTGATCTGAAACCACACTGGTTTTCACCCAACTTCCTCTCAACGACTGATCGCACCTTCCCTTCCAAGATGCAAGTGAATACTTTGCCTGGTATACTAATCAATGAGATACCTCGATAGTTGTTGCAATCCTTCCTGTTCCCTTGCTTATAGATAGGTGCAATTACTGCTTTTGTCCAATCTGAAGGTACCTTACCAACACTCCATGCTAATCTTACTACCCTATGAAGCCATTTCACCCTTGCCTTCCCACTATACTTCACCATTTCAGGCCTAATTTCATCTATTCCTGCTGCTTTATGAAAATGGAGTTTATTTACCATCTTTTCCACTTCCTCAAGCGTAATTTCACCAACATCATTTTCCTACTCTCCATGAGCTTCGCTGTTTGCAACAAAACCAGGATGATTTCCTTTTACATTGAGAAGATGTTCAAAATATTCCCTCCACCTCTCCAGTGATTCCCTGGGATCTATTATGAGTTCATCTGAATTACTCAAAACACTGTTCATTTCCATTTTCCCTCCCTTCCTAAGATTCTTCATTACTGTCCAGAAAGGTTCCCCTGCTGCTTGACCTAGCCTTTCCCGGTTATTACCAAAATCTTCCCACGACATCTTTATGGATTTAACAACTATTTGTTTTGCTCTGTTTCTTTCATCTACGTACAAATCCCTCTCTGCCTCAGCCCTTGTTTGGAGCCATTTCTGATAAGCCTTCTTTTTACGTTTACAAGCTGCTCTCACTTCATCATTCCACCAAGATGTTCGCCTTTTCCCATCTTTATACACAGTTGTTCCTAGGCATTCCCTGGCTGTTTCTACTACAGCATCCCTGTATGCCACCCATTCACTTTCTATATCCTGAACCTGCTTACTGTCTACTGTTCGAAACTTCTCACTAATCATATCCATGTACTTCTGTCTAATTTCCTCGTCCTGGGGATTTTCTAACCTTATTCGTTTGCAGACAGATTTCACTTTCTCTACCCTAGGCCTAGAGATACTTAGTTCACTACAGATCAGACAGTGGTATGTATCATCGAAAAATCCCCGGGAAACTCGTACATTCCTAACAGATTTCCTGAATTTGAAGTCGGTTAAGATATACACTATTATGGATCTGGTACCCCTAGCCTCCCATGTGTAGCAGTGAATAGCCTTATACTTGAAGAATGCATTCATAACTGCCAAACACATACTAGCACAGAAGTCCAGCAAATGCTTCCCATTCCCATTAGCTTCCATATCTTCCCCACATTTACCAATCACCCTGTCGTATCCTTCAGTTCTATTCCCAAATCTCGCATTGCAATCGCCCATTAGCACTATTCTATCCTTCCTGTTGACCCTGACCACAATGTCACTCATTGCTTCATAAAACTTGTCAACTTCGTCCTAATTTGCACCCTCACATGGTGAATGAACGGAGACAATTCTCGTCCTCATTCCTCCAACTGCCAAATCTACCCACATCATTCGCTCACTTATGTGCCTAACAGAAACTATGTTGCGTGCAATGGTATTCTTGATAAACAGCCCTAAAACACCCGTCAAGTACACTTTATAATCTCCCATCTCTTCCTCGTTATCTCCCCTTACCCGAATATCACTTACTCCTAGCACATCCAGATGCATCCTCTTTGCTGACTCAGCCAGTTCTACTCTCTTTCTTCCATAAGCCCCATTAATATTGATAGCTCCCCATCGAATTCCATTTCGTTTGCCAAGTTGTTTTCAAGGAGTCCCTCGCCTGTTAAATGGGAGTGGGACTCCGTTACTCCCATAGGTCCAAGGCTTGCTTGAAATGTTCTGAGCTCGGTAAATTCATGAAGCAGGATGCTACCCTACTTACACATAGTCGAAGTGAGGATCTCTCCTCTAACGGGTTATGGACCACCAGTGAATTGTATAGTCCTAGCCGCCTGATCACAAGGAGGGCCATGACTCAGAATATGTCTGAGATGCCCACTCCCATTCCATAGCAACTGGTATCCCGACTCTCAGGACCACTTACTAGGCCACTCAGCCATTGCCCATGGTTCACGAACTAGGATGTGACTACATAAACCCACACCATGAAATAATAATAATAATAATAATAATAATAATAATAATAATAATAATAATAATAATAATAATAATAATAGTAATAATATATTATATATATATAATAATATGGAATGGGAGTGGGCATCTCAGACATATTCTGAGTCATGGCCCTCCTTGTGATCAGGCAGCTAGGACTATACAATTCACTGGTGGTCCATAACCCGTTAGAGGAGAGATCCTCACTTCGACTATGTGTAAGTAGGGTAGCATCCTGCTTCATGAATTTACCGAGCTCAGAACATTTCAAGCAAGCCTTGGACCTATGGGAGTAACGGAGTCCCACTCCCATATAATAATAATAATATATTATTATTATTATTATTATTATTATTATTATTATTATTATTATTATTATTATTATTATTATTATTATTTCAAAAAGATTTGGGAAACTGAGAAACTTCCACATGACTGGACTTCTGCCTTGATTCACCCACTGCATAAGAAAGGGGACAAAATGGATGTTAACAATTAGCCTAACATGGTATTTCCCTTCTATTGGTACCTTACAAAATTCTCTCAAAAGCTCTGCAGATTAGGGCAGAACAACAACTAGATCCACAACTGGGGGAGTACCAAGCAGGGTTCAGGAAAGAGCGCTCATGTGCCGAGCAAATTATGAATCTGAAATCTATCCTCTCATATCTGAAACTAAGGAACAAGAAATTTGTTGTGACCTTCATTGAACTGAAGAAGGCCTATGACTCTATTGATAGAATTACGCTTATTCAAGTCCTAAAAGAATATGACTTGGATAACAAAACCAGGGCAATCATCGAACAGATCCTAACACAACCTCCAGAGTTAAGTTCAGAGGAGAAATTTCAGACTCATTCAAGATAAAGACAGGAGTTTGGCAGGGAGATGGGCTCTCAACCCTGCTCTTCAATTGCGTCCTTAAAAAAGTCATCCGTGAGTGGCGCAAAGAAATTAAAAATGATAGTCTCCGAAATGGTGTGAGACTGGGTTACAAGAACATGAAAATTTCAATTGATTGCTTAGCAATTTTCTCTGATTCTTTAGACATGGCTATAAAGCAAATTAATAACCTTAAGACACAGGCAGAAAAAGCAGGCCTCCAGATATTTTTGGAGAAAATGCAATTCATTACTAACATCAAGCTAGCACCAAGAGAGCCAAAAGTAAACCAGGGGGCAATAAAACGGACAGATAAGTTTAAATATCTTGGTGAGTGGATAGAACCAAATATCTCTGAAAAAGAAGCTTTCGCGTCACGCATGAATAAAATGGAAATGGCTTATCAACTGACCAAAGACGTTTACAAAGTCCATATCCTCGAATGTAAAACTCAGAATTTATTGCACTGTCGTAAGACCCGAGGCTTTGTATGTAGCGGAATGACTTGCTATGAACAAGAAAGGCCTGATAGAAAAATTGGAAATTAAAGAGAGAAAGATCTTAAGGAATTTTTTTTTTTTTGCGTCGCACCAACACAGATATGTCATATGGCGACTATGGGATAGGAAAGCCTAGGAATGGGAAGGAAGCGGCCGTGGCCTTAATTAAGGTACAGCCCCAGCATTTGCCTGGCGAGAAAATGGGAAACCACGGAAAACCATCTTCAGGACTGCCGACAGTGGGGTTCGAACCCACTATCTCCCGATTACTGGATACTGAAGGAAAATTCTTGGCCCAATAAAAGACAAAGAAGAATATAGACGTCGTCATAACTATGAGCTGTATACTCATGTCCAGAAGATCTCTGATGTGATGCGGAGAAGGAGAATTGCATTTCATGGCCACTTGCTACGAGTGAAACCCACACGATTATCAAACCAGATCTTTACCTATTTTAAAGATAAGAAGACCCAGCCAACTTGGTTCAAGGAGGTGGAAAGGGACCTACAGGAGAAGGGGATCACTGATGAAGATATAGCAGAACGCAAGCCACTCAGGAGGAAACTAAATAACCACCAGGGTTTTCAAGAAAGGCCAAAGTTGAAGACGGGAAAGACGTGGATGGAGGAAAGAAAAGAGCAAGACCGGCAACGAATGAAGGAGCACTGGGCAAAGATCAAAACCCAGAGAAGACAGCTGAAATAACGTGGTCTTTAATAGGCCGATACGAACAAAGAATAATAATAATAATAATACCAAGCTCAACAGCTGCAGTCGCTTAAGTGCGGCCAGTATCCAGTATTCGGGAGATAGTGGGTTCGAACCCCACTGTCGGCAGCCATGGTTTCCTATTTTCACACCAGACAATTAGTGGGGCTGTATCTTAATTAAGGCCACGGCCGCTTCCTTTCCACTCCTACCCCTTCCTGACCCATTGTCGCCATAAGACCTGTCTGTGTCGGTGTGACGTAAAGCAACTTATAAAAAAAATTTTAAATTAAAAAAATTTATTATTAACAGAAGTTCTCGTGAGCCATATTTTTGTGCAGTCTAGTGGACAGTGAGAGGAAGAAAGGAAGAGTAGGAGGCACATTATGCACCAGAAGGGAGGCATGACATAAAATGTTTGTAGAGGACTGGTTTAAAGCGTTGTCGTAAAATCTAGCTGTAAAATGTACAATTTATATTGTAATTGCAGTGTGTTTGACAGACTGAAAAGTTTTTGTTACATTTAACTAAGTCGACACCGAAAAGTATGGCTTCATTCTTAACAAATTATTTGGCCAGTCAGGCAATTTACGAAGAAAAATAACTCAAATCACTTAAAATCAAAATCATGAACAGTGACAAATCAATTACATTTAATAAGAAATGTCTAGATTTTTGTTTTCGCTATTTGATTTACGTCGCATCGACACAGATAGGTCTTATGGCAACAATGGGATAGGAAAGGCCTAGGAATGGGAAGGAAGCGGCCGTGGCCTTAATTAAGGTACAGCCCCAGTATTTGCCTGGTGTGAAAATGGGAAACCACGGAAAACCATCTTCGGGGCTGCCGACAGTGGGATTCGAACCCACTATCTCCCGGATGCAAGCACACAGCGCCCCTAACTGCACAGCCAACTCGCCTGGTGTCTAGAATTAAAGCACATTCCTAAATACCTAAAAATAAAAGCTAAACTCACAACAACTTCGGCTAAAATATCAACATCTCAATCACAATTATTATGGACCAGAAACAAAATTATATTTGCATACATGAAGAAACAGGAAATCAACAAACAAATTCTATGCATCCATTTAAACCTAAGCAACTTCTGGCACCACACACAATGGACATCTTACTCCAACTTTTTACAGGATTACATTTTAAAAAAGCAATCCGTAGACAGAAAGTCATTGACAATAAAGTCTGACTCGTTGGCTGAATGGTCAGCGTACTGGCCTTCGGTTCAGAGGGTCCCGGGTCTGGGATTTTAACCTTCATTAGTTAATTCCAATGGCCCGGGGGCTGGATGTTTGTGCTGTCCCCAACATCCCTACAACTCACACACCACACATAACACTATCCTCCACCACAGTAACACGCAGTTACCTACACATGGCAGATGCCGCCCACCCTCATCGGAGGGTCTGCCTTACAAGGGCTGCACTCGGCTAGTAATAGCCACACGAAATTATATATTGACAACAAAATACCTAATGATTAAACAGAAAAATCCAGAAAACAATAACCACAACAATCTCGCTAGATTAATTAACAGATCAGACACTACCTTTTGAAAGAATGAAATAAATCTGCCAGAGAAAGGACTCAAATTCAATTGCCAGGAACGTCATAACGAAAACAACATAAAACAGCTCATCACCGATGAAGAAATTGCTTGCGACAAAATACCCTCTCCACAAAGAGAAATAATAAAAACCTAGCCACCAACAACGCCCTAAAAATAATCGCACAAAAAAAGTCCACCAAACAACCGAATTGTGCCACTCAATACTCAGCATTAAAAACAGTTAAGAACAAAAGTAAAAACGACAACCTTATCATCATGAAAGCGGATAAAGGTAACACAACAGTCATAATGAAGAAAGATGAGTACATAGAAAAAAACGATAGAACTTTTCAACAACAACGGTATTCAAGAACTACAACGCAACCCTACAATAAATTTCAAAACGAAATAAAACAAGATATCAGGGAAATAGTCTTCATTTTCACAAAACAAGAGAAAGAAAGCTTCACCATCAAAAATCCCAAACTCACACTGAATGTCCTCCCCAAAATACACAAATAATCGTATCCCATTAGACCAATAGTAAATTTTAAAGATGCGCCAAGTTACAATTTAAGCAAACAACTCAACCTAATTCTAAAAGAGAAAATTTCACTTAAAGAAGACAGATCAATTAAAAACAGCCTAGAACTAATTAAAGAACTAAATAAACTTAAAATAACAGAGAGCACACATATGATATCCTTTAACATCACTAACATTTACAACAATATACCAATAGATGAATCCAACAAAATTATCGAAAATCTTCTTAAAGAAAACACTTCTCTACAAAAAACCAAAGAAATTACTATCCTTCTCAGAACAACACTACACCAAAATTGCTTCGTATTCAATGACAAAATCTATTGTCAAAAAGAAGGTTTAGCCATGGGCTCACCATTACCAGGTATTGTAACCGGTTTCTAGCAGTTACTCAATACAAAGTTTAGAAAAGAGGAAAACAAATCGGATTACACAGCATTTTAATACCTTAACACACCATTAACATCAGGTGGACTACGCCAATATGCTCAAATAAATATCAGGTTGGACAACGTGATGACTATCATAAGGAACATGGAACGGGTCTGGGCAAACCTACCAGGGCCATAGAGATACGAAGGTTGCGGGTTTCCAGAAAAATCAACGGTGACCTTTGATTCAAGATATTATTTCCAAAATGAAAATTACAAGGTAAATTCTGAACAAAATTCATCTATCCAAAACAATCTAGTTACACCATTTCCAAAAGGCAAATTAGATGTACCTTGCCAAGTGCTTTGCTATTA
The DNA here is from genome assembly GCF_040414725.1 of Anabrus simplex. Taxonomy (NCBI): domain Eukaryota; kingdom Metazoa; phylum Arthropoda; class Insecta; order Orthoptera; family Tettigoniidae; genus Anabrus; species Anabrus simplex. The sequence goes on from NC_090266.1 coordinate 55,047,848, forward strand.
CTTCAAGAGGTTAACTAGAGATATCTTAGCATAATCAAAGTTCTACAATACAATACTGAGGGTAAGAGGAAACACCAGATATAAAATACAATATTAAATGAAAGTTAACGTGCTTTCTAAGACATATGAGAAATTGAGTGGCGAGTCTGGGCAAGTAGGGCAAACTCCTATGTGGAAATACAAGCAAACATCAAAAGTGAATTAAAGTGGAATTGAAATCGACAGTGCTTGCCCCAAGGTAGCCCATCTCGGGAGTGAGGATTCGCCGACGTGCGTCTAATCGCTGGACTGACGAGAGAACGAACAACCACGAAATCCTAACTCGTTCACTTAAAAAGGGAAGTCTGGCCTTGGTGTGATTACCGAGTGCCCAATCAGAGCACAGGAGCTTGCCTATCGCCACCCAGATCCACCAATCATAACCCTTTATCCAGTCACGATTTTTTCACTATGTTCGAGAAAATAGACAGACACTAATCGCGAACTTACCATCTTCCAGAATTATTAAGGACATACTTCTAGAATTGATAGCGGCCATCACCCCCTGTTTCAAAAGTTCTACCAAATATCACAGAACAATCTAGTGGTTACTTCAGTAGATAAGGGGAATACAATTAAAATAAACTACAATAATCTTTTACACCATACAGGTTAGGTAGCTAAATGGAATACGAATAAAATATTCTACCACCCCATTCCACATCATCAATCAAAGGGCAGTCACCCAGGTGGCAGATCTGCTGTTTTTCTAGCCTTTTCTTAAATGATTGCAAACAAATTGGAAAATTATTGAACACATCCCTTGAAGTTATTCCAATCCCTAACTCCCCTTCCTACAAACAAATATTTGCACCAATTTGTCCTCTTGAATTCCAACTTTATCTTCATATTGTGATCTTTCCCACTTTTAAAGACACCACTCAAACTTATTTGTCTATTGATGTCCTTCCATGCCATCTCTCCACTGACAGCTCGGAACTTACCACTTAGTGGAGCAGCTCGTCTCCTTTCTCCCAAGTCTTCCCAGCACAAACTTTGCAACATTTTTGTAACACTGCTCTTTTGTTGGAAATCACCCAGAACAATCGAGCTGCTTTTCTTTGGATTTTTTCCAGTTCTTGAATGAAGTAATCCTGGTGAGGGTCCCATACACTGGAACCATACTCTAGTTGGAGTTTTCCCAGAGACTTATATGCCCTCTCTTTTACATCCTTACTACAACCCCTAAATACCCTCATAACCATGTGCAGAGATCTGTACCCTTTATTAACAATCATATTTATGTGATTACCGCAATGAAGGTCTTTTCTTATATTAACACCTAGGTACTTACAATGATCCCCAAAAGGAACTTTCACCCCATCAACACAGTAATTAAAACTGAGAGGACTTTTCCTATTTGTGAAACTCACAACCTGACTTTTAACCCTGTTAATCATCATACCATTGCCCACCGTCCATCTCACAACACTATCGAGGTCACCCTGCAGCCGCTCACAATCTTGTAACTTATTTATTACTCTGTACAAAATAACATCATCTGAAAACAGCCTTATCTCTGATTCCACTTCTTTACACATATCATTGATATATATATAAGAAAACATAAAGGTCCAATAATACTGCCTTGAGGAATTCCCCTCTTAATTATTACAGGGTCAGATAAAGCTTCACCTACTCTAATTCTCTGAGTTCTATTTTCTAGAAATATAGCCACCCATCCAGTCACTCTTTTTTCTAGTCCAATAGCACTCATTTTTGCCAGTAGTCTTCCATGATCTACCCTATCAAATGCCTTAGATAGGTCAATCGCAATACAATCCATTTGGCCTCCTGAATCCAGGATATCTGCTATATCTTGCTGAAATCCTACAAGCTGAGCTTCAGTGGAATAACCTTTCCTAAACCCAAACTGCCTTCTGTCAAACCAGTTATTAATTTTGCAAACAGGTCTAATATAATCAGAAAGAATGCTTTCCCAAAGCTTACATGCAATACATGTCAAACTGACTTGCCTGTAATTTTCAGCTTTATGTCCATCACCCTTACCTTTAAACACAGGGGCTACTATAGCAACTCTCCATTCATCTGGTATAGCTCCTTCAACCAAACAATAATCAAATAAGTATTTCAGATATGGTACTATATCCCATTACCTTTAGTATATCCCCAGAAATCTTTTCAATTCCAGCGGCTTTTCTAATTTTCAACTTTTGTATCTTACTGTAAATGTCATTGTTATTATAGGTAAATTTTAATACTTCTTTAGTATTAGTCTCCTCCTCTATCTGGACATTATTCTTGCAACCAACAATCCTTACATACTGCTGACTGAATACTTCTGCCTTTTGAAGATCCTCGCATACACACTCCCCTCATTCATTAATGATTCCTGGAATGTCCTTCTTGGAACCTGTTTCTGCCTTAAAGTACCAATACATACCCTTCCATTATTCACTAAAATTTGTATGACCACCAATTATGCTTGCCATCATGTTATCCTTAGCTGACTTCTTTGCTAGATTCAATTTCCTAGTAAGTTCCTTCAATTTCTCCTTACTTCCATAACCATTTCTAACTATTTCGTTCCAACCTGCACCTCCTTCTTAGTCTCTTTACTTCTCTGTTATAATATAGTGGATCTTTACCATTCCTTATCACCTTTAAAGGTACAAACCTATTTTCACATTCCTCAACAATTGCTTTAAATCCATCCCAGAATCTGTTTACATTTTTATTTACCATTTTCCAGCGATCATAGTTACTTTTTAACACTTTCAACACTACCATATTTTAACATGGATCCTGGCTGTGAACTGGGTCTTTTTACTCATTTTTAACACATTATGGAACAGCGAAACATATTACATGCCTGATTTTTGTACTGTATGAAGGTGTCAACCATCCAAAATGAAGATGTTTATCAACAAGAGAATATCTGAAGTAATTTAATTATACTAGTCTTATGAAAAACATGAAAAAAATAGTACGGAATTTTTTTTTTTACATATCGGTTATACCTATAAGCTTGCTCAAACAATAAAAAATAATCATCTAACACGACTACTTAGGCCACAAATAAACACAAATGCAGTGGAATAAAATATTTACCTACTTAGGAATATTTTGTTTTCGTATGGTAGTCCTGAAAACATTAGACTATACACAGTCCTACTTTGCACTCCTTGCACCACCATCTAGTCTCTTTTCTGACGCGCTTACCACTTTCCTTCGTGCCCCTGTCTGAGCATACCTTGCAATAACGAGTAGCATTCACTTTATTGTTCGTTGGAGGAAACTTTTCTGGAAAATGGCGAGCAAAAGTCCTGTCAACAGCCTTGAGATGTCTCCTCCTCCTATAGCTGCTAACTGCGAACTGATCACTCTCATGTAATCCACAAGAGATATCTTTGATTTTGAGATCTCTTTATATAGAATGAAACCATTCACAACAGTAGAACCAGATGCCGACTGGAAGACAGGTAGCTGTGGTTGGTCATCTGTTTCTGACCATTCATCATCAGGTTCAGATGATCTAGCAGATGTTCCCGACACAGGTGAATCATCAGCCTGCGTCTCTTCGTCTAAATGAAAAAAATAAACCCAAATTTCTGTAGGCGAAGTATTTCTATCGTTTGTATTCGGAGTAAAATAATACAGCTAAACACTTACGTTCCAGAGTGACGTAATAAATAAAAATCCTACCTGAACTATCGCTTGATACGTTATCCAGTTTGTAAGCAAAGTCGTCATCACTTTCATCCATCACTGAACCCGATTCTCCCGATAAAATATCCAAAACATCACTATCATTGAGCCGACGTGAAGACATGTTTACACAGTAACACAGCTGACACTGTGACAGATTTGGCGCGCGCAGCAAACGGCACACCGAGTGCTTCAGTAGAGGTCACGGCAAGGAGAAAGTACCCTGTTTGTCGTTTCAGTTCGAAATTCCCGATAACTGCTGCATTCTAGCGGTCACTAGATAAACTATTACCTCCAACCAAGGGACGGGAACCGTTTGTGATACATGCAGCTGGATATAAACACACGAGAAAATCATGCCCGTATCAGATACGGGCGCCGTCCAGAAGCAGGAAAGCAGCGCACCTGTATCCCGTATGGGCATAGTGTTGAAAGTGTTAAAAACTCCCTCATGCCTGTTTTATCAGCCATATGGTACTGCCTAATAGTCCTAATTTTAATACCTTCCCTTCTTTCACATTTATTTTTAACTACGACAAAAACAGCTTCGTGATCACTAATACCATCTATTACTTCGGTTTCTCTATACAGTAAACACTCTTTAAAAAAGATTTACAAACAAAATATTCTACACCAACATTCCACATTATACAGTAAACATTCCCTAATGAGATTCTGCACAGGTCTCAGGTATAATAACAAATATGTAATTTATTAACTTCGAAAACATCCTCTTAATGGGCCAGCTTTTTTTTTTTTGCATTACGTCGCACCTACACAGATATGTCATATGGCGATGATGGGATAGGAAAGGCCTAGGAATTGGAAGGAAGCGGCCGTAGCCTTAATTAAGGTACAGCCCTGGCATTTGCCTGGTGTGAAAATGGGAAACCACGGAAAACCATCTTCAGGGCTGCCGACAGTGGGGCTCGAACCCACTATCTCCCGATTACTGGATACTGGCCGCACTTAAGCAACTACAGCTATCGAGCTCGGTGGGCCAGCATTCAAAAGGAATCTTACACTAGAGCAGATACGTAGATGGCACCATATGCATATATGATAATGACATCACTAATGCACACCAGTTATTAAACACACTAAATTCTTTACACAAGTCCAGCTGGTTCACAATGGAGCCAGAAACTAACAAGAAAATAAACTATTTAGACATCACAATCAACAGGAATAATGACAACCTATCTCACAAAGTATACAGAAAGTCCACTCAGACGTCGCACACTAATGACGAGTCAAACCACCCATACACACACAAAATAGCAGGACTGAATACAATGATACACAGAGCTATTTCCATACCAATGAGCGCAACGGATCCGATGAAGAGATACAAACCATTATACAAATCGCAAAAGAAAACCACCACCCTCCAGGCACAGTAGATAAACTATTAAATAAACATAAGAAAAATCGCCAGGAAACCACCACACATGACAAAGAAAAATACGTGGTTCTCAACTATGTTAACAAGAACACATACGAAGTACGGTAGCTAATATTTTCAAGAAACAAGGTTTGAAAGTAGCCTTTCGAAGGAACAACAAACATCAGAGACACATCAGCAAGTGCAACCTAAACAAAAAAGACCCTTTCTCAAAGTCAGGGATATATAAACTCAAGTGCCAAGAACCCAACTGCAATGCCACATATATATGTCAAACGAAACGTAATTTCTACACAAGATACAAAGAACACAAAAACGCGATCAGATATAATCGACATTCAGCCCTCAGGAGCACATATACGACATATACAACACCATATCACAGACATCAACACAGATCTAAAAATTTTACACATCGGAAATAAAAGTAAATCTTTGAATATAAAGGGAGCAATCGAAATTTACATTGCAAAAAATGCTAATGTAGCCAGCCCAAAATGACCATACACATTTAAAAATTCTCCCCCTCTTTGCTCTACTTACATAACATCTGGACAACACTTACTCATTACATTAGCTTTTATCATAATTTCAATTCCTTACTTTATTCACCTAAAATCATTAACTTGCATATATCCATATTACATAAAAGTATATTATAACATGAAGTAGGTTAATAACCTTCTCACCCCCTCTCCAGTCTTGACAGAAGGTTCCACAGCGCTCCATTCGCTCCGCCCTACTTCCCCCTCCCCTCTCCATGGTACAGTATACTAGATTTTAACATTCAATAGGAGAAATAAACAACGCTCTACGCGGCCCCTCCCATGCTTCCCCTCCCCACTGCGTGAGCAGTGTGTTATACCCAAAACTTTCCATTTGCCTCTCCATGAACACAGTCCTGAAATAGTGTTTTGTGACAACGGGCTTAACATCGGCAGTCCAGATAAGTACAGAAGTTTTTCATTATATTAATACTTGTAAATTAATTCTTTGTCATTACTGGTTCATATTATCACTAAACTCTCTATCATTGACAAGTTTATGCTACGTAAACAATACTATACCTATTTAAGCATGTTTTAAGTGATTTGATAGAATCTGAGGATGTTTTTGTAGAATGAAAGATGTCATTCTTTGTATAATAGTGTGTATTTTTACAGATATGTTTATAGTGTTATAATTTATATTGGAATTGCAGTGTGTTTGACAGACTGAAAAGTTTTTGTTACATTTAACTAAGTCGACACTGAAAAGTATGGCTTCATTATTTTAAAAAATCTAGCTGTGGAATACAAAGTTTTGATTTCTCAAGTTTTTCTGTGTTTTCATGCTTAAACAATGAAGAAACACAGATGTGTATTACTTCCCCAGATTGATTTGTTTTACATGTGGAGAAGTCACAATTAGTAATGAAAGGAAACTTATTACGAAACTGCTGAAAACTCTATATTGCCTGTCTCTATTAATAATCTTGACCATAGTGGCCGGTATTTGATCCATATTGACTTGATCACAACAAATATGTAGGTGGATGATCCGCCTAGTCAATACTAAATATTAATTATTTATATTTATTTACATAAAGTCTAGTACATGTTTCAGGAATCTATATACATTCCCTTCATCAGCTAGTCAAATTAAAATTAAAATTCCTGTACACAAAAAGACCTAATAAAAAGGGGGGCCGCCATTAAGCAATCCAAAACTATTGCCTATACAATTTAACATTATTAAAATCAAAGTGTGGATGCATGGAATTAAATTCCATCTAGTCGAATAGGATAAAACACAATGGAATAGAGTCTGTATGCATTAAAATATTGAGCACTATATTCTTGTTGCGGCGTTAGATCACTGTGTAATTGAAGATCCTATAATTTCTTGTAAAATTCAATTGGAGTTGAGAATAAAAGAATAGTGCAAAAACTTATTATCATGCCGAAACCATCCGATAATGGGCGTGATATGCAGCCAGGTGACGTGAGCTTAAAATAATCTGTAAGAGGGAGAAGTAAAATAGAAACTGTAATCGGAAGACTATAACAAACAAAATGAGAATACAACGCGTAAAGTTATTAAAAGTTACCAATATATTGATACAAGAAGTACGTGAGGCTGACATATAACTATTAAGGATATATGAAAGCAGCTGAGGTTGTTCGGCAACTGATTGCGGAGTTGCAGTGGGAGGCGCGGTAAATGGACAGAGGAGGGGAGAGTACTGCCCCTGTGTGCTAACATCATACTTCCCTTCTTACGCGCTTTTCTTCCTTCTCTTTTTATCTCATGTATTGCGTCACCAATTTAAACAACTGGTTATCCTCTGCCATGTGCTCATTAAGGCTATTTTCATTATCAAATTTTTGTAACATGTAAATTTCTAACTTTTCAAGGGTATTCATTCTTTTACCTTTGTTTAGCGGTTGTAATAGAACCATGTCTCGTTCAATATTAGTGAAGTGATGATTATTTTCGTGCATGTGTTCGCACATAGCAGAGTATCTAGAATGTCTTCGTGCATTCACATGCTCTTTATACCGTACCGACACACTCCTCCCCGACTGTCCTATGTACTTTTTTTCGCAGTCTTGGCAAGACAATTTATATACTCCCGACTTACCGAAAATGCTACTGGTGTTTACGCTATTCGAACTGAACAAAATTTTATTATTATTATTATTATTATTATTATTATTATTATTATTATTATTATTATTATTATTATTATTATTATTATTATTATTATTATTATCGGTCCTAAAGGATACGTGTATGTTGTGTTTCCTAAAGAGTTTAACCAAGCCATTTGATTGATTGTTAACCTTTTGCACTCCTCTGTCGATTGCGGTTCGACATTAAAATATTAGTTATGAAATGGGCACAGAAAACAATTTTCAGAACTGTTCTACCCACCATCTCCTGAATGCAAGCTCACAAGTACATGAACCAAACAGGATGGCCAACTTGCTCGGTAATTTTAAGTTTGCCCGAGTTTTCATGAAGTTGAAAAGAGCATATAAAGATGAAAAATTACCTGAATTAGTCTGTTTTCCAAAACTTCATTCTCCCATTTTACATTGTCTAATTCCTTTTGGACACATCCCAATCGAATTTTTGTATTCTGAAATAAAAATCAAAGTTAGTAAAGTAGAATCAAATCGGTATGATAATAGGCCTATATTATAAAATTATATCACTCACTGTCAAGGACATTTTATCTTTCTGATAGTTTTTCATTTTGCGATTCAGTTCAGCAACTTCAGCTTTCGCATCATTTAACGGTTCCACTAAGACTTTATTATCTTCCTCTATTTGTCGTATGTATCTCTCCAAGTCCTCTTCTTTCTTCTTCAGAACAACAGTTTGCTCCTAAAAAGAGACAGATACACATTACTACAAATAACACAGATCCCCAAGTATGCAGTTACAACTGGCACAAGCTCTGTCACATGATCAAACTTGAATGTTCCACAAAACACAGTGGAGTATAGTACCTTTCCTATGTTTGTCCTGCATTTCTGTGTTGTATATTTTTTGCCGCACCCTTTTCCTTATCCCACTAAGACCCAGTGCCTATTATAATAAACAGTTCATCTATATATAAAATTAGAGTTTTGTTTCTACATTGCTCAGAATTTTAAAAAATGGGATTGCTATATCGGTCGTGTCAACAGTAACAAGGAAATGCACTTCTTAATTTTCCATCATCTCTGTCTGTCTGTATGTATGTACACACATCACGAGAAAATGGTAGAAGATAATATAATAAAAATTGGTATGTAAAGTCAGGAAATAAGGCACTACAATCCAGGCTATAAATAACTTGTTCATGCTGAGTGAAATGGTACAAAGGTAATCCCAAAACTAAGGTCTCCTATTATTTTATAAATACATAGACCTGTTTATTTCTAAAATGGTTTACATCATTTTACAGCTTGAACATTTAGCTATTTTTCTACATAATCACCATTTCGGTCGATGTATTTTTGTAGACGCTGTGACAGTTTTTGTATGCCCATGTCATACCAGCTCGCCGCCATGCTGTTCAGGAAGTTGTGAACCTCATCTTTCACCTCATCGTCGGTGCTGAATCGCTTTCCAGCCAAATGTTCTTTCAACTTAGGGAACAAGTGATAGCCACTGGGCGCCAAGTCGGGACTATAGGGTAGGTGGGTAATGATGTTCCACTAAAACTGTTGCAGGAGAGGAACGGCTTGCCGGGCGATGTGCAGACGAACGTTGTCATGGAGTATGTTTATGCCCTTGCTTAACGTTCCTCTTCTCCGATTCTGAATTGCCCGTCTGAGTTTTTTCAGGGTCTCACAGTACCTGTCAGCGTTAATTGTGGTCCCAGCGGGCATAAAGTCGACCAACAATATCCCTTTTCGATCCCAAAACACAGCTGTCATGACTTTACCGGCAGACTGTGTTAGCTTGAATTTCCGCGGCTTAGGTGAAGAGGGATGCCGCCACTGGTGTGATTGTTGCTTGATCTCAGGTGTAAAGTGGAACGCCCAGGTTTCACCACCCATGATAATTGAGTCCAAAAAGTTGTCCTGTTCGGCTGCAAAGCGTTGAAGAAATGAGCGAGAAGAATCAACTCGTTGCCGCATGTGGTCTTCAGTCAGCATGTGTGGCAGCCATCTTGCGCACACCTTCCGGAATTTCAACTTTTCCGTTAAAATTATCTGAGCAGCGCTTCGGGAAACCTCATGAACCAAAGTGCAGAGATCATCCAGGGTGATCCACCGATCTTCACGCATGATTTGCTCAACCTTCACGACTGTCTCAACGGAAAGTGACGATCTCCCGCTCCTTTGTTCATCGTGAATTTCAGTCCGATCGGCTGCAAGCTCTCTACACCACTTACGAACATTTTTTACATCCATGCACGACTCACCATACACTTCCGTCAATTGGCGATGGATTTCAATTGGTTCAGTACCTTTTGCGTTCAAAATCCGAATAACTGTTCGCACTTCACACTTGGCGGTGACATCCAACGGGAGCTCCATTCTCGATGGCTGCCAAGCCAAGACCGAGTGCCTCAGTGCGGCGTGCGCATGTTTATATGCGAGCACGGGAAAAACTCTTTGCAATATTGTGACCAACAGCCACACGAACAGAGTTCTGTATTTATAAAAAAATAGGAGACCTTATTTTTGGGATTACCCTCGTAGTTTTAGGGAAGGCCTAAAATTTCATTCTCATATATATACGTTATTAATGGTCCTATCGATAAATACTACATTACTTAAGTTATATAGAATTAAATTTAGGATCAATTATGTCTTATACTTTTTTACCATACTAGCTATTATAACCAAGATATTTATGAATTTCGATTTTTGTTGCTAAGTCCATATCAACACCGAACCACGAGAAAATGGGTAAACATAATTGAATGAAAATCGGTATGTAAAGTCAAGGAATAAGGCACTACAGTCTAGGCTATAAATAATTTTATTCACGCTGGATGAAATGGTATTTCAGGGGAGGGTGCCTAAAATTAAATTTTTAAATACCTATGTTATTGGTCCTATCAAAAAGTACTACATAACAAAAATTATAGGTAATACAACTTCCTATCACTTATGACTTATACAGTTTTACGCACCAACTAATACTTATGATAACAGAATTTGACTTTTGTTGCTTAGTCCATATCAACGCCGAACAGTGCTAACAGGCAAATATTGTTCAAACGTGTTATCTGGCGATGGATTTTGTTATGATTGTCTTAAGGTGAAAAACCAGTTGGTCATTAGTCCATATTAACAAGGAAAATTGTGAATATTGTTATCAAAATATGAGAAAATAATCGTAAAGGAACGATCACTTGAAGAATAAGACAAGAGGGAGTCATGAAAGAAGGAAGGACTCCCTTTACATTGTAGTCAGAAGAAAATGAATGTGAATGCCTACAATATCAAAAGCTCATAAGACTGATCAACAATAACATTGCACTGACCATTGTTGTGATGTGATTTGACTCTTCTACTGCCACTCATCGTCGATAGATGGGATTACTGCTGCGTTCCAAGTAAATCAGCACGTCTGAGTATTGGCGGAAAGTAGCTGGGGAGTTAGATAACTTTGCACATGCTATATGATTGTACTACAGCTAGTAAGAAATAACATTAATCATACGGTTTCTGCTGCCATGTGCAGGCAATTTTATGTGATGCCAGTTAGGCTGCCTGCATGTCAATTTCAACATTCTCACACATGGCAGATTTAACACGCGAAAGGTCGTGCCTGTTTTAGAAAGCGAGAGGTCCCACGAAGGCAAATTGCTCACGCTTGATATTTTAATGAGCTGCTATTTTCCTTTTACAGCGAATGCTCTGATAAAAATATAAATATGTACCCTGTTTAACTGCCTTTCAACTAGTACTAACATAAGTACCCAGTAAAAATATTTTCTCAATATACAAAATTAATGAATTTTTTTGCAAAAAATTACGTGAGTTTTTAAAGAGCGTGGGACGTCGCGCGTGAGCAAATTGCCTCAACATTTGCATTTTTACATTTCAATGAATGATTTGGTCACAATTCAAGATAAAACTAGAGCACTTTACTTAAGAAACTTTCTTGGAAATGCAGTCATGTAAGAATGCACTACCCGAGGGGTCGCATGAAGGCAATTTGCCGCAGCAGATGCGAGAGTGAAAGAAAACTTAAACTACTCCGGAACACAGCACGCAATACACTGACGATAATCAACGTCAGGCGGGAGAGAGGGAGTGGAGGGATGAAGCAAGCGCCCTAAGCCCTACAGTGGCTAGCAAAGAAATTATTAACAAATATTTAAAAAGTGCGGCAAACTGCTGCGGGCGCGACCTCTCACATGTTAACCACATCTCTGTTAGGCAATCTATGGGTGAGTTTTTCATTAATCTTGTCAGGTGAACACCGAATATGCCACTAGATATCTTATACATGGAGTGTCAAAAGACCTTTTTCTGCCCTTCAAACATCTGATTACCTTCGCCAGGTTTGAACCTGCGATCTTGGAATCAAGCGGCTGACAGTCTATCAGTGATCCACACAGGGAGCTTATAATGTACATAGATTTCTGTATTACTGTACTTGTTAATGATTCATCAAGGTTAACAAATTTGAAAGGACTTGTATGCACCCAGTAAATTATTTGCCTCTACTTTTAGTAACAAAGAACTAGATGAAAGTAAAAGAATAAATGAAGATTTGCTAGACAGCAAAGAAAGGGTTTGAAAAATATTACATATGGAGGAAATTAGGTTGGATGAACAGATGGGTGAACTATGAACATAGCAATTCATGAATTTGTGGAGTTCATCCCTTTATTTTGTTTCCAGTTTTTTTTTTTTACAAGTGGCTTAATGTTGCACTATTGTACATACCGTACACTGTGATGGGAAAGAGCTAGGACAGGAAAGGTAGCAGCTATGGCCTTAAATAAGGTACAAACCCAGCATATGCCAGGTATGAAAACGGGAAACCATCGTCAGAGCTACTGATGGAAGCATACTGTTATATGACCCGTAACTCACTCGGTTGTCATTTCTTGTGTTCATGTTTGTCCTTATCCCTCTTTTCTGTTGTACCCTTTGTCTCCTCTTGTATATCATTCCATTTCTCCTTCATATATGCTCATATCTACGTTCTTCAGTAACTGAAGTGAATGATGCCTCATAAGAATTTATCAAATTGGCTTAAGAGAGATAAGATGCATTTAAAAATGCAGTATATTCATTATACAGAGAGCTCACGACTGATTTAGCAAACCCATTAGCATGTTGAAATCAGATCGACATAAGAATAATTGTTAAAAGAAGTAGGCTAAAAAACACAACAATTCCACCTGATCGATACTGTTTATTTGCTTCAAGCAAATTAAATACTGTAGAGCATGTTTCATCGACTTTGTAGACATCGTCAGCTATATGTGTTTAGGCATATTGTATCATTAACAAGGACACATTCTTACTACTTTTTTTTTTTTTTGCTAGTTGCTTTACGTTGCACCGACACAGATAGGTCTTATGGCGACGACGGGATAGGAAAGGCCTAGGAGTTGGAAGGAAGCAGCCATGGCCTTAATTAAGGTACAGCCATTTGCCTGGTGTGAAAATGGGAAACCACGGAAACCCATCTTCAGGGCTGCCGACAGTGGGATTCCAACCCACTATCTCCCGGATGCAAGCTCACAGCCGCGTGCCCCTGACCACACGGCCAACTCGCAAGATCGTTCTTACTATCTTATGTTAAAACACACATTAAATACATTTTTAAAATTTTTAACTTATTTATACTAAATAGTACGTGTCATGCAAATCTTTAGCATGAGACAGCTGATCGAAAAGAACTGGGAATATGGAAAGGAGCTGGTCATGACTTTCACAGATATAGAAAAGGCACATGATAGAGTCCCCAGAGAGATGGTGTGGAAAACCATGGTTAAAAAGAGACTCGGAAGGGAAATGTTAGAAATGGTGCAAGCAATGTACAACAACAGTGTTAGCAGAGTACTGACCCCAGTTGGAAAGACAGAATGGTTTAGGAATAAGACTGGACTAAGACAGAGGAGTGCGCTGTCACCTCTTTTGTTTATTATGGTCAGGACGAAATTGTAAATGAAACAAAGGAAGCCTATGGAGATAAAGAGATGAAGATACTGCTATTTGCAGATGATGTTGTGATCTGGGGAAAGAACAGCAACGAAGTGCAACAACAACTAGATGTACTGAATGAAAAAATTGAGAAGTATGACATGAAAATCAGTACAGAGAAAAGCAAAACTATGGTAATATCGAGAGGGGAAAGGCAAGGAAAGAGCATTGTGAAAATTGGTAGTCAGAGTTGAAAATTGTGGACAGCTTTAAAAGCTTAGGAAGTGAATTAATGCAAAACGCTAAGGTGGACATGGAGATTAGCAGGAGGGTACAGCAGGGTAATGCATTCCACTAAGGTGTAAGAAAACTTGTTTGGAGCAAAGAAGTACCAAAGGAAAGTAAAGAGATAATGTACAAAATGTACTACTGTATGTACCCATACTGACTTATGCAGCTGAGACTTGGACTTTGACTAGCATGCAAGAGAGTAGAATTCAAGCCAGCGAGATGAAATTCCTAAGAAGTATGACAGGAAAGACAGAGTGAGAAATGAAGATGTTAGGAAGGAAGTTGGGATAGGAAGAGAGTTGAAAAGAATAAACTAAGGTGGTTTGGACATGTAAAAAGGATGGAAGAAAACAGAATTCCAAGACAGATGCTGGAGGCAAAGTGTGAGGGCAAGAGATCAAGAGGAAGACCTAGAACAAGGTGAATTGAATCGGTGAAAAGCGGCATAAGAAGACGAAATTTAGACCGGGACAGGATTGTGGAAGAGGAATGGTAGAAGGAAAGAGGAAGATGGAGAAGTGCCATAAATACCCCGACCCGACAGGAGCTGGATAAGGGGAAATGATGATGAGTACGTGTCAAGGAAAGGGAGGGGGAGTGAATATGGTACATTAACTAATTCAAAATATCTTGTTAATAAAAATAGTTTAAAGCTATAAAGTTTTCCGTTGTCACTGTTCATGTACTTCATTCTTGCATTTGTATTGTGTCTGTCAGAAAGTTCTATATTAATAAAAATGTTATTGGTGTTACGTCCCAATAAATACTTTTTGCAGTTTTTGCACATGTCGAGGTGCCAGAATTTTGTCCCACAGGATTCTTTACATGCCAGTAAATCTACAGCTGACATATCTGAGCACCTACAAATACCACTGAACTGAGTCAGGATCGAATCTGCCAACTTGGGCTCAGAGAGCCAGGGCCTTAACCATCTGAGCCATTCAGCTCGGCACTCTTGTGAATATTACGTACTGACATGTGACTGAACTAATGACTAATTTCCGTTGAGTAGTTTGCTTGTGTAATATATGGCTAATCCTTTCATTTTTCATTTCAGTAATTCGTTTCACTCTTGTGGAAGATATACAGGGTGTTTCAAAAAGAATATACATATTTCAAATGCATATATTTATTAAACTGTAAGACTTACGAATATGAAACTTTACACACATATTTACAAACCTCTCAAGTTCAGATTACAGATGTTCAATATGTCCTCCATCAGCGACACGAACAATATCACATCTATACTCAAACTCCTCTCTTACTCGGGCAAGCACGTCCTTCGTCACTGATGTTATGGCAGTACAGATCCAGTTCTTCAACTCTTCCAGGTTCTGTGGGAGTGGTGGTACATAAACGTTGTCTTTAATGAAACCCCATAGGAAGAAGTCACAGGGTGTCAAATCCGGTGACCGTGGAGCCCAGCTGAGACATGCTAAGTCGCAAGCTCCTTGACGACCAATCCAACGGTTCGGTAGAGTTTCATTCAGATATTCATGCACTTGGCGACTCCAGTGAGGGATTACCAGTTTTGTAACATAGCGAGATACTGCTGACCGTTAACCGTGTTTCCATCAAAGAAGAATATTGTAATGTATTTATAGATATTGCAATTATTGTACAGTATTGAGTAGGTGGAATAAACTTTGTAAATTATATGTACAGAAGAATGGGCCGTGAACAGATGATCGGGATATCGTACAAAACACATTGACTTAGGGCAAATCTCGTACATGTTCAATGACTGCATGTGGGTTCTGTAGGCCACAAATTCGAACATTGTGTTTGTTCACCTGACCACTAACATGGAAAGTCACTTCATCACTGAACATGATGCGTTGTGTGAAAGTGTTATCTTTGTCAATAGCATCAAGAATATTATTACAAAATGCCACACGTTTGCGCTTGTCATCAGGACGCAGAGCTTGTAACAGCTGTAACTTGTACGGCTTGATAACCAACCGATGTCTCAAAACACGCCAAATTGTTGTTGTAGGCAGTTGTAACTCCCGACTGGCACGACGAGTTGACTTTGAAGGACTATGTTGGAAAGCAGTTTCAATTCATGCAACATTTTCTTCAGGAACACGAGGGCGGCCAGGACTCTTTCCTTTACATACACATCCTCTCTATGTACAAACTGTCAATACCATCTGCAAATGTTCCACCCATTCGGAGGATCAATTTGGTACCTCAACCTGAAACGTCTTTGCACCGTAATCACGGAATTGCACTTTGCAAACTCGAGAACACAAAATGATTTCTGCTGCGGAGTTACCAAGCAAAACAGAAGACAACTGGCATCTAGCGGCTATTATTATAAACTAGGCTATGTATTCGTTTCTCGAATAGCCGAGCCGAGGCGCAGCGATCGATAGTTTGATCAAAATAATACTTTGTAATACGTATATTCTTTTTTGAAACACCCTGTATTTATTTTAAATGAAGTCTGATGTGAGAGAAAGTTTCAAGTGCGACCACTCGTGTTGCACTATGGCTAGCGACCACTCGTGGGTTAAGTTTAAAATGTCTTAATGTTTTTAATGTGTATTTTAACATAAGATAGTAAGAATGTGCCCATGTTAATGATACAATATGCCTAAACATATGTAGCTGAAGATATCTACAAAGTAGACGAAACACGTTCAACAGTTTGTAATTTGCTTTAAGCAAATAAACAGTATCAATCAGGTGGAATCATTGTGTTCTTTACTCTTTTTAACAGTGTACAACATTGATATGGGAAATGCGGATGATTGCTTGCAAAAAATAAGAATAATTACACTCAACTCTCGATTAACCGGGATAATGTAGGGTTAAGGCTTCCCGAATGATCTGATTACAGTAAATCAAGAGTTGAGTGTAACACGAAATCTTACCATTTATTTCTGAATTTCCCATCATGGTCAACTGGAGCAGAGGTTAACTGTTTTTAAATTACCAGCAAAGCAAGTACTGTATATGAATATTAACTCCCCCCCCTATTTCAATTGTATCCTACACTGTTGATGCCCATTACAAAGTCATGATAATCTGGATAATGGAAAGAGGCTCTAGTAGTACCGGTGTACACAGGGAAAGGAGATGACGAAGACAGTGGTAACTACAGACCAGTGAGACTTACATGTATCATATGTTATGTTCTTGGGGGCATAGTAGACAGACATATCAGGGCTCGTTTAGAACATATAGGTTGGCTTAACACTAGGCAGTTTGATCTCAAGGCAGGATAATCTTGCGAAGCAAAGCTCACTGGTTTCCAGCAGGATGTGTCAGAGGTTTTAGACAAAAGTAAACACCTGGGCTATATAGCAATAGACTTTTCCAAAGTCTTTCACAGAGTAAACCATGATATACTTATCATGAATATGAGAAAAGGAGGACAGTATAGGAAGGTAGTAGATTGGGTGAAAGCTTTCCTGAAGGACAGGAAGCAGAGGGTAAGGGTAGATGGGTCATTATCAGAACCTCAGAAAGTGAGGAGGGGTGTACCACAGAGCAGTTAACTGGCACCTTTACTTTCTTCAATTTTTGTGAACAATCTACAAGAAGGATTGAAATCACAAATCAGACTATTTGCAGATGATTTAGTTGCATATAGAAGAGTGGACTGTTCAGATGAGTGTAATATATTGCAGGAGTATCTTAACAAAATGCATATCTGGACTCAGAAGAATGGGATGAAAGAGTCAAGCAATTAGATTTGGGAATAAGATATGCAAGATAGGGGGCAATTATAAACTTTTTGGGGGGGAGATAAATTTTGAGGATAATTGTAGGTATTTAAGTGTCACATTGGGGGAGGTAAATTTGACTGCGGAAAACATACAGTATAGGATACACTGCCTGACAAAATTATTGAACCACTCAGTAGAAAGGGACGGATGTTAATATAACTTCGTACACATACATACCATCAGCGGGTATGTAAATGGTAAGAGTTGCAATTCTCTGTAACAGGTAGCAAGGCCACAATAGTGCATAAGTGTTGTTTGTGTTTAGTGTTGTTACCAGGCCTGGTAGGGTATATAATGGGTGTGAACAGCGTCAGATGTTGAGTGATCACTGTAAAGGACACGGACATGACACGTACTCGTCTGAGACAGAGTTATCAGAAACTGACAGAGTTTGAAAGGGGCCTCCTTGTGGGGCTCCATTTGGCCAGCTGGCCGAATCATGCAATATCCAGATTTGTGGGTCATTTGGATGTGACAGCGGCCCGATGTTGGACTGCATGCGAACGTAAGGGCAGGCATACTCGTCAAGTTTTCGGTCGACTACGTCTGACCACCACAAGGGAGGATCACCATATTGTCCACCAAGCACATCGTAACCCCTTCACATATGAACCTGCCATCCGAGAACAAGTAATGGACTCCCTGCAATATTCTGTGTCATCCCGCTCCATTGGTCAGAGACTAGCAGCAGCCAGACTAGGGAATTACCGTCCCATGCCGCTAACACTGCAATGCAAACAGCTGCGTTTGGAGTTGTGCCGCGACCGGGAAGGATGCATGGACTGCAGATGAATGGAGTCACATTGTGTTCAGTGATGAATGGTATTTCTGCACTATCCTAGATATCCATCATCTGCGAGTAGGGTGGCAACCTGGGGAGAGGTTCCATTCTTCGAATGTTTTGGAGAGGCTCAGCGGTGATACTCCTGGTGACATGGTGTGGGGAGCCATCGGCTATGACTTCAGGTCATGGGTGGTAGTGACTGAGGGATCTCTGACGTGAAAACGGTACATCACAGACATCCTGCGTCCTCATGTGTTACCTCTCAGGAGACAGTATCGTAGTGTTTTTTTATCAACAGGACAATGCTCGCCCACTGTCTGCGTGATATTGAGGTACTCTCGTGGCCTGCAAGCTCCCCAGATCTGTCCCCGATAGAACATGTGTGGGACCAGCTCGGGTGCCAACTCCGTCCCAGTGCCAGTACCCAGGATATCAAGAACCCATTATAACAGTAAGGGCCAGGAGAGTATACAATGGCTTTTTGACAGCCTTCCTAAATAAGTGCATGCATCCATGTCCAACATTACACTGATAAGTAGTCTCGTACTGCCACGTTCTTCGTAAATTTGACTAGATTTTTTAATCACTGAAACAACGTCACATACCCTGTCAAAAGGTGAAGTTTCATTTCGTTTCCTCCTCCCCTTCTGGATGCATCAATTTTTTTGTCAGGCAGTGTATATGGTCAGAAAAGCATTTCGATCACTGCACATGGTAACTGCAGATGTTAAAAGGAGCAATATGGAGGATAAAAGAGATAGCATATTCAACACATATAAGATCTCAACTGGAGTATGCTTCCGAGGTATGTGATCCATATCAAGAATTTTTGGTAAAATAATTGGAGCAGGTACAGAGGAAAGCAATTAGGTATGTGATGGGGGAGCACAGAATGACTAGCAGTGTTACTTTCACACTAAGGGAACTCAGGTGGAAAAGTTTAACAGAAAGGAGGTTGAGAACAAAATTGGGGTGTATGGAGTATGTTCCTGGCATATACAGGGAAAAATGCTTAGAAGAATATAGGAAAGAGATGAAAGACTGAAGGGATTTATAGAGTATGTTTGATCATGAGTTTAATGTAAGGTTAAGCCAATGGTGCAAAAACTAGGGGAAATATTCGTTTGTGGGGAGGGGGAAGAGAATGGAACAGCTTAACAAAGACATTTTCAATCCTTTCCCAAAAAATGTGCATTCACTGAAATGTACCATGAGGTCAAGGCAGGAGGAAGTAAGAACTCACCAGGAGAAAATATTATGGTATGTGTAAAAATGTACAAGGGCCATCCGGAAAGTAGTTGCCGTTAGCGCCGCATGAAGCGCTGACAACTCGGGTAGCCGCTGGGCAAGGTCAGACCACGTCAGGGGCTTGTCTGCCTGCTGTGTGTGAGGTTGCGTGATGCTAACATTGCCTGTGTTGTGTCTGTGATCGTTTAAAATGTTTAAACAAATTGAGAACCCCGCCAGTTGTGAAGTGAGGGCCGTGATTAAATTTCTTAATGCACGAAACGTTCGACCTTGTGATATTCATTGCCAATTAACGGAGGTGTATGGAGACAATGTGATGGACGAGTCGTCTGTTCGGCGCTGGTGTCGCAACTTCAACCTAGGTAGGGGGAATACACACGACGAGGAGCGTTCAGGGAGACCATCTGTCATTACGGACCAACTGCTGAGTGCAGTAGACGAATGCGTGGGGAACGATCGGCGCATCACAACTGATGAACTCTGTGA
This sequence comes from Anabrus simplex, assembly GCF_040414725.1. Classification (NCBI taxonomy): domain Eukaryota; kingdom Metazoa; phylum Arthropoda; class Insecta; order Orthoptera; family Tettigoniidae; genus Anabrus; species Anabrus simplex. Next base: position 55,068,107 of record NC_090266.1, read on the forward strand.
ACATTTTCCTAATGTGTCTCGACCAAAGACCATCTGCATTATTCAAACATCTGTGCAAGGTGGGTCCCTCGCATGCTTACAGAGGAGCACAAACCCAAGCGTATGGCTGCAGCACTGACGTTTCTGGGACTTTATTCCGATGAAGGAGACTCTTTCCTGGCTCGCATCATTACTGGGCACGAAACATGGGTTTTTTATGCATCACCTGAGAGTAAACGACAGTTAATGGAGTGGCATCATGCTCATTCACCAACCAAACCAAAAAAATTCAAGACAGTTCTGTCCACCAGGAAACTCATGGCAACCGTTTTCTGGGATCGCCGAGGTGTACGGCTCATTGATTTTATGGCCCGTGGAGACACAATTAATGCTAATGCATATTGTGAAACATTAAAGAAATTACGGCGGGCAATACAAAATCGAATGCGAGGTCTATTGTCTACAGGCGTCATACTCCTTAATGACAATGCCAGGCCTAATGCAGCTGCGATAACACAACAACTTTTGCAGCAATTCAAGTGGGAAACCTTCGACCATCCCCTGTATAGCCCAGACTTGGCCCCTTCGGATTTTCATCTCTTTATGAAGCTTAAAGACTTTCTGGTGGGAAAAAGATTTGACAGCGATGAAGAACTTAAAACGAGCCGACTACGTATCTCAATACGCTGGCGGCAGAAGACTATGACGCTGGAATACAAAAGCTTGTCCCACGTTATGACAAATGCCTAAATTTGCTTGGAGATTATGTGGAGTAGTAGTGTCAAGTATGCTCTTTCCAATAAAAATGTGTATATTTGTTAATATTTACTCCTGTGTCTTTATTGCACAAACGGGTACCACTTTCCGGATGGCCTTCGTATATACGTATTTTGCATTTCTTATGATTTTGTCACCAGGGAAAATACCCATTTGAAAAAATAAATGTTGTGGTTCCCATAACAATAAGTTACAACACACCAACTTTGCCACCATTTTTAACAGTAATTATGTTGATTTAGATTTGTTTTTAAAAGTTGGTTTATTTTCCCCTTCTTCTTTAACCCCTCAGCGACGGGGAACATTTGAGTCCCACTTTACCCAGTAGACAGAGGTGATTCAGATGTGAGCACTAAGAAAATGCAGTGATCTCTTTAAAATGTCACTGTTACAACAGTTCAGCTCATATTATTTTCAAATATTTACAGTAGGACTCAAAAGAATTTAGTTTACATTCGTTAGCTTTATATTTACCTTATAGTGTGGTAACAGAGAAGAGACCTTCCACATTTTGTATGGAATGAAAGTGACGTTCTTATATTTACATGGGTTGTTTCCCAATGCAATGAAAACTAGGGTAATCGTTGCCTCAGGAACTTTGAGCAGAAGAACCGGGAACAATAGTTCAAAGATTCATTTAGCACAAATTCTAGGTTAATGGGACGATTAGTTCATGGGAACAAATTTTTCATGTTTTGTTGTCCATTACTTGGCCGCGCGCACCATGCCCTTCCATTCCTTATGTTAGGCGTCCACTCTCACTTTGCTCTGTTCAGTCAGGTGTAGTGCTGTTATCGTCTGATTCATTAAAACTTAATTACTTCTCTTTCATTCAAACTGCACCATGCCATGCTTCTTCGTTTCACAATATCGTATTTCAAAGTGACAGCGAGTCAAGTACTTACGAGTTGTAAGAGGTTTCAAGGCAATGAAAGAATTATAACAATTTTCAACAGATGATCTCAACATTCACATCAGTGAAGAGATAGCGATTTATACCATCAATCTACATAACAAAACATCCTGTAATGAAACATCATCTGCTAGAATGCAGCAGAAATTTAAGCCTATATCCTGTCAAGCAGAAAGATGTCAGACTACTTCAAACACTTCAGAAAAAGAAGCAGTGATTTGGGCTGATTGATACATACAAGGAAGGAAGAGATCTTTAACTTCAAAGTTATACCATTTCCAATATTATGGAAAACCTTACTAGCTATAACAAAGGAGGTCTATACAACGTATGGAGGTCAGCGTCAAGGGGTTACAGAAAAGTGAATACTGCCTTTATAAATTATGTAGTAAGTTTCTTAAGTTAAATTAGTTAACTACGTTTTCACAAATATTTTACAGTCTGTAAAATGTAAATTATGCTCTTGGTTCCCAAAAATAAATCTACATCGCAACTGTGACACTTTTTCGCTCAAATAAAAGAAGAACAATGAATAGATTATTTCATTGGTGTGCTATTAACTGTTTGGGAATAGCTGTCCTCAACAACTGACTTTCGGCACAGGAACATTTGATGTCTTTTGTCCATTCAACATTCAGTATGGTGCTGAACGGACACAAGACATCAAATGTTCCCATTCCTGGGGCCTGTTGGTGAGGACAACAATTCACAAATGGATGAGAAGGCTCTGACACGATGATTCACTGAGCTCTAGGAATGAAGTCAGTGTAATTTATTGTAATCAATTACATCTTCTACCTCATGTCACTTTTACCTAGGATAATGACAAATTCAAACTGAAAAAAAAGCTTCTTAGTAAGCAAGTCTTAACTTATAAACCCTATTTCTCATCATTTCTGCAACTACCTATTCTTGCCAGATCTCCCTTTCCTGCTGTACCATATTTGTATGGTCATAATACCTTCAGAAAGGGAAGAGAAAGGTACAAGATCTCGAAATTGTGCAAAGCTTCAAGTACTCAGGAAGCAAAGTAACACAGGACTGGACATGAAAATCAGTAAAAGGATACAACAGGAAAAATGCATTTTACCAGACTATGAGGAACTAAATCAGGAACAAGGAAGTTCCAAGGAAGTGTTAAGAGGTGATGTCTAAAATATATACAGTGAAACTCGGTTAAGAAGTTCCCGCATAAGAAGTTTTCCCGCCTAAGAAGTGTGATATTCTTGATCCCTTGATCGGTTGCATTAAGATATATGTATATTTTTCCTGTTTAAAGTGTTCTGTTGTAAACATATTTCCCAGTTAAACAGTTCAAATTTCGGAGCCCCTTGAGATGGTGAGAACCCTCCAGTCTCCGCGCAAGTTGAACCCTGTGTTGGACCATTTGCGCCTGTCATGGAGCCTTTCCGGGCTTGCCAAGGCCATATGACATCACGCTATGACATCACAAACACCAGATGCTCACTCTCACCTTGTGGAATCAAATCGAACCCATCAGTCGACATTTCCACTCCACCGTTCACATCAAGCGAAATAGAATCGAATGGGATTCTACGCAGGAAACACAAAGCACGCAATGAATGGTTTAATAAAACTTTAATGCAGTACGTTGGGTGCCGCGACAGGGTGAAGTAATTAATCGATGTGGCCTCAAAATTAATTAAAAACCAAAAAATGTATTTGTCCACAACACAGCAGCATTTTATGCATTACCGTACTGTTTGTTAGGAATACACATACGACAACCGTAGGGAATGCCACTTATAAAATTGTTCACGGTAAAAACTGTACATTCCAAGCCATGTCAATTATCATACTGACATGCCGTTCCATTTTCTTTGAAATCATTTAAGAAAAGGCAAGGAAAACAACAGATAGGGAATCTGCCACCTGGGCGACTGTCCTAAATGCAGATCAGTATTGATTGAATGCTGTATATGGACTCCAATATGATAACATGATTCTGAAATAAGGTCAACAATAATTGCAAAATAAACTAAGTACCGTATAGGCATAATCTACCACAAAATTGAATATCCTAATCTGCTTGATTTTTCATTCCCTTGCTTATTTCCTTCCAGGCATTCTCTCTTACATTGTTGTTGCAATAATACTTATGGATCTTGTCGTAGAGGAAATTATATTTTGGAACTAAACTGATAAGATCTTCCATGTCCATTATTAGTTAGGTGAATAAACTATTACGAAACAAAGAAACATCCCATCTCTATGCAAGAAACAGCCGACTTGCCAGCTGATGCATATTATGCCGCCAAACAGCCTTCCAAAAGATCCCGATCATCTACGAAGTTGAACGAATGTTAATAACCAGCTGGGTTTTGGTGGGAGGGGGCCTGACACATGCACACAGAGGCACTACGATACCACGTGTTGGCATAAAATTGAAAGTTACTTTTATTTTTACTTTTATACGAGCTAAACATTGTATTATTGTGTCACTCGTAATTACTACATCACATTATTAGAACGTAGCACAAGGATGAGGAGATATGAAATAATATTCTCGCGGAGAAAGAAACCGTTTACGTTTACATGTACTAGTGTTGCTACTGCGCCTTTATCACTCGCACGTAATACCCCAATACTTTCTCGTGCACTCATTTCTGCAACTTCGAACCTGCGTTTCTTATCTTCATTACCTATAGCATGAAGAGGATTAAAGCAGGAAAATAAACTCAATATTGGCTTGTCCATGCGGTACTTGCAAAAGAGCCAGAAACTACGCCCGCTGCCATGACAACCAGTAGGAATGCAGGGGCGATATAGGCCTACGAATAGGTTCTAAGAATCTCTAAGGATAAGTTGCTGGATTTCCCATTTGCTGCGATTTACTTGAAGCAGGTGTCGGGAGGTGTGAGGAAGATAGAAAGCACATGCTAATGAACTGTAGTACACATCTTGTCTTTTCGTTTTGTAAGCCTAAGCTACGGATTGCCAAGTGTAGTGTAGCGTCTTAATTAGTGTGAATAGGAGTCAGTGAAGTTAGTTGTACTTGTAATATCAACGTACAAACGTTTTAAGTGAAAATGAGCGGAACTCAGAGAAAAGTGATCCAGAGAAAGGCACTAACAATTAAAGATAAAGTGGAAATTATAAGGAAAGTGGAGTCATCTACACTTTCCCGTTTTGCTTTGGCGAAGAAGCTGAGGATGCCACCGTCTACTTTGAACGCCATTATAGCGAAGAAAGAAGAGATCTTAGCTTCTGCAGGGAATACTTCAGCTAACTGCAAGAAAGCTAAATCTGGAAAGTACGATGAAGTAGAACAAGCTCTGCTAATATGGTTTAAACAGCAGCGAAGTTTAAACATACCTTTGAGTGGGACTATTGTGAAGGAGAAAGCCAAAGAAATTGCGTGCAAATTAAAGGTACCTTTTACCACGTCGAGCGGGTGGCTGGACCGCTTTAATAATCGAGCCGGTATTGTTTACAAAACAATTTGTGGCAAAGCAGAGAGTGTACGTGCGGAGGAAAGGGGAGCGTGGAAGGAAACAGTTCTGCCTGCTAAAATAAGCAGTTACAAACCTTGCAACGTTTTTAATCTTGATGAATTCGCACTTTTTTACCAGCTTATCCCGGATAAATCTCTAGTTTTGAAGGGAGAATCTGGCCACGGGGGAAAATTAAGTAAATTGCGGGTTACGGTATTGGTTGGTGCTAATATGGAAAGAACTGATAAACTACCTCTACTGATGATAGGGAAGTCTAGGAAACCACGTTGTTTCAAAAATGTCAGGACTTTACCGTGCAAGTACACCAGCAACAAGTCAGCTTGGATGACAACTTCCCAGTTTGAAGAGTATATGCAGGCATTATATGCCAAAATGGGGAGCCAGAACAGGAAGATTGTGGTGTTTATGGACCACTGCCCTGCCCATCACAAGGAGTGGCCCCATTTAAGGAACATCAAGGTAGAATTTTTTTTCACCGAATACTACATCGGTACTACAGCCCATGGACCAAGGAATCATTAACCCCTCAGCGCCGACCACTATACGTGGTATAGACCCTCTTTTCTTCCGTAGCCACCGACCTCTATACGTGGTATAGACCCATACATCGTTTCGCATTTACGGCTATAGCGCGAAGAGTTTTGGAGTTATGGATATGCAATTTGTTTTGTTTCCGAGAAGAAATTTTGGGGTTTATAAATAAGAATTAAAGATTGTTAAAATGTAGTTGTTTTTGCAAGGGTAAATATTTGTCAAGTAAGTCTGAGCACTAATCTCTGCTTTTTTAAAGTCTGTTTCCTTCATTCTTTCCCACATAATAAAATAAAGAAATGATGATCTGAAAAATTTGTCTTTTCACGTGATGTTCTTTGCTCTATTTGTACGTTGAGAGTGTGGTTTATTTATTATTGTATTGTCTTTATTTCTCGGCTTGTGATATTTTCGTAACTCTCCACGAGTGTAGGCATTAAGTGCTGCTTTCTCTCATACAATACAAGAACCAGTTGTGCATGTTATATATCTCGTTTGAAAGACGAAGTCTCGACCTTTCATCTGAAATACATATAGAGTTGGTTTGTTATTCCCCTCATTCAGTTTCGTCCTGCTGCTCTCGGTCTCGCTGCAGCTTCATCAGACCGTGCAATGCGACGCGCTCAATGGCTACCTCGAGCCGTGGTTTGACTGACAATGTGCTTGAAATATTGTATAATTCGGATGAAAGTTTAGTCGGAAGTACTAGTGACAGTATAAGTAGCAGTGATAATGAAATACATGATATGGCTGTGACGGATGCAGTGGGAAATGATGAGAGTGGCGATGAGGAGGAACCAGTACTTGGAAATTTTTGTATGGGAGATTATGGATAATTATGCAGATCAAAGTATTCGGATTCCTAAATTCTCTGATAATATTCAGACAAGTCACAGGGACAAATATTGAGCAGTTATCTTATCAGGTTCAGCTGTTGGAAGGATTATTTACAAAATACGCTGGCTCGGGCGAGGAACAAAATATTCAAGGCCGGTGCGCATCAGATAATACAGTTCCAAGATTGCAGGTAAGACATTTTATAATGAAATTAGCACCCAAGTGTGAGAAATACAAACCCCAGAGACGTTGAAACGTGTGTTCAAAACTCGGCAAAAAGAAGACGTCGGTGTACTGCTGCCAGGAGTGTGATGTGTGTCTGTCTTGAAGAGTGCTTCGAACTCCATCACACAAAAGTAAATTACTAAGGTAATGTGAAACATGATGTAATTATCTGCATGTACATACTTCTATTCTAAGGAATTCCAAATTTCGTAACTATTGGGCTACTCCTATACTTGCAGTAACGCTTTAAGTGAATCAATGTATTTCAGTCACGCTTAGTTGAAATCTCATCCGGCCGCGGGTAGGAAGCTCTTTAAACGGCTGCGATGCTGAGGGGTTAAGGTATTGAAGCAGAGGTACCGAAAATCAGTTGTGCGCTGTATGCTGCTACGAATGGAAGCAGGCAAACTCATCAACAAACCATCTCTTTTGGACACAATGCATTTCACTGCCTCATCATGGGATTCAGTGGAGCCTGTAATAATAGCAAATTGCTTCAAGAAAGCAGGCTTCGATGGTGGTGCCAGCAGCATTGTTATGGAAGTTGGTGATGAAGAGCCAGGGTGCTGGAAAACTATACAGGAGAAGATGGAGATTACTAGTAGTTTCAACGACTTCACTGCCAGGAGCGGACCATCAATGAGATCTGCAAGGAAATTCAGGCAGGAGATGAAGAGATTGAAGAAGAAGAGGAAGAGGTTGAGGAAGAGAATCCCCCAAGACCATCTTGCAGTGAGGCAAGCATCTGCCTTGAAAACTGACTCAGTTTATGGAAGGTTCAGTCAGTGTGCCTCAGAACACATGGAAGGCAATGTGGGAAATAGAGATGTTTATACTTCCAGAAAGCAGTAAAAACCTAAAACAGTCAACCCTGGACAATTTCTTTTCAAGTCGGAGCCTAGACTTTTGTGTTTGGAAATGTATTTAATGTCCAATGCAGTATGGAATTTACATAATGTATGGTTACCATCTACCGTTTTAACGTTCTTAGTATTTCTCCTTATCTCTTGTGCAAGGTTTTATATAATATGTTCCCTTCTCTTATCAAGTATTTTTATAATATAGTATATTCAATTATTTTACTTTATCTCTAAAAATACATGTCATGATAATCTAATATTTATATTGTGGCTTTCTTTTAGCAGCTCTTATACTGTATATCAGCCTATTTTGGTATTGTTCACAAACAAGGAAATCTGTTGGCTGCGTGTTTCACATGTATTTCGAAGTACAGAATAAGTTTTCAGGCATTACCCCTTTGAAGAAGTTTCCTGCTTAAGAAGGGGTGTTTTTTTGAAAACCTTAACAGAGTTTCACTGATTTAATATTGCCCCACCCTGATAAAAAGACAGGAGAATAAAATCCAGGCCAGTGAGATGAAATTTTTAATAAGTATGATAGGAAAGGCAAGAAAGGACACACTAAAAAAAAATGGGGATGTCAGGAAGAAAATTGCAGTAGAAAAACTTTCAGAGAGAATGGACAAAAATAAAATGAGACAGTACATAATAAGAGGATGGAAGTGAGAAGTATACCAAAGAAGATGATGGAGGCTAAGACTGAAGGAGGAGGAGGAGGTCATAAGGTAGACCTACACCAAGGTGGTTGGACTTGATCAAGAACAGGTTAACACGTTTACTGCTGGTCCTTTAGACTCTTGAATCACCAAGGAGCTGAAATCATTATTATATAAAGATTTCTATATGCAACAATGCTTATAAGTGTCGGTAGCATGGGCCTACAGCATACTCTGATGTTTATAAGCGTCACCAGCAGTGAATGTGTAAATAAGAAGGAACCTGGATTGGAACAGCTATGATGGCTAGATAAAGGAAGATGGAAATGTGCCGTTAATATCCCATCCTAGCTAGAGCAGGAATAATACCTTCAAACTATTGATGAGAGTCAAATTAGCCAATGTTATGTCATTGTAATACACTTTAGTTTCATTGAACACTTTATCATGGTTCTTCATGAGGGTATTAATATGATTGTTTTTTCGTTCCTCCACTTCCTTCAGCTCTACTCGGTGACTAAACTCCAGTTGCTCTCGTAATTCTTTTTGTTCTCTCTCATATTTTGCTTCTAACTCCTGGAATCTCAATTCATATTTCTCATGCACTTTGTTGATATCTTCGCTGTGACGCTGTGAACAAAAAAGCAAGTAGAATTAGTTCCAATAATCACTACATAAGCTAAGGAACAAATACAAAAAATAAGATATAAAATACAAACAACAGAATTTTTTCTTTAAATGTCAATAAAAATGTACTTCTATATCATGTTTTAGAAGAAGAAAAATGACAAATTTGAGTCAATGTTGATGAATTTGTGACATTGCAGGTGCTACCTACAATTGTAGTTGATATTTTCAGTGTCCCATACTCCTTGCCATTTTAAACTTTGAAGATCAGGAATTTAATTCAGAAGCAAATTTGGATATAAAAACGCACATTATTGCCAATAACTCTATACAACATTTCTAGGCTAGGACAGTGAAGAGACATTAAATCTGCTTCTCAGTCCTTCATTATTCTATTTTAGTTTTGAATCTGAACTGTGTATACCTTTAGTTCCTTGTGTCTGAATATACACTGAGCGGCACAAAAAACGCAACAACCAATAAATGATGTGTAATTATTGTGTAATTATCTATTTAATCACAGTGAAGCACTTCAACCAATTTTTTAAGACAGGGTATGGCATTGGCGTAACTTTGCAAGCAAACAATGAAGTGTTGATTGTTTATTGCACTAGCCTCAATTGTGTTTCCCCATGCAACCTGGAAAACATATCACTGGATGTGAGCCAATAATGTTTTCCTGCTCTTGTAACGCTTATTGTTGTACCTTTCATTGTTCCCCTTTCAATCACACGTGTTTGTAGCATCTTATTGTGATTGTCTTAATCAACTTTATGGAGTAAACATGCCATTAAGGCCTGAACAAGCTGCAAAAGCTGTTGCTTTACATTGCAGAAGTACTGAGGATTACACTTTCCACAATTTCCAAAATCGTACGAAGATATAGGGAAACTGGAGGCTTTGCAAGGAGACCAGGATCAGGCCCGAGAAGAGCAACATCAGAGAGAGATGACTGCTTCTTACAACTTCAAGTTCTCCGCAACCGTCACACCACTGCCGTTGAAGCACGAAATCGACTCCACCAAATTCAAGGGGTCAATGTTAGTGAGAGAACTGTTCGAAGAAGACGGGAAAAAGCCAATCTTAAGTCCAAAAGACCTGCTACAGGTCTGGAACTCACCAGAGAGCATCGCACAGCTCGACTACGTTTCACAAGGGAACATCTTGGCTGGACAGTACAACAATGGGATCAAGTGTTGTTCACCGATGAGTCGCAATTTGTCCTCTGATCACCTGACGGAAGAGAGAAAGTCTGGAGATGAATGGTATTCCCCTTGCACATTCTCATTCAGGACACCTTTTCAGGGTGGTTCTGTGATGGTGTGGGTAGGAATCAATACAGCTGCAAGGTCGGATTTGGTCTTCGCGGAGAATGGGAGCCTTACCGCACATTGGTATGTGGAGGAAATCCTTCTGGAGCATGTTGTGCCTTTCGCTCCATTTATTTTACACGAATTCACGACAATGCACGCCCACATGTTGCGAGAATTGTGCAAGAGTTCTTGGATGAAACAGGGGTTTGTGCTATGGCTTGGCCTGCTCAAAGCCCTGATTTGAATCCTATTGAGCACGTTTGGGACCATCTGGGGAGAAGAGCCCGTTAGCACTATCCACAGACCCTACAGCACCTGCAGAAAGCCTTCCTGGAAGAATGGGAGATGATTCCTCAACAGGACATTAACACATTAATCAGGAGCATGCCTGAAAGGTTGAATGCCGTCAATGGTGCAAGAGGTGGCAACACACGCTTTTGAAGATGCGAACAGGGGTCCCCGAGATTGCCTCTGAGGTCTGTGAGGTGAAAGTGTGAAGTGTATAACATCAAAACAGAAGTGCATTACTTTTATGAGCTTACTCAACATTTCCTTGAAATGTGCACCTCTGGCTTAATTTGTTCAATTTGTTTACAATCGTTTTTTCTTTTCATTGTTAGACACTTAGATGGGACCATACCACAATATTCTGTCATAAGATAGTGAATTGGTGTCATTAAAGTGTCATAAATTTAAAATAAATTTCAGTTTTGAAAGAAATTGAAGTGTTGCGTTTTTCGTGCTGCTCAGTGTATTATATTTTAACAATTTCAGTGATTTATGTAATTCACGTAACATCATCCTGAAGGCTGTGAGTTATAATGATCATAAAAGGTGACTGGAGACTGGTGGAGTTACTGAAGGTTACTGAAGGCTTTCAATCAGAATGCAATAAGGATAATTCAAGTCCTGTAATATGTTATGTGAGTGGAACTCTTGGGACAGAGAGAAAGAGTGGCCTCTGAAATGAAGTTTACTACCACACGAGAAAAGAATGAAGCTTCATCCAATTGTAGATTCCCTCAAATTTTTAAAACTTCCACCCCATATCAAGTTAGGTTTAATGGAAAGATTTCCCAAAGAAATGGAAAAATTTGGGGGTTATTACGAGTTTGTGAGGACGAATGTACCCGAGTTAAGTCATCGTAAAGTAAAAGAGGGTATTTTTAATTTCTCTTCAAATTCATAGTCATCAAAAGCTGTTTGTTCAAGGATATGCTCAGTGAAGTCAGAAAAGTGATGTAACATCTTCAAAGAAGTTTCCTCAAAATTTCTTGGAAATTTTAGTGAAATGTTAGAAACTATGTTAAGGGCATGCGAGATAACAAGCTGCAATGTGGCCCTTACAATACATTTTAGCACCCTCATATGACTTTTCCTGCCAAACTTTGAAGCAGTGAGCGACCAGCAAGCAGAATGTAACATCAGCAAATATCTAGAAAGATGATAAAGGAAGGAAACAGTCCCCTATTATGCTGTTGAACTATTGTTGGTTTCTATCGGAGAGAGATAGAGAGAGAGAGAGAGAGAGAGAGAGAGAGAGAGAGTTCTAGGCTCAGCTATAAAAGGAAGGGTTTATGAAAAACCACACACCATTTTAAATTAAAATGGACCATTTGAAACACTGCACGAAGTGACACTTAGAGAAATTACAAAATAAAACTATATTCAGTGCAGTTGCTTAAGAGTATGCTACAAGGCAATAAGGGATTTTGAATTTCATTTCCAGATTCTGGGTACATGAATTAGTAAAATTAGTCAACTTTCATTATTTTGTTGTCTTGTGTAATTAATTAAGGTTTCATCATTCAAAGAAAGGAATATAACAGTACCATTCTTCTAGCTCGTATTTCTGCCAGATGGCCCAAATGGAGATCCTTAAACTGTCTCTTGAGTACTCTCTTGTCATTAACGTACTCCTGCTCTTGTGATAAATAGCCATCCTGGGCCACCCTCAGGGCAACCATGTTCTCAGCCTAGAATCATACAGCACACAATTAAATCATTAACACATTTCAAAAGAACAAAGCATCAACACATACTACAAATTCTCAGAGGAAATCTCTAAATGACAAAAGATTTAATGAAAGGATTAACTTCTACAAAAATAAAAATGAACCACATACTGTGTATACAGTCCGTTATTAATACTTTCACTAGTGTAACCCAGATATTACTGCAGTCACTGGAGCCATCCTGGCTCCTTTTGGGTTTTGATCAGGGGTTTACGGCCAGATACCCTTCCTGAAGTCGTGTGATTTCGCAGGTGAAAATTTCAACCTAAGATCCACTAAGGTTTGGACCTTACCTATCTTGGTGGAGAGTCGGCAACTAAGTCACCACACTATTCATGCCCAATTCCTTTAATAATAAGAATACATTTTATCATCATCATCATCATCATCATCATCATCATCATCATCATCATCATCATCATCATCATCATCATTATTATTATTATTATTATTATTATTATTATTATTATTATTATTATTATTATTACTATCATCTGAAAATTAGAGGTTGACATCAGACAGGGGTTGTGCAGTCAGGATAATCAACATGACTCGTTGCCACCATGTTTTCATGAACATAATATGTATATTCTCACCCCATGCAACATAATTTTTTACATTAAAAACTCTGCCATTAAAAACTCAGCTTCGTTTCACACTAAATTGAAGATTAAATTTTTTATATTTGATTGTTATGTAACAGTTCAGAAATAATAATAATAATAATAATAATAATAATAATAATAATAATGACCTGGAAAAATCAAACCAAAATTCTTGAATGAAGAACTCAAACAATTCAAACTTTCTTCAGCTCATTATGGGTTTCTCTGCGGCCACTGAGGTCAACATGAATCATCTTGGGCTCCGGCCTATGGGTTTAAGACTTGGACGCCCTCCCTAACACCAAGTCATTTTTCAAGTGAAAATTCCATCACGAGGATCCACCAGCATTCAAATCTAGATCATCTGGATGGAAAGTCAGCAGCACTAATCAAAACTCCTTTCAATTTTTCAAAGAATTTTAGCTGTTTCTTTCTTCAAACAATAAAACTTCTATTACAATTTAAAGGAATACAAGCCAAGCAGGCAATATTCACATGCAAGGGGCATACTATATTGATTTACACACTTTTTTTCTCCTGACTGAGCTCGATAGCTCCAGTCGCTTAAGTGCAGCCAGTATCCAGTATTCGGGAGATAGTGGGTTCGAACCCCAGTCGGCAGCCCTGGTTTTCCGTGGTTTCCCATTTTCACACCAGGCAAATGCTGGGGCTGTACCTTAATTAAGGCCATGGCTGCTTCCTTCCCACTCTTAGGCCTTTCCCATTCCATCGTCACCATAAGACTTATCTGTGTCAGTGTGACGTAAAATAAATTGTAAAAAAGAAAAAAAAATTCTCCTGACATGGCTCATTATACGGCACGTGAAGACAGTCACAGGCAACAAGGACAGTGTTCCACCACTTGGTAGCATCACTGGCAAAGAGTACGAGAGCTACGCACTTCACAGCCCGTTTCCACCACCACTGTCAGTGTACAAGTGGATACCATTGAGTGCGACCATCAAGGACAGCGCTGAACCACTTGGTTCCTCTGGAGAGAGGGCGTAACCACTGCAGAAATTCATAGGTCACTGGTGGCAGCATGTGGAGAAGGCTGGAAAACAGGGTGCACACTGTTAGAAATGAGAAACGAGGAAGAAAAGTGACGGTTTCAACGAAAGCCAACATCGCCTGAGTAGAAATGGCCATCCAAGAGAACAAATGCATCACATTCTCAGAAATGGAGGCAGCCATACGGACTTTCCAGAAACACCCTCCAACGCATTGTGCACAACCACCTTCGTCTACCAGATGGGTTCTAAAACTCTTGTCTGGAAAGCAAAACCAAATGCATGTGGAAGTGTGCAGCAACCTTTCATAATGCCCCGTACGAGATATGCCAGAGCTCATGTCCAATTTTGTGACTGGTGATGAAACATAGCTCTATTGCCATGAGCCGGAGATGAAACAGCAATCGATTCAATTGAAGCATAAGGGCAGTCCACCACCAAAAGAAATGTCGAACAGCGGTCTCAGCTGGCAAGTGTATGGCTACAGTGTTCTGGGACACGAAGGGTATCATCCTCATTGACTGGCTGGAATTAGGGGCCACAATTAACAGTGCACCATATATAGTAACCCTTAGGCACTTACATTGTGCAATTCAAAGTAAGTGGCCAGGAAAATGGGCAATAGGTGTGCTTCTCCAGCATGACAATGCACGTCTCCACACTAGCCAGGAAACCACTGCTGCCATTGATCAGTGCTGCCACACCCACCATACTCTCCAGACTCAGCAGCTAGTGACTATCACTTGTTCCAGGCTAAGAAGAAACTTCTGCGTGGTCATCGTTTTGCAGACTTTGAAGAACTGGAAACAGCTGTCCAGGCATGAGTGTACAGCATTCCAAAAGAATTGTTCCAGAAGGATCTGGAGAGGCTGACACACTGAAGACAAGAGTATGGATGGTCACAGAGAGAGTATGTTGAGAAGGTGGACCTATCTACTGTTGTGTGACTTGTCCTAATATGTCAGAAAAAATAAAAGTGTTAATCAGTATACTGTAATCTGCCCTTCGTACTATCTTAAATATCATTCAAATAAAATTAGGTTCACCTTATATTCTCCTTCCTTCATCTGGTGCTCATACAACAGGTGTTTTACTCTTTGCTTGTAGACCTTAAGCTCATCATGATGTCTCATTTTTAACTCCTCTATTGATCGGTCTTTATTCCTGTGTTAGAGAGAAATAATCTGCATCACTGGAGTACATAACCATTGCAGATAGAAGTATGACAACACATACAAGAGACACTTGAATCTAACACTAATAATTCATTGCTAAGTAACATTTCAAATGACATAATAATATATACCGGAGTTCAGCACGGCAATCGTCTAGATGTTTGCGTGTTACAGACCAGAATGTTCGTAGCTTATCTCTTTCAAGCATGAAAAAGTTACGTTCTTCACGTTCCCTCTCCAGTTCCTCTTGAAGTCGAGAGATAAATACTTCTAACTGCTCTCGGGTCATCTCTGCGATAGGTACACCATCTAGAATAGACCCACCAGCAGATTTCTTTCCACTCTTTCCACCACTTTTCTTTTTTGGAGGCTGTAACATGAGCAGTGTAAAATGAATTTATTATTATCTGTTTTATACCACTAATTCAAAATATCATCACTCATCAAATGCAGTAAGGACTGCTCTAAGTTACCATTTATGACTTTCCCATACTTCGCACAAATAATTATGCTCCATCTTTAGTAACAATATGGTCATGCTCCCCAATGATAACGAATTGCACAAGCAAACAATGTCCAAATAAATAAACTTGTATCAACTAATACAGTATGTCTACTTATTTTCAAAAATGGAAAATATGTGTAAGTACCAGGTAAGCATGTTTTTTTTGTCCACTAGTAGCTACTGTCACCAGCCAAATAATAATTTATCAGAAAGGGTTTGTGTGTACACACACAATCGCGACCTGCAATTATGAATTTATGGTGACAGAACATAAAAGTTATACTGTATGACATTAGATCTCCTCATGATGTATCAGTGCAGCACTTTTCTAAGGTCCTTTAGGCTGTCTGCCTGTTAGCATGCTCCCTTCTCTCTCTATTCCTGAATTATCACAAAAAATTATGATAATTCCTAAACCATTTAAATTATATATATTGTAAAGAGTATTAATATCTGAAGCTGTGAAGCAGAAACGGGTTTGTTGGGGACTGAGAAGAAATGGGATTGATGAGGAGAGAACCAGTCTCTTTGCATATGGCATTCCATGAAGATATGAAGATTGTCCTTGTCCTTTGTATTTTCTATCTATTTCTCCTCTTCCAACACTGACCTGTCATTTTTTGGTCCTATTTGTGTTTCTTTTGATGTTTCTATCTTCCTATTAATGACCTCATTTGTACTTGTTTGTTCTTTGCCATTATTTATCTTAATAAAGTTATTAATCTCCCCATGGCACTCCAACTCTGAAGAGTCTTGAACTACAAAGCAACTGTTGCTCAGCCCAGAGGCCTGCAGATCACAAGGTGATGCGCGGTCAGTGTGAGAATTTCTCTAGGCTGTTATTTCTGGCTTTCTAGACTGGGGTCGCAACCTAGCAGTCAGGTAACGCCTCAGCTGTTCTCATGTAGACTGAGTCGATCTTGAACCAGCCCTGAGATACAGATAAAAATCCCTGAACTGGCCAGGAATCGAACCCAGGGGCTTCGGGTAAGAGGCAGACGTACTAACTCTAGAAGATTATTAAGGTGCACAAACAATTTATTTTGATAACAATTACATGATTAATGGGATTCATCTGAAAATGGCCAAAATGACATTTATTCTGCAGATTATATAGGGATCATAAGAACGAGTCAAAACGAACCTCAATAACTCTGAAAGCATGGTCTTCATTTATGAGTAGTCTGGCTCCATGGCTAAACGGTTAGCGTGCTGACCTTTGGTCACCGGGGTTCCGGGTTCGATTCCTGGCAGTGTCGGGAATTTTAACCATCATTGGTTAATTTCCCTGGCACAGGGCCTGGGTGTATGTGTTGTCTTCATCATCATTTTCATCATCATCACGACGTGCAGGTCACCTACGAGCATCAAATCATGCTCCCTTCTCTCTCTATTCCTGAATTATCACAAAAAATTATGATAATTCCTAAACCATTTAAATTATATATATATTGTAAAGAGTATTAATATCTGAAGCTGTGAAGCAGAAACGGGTTTGTTGGGGACATGAAACTGATAGATTACAAAATCAAAAGACCTGCACCTGGCGAGCCGAACCCATCCTAGGATTTACCGGCACTAAAAGCCATACGCCATTTTATTTCATTTCTGAGTTTTTCTGAAGCACATCAACCACAGATGCCACAATGAAAATGCTTTAATCCTTCATTTTCAAAATATATAAAGCAAGTCTTGGTTTCTATATCAATGTCATCTTTAAAGTGTTTGCAAAGTTTCTGAAATTCATAGTTTTACTCGTACGATAATAAGAAACTGTTCTGCATTTGCCATTGTACCCATCTAAATGGTATCTTATGGGAACAAATCGCGATTTGCTTTAATTTGCATAAATTTCATGCATACGCATGGACCAGTTATCAGCTGCTAGCCAGGCTGTCCTGTTGAGAGCAATGTGAGCCGGAACTGGGTCGAGCTGCCAAGGACACATGAGCTACGTCACAGAGGTGTATTCGTCACGCAAGAGAAGTTTGGAGAAGGGGCGACAGAATTCTGGAATGATCCATACTCTTGCAAGAGGGGACAAATCATATTTAAGCTAAAATCTCGACCAATAGAAACTCTAATTGGGAGGCTACGTCACTTTACTTGTTCGTTGGTCGAGAGGTAAACATTGGTATGGTGTGAAGGAGCGAACAGATATGTTAGCAAGATAACAATTAAGTAAAAGGTTCCACCTGATCGATACTTTTTTATTATTTAGCCTTTGGCTAAATTTATGTCATTAAAAACTTACAGAACATAAGATACCAAGAACACGTTAATGCGGAAAGACACAGGAGGTTTTCAGCAATGGGTGAACATATGAAAGAGACAGGCCACAAATTTACAAATATCAATCAGGATCTTGCAATCATCAAAAGACTAAATAAAGGAAGACTAATGAATAATTTGGAAAGTATACATATATTTTTGGATAAGTTGTTTAATAAGGAAAAAAAGAATTTTAATGAAATGAACGAACAAAGAAACCCCTTGTTTGAACACATTTTGAGATGCATGGAATTAGTAGAAGGCAATCGAATACGCCCAGTGAAAGTAGGAAGCAATCACAAAGCAGCTACATCACAAATAGAAGCCAACCCCCTGCACATGACAACAAATGACAACACGCCTTCACTTCCCCTTCCCCCTCCAAACCAAGCCAGCAAAACGTCCTCGTCACACAGCTACTACACAAGGTCAAGGATGGCAGAGACAGATACAAACACGTAAACATCAGAACAAGAACGAATAGGACAGGGGTAAGTTTAAATAAGTTTTTCACAGTATAAATTAACTCCTTTAGGAAACACATTTCCAGGTATTCACAATTAACAAACACGTTTTCTCTACCGGTTACAGGTAGTAAACCAAACTCCTGACTTAATGATTCCGAATAAAATTCGTACAACGAATAATTGGATAGGGGTATGTTTTTAATATTTACAGTTTCATTTTTAAAATGCAAACAATTTCTTTAGGCAACATACCCTCAAATAATTTTTAATTAATAGTAACATTTTCCTGCCGGTTACAGGTCGTACTCCAAACTATCCAACTAAATGAAAACTGAACAATTCGACCAACAATCTACATAATCTTCTCCACCAAACAGTAAGAAAGGTCTAGAAAAAGAAGGAACACTATACCATCAAGAAAAGTGCGCAAGAGCATTAACGGAAAACTGTTGAACTTAATAATGAACCAGTGCAAGTGACAACGAATGAAATCAAGGATGTTTTAGTTCAGAATAGTTTTTAATTTATGTCATTTTAATCTTAACTAACAAACGCCACCCCCCTACCCCCAATCCACCCTCCCTCACCACTTAAACGTCCCTTACTAACACATTTTAATTTTAATTATGAAATGTTTTATGCTTTTTCACCTAAGCTTTAAGCGAAACAGCTGATGATGATTGCTAAGCAATCAAAACATGTTCTGTAAGTATTTAATGACATAAATTTAGTCAAAGGCTAAATAATAAAAAAGTATCGATCAGGTGGAACCTTTTACTTAATTGTTATCTTGATTACAATATCGATACGGAATGAAGTGGATAGTATGTAATACAGATATGTTAGTATGGTGTGAGAGAGGCGAAATAGTAGTACGGTGTGAAGGAGCAAATAGATACATTAATACGGTGTGAGAGAGGCAAAATAGTAGTATGGTGTGAAGGAGCGAACAGATACATTAGTACGGCGTGAGAGATGCGAAATAGTAGTACAGTGCGAAGGAGCGAACAGATACATTAGTACGGTGTGAGAGAGGCAAAATAGTAGTACGGTGTGAAGGAGCGAACAGATATATTAGTACGATGTGAGAGAGGCAAAATAGTAGTAAGGTGTGAAGGAGCGAACAGATATGTTAGTGTGGTGTGAGAGAGGCAAAATAGTAGTACGGTGTGAAGGAGCAAACAGATACATTAGTACGGTGTGAGAGAAGCGAAATAGTAGTATGGTGTGAAGGAGCGAACAGATACATTAGTACGGTGTGAGAGAGGCGAAATAGTAGTATGGTGTGAAGGAACGAACAGATACATTAGTACGGTGTGAGAGAGTCGAAATAGTAGTACAGTGTACGAGAGCGAACAAATACAGTCTTCTTCTTGTTTAGTCATGAACAGTCATATTATTTTTCTGGTATTTTCTGAAGTCAAGGAATGGACATTTTCTTTTGAAGGAGTCTAAATGATACAATTTCGTCTGGAAGGAAACGTCTTGAAACTTCGAATATGTTTACCCAATTTTATGGACTTGGTTTGTAAATGTCCTAATGAGTTAGTATTTTGATTTCGAATTTGAATTTCATTCCATAGTTTTGTGTGGATTGCTCCGTTCTGAAGTACACTTGGAATATTTCAAGTCTACTTCTTAAAATACACAATTTGTTTATTAAATAGCCACCTATTCAGTACTATAAAATCCTTATAATTAGGATATGATCTTTTTTACATTAGATTATAATGGGGACATGTTTTGATTGTATTACAAGCATCATCAGCCAATTATATCTTCTCTATGCTAGATCAGGATCCTGATTTGTTATTTATATATGAGATTATCCCTTAAGAGTCTACTAATATTTACATGTTATCATTAAATTCTACACAGTTATTTTTATTAAAACATTCAACATTAGACTGTAATGTGTGAATTGATTAAAAACAGTACATTGAATATTTTCTATGCTGAACTCTCTTTAAATTCTTATCTTCTTGACCTCAATGAGAGAATGAAAGTTATAAATATAATGTCATAATACCGGGTGGTACAGCTGCCCCTACTTTTTCCCGAATATATGCAACCAGCTAGGACGTAAATGCCTCTTAGTCCCATCTTGCGCAACACCTTACAGCAATGTTATGTGCAGTTAACCCGATGTAGACTTCTCCGCACAATGGAAAAATGGTACAAGAGGCAGTAAGTGAGGTCCATCTCAAAAACACTGTACCATTGTATGTAGAGCGGTGTCCAATACTCTACTAATTTTTACAAAATGTTACTATACTGTACAAACCATAAACACGCCTATAGCTGTCGGTAGAGAATTGCGCACCTGATTGGTCCAAGAGGCCATTTTCTTTTGATAGAAAGGGCAGTCGTGGTATCATAGAAAATGTGATAGGGTAAGACCAATTACAGACATGTCAATGCACCACCATTTTGTGCAGTCTTATCACATCGAAATTGATAGAAACGTGTTTTGCACTGTAGTTTATAATCTGTGGCACGCAAATGCTGTACAGCAGATGTGATAGCTTACGCCATGTAATTACTACCGTTAGAGCGATCAAAAAAGGCATAAAACGGGACCATACGGCTGTAACTCATCAGTAACTTGTCGAAGCGGTAACTTCCGCTCTCCTCGTGAATACAGAGTTACAAGGACGGGGCTTGTACGTTGCAAATAGCTGCGCGGAATTACGTATGGAAGACGTACCTCGATAGGTTACTTGAAGCAGGAAGGGTTCCAACCATTCTTGAGTCATGCATTTTTTAATGTCACTTCGTATTCGCCTAGGCATCGTTTACGAAGACCTTTCTGAAGTCTCCGATATTCTTCTACGGAAGTTATAATAAACAGGTATCATAAATAACGTCACATACGCACCGATTGTGAATACCACCTGAAACATGACGCTGGACTCATTCAACCAAGTAACGCGTAGAAAATGGTTGCAACTATCTGGGCGTAAGAGAGACGCGATTATTTAGTTCACTGTGGTGTTTGCACATTCAAGTTCAGAACTTTTAACATCAACGATCAGTATCGAAGTGATAGCCTAGTTAATTCCATTAGTACAGAGCTACGAGACCAATTCTTTGTCGCCTGCAGTGGCTACATGGCACCAATCGCAGCGAGCATACGATATGTTAGCAGGCATTTAGAGTTCGAATCTAGTTACGAGCTTTTAATTTTATTTTTATATTATACTTGTAAGGCCATTCGTAATAAATATTTAACGTTCTTAAGTCACAAAAGTAATTTGCCACCTTTACAAAGAAAGCATACATACGAAAGGAATAATAACATGCAACTTCCATATGGCAAACGTCTACAGGGAATGAAGCGCAGTGCACGTGTTGTCAACATTTTGACCCACCCACTCAACCAAGCAACTGCGCACGTTCGACTCGAAGACCAACTAACAGCGGTCTACACTTCATACGTAGGGCACATGAAACAGCATATCGTAATCCTACAGCAACGTGTGAGCACGTACTGTACGGTTAGCACGAAAGCAAACATTATGTATTCACGGGATGATTATGTGAATATGCTACTACTTTATGGAGAAGCAAGGCAAAATGCACGGGAAGCCAGACGCTTGTATCAAGAACGATTTCCTGGACGAAGGCTGCCAACTGCAGATACATTTCGACGTGTTGAAAGACGGTTGCGTGCAACAGGGTCATTTCATACATTACCCCCCATTCGGGATGCTCCAGTGACGTCTGGAAATAACAACGAAGCTGTTCAAAATGCAATTGCATACAACCCGCACACAAGCTCACGGGCCATAGGAAATGAACTGAACATCAGTCATGTATCTGTACTGCGAATATTGCACCGCCATAAATTCCACCCTTTCCATCAACAGCTGCACCAGGAACTTCACGGAGATGACTTTCCAAAACGGATAGAATTTTCGCAATGGATATTACAAAGAGTTGAAGCTGATGCGAATTTCTTAATGGACATTCTCTTTAGTGATGAATCCAGATTTCACAACAACGGAACTGTTAATAGTCACAACTTCCATTACTGGAGCGTTGAAAATCCTCACTGGATCAGGAGAGCTCGATTTCAGGTACAATGGGGCGTCAACATGTGGTGCGGGATACTAGGTGACAAGATAATTGGACCATATTTCTTCGGAGGAAACCTCACGGGACGACGCTATCTAGAGTTTCTTAGTGAGTACCTCCCACTCTTATTGGAAGATGTGCCCCTTATAACACGGTTACGGATGTGGTTCCAGCAGGATGGAGCTCCCCCACACTGGTCGTTGGCAGTACGGAACCACTTGCATAGGACATATCCTGGACGATGGATTGGACGAGGGGGTCCGGTCACATGGCCGGCTAGATCACCTGACCTTACTCCACTCGACTTTTTCCTCTGGGGTTATTTAAAGGAAAGAGTCTATGAGCAGGAGCCTGAGAGCCCGAATCATTTACGGCGGCTCATCACGGAAGCCTGCAGGCAGATTCCACCACATATGTTGCAGCAAGCAAAAGAATGTCTTTCCTCCACCGTGCTCAGATGTGCATTAACGAAGCAGGTGGTCATTCTGAACATTTGCTTCATTAATCGAATGGCCATGCATAAGCCCATCGCACTGCTGTCGGTACAATCTCACTTTATTGCAAATAGCTCTTTTAAGAGCTCCTTAAAAAACAAACATAGCTGAGTACCTGCAATATGAGAACTGATCATGATTTAGATTTGTCGTCAACAACACGACTCTCACGAACATCAACAACGCAATAAAAATATTCGTCGTACACAGGACTCGAACCGCCTACTAACGAACACCGGTACTCTCCTCTAACTTTTAGCAAGCTCGGCTATCACGGGTTGCTGTTTAGCGCTGTTGTGTTGCTGCTACTTCTAGTCATTCACCAATAATATTCTCTGTACAGGACGTTTCTGCGACACATAATTTTCACGATTCTGTACCATCAATCGGTATTTTATCATTAATGCTGATTTGCTTGACACGAATAAACGAATTATGGAAAGCGTTGTAAGAGCAGACATTGTTGTGAGTAGTCACGGTCAATATTTTTAGGCTCAACTATAATCTGCGGGTTGGATAAAACTGCGTGAATAGGGGCAGCTGTACCTCCCGGTATATCTGTAGTAAATTACTGGTTAAACACAACTCTTTAAATATCTAGTAATGTTTACAAGTTTATGACATAAGATTCTATACAGTTATTTTTCATTATAACATTCAACATTAGGCTGTGAAGTGTGGATTGAGCACATCACATTGAATACTTTTGTATGTTAAACTTTCTATAATGTTCTTATCTTCTTAACCTGATTTACTGATTGTCTAAACATGGCGGATAGATGTGTGAAGTGCTCCGAGAAATTTAAAGATAATAATGTGAAGGTAAAGTGTAAAAAGTGCCTTAAGTGGTTTCACATGAAGCAAGAATGCATGAGGTCAACCAAACATGAAATAGATCGCCTGCTTAGTCTTACAAAAAAGGATAGGCTTTGGATATGTTTGACCTGCAACTCGGCATCACTCGAACCTGAGCTTGACGTTCCGCCAGACTCAAATGTACAAGACTCCATTTCCACAAAATTCAACATAATATTAAGCAATCTTGGTGAACTAGAATCAGTGTATAATGAACTGAAGGCTTCTGTCCAATTTGTCAGTGACAAATTTGACGATTTTAATATTGAGGTGGGCAAAATGCAATCAGAACTGATAGTGCTGAACACCACAGTACAAGACTTAAAATCGAATAACTACACCCTTTCTGGAGAAGTGACACAGCTGAAATTCGACGTTGAAGAACTAAAACAATATTCAAGAGCAAATAATATGAAAATATCTGGGATTCCATACCACTCAGAAGAAAATTTAACTGAAATTGTCCAGAAAATTGGAGACATCCTGGATGTACCAATACATCCGGACAGCATCGACACTGTTCACAGGGTTTCTTCTTTCAACAAAAACAGTGTGAAGCCCATAATCGTCAGATTTGTCCATTGCTCAAAAAAGGATGCTCTTTTGAAATCAGCAAGAAGCCAGAAGATCCTAACCTCTTCTCTCCTAGGCCTTGGTGGTCCAAAAGTGAATATATACTTGAACAAACACCTTACGCCCTACAATGAATCTCTCTTCAAGAAGGCCCGTGATGCTAGGACAAAGGGAATTGAATGTGCATTTGTGAGACAAGGGAGGATTCTGGCAAAAATCTCTGCCACCTCCCTCGAAGTGTTTACAATAAAATGTGAAGATAATATTGAAAAATTGATTAGGCTCGCAGCATGTAGGCCTAAATGAGCTGTCAGTCTTCACAGTTTCCTTCTTATGTTTTATATTTAAGTATGTTTGTTTCTCTTCCTCCTTTTTAAACTACACTAATGACAGAAAGACAATGGAAATTATACTTTCTATATAGTGACTTGGTTACCTCACTTGAAACAATTGCTCCATCCTTGAGAATAATGTATCTCAATTCTCGTAACATACGAAATGGTAAGTTAGAGATGATTGCTGATCGCACAGAGTTAATTCAGAATATCGACTTTATAGTTGTTATATGATATAGATGTTGATTCCCAAAGGGAATCTGAAATATTTGTTCCGAATGAGTAAATTTATAATACCAATATAAATGGTCCATTATTGGACATTATAAATTTTCTGGCTAACTCATTCCTGGTTGCCAGCGTTTCGCCCCCGTGTGCTAGGTTGGGCTCATCTGTTGGTACCTAGCACACCTACCAAGACGCTGGCTAGTGCATACCGTGTTGTTGGTGACTTTAACATTTCAGTTTAGAATTGTAGTGTAGATACAATATATTAGATAGTATCTTGCCTGTTATATTCGTGTGCAAATGGCAGGTTTCATTTCTATTACAGCATAGTAGGACAAAGTAGTACTAATATTAATCTGTATAGTGTTTAACATTGTTGGTACCGAGCTCGATAGCTGCAGTCGCTTAAGTGCGGCCAGTATCCAGTATTCGGGAGATAGTAGGTTTGAACCCCACTGTCGGCAGCCCTGAAAATGGTTTTCCGTGGTTTCCCATTTTCACACCAGGCAAATGCTGGGGCTGTACCTTAATTAAGGCCACGGCCGGTTCCTTCCCACTCCTAGCCCTTCCCTGTCCCATCGTCGCCATAAGACCTATCTGTGTCGGTGCGACGCAAAGCAACTAGCAAAAAAAAAACAAAAAACCCACTGTTGGTAATATTTGAGTACCTACCGGTAGTTCTTGCGAATATCTAAATTTAGGCCTAATTGGAATTTTTATTTCTATTTGTGCATAGTAAGAAAGTAGGATTTGTCTGAACGTAGTTTTAACATTATTGTAGTGTAGTATAGTAACTTATTAGAAATTAGAGTGCCTATTGTATAATTTTGAGTAGTTTTGTGAATTTCGAACTTGAATGGTAATTTTCTTTTCTGTTTTTGCTTGGTAATAACCTGTTGTAATTAGAATAGTAATTAGAATACGTAGTTTAAAATTATTGTAGCATATTGTAGTAACGATATCTGTACTTAGTCTGAATGTAGCTTAAAATTATTGTAGTGTATTATAGCATCTTATTAGAAAGTAGTGTGTTTATTCTCTTACTGTGAAATATTTGTATAGCATAGTACGGTTTCTGTGGTATCTGTAGTAACTTTCTTACTAAAATTCTGTTGTAATTAGGGTAGACTTAACTGCAGTTAAGAATTGTATAATTCTTGTGTATTATTCTGATTCCAGTAATTAACAGCAATTTTCATTGTTTTAGCGTGTTGTAGGAATAAAAATAGTACAATTAAGTAGTAGAGTAGTGTAGTAGCAGTAGTAGCCTATATTAAATAACTTACTGTTGTGTGATCTTTGTGAACTAACCTAGACAATAGTTCTATCCATTCATTTTTATTTTGCGCAGAATAAGTTATCTTATTTTTCCTTTTCTTTTCATTATTTAGTAAAAAATGGCTAAGCAGTGTGAGAGGAGCGACTGTGGGTGTGGCCAGACATTAAGGTGTATGAGGGAGGAGTTGGAGAGCTTGAGGGAGATAATCAGGATTCTCTCAGAGGACAGGAAGAAAAGTACGCCTCCAAACAATGTACAGGATACAGTAAGTGTAATAGAGGGATTGGAAGGAAAGGGGGGAATTGTGGAAGACAGATGGTCTAATGTTTTAAGGGGAAGGAGATTGCAGGCCAAGGGCTCCATTCAGTATCAAAATTCAGGAGAGGTGTCGGTGAGAAATCGGTACAAGTCACTGCAGGTAGAACAACCAAGGGAAGACGAGGAACAGGGAACTGTTGCCGAGAAGTTTGGAAGCAGGAGAAAGTGAAGAGGTAGGAAAGGGAAATGCAGAGTACTGGATAGGAAAAGACAGGTGGAGCAGGGTCATGGGATGGAGGAAAGGGAGGAGGAAGTAGCTTCTGCAGCTGTCAGGAAAGATAGGACTGACCAGGAGGGGAGGGCATCAAATGAGGTGGGTAGGGTTGAGGCTCTGGTTATGGGGGATTCTATCGTTAGACATGTCGGGAAAGTGTGTGGAGGAAAGGGTACCAGAGTAGAGTGTTATCCAGGAATTAGGTTATGGCAAATGTTGAGGAAAGTAGAAGAGAGTGAGGAAGGAAAGGAGAAGGTGGTAGTGTTTCACGTTGGTACTAACAACGTAAGGCAAGCAGGTATAAGTACCAACATAGTTGAGGATGTGTGGGATCTGGTAAATGTAGCACGGATGAAATTTAAGAAAGCGGAGACTGTTATCAGTGGAATTCTGAGTAGGAGGGATACTGACTGGAGGGTGACTGGGGATTTCAATGAGGCTATGGAGTGGGTAGGTGGGAAACTGGGAGTGAAATTTCTAGATCCTAATGGGTGGCTAGGAGATAAGGATCTGCACTCAGATGGCCTTCACTTAAACCGCAGTGGTACATATAAGTTAGGAAATTTGCTTAGAAGGGTCATACGGAGGTACATTCAGGGAAACAGAGTGGCCTAGGGAGCGGTGTTAAAGGAACAGGGAACTGGAAATCAAGTAGGGATGACATAAAACTGTTAGTGCTCAACTGTAGAAGTATTGTAAAGAAAGGAATAGAATTAAGTAATTTAATAGATATATACTTACCAGATATTGTAATAGGAGTTGAATCATGGCTGAGAAATGATATAACATACATACATACATACATACATGATACATACATACATACATACATACATACATTATCATTATAGACTGTTATGCCTTTCAGCGTTCAGTCTGCAAGCCTCTGAGAATTTACTAAACGTCGCCACAATCCTCGATTTGCAACTAGTGTTGTGGCCTCATTTAGTTCTATACCTCTTATCTTTAAATCGTTAGAAACAGAGTCTAACCATCGTCGTCTTGGTCTCCCTCTACTTCTCTTACCCTCCATAACAGAGCCCATTATTCTCCTAGGTAACCTATCCTCCTCCATTCGCCTCACATGACCCCACCACCGAAGCTGGTTTATGCGTACAGCTTCATCCATCGAGTTCATTCCTAAATTAGCCTTTATCTCCTCATTCCGAGTACCCTCCTGCCATTGTTCCCACCTGTTTGTACCAACAATCATTCTTGCTACTTTCATGTCTGTTACTTCTAACTTATGAATAAGATATCCTGAGTCCACCCAGCTTTCGCTCCCGTAAAGCATCGTTGGTCTGAACAGACCGATGTAAAGATTGTTTCGTCTGGGAGCTGACTTCCTTCTTACAGAATACTGCTGATCGCAATTGCGAGCTCACTGCATTAGCTTTACTACACATTGATTCAATCTCACTTACTATATTACCATCCTGGGAGAACACACAACCTAAATACTTGAAATTATTGACCTGTTCTAGCTTTGTATCACCAATCTGACATTCAATTCTGTTGAATTTCTTACCTACTGACATCAATTTAGTCTTCGAGAGGCTAATTTTCATACCATACTCATTGCACCTATTTTCAAGTTCCAAGATATTAGACTGCAGGCTTTCGGCACAGTCTGCCATGAAGACCAAGTCGTCAGCATAGGCCAAACTGCTTACTACATTTCCACCTAACTCAATCCCTCCCTGCCATTTTATACCTTTCAGCAGATGATCCATATAAACTACGAACAGCAAAGGGGAAAGATTACAGCCTTGTCTAACTCCAGTAAGTACCCTGACCCAAGAACTCATTCTACCATCAATTCTCACTGAAGCCCAATTGTCAATATAAATGCCTTTGATTGATTTTAAGAATCTACCTTTAATTCCATAGTCCCCCAGTATGGCGAACATCTTTTCCCTCAGTACCCTGTCATATGCTTTCTCCAGATCTACGAAACATAAACACAACCGCCTATTCCTCTCGTAGCATTTTTCAATTACCTGGCGCATACTGAAAATCTGATCCTGACAGCCTCTCTGTGGTCTGAAACCACACTGGTTTTCATCCAACTTCCTCTCAATGAGTGATCGCACCCTCCCTTCAAAGATGCCAGTGAATACTTTGCCTGGTATACTAATCAATGAGATACCTCGATAGTTGTTGCAATCCTTCCTGTTCCCTTGCTTATAGATAGGTGCAATTACTGCTTTTGTCCAATCTGAAGGTACCTTACCAACACTCCACGCTAATTTTACTACTCCATGAAGCCATTTCATCCCTGCCTTCCCACTATACTTCACCATTTCAGGTCTAATTTCATCTATTCCTGCTGCCTTATGACAATGGAGTTTATTTACTATCTTTTCCACTTCCTCAACCATAATTTCACCAACATCATTTTCCTCCTCCCCATGAGCTTGGCTGTTTGCAACACCACCAGGATGATTTCCTTTTACATTGAGAAGATGTTCAAAATATTCCCTCCACCTCTCCAGTGATTCCCTGGGATCTATTATGAGTTCACCTGAATTACTCAAAACACTGTTCATTTCCTTTTTCCCTCCCTTCCTAAGATTCTTTATTACTGTCCAGAAAGGTTTCCCTGCTGCTTGACCTAGCCTTTCCAGGTTATTACCAAAATCTTCCCATGACTTCTTTTTGGATTCAACAACTATTTGTTTCGCTCTGTTTCTTTCATCTACGTACCAATCCCTGTCTGCCTCGGCCCTTGTTTGGAGCCATTTCTGATAAGCCTTCTTTTTACGTTTACAAGCTGCTCTCACTTCATCATTCCACCAAGATGTTCGCCTTTTCCCATCTTTACACACAGTTGTTCCTAGGCATTCCCTTGCTGTTTCTACTACAGCATCCCTGTATGCCACCCATTCACTTTCTATATCCTGAACCTGCTTACTGTCTACTGTTCGAAACTTCTCACTAATCATATCCATGTACTTCTGTCTAATTTCCTCGTCCTGGAGATTTTCTACCCTTATTCATTTGCAGACAGACTTCACTTTCTCTACCCTAGGCCTAGAGATACTTAGTACACTACAGATCAGATGGTGGTCTGTATCATTGAAAAATCTGCGGAAAACTCATACATTGAAGTAATAACATTAAGTTATTTATTAGACCACCTAATCAATACAAAATCGTCTTGGATGATTTACATAAATTTGTTAGCTAATAATGGGACATGTTTCGCCTTCCCTGAAGGCATCATCAGCCATAGTCTTAACCTTAAATTAAAAATAAGCGTCTAAATAACATGTAGTAATGAAATGAATTTTAAAAAATCTTGAAGAGATTTGAAGTAAAATAACATTAAAAATAACAATGATGGTTTGAAAATACAATGTGATGAGATACAATAGTGGAAGTATTAACAAAATTAACATTAGAAGGCTGCTAAAATAAGTACAATGGATAAAACAACAGATTGTTATACAACAAGTAGTAAGATTGCATAAAAGTAAAGTTGATAGTCAAGGCGGTTATAATTAGACGATGGCGAAAAATCTTATATAATCAAAGTAAAGAGGAGAGAATAAAAGTCGAAGTTAGTCGAGAGATCCAAAGTTCATCATGATCTTGAAGATAAAAGACGAAAGTCAGATGCATATGGTGAAGTTGAAGAACAGTTTCAAATAGGATCACTATGGACCATCTCAAAATTTGAAGTGATGTTCAAATGTTGTAAATTGTGAGTTTGTAGATATTCTAGTTGAAAAAGCATATAAAAGTGGAATCTGTAAATGGAAGCAAGAAACGTAGAGTTAATTGTGTGAAAAGATATTTGAAAAATATTGAAGTAGAATCGTATGCACTTACCATTTGACGGTGACAAAGATAGCTTGTAATATTATGAGTTAGAAGAATTTGCAACCGTAGACTTCTTGCTACGTGTGTTATAACTGAAGTTTTGTGCTGGAGGGGGATCTGTTTGCGTTGACGTAACTATTGGAGGGGGGCTGCTATTGGTGGGAGGGAAGGAAGAGAGTGTATTACTGCGCGTGTTGTAACGGTGTAAGGCTATTGGAGGGAGCGATGTTCCGGTGGGTGTGGCTAAGGGTTTATTGGTTGTATTTGAATTAGAGGTACTAGCGGCGGGGGGAAGGGAGGGGGGTATATTAGCTGTAGGGGAGGTGGGAACTCTAATTGATGTGAGGTTGAAGATTTTTAAGAATTTGTTGGTGAGGGAAGTTGATTCTCGTAATAAAATAATAATCTGTTCATACAAGGGGCTTTTTTTATCAATAGTGTCGTTTAGATTTTTATCTTTATTAAAATGTTGGTCGAGGAAAATAAATAAGTTTTCATATTCTGTCATGAGTTTGCTTTTATCGACTCTTTTTAGGATATGGAGGTCTTGTTCTATTGTGGTGAATTTATGCCCGGTGTCCCTCATATGGTTGGCCATTGCGGAGAATTTGTTGTGTTAATTTTGTTAATACTTCCACTATTGTATCTCATCACATTGTATTTTCAAACCATCATTGTTATTTTTAATGTTATTTTACTTCAAATCTCTTCAAGATTTTTTAAAATTCATTTCATTACTACATGTTATTTAGACGCTTATTTTTAATTTAAGGTTAAGACTATGGCTGATGATGCCTTCAGGGAAGGCGAAACATGTCCCATTATTAGCTAACAAATTTATGTAAATCATCCAAGACGATTTTGTATTGATTAGGTGGTCTAATAAATAACTTAATGTTATTACTTCAATCTAATATCATCAATACGGACCAAAAATGATATTTATTACATGTAAACTCATACATTCCTAACAGATTTCCTGAATTCAAAGTCTGTTAAGATATAGTCTATTATGGATCTGGTACCCCTAGCCTTCCATGTGTAGCTGTGAATAGCCTTATGCTTGAAGAATGTATTCGTAACAGCTAAACCCATACTAGCACAGACGTCCAGCAAACGCTTCCCATTCCCATTAGCTTCCATATCTTCCCCACATTTACCAATCACCCTTTCGTATCCTTCAGTTCTATTCCCAACTCTCGCATTGAAATCGCCCATTAGCACTATTCTATCCTTGCTGTTGACCCTGACCACGATGTCACTCAATGCTTCATAAAACTTGTCAACTTCATCCTCATCTGCACCCTCACATGGTGAATACACGGACACAATTCTTGTCCTAATTCCTCCCAATGACAAATCTACCGACATCATTCGCTCATTTACATGCCTAACAGAAACTATGTTGCGTGCAATGGTATTCCTGATAAAGAGCCCTACCCCTGACTCTGCCCTTCCCTTTCTAACACCCGTCAAGTACACTTTATAATCTCCCACCTCTTCCTCATTATCTCCCCTTACCCGAATATCACTTACTCCTAGCACATCCAGATGCATCCTCTTTGCTGACTCAGCCAGTTCTACCTTCTTTCTTCCATAAGCCCCATTAATATTGATAGCTCCCCATCGAATTCCATTTCGTTCGCCAAGTTGTTTCCAAGGAGTCCCTCGCCTGTCAAATGGGAGTGGGACTCCATTACTCCCATAGGTCCGAGGCTTGCTTAAAGTGTTCTGAGCTCGGTAAATTCATGAAGCAGGATGCTGCCCTACTTGCACATAGTCCAAGTGAGGATCTCTCCTCTAACTGGTTATGGACCACCGGTGAATTGTGTAGTCCTAGCCGCCTGAGCACAAGGAGGGCCACGACTCAGAATATGTCCGAGATACCCACTCCCATTCCATAGCAACTGGTATCCCGACTCTCAGGACCACTTACTAGGCCACTCAGCCATTGCCCATGGTTCACGAACTAGGACGTGACTACAGTAACCCACAAACATGAACCATGAAATGATATAATGGATGCAGAAATTTTCTCACGGAACTGGAGGGTGTATCGTAGAGATAGGATGGGAATGGTAGGAGGAGGAGTATTCATTCTCGTGAAAGAAGAATTTGTAAGCTGCGAAAAGGTTAAGGATGACAAGCATGAGATTCTAGAGGTAAGGCTCATATCTAAAGATAATAGGCAACTTGATGTCTTTGGAGTGTTCAGACCAGGAAAGGGTAGCGCAGAAACTGAATCCGAGTTATTTGATAAGATAATCAGCAATGTGGGAAAGGATAAGGAAAGGAACGTGATTGTAGCGGGTGATCTCAATTTACCAAATGTCAATTGGGAAGGTAATACGAACGACAGGAAGCATGACCAACAAATGGCAAATAAGTTAATATGGGAAGGGCACCTGATACAGAAAGTGATGGAACCAACTAGAGGGAAGAATATTCTGAATGTGGTGCTGGTAAAACCAGATGAGCACTATAGAGAAACCGAAGTAATAGATGGTATTAGTGATCACGAAGCGGTTTTTGTCGTAGTTAAAAATAAATGTGAAAGAAAGGAAGAGAATAAAATTAGGACTGTTAGGCAGTACCATATGGCCGATAAAACAAGCATGAGGGACTTTTTAATAAGTAACTATGATCGGTGGAAAACGGTAAATAAAAATGTAAACAGACTCTGGGATGGGTTTAAAGCAATTGTTGAGGAATGTGAA
The DNA here is from genome assembly GCF_040414725.1 of Anabrus simplex. Taxonomy (NCBI): domain Eukaryota; kingdom Metazoa; phylum Arthropoda; class Insecta; order Orthoptera; family Tettigoniidae; genus Anabrus; species Anabrus simplex. Next base: position 55,101,264 of record NC_090266.1, read on the forward strand.
AATAGGTTTGTACCTTTAAAGGAGGTAAGGAATGGTAAAGACCTGCTATATTATAACAGGGAAGTAAAAAGTCTAAGAAGGAGGTACAGGCTGGAAAGAAATAGAGTTAGAAATGGCTGTGGAAGTAAGGAGAAATTGAAGGAACTTACTAGGAAATTGAATCTAGCAAAGAAGTCAGCTAAGGATAACATGATGGCAAGCATAATTGGTGGTCATACTAATTTTAGTGAAAAATGGAAGGGTATGTATAGGTACTTTAAGGCAGAAACAGGTTCCAAGAAGGACATTCCAGGAATCATAAATGAACAAGGGGAGTGTGTATGCGAGGATCTTCAAAAGGCAGAATTATTCAGTCAGCAGTATGTAAAGATTGTTGGTTACAAGGATAATGTCCAGATAGAGGAGGTTACTAATACTAAAGAAGTATTAAAATTTACCTATGACAGCAATGACATTTACAGTAAGATACAAAAGTTGAAAACTAAAAATCAGCTGGAATTGATAAGGTTTCGGGGGATATACTAAAGACAATGGGTTGGGATATAGTACCATATCTGAAGTACTTCTTTGATTATTGTTTGCATGAAGGAACTTTACCAAATGAATGGAGAGTTGCTATAGTAGCCCCTGTGTATAAAGGAAAGTGTGATAGACATAAAGCTGAAAATTACAGGCCAGCCAGTTTGACATGCATTGCATGTAAGCTTTGGGAAAGCATTCTTTCTGATTATATAAGACATGTTTGCAAAATTAATATTGGTTTGATAGAAGGCAGTTTGGGTTTAGGAAAGGTTATTCCACTGAAGCCCAACTTGTAGGATTCCAGCAAGATATAGCAGATATCCTGGATTCAGGAGGTCAATTGGACTCTATCACGATTGATCTGTCTAAGGCACTTGATAGGGTAGATCATGGGAGACTACTGGCAAAAATGAGTGCAATTGGACTTGACGAAAGAATGACTGAATGGGTGGCTCTGTTCCTAGAAAACAGAACTCAGAGAATTAGAGTAGGTGAAGCTTTATCTGACCCTGTAATAATTAAGAGGGTAATTCCTCAAGGCAGTATTATTGGACATTTATGTTTTCTTATATATTTCAATGATATGTGTAAAGAAGTGGAATCAGAGATAAGGATTTTCGCAGATGCTGTTATTCTGTACAGAGTAATAAATAAGTTACAAGATTGTGAGCAACTGCAAAATGACCTTGATAATGTTGTGAGATGGACGGTAGGCAATGGTATGATGATAAACGGGGATAAATGTCAGGCTGTGAGTTTCACAAATAGGAAAAGTCCTCTCATTTTTAATTACTGCGTTGATGGGGTGAAAGTTTCCTTTGGGGATCATTGTAAATACTTAGGTATTAATATAAGGAAAGATCTTCATTGGGGTAATCACATAAATATGATTGTAAATAAAGGGTACAGATCTCTGCACATGGTTATGAGACAATTTAGGGGTTGTAGTAAGGATGTAAAGGAGAGAGCTTATTTGTCTCTGGTGAGACCCCAACTAGAGTATGGTTCCACCGTATGGGACCTTGACCAGGATTACTTGATTCAGGAACTGGAAAAAATCCAAAGAAAAGCAGCTCGATTTGTTCTGGGCGATTTCCGACAAAAGAGTAGCGTTACAAAATTGTTCCAAAGTTTGAGGTGGGAAGACTTGGGAGAAAGGCGACGAGCTGCTCGACTAAGTGGTAAGTTCCGAGCTGTCAGTGGAGAGATGGCATGGGAGGACATCAGTAGACGAATAAGTTTAGATGGTGTCTTTAAAAGTAGGAAAGATCACAATATGAAGATAAAGTTGGAATTCAAGAGGACAAATTGGGGCAAATATTCGTTTATAGGAAGGGGAGTTAGGGATTGGAATAACTTACCAAGGGAGATGTTCAATAAATTTCCAGTTTCTTTGCAATCATTTAAGAAAATGCTAGGAAAACAACAGTAGGAAATCTGCCACCTGGGCGACTGCCCTAAATGCAGATCAGTAGTGATAGATTGAACATAAATTTACTCTCAAATGCAGTATTAACTAATGAATATAAAATGTCCATGCAGAGCTATGGCCTTAAAAACTGTAACACAATATACACTACCAGACTGAGTTCGAACAATTCACTAATCAACCACTTTCTATGCAGCATAAAACTCAATAACTGGTCTGTTGATAACATAATTAATGATATGAGTGACCATAATCTCATAATATCCTCTGATGGCCAAGCAGGCATCAATTTTTGGGTAATGAGACAAAGTCTCTCGTAGTGCATTGGCACTGCCGGTGGCTACAATTTGCCTACGCAGTGGCCTCCACGGTATGCACTAGCCAGCGTCTTGGTAGGTGTGCTAGGTACCAACAGATGAGCCCAGCCTAGCACACGGGGGCAAAACGCTGGCAACCAGGAATGAGTTAGCTGGAAAATTTTTAATGTCCAATAATGGACCATTTATATTGGTATTATAAATTTACTCACTCGGAACAAATATTTCAGATTCCCTTTGGGAATCAACATCTATATCATCTGATGGCCAAGCAGGCATCAATTTTTGGATAATGAGACAAAGTCTCTCATAGTGCATTGGCACTGCCGGTGGCTACAATTAGCCTACGCAGTGGCCTCCACAGTATGCACTAGCCAACATCTTGGTAGGTGTGGTAGGTACCAACTGATGAGCCCAGCCTAGCACAGGGGGGCGAAACGCTGGCAACCAGGAATGAGTTAGCTGAAAAATTTATAATGTCCAATAACGGACCATTTATATTGGTTTTATAGTTGTTGTCGAAACGTGGTTGTATGTAAACGGTGACGAGTCTAACTTCTACAATATCACAGGATATGAAGCATTTCATTCCTTTAGAATTCCTTCTGAAAAATCACTTAAGGGAGTATCAATTTACACTAAAAACAAATCGTGGCAATGTAATATCATCTAAAATGTCCAAAAGCATCATAATATTATGGTTTTGGAGATTTCTAAGTCAAGGTGCAGTTATATTATTATAGCTGTTTACAATCCATTCACTTCAAACTGGACACAGCTTTGTGATGACATAGAAATAATACTAAACAAAATAAAACACAGAAATATAATTGTTGTTGGTGACTTTAACATAAATTTACTCTCAAATGCAGTATTAACTAATGAATATAAAATGTCCATGCAGAGCTATGGCCTTAAAAACTGTGACACAATATACACTACCAGACTGAGTTCGAACAATTCACTAATCGACCACTTTCTATGCAGCATAAAACTTAATAACTGGTCTGTAGATAACATAATTGATGATATGAGTGACCATAATCTCTTGCTCTTTAGATTAGATATTTCAAAGACATCTATTTATACTCCCAGTGAGCCAAAAGTACACTCATATAAACATATAGATTATGAAAGGGCTAGATCATATTTTGAGCAACACCAATTCCAGTGGGTAGATGGTGAAGACATAAATGCTTCGTATGCTGCTTTAACCAGATAAATTCAAAGTGGTCTTGACTATGCATCAACAGTTAGAAAATTTCATCATCAAAATCCAAACACCATTCGGAATGCATGGTGCACACCAGAACTTGCATCACTCTGCAGGCATAAAGCCCTTCTCTACAGTAAATTGAAAAAACACCCACACAACGGTATAATTAAAGAAGAATATAAAAGTTTCTGCAATAGAGTTACAACCCTGAAAAGGAATCTCAAAAAGTCTTACTACGATAATCAATTTAAAAACAATCTACACAACACTAAATAAACCTGGCAACTCATGAATGAAATTCTTGGTGAACCTTCAAAATCAACAATCAATATTGCTTGTATTAAGCTAGGGAATGAATGTTTCAAAGATAAAAGTGACATTTGCAATGCCCTGAATAATCATTTTATCTCAGTCCCTGCCACACTATCTTCAAATATTGTTCCACATCCTGAACGTAGTGTTACAATCAATAATCATCCAAATTCCCTTTTCTTAGAACCATACTCTCCAGAAGAAGTGTCTGCAATTATCAATTCACTCAAACATGCTTGCTCAGGTGCTAGTGATGGTATTTCCAGTAAACTTCTCAAAATCTGTAACTGAGCACTCTCTGGTCCAATATCTGAATTTATCAACTGCTCTTTGGCAAAAGGCATTGTCCTTGATTCATTAAAGATTTCTAGAGCGGTTCCTATACACAAACAGAATGATAGATCTGACCCTGGAAACTACCGACCCATCTCAGTACCACCTGAATTATCTAAAATTATAGAACATGTTGTCAAAATTAGGCTTATTAGTTACCTCGAAAAATGCAATTATTTTTCCAGATTTCAATATGGCTTCAGGGAAAAGGCTGGGGTGAATCCTGCCTTAATGGACATTATAATTGAGCTTAAAAATTATATTGATAAAGGTTACAAGACTGCTGGGTTGTTTATTGATTTAAAAAAGGCTTTTGATACTGTTAGTCATGAAATTATGATATACAAACTGGAAAAGGCAGGTGTGAGAGGTCCCCCACTGCTCTGGTTTAAGGATTTCTTATCAAATCGGCAACAATATGTTCATATTGGCATGAACAAAAGTGAACTACAAAAGATGTCCTTTGGTGTACCACAAGGTTCCGTATTGGGTCCAATTTTGTTTCTCATATATATTAATGACATAGCCCTGTGTTCTTTTAAGGGTAAAATATCACTTCTGTTCTATTCATCAAATTCTGAAGATGAAATAGTTGCAGATATCCAGCATGACTGTCATATCATAGATGAATGGCTGAGAAAAAATCTTCTAACAGCCAATTACTCAAAAACTGTCTGTATGATGTTCGATAAATCACAAAATGACCTAAATGCAACTACAAATATATTATTTGGCACTACGAAGTTGCAATGGGTTAAAGAAGTTCAATATCTTGGACTAATAATTGATAGCGCTCTCTCCTGGACACCTCATATATTAAACATAAAAAATAAAATATCTGTCTTGATTGGTATCATTGGCAAGATTAAGTACTTACTAACAATTGACACTCTTCGTTTAATTTATTTCACAATGATACAATCTTAACTTTCTTACTTGTGCTTCATTTGGGGCAAAGCAACCCAAAATAACTTAAATACTCTGGAGGTCTTACAAAACAGGGTTATTAGATTTATGTATGGATATCATCAACTATATTCTTGATGTAAAATGTAGCTACTCTGAAACAAATATATTTCCTCTTAAGAAATTAATCTAATTAAATGCATCACTTCTTATTCATAAACTCTTGCATAATAAAATGTTCACCAACTCTGAATTTCCTAAAGTCACTAACATCCATTCATATATGACAAGGCAAAAAAATAAATTACATGTTCATCAAAATTATACAACAAAGTTTGGCACTAAGGGAGTGCAACACTTACTAATATCTGAATATAACAGCATTCCTGACAATATAGCACCGGGCGAGTTGGCCGTGCCCGTAGAGGCGCGCGGCTGTGAGCTTGCATCCGGGAGATAGTAGGTTCGAATCCCACTATCGGCAGCCCTGAAAATGGTTTTCCGTGGTTTCCCATTTTCACACCAGGCAAATGCTGGGGCTGTACCTTAATTAAGGCCACGGCCGCTTCCTTCCAACTCCTAGGCCTTTCCTATCCCATCGTCGCCATAAGACCTATCTGTGTCGGTGCGACGTAAAGCCCATAGCAAAAAAAAAAAAAAAAAAAAATAGCAATCATATCTAGAACTGTGCCATTTCGTAATAAGCTTAAGAAATACCTGTTAAGCACTAGAAATGTGTAACAGTTATTTCTCTTGCATTTGTATTTCCAAAAACACCTTAAAAGTCAAAAAGGTGTTCCTCCTGTATTGTTAGTCTGATAATAATCCACTTAATATAATCCTCTCCATTAGGTAAATAGTGATACTCAGAGCATATGTAAAACCACTATTATTACTCTTTCACTTTTAGACCTTGCGCGTTAATCCGCTATTGTTGTGATTATCTATGTATTGTTCCTCTTGACAGAGCTCTTGCTCTCTGGAACCCTATTTATCAATAAAATAAAATAAAATAAAATAGAATGGAAGTTGTAAAACATAGTATTATAATAAAATACTAGTAAAATACTGGTTGAAAAACTTGTGTTAAAGTTCGTGATCTGTCGCTACGATGTACTTAAGCATCTTATTGATGAACTGTTTATAAAAAATGTTGACTCCTTCCTTAATTATGTTAAAGAAGCTTTAGAACTAATTAGGGGTGATATCGCCGCTTAGTTGGAAGTGCTTGGAATCTTGTAATATGAGCTAGTCAAAAGGGAGATGTTCAACTTAAATGATGGATGTAATTGTGAGTCTGCTGTGGGATTGCATGTTGAAGTTCCCCTTGACTGCTGTAGTGTTGGCTTGCAGCGTTAACCACACCAGAGAGTCTGACAACTAAGCGGCGATATCAACCCTAATTAGTTCTAAAGCTTCTTTAACATAATTAACCCTAGACCGGACACGCCAATTTCTGTCACACGACCGAGCGTGCGGTTGACTTTGTCAACCAGTTAGGTTTTCAGTCGTTTACAGGCTTCCCATTGCATAAACATTACATTTAACGGTGTTTTATCTTTTATTTCAATGTTATTCTCCAAATAAAATTAAAAACTTGTATTAGTGATTAATATGAATGTACTTAAAATGGATAATCATGAACACATGAACTAATTCTGATAGGGACATGAATACTGCACCTATTTAAAATGAGTTAAGCAGTAGATACATAATTAAATTAAAATAATGGTTGTATTTTAATATTTGCACTTTTTTTTTTTTTTTTTTTTTTTTGCTAGTTGTTTTACGTCGCACCGACACTGATAGGTCTTATGGCGACGATGGGACAGGGAAGAGCTAGGAGTTGGAAGGAAGCGGCCGTGGCCTTAATTAAGGTACAGCCCCAGCATTTGCCTGGTGTGAAAATGGGAAACCACGGAAAACCATCTTCAGGGCTGCCGATAGTGGGGTTCGAACCTACTATCTCCCGAATACTGGATACTGGCCGCACTTAAGCGACTGCAGCTATCGAGCTCGGTATTTGCACAATTATACAATGAAATGATCAGATATAATTGCAAAAAAAATGATTGGATGAAAAATAAACTTTGTTGCCATGTCCAAGAAATCTTTCACACCTTATCCCCCGAGCAATAACATAATTTCACTGCGGTTCGCAAATTTAGCATCGTGCTCACGGCTGTAATTCACTTCCTCCCGCTTCCTAGAAATGTACAAATTAGTCCAGTATAATAGCTCATCGACCATCTCAGCGTTTATCAACTGCATGAGACAGTCAATTTCTGTTGATACCTTCCTCACCTCCCCTTCTGGTCTTGGCAGTATTTTTACAATATTCCTTGCTTCTACCCTTGAAGTACGTTTTGAAAAGTCCCATCATGGACCACATTGTTCCTCCATCTCTCCCAAAGATAAATTCCCTTTCGTTATCGTCTTCATTGATCTCACGGTCCGAATCAGCCTCCTGCTCTGTATCACTGTTATGATCCTGATACGATACGTTTATAATTTCCTCCTCCCTATCCAAAAAATCCGAGGCAGTGTCCTCTATTTCATCGGACAACTGGCTCCAAATGTCATGTATGTCTTCATCATTGACAAAACGAGACCTAAGTAGAAATATACATGTAATTACGCCTGACTTTGCCTAATTACCCGAAAAGTACACAGGAAAGGAAATTTGAAAGAAATAAATTTTACTTACATGACCAGACGTGCGGTTGACTTTGTCAACCAGCTTCGGGTTCCAAGAGGTTGCTCGAAATAATTACACATGTATCGCTTCCACTGTTGACGAAACTCGACTGAACTTAAGGTCAAGAGTGAGGGCAAAGGTATTAGTTGCGAGGTGGTGAAAGACTAACAGTTCTAGGAATTACGGTGTAAAATAGTGCGCTGGTTGACAAAAACAACCAGCGCGCCCCGTCGAGGGTTAAGGAATAGGGTTACCAACCGTCTGGCTTTTGACGGACATGTCCTGCTTTTCAATCATTTTGGTTATGTCTGACCAGAATTTCTAATTTATCGACATTGTCCGGCATTTTTCATTACAAGATTGCTCACTTAGGTTTTAGGCTGAAGACAGCATGTTATTGTATCGTACATCAATTCCATGTGCTCAGGGCGCTACTTCCGAGGGTGGAAATAAGTAACACTAATATTTGATATATTGAACTGGACGTCCAGGCATCGATCAACCAATCAACGCACTTCATTTTCACGTTTATGTTGAGAGAAACTGGAAGTGTCGATAGCTACAGTTTACATGTGCTTGCCATATGATTTGCAGCTATCGTGTTTGGTTATCTGGTTGTCGCCGTAAATTATAGTGCGAGTATGCAGCGAGTGGAGTGAAATATTAATCTCATTGCATCCTATTACGTACCGGTATGTCATCTTTGCAACCTAAAAGGAGTGAATCTAAAAAAAGACAGTGTAAATTTTCGGATAAACTAAAACATAAATATCCTTGCTTTACTCACGGATGCAGTGAAAGTGAAGTGAAATGTGCAGTGTGTGATAGTTATGTTAATGTCGGATACAAAGGTGATGGTGACTTGGAAAGGCACATTAACAGTGAAAAACACAAAAAGACGGTGAGAACTAGGCCAATATCATGTTCAATGTTATCAATTGTCACTCCCAAATATTCACCAGTTGATAAAAAAGTTCAAGCCGCAGAAGCTACAATGTCATTCCGTACAGTTTTCCATCACCAGTCGTACAAATCAATGGACTGCACAGCTAAATTGAATAAGAGTAAGTTCTTAGGTTCTGAAGTAGCACAGAAACTGACCTGTGCAAGAACTAAAACAGAAGCCATAATAAATAATGTTATTGCTCCTCACTCGACACATATTATAATTGAAACTCTTAAAAATAAAGTTCCATTTTTTGGCCTAGGAACAGATGCAAGCAATCATGGTGCACTAAAGTTGTTTCCAATTGCCATCCAATTCTTTGATTACAAAAATAATGGCATTCAGATAAAAGTTCTTGATTTACAAGCATGTCCAAATGAAAGTTCTGAATGTATTTCCTCCTATATTTCAGATACTCTCAAAAAGCATAAAATTACTTCTAGATGCATTGCATTTTCTGGAGACAATGCCAATGTTAATTTTGGAGGCCTTGCACGCAGGGAAGGGAAGAATGTATTCTCTGCTCTCAAAAAAGACTTGAATGAAAACATAGTAGGTGTTGGATGTCCTGCTCACATTCTACATAACTGTTTGCAACATGGAGCTGAAGCTCTTCCTGTTGATATTGAGTCTGTGATGATGAAAATTTTCAACTTCTATCATATATATGCTGTGCACACTCAGTAACTGAAAGACTTTTGTTAATTTGTTGATGTAAATTATTTGCAGCTTTTAAATCATTCTAAGACAGGTGGTTAACATTGTATCCACCAGTTGAAAGAATCCTGCAATTGTTCCCAGCTCTGAAATCCTACTTTCTTTCTCAGGGTAGGAAGTCAGTGCCTTCATCAATTAGAAACTTCCTTGAAAATGACTTTTCAGAGCTCTATCTTTTGCTTCTTTCCTCAACCATGCACATTTTTCACCATAAAATTTTGTCACTTGAGAAAGAACATAATTCAGTTATAGAAGTGCTTAAACTATTAGAATCTGTCCAATCTTCACTGAAAGGCAGACTTGAAGGTCAATTCATTCCCCTTGAAGTCAGACAGATGTTGAAAACATTTTCAGAAGATAGTTTGGATAAAGAATGCAAAGTGTTTATGGAGAATGTATCTTGTTTCTATGAAACCTGCACTGAGTACTTGGATAAATGGATGCATCCTATAGAGTAATTCAAGTGTTTCAAAGGGTTGAAACTTCAAAACATTAAAGACCTCAGCTTTGATGATATTCTACCATGTATTTAGTACTTACAGTCAAATGATGATGCTTGTTGTTTTAAGGGGCCTAACATCTAGGTCATCGGCCCCGTCAACAGGTGTAGAAATAGATGATTCAAAATTATTCAACCAGTTCTGCAACGTAAGGCTTATTCTAAAACTTCAACTTTGGATAAAGATACAACGCTAGACCAACAATGGTCTGTTTTCTTTTTTAATAAGTGCCAGAACATTGAGGTATTTTCTGAACTTTTGAACATTTGCCAGTGTTTCTTTGCCATACCAGGCAGCAATGCCTCCACTGAATGTGTGTTTTCATTCATAAATGCTCAATGGACAAAGGAAAGGAACCGTTTGTTGGTAGAATCAGTGAAAGGAATGTTACTTGTGAAGTTCAATTTCAAAGATGTGTCATGTGGAGAATTTTATAAATATGTACTTCAAGAAAATAACTCACGTCTTCTTTCAAAAGCAGATTCTGTTGAAAAATACAGCTTCTAGGAAATGAACTACAGCAAGGACTGATCATTAAGTAAGGTATTTCCTTTTGTAAAAAGTTGTGTGTAATATATGTATAATTTTGTTATCGATTGAAATTGTCAGGCATTTTTCTTAAATGTCCTGCTTTTTGCTAAGCAATGTCCTGCATTTGGAAATTTTCAGTTGGTAACCCTATTACGGAAGGAGTCAACATTTTATATAAACAATTCATCAATGAAATGAAGTATGGCTTTTAGTGCCGGGAGTGTCCGAGGACAAGTTCGGCTTGCCAGATGCAGGTCTCTTTGGATTTGACTCCCGTAGGCGACCTGCGCGTCGTGATGAGAATGAAATTATGATGAAGACGACACATACACCAAGCCCCCATGCCAGCGTAAATAACCAATTACGGTTAAAATTCCCGACCCTGCCGAGAATCGAACCCGAGACCCCTGTGGCCAAAGGCCAGCATGCTAACCATTTAGCCATGGAGCCGGACAATTCATCAATAAGATGCTTATATACATCATAACGACAGATCACGAACTTTAACACACACAAGTTTTTCATCCAGTATTTTACTAGTATTTTATTATGATACTATGTTTTACAACTTCCATTCTATTATTGAGGTTAAGAAGATAAGAACATTATAGAAAGTTTAACATACAAAAGTATTCAATGTGATGTGCTCAATCCACACTTCACAGCCTAATGTTGACTGTTTTAATAAAAAATAACTGTATAGAATCTTATGTCATAAACTTGTAAACATTACTAGATATTTAAAGAGTTGTGTTTAACCAGTAATTTACTACAGATATATTATGACATTATGTTTATAACTTTCATTCTCTTATTGAGGTCAAGAAGATAAGAATTTAAAGAGAGTTCAGCATAGAAAATATTCAATGTACTGTTTTTAGTCAATTCACACATCACAGTCTAATGTTGAATGTTTTAGTAAAAATAACTGTGTGGAATTTAATCATAACATGTAAATATTAATCCTGATCTAGCATAGATGATGATGCTTGTAATCCAAGCGAAACATGCCCCCATTATAATCTAATGTAAAAGAGATCATATCCTAATTATAAGGATTTTATTGTATTGAATAGGTGGCTATTTAATAAACAAATTGTATATTTTAAGAAGTATACTGAGATTCAATACGGACCCAAAATGATTTTAATCACTTGTAACATTTCAAGTCATCGAGAAGAGGTTATTATTTAACGAGCGAACTTGTGGAAACGTACAAAATAGAGTACTACAGGGCGTGAGTCAAGAAACAATTTTGAACAGTTTATGGTTCAGCGAGGGAGGATCTCCACAAGAATTTTAAGGAATTATCGCCACAACTTCATACTGCCTGACTGTACAGACTTCTAAGCTGTAATTGTGTGAGCCAACACAATGAACTTGTACGACCCAACGTAATCGAGAGAAGAGACCTGCGTTCATGTCTACACATCCCAGCTGAATCTGTCTGCATCGAAAACATAAGTACCCACAAAACCATATATTTTTTCTTTTCTGTAGATTTTGTAAGATTGTATTCTAGACTGATTGATTTCTCTACTATTAGTTGGATTTGGATTTTCTTCACTTTGGTGTTGGTTAAGTAGAGATCATAGATTACTGATTATGGAATTAAAACAAGTAAAAATTCCTTAATTTGTATTGAAGAAGAAACCAAAGATCAGGATTTGGGATTTGGAGGAGGATAAAAGAACGGCATTCCAAGATTGTATAAAAAGGAAGTTGCCTAACACAGAAATACGAAGTGGAGAAGAAGAGTGGGACAATTTAAGACAGACACTTGTAGAAGCAGCAACTGAGGTATGCGGGAAAACAAAAGCAAAGGTTAAGGGAAAGGAGACAGACTCTGGGATGGGTTTAAAAAAATTGTTGAGAAATGCGAAAACAGGTTTGTACCTTTAAGGGTGTTAAGGAATGGTAAAGACCCACCTTATTATAATAGAGAAATAAAGAGACTAAGAACGAGGTGCAGACTGAAAAGAAATAGAGTTAGAAATGGCTGTGCAAGTAAGGAGAAATTTAAGGAACTTACTAGAAAATTGAATCTAGCAAAGAAGGCAGCTAAGGATAACATGATGGCAAGCATAATTGGCAGTCATACAAATTTTAGTTAAAAATGGAAGGGTATGTATAGGTATTTTAAGGCAGAAACAGGTTCCAAGAAGGACATTCCAGGAATAATTAATGAACAAGGGGAGTGTGTATGTGAGGATCTTCAAAAGGCAGAAGTATTCAGTCAGCAGTATATAAAGATTGTTGGTTACAAGGATAATGTCGAGATAGAGGAAGAGACTAAGGCCAAACAAGTAATAAAATTTACATATGATAACAATGACATTTACAACAAGATACAAAAGTTGAAAACTAGAAAAGCGGCTGGAATTGATCAGATTTCTGGGGATATACTAAAGACAATGGGTTGGGATATAGTACAATATCTGAAGTACTTATTTGATTATTGTTTGTTCGGAGGAGCTATACCAGATGAATGGAGAGTTGCTATAGTAGCCCCTGTGTATAAAGGAAAGGGTGATAGACATAAAGCTAAAAATTACAGGCCAGTAAGTTTGACATGCATTGTATGTAAGCTTTGGGAAGGCATTCTTTCTGATTATATTAGACATGTTTGTGAAATTAATAACTGGTTCGATAGAGGGCAATTCGGTTTTAGGAAAGGTTATTCCACTGAAGCTCAACTTGTAGGATTCCAGCAAGATATAGCAGATATCTTGGATTCTGGAGGTCAAATGGACTGTATCGCGAAAGCATTTGATAGGGTGGATCATGGGAGACTACTGGCAAAAATGAGTGCAATTGGACTTGACAAAAGAGTGACTGAATGGGTTGCTATATTTCTAGAAAATAGATCTCAGAGAGTTAGAGTAGGTGAAGCTTCGTCTGACCCTGTAATAGTTGAGAGGGGAGTTCCTCAGGGCAGTGTTATCGGACATTTATGTTTTCTTATATATATATAAATGATATGAGTAAAGGAGTGGAATCGGAGGTAAGGCTTTTTGCGGATGATGTTATTCTCTATAGAGTGATAAATAAGTTACAAGATTGTGAGCAACTGCAACGTGACCTCGAAAATGTTGCGAGATGGACAGCAGGCAATGGTATGTTGATAAACGGGGCTAAAAGTCAGGTTGTGAGTTTCACAAATAGGAAAAGTCCTCTCAGTTTTAATTACTGCGTTGATGGGGTGAAAGTTCCTTTTGGGGATCATTGTAAGTATCTAGGTGTTAATATAAGGAAAGATCTTCACTGGGGTAATCACATAAATGGGATTGTAAATAAAGGGTACCGATCTCTGCACATGGTTATGAGCGTGTTTAGGGGTTGTAGTAAGGATGTAAAGGAGAGTGCATGTAAGTCTCTGGTAAGACCCCAACTAGAGTATGGTTCCAGTGTATGGGACCCTCACCAGGATTACCTGATTCAAGAACTGGAAAAAATCCAAAGAAAAGCAGCTTGATTTGTTCTGAGTGATTTCGGACAAAAGAGTAGCGTTACAAAAATGTTGCAAAGTTTGGGTTGGGAAGAATTGAGAGAAAGAAGAAGAGCTGCTCGACTAAGAGGTATGTTCCGGGCTGTCAGCGGAGAGATGGCGTGGAATGACATTAATAGACGAATAGGTTTGAATGGCGTTTATAAAAGTAGGAAAGATTACAATATGAAGATAAAGTTGGAATTCAAGAGGACAAACTGGGGCAAATATTCATTTGTAGGAAGGGGAGTTAGGGATTGGAATAACTTACCAAGGGAGATGTTCAATATTTTTCCAATTTCTTTGAAATCATTTCGGAAAAGGCTAGGAAAGCAACAAATAGAGAATCTGCCACCTGGGCGACTGCCCTAAATGCAGATCAGTATTGATTGATTGATTGATTGATTGATTGATTGATTGATTGATTGATTGATTGATTGATTGATTGATTGATTGATTGATTGAGACATAGTGGTGGATGGACAAAATAAATAAAGGAACAAGGTGATGAAAGAAATGGATAACGAAAAGCAAAAAATGTATTAGAGGGATGAGAATAAGACAAAAACGTTACATGTGGAATACAAAAGATTGAAAGTATAAGTAAAGAGGAGTAGCAAGGAAGAAAAGGAGAAATGTTGGGGAGAGTTTATTAACAAAAGTTAGCAAGGTATTCGAGAAAATCAGAAACTATTATACAGAGTAATAAAATCAAAAAGAATAAATCAAGAAAAAATCAAGGCATTAGAGAGGGAAGATTGATCCATAGTACATGACGAAAACGGTCTTCAGAAGGTGATGGCAAAGTATTTTGAAAAACTTTATAATGAGGATGACTGCTCGGAGGAAGAAGGAGATAAGAAAAAGGAAATAATAGATGGAGAAATAGAAGAGAACCCGATAACATGGTTGGAACTTGAAACGGCAGTGAAAGCAATGATCAAATTTAAAGGAAGTGCAAAAGACGAATTCAATGCTGATATGATTAAGGTAGCAGGAAACATTGGACTACAGTGGCTATACAGAGCCCTCAATGCCATATGGAAGGATGAAAGGACACCTGAAGATTTGCAACAAGGAAGCATTGTACCACTGTTCATAAAAGGAAATAGGAAGAAATGTGAAAATTATAGAGGTATAACCCTATTATCACATGGGCTAAAAATAATGGAGAAAGGCATAACACAGTTAAAGAACAATATGGCTTTAGACCAAATAGATGAACAATAGACTTGATATTTACAGTGCGAACGATAATGGAAAAACATCTGGAAAGGAACAAGGAAATCATCGTATTTTTAGATTTGGAAAAAGCTTATGATACAGTTAAGAGAAAACATGTATGGGAATGCCTACTGAGAGGAGTGTACCAAAATCAATAATTAACAAGATAAAAATGTTGATACATGAGAGTATCAACAACTTCACTGAAAGCTTGAAAGTAGAAGTCTTTTGGGATGTTGGAAAGAAAAATCTCTCCATTTTCTGCATAGATATAATCAGTTTGGAAGGGAATTCTCCTCGGTCTTAGTAGAATCAGCTGGGAAACTAGCAGACTCTCTGATTTGTCCTTTACATTGTCCCAGAAAGATTTATACCGTGTTCTGAAATGTGTTAGAGTTAAATAGATTCAAATCGAGCTGCCCTCAAGTAGTCTTTGGAGTTTTCTCTTTAGTTATCAGCAGCCATCTTTTGTTCAGTCCAGTTCGCGCCAATCACTTGATGTGTTCAGACAGATTCATTGTATTAAACTTGTTCCTTTTCATTTTCAACAAACCTGCACTCTAAAGTAATGGGTATGATTTGGTTTTAAGTGGTCCACCTATTCAATACAAACACATGTGATTACAACTACATCTTAGTATCAGTATATCATTTTATATTTTGGTACTAGTTTTCAACCTGTCTAAACACATGAACCTTACAAGGGAGTTAGCACAACTTGCGATCGCAATTGCAAAAACTTTCTGGTTTATATTTAAGTGTTTTACATCTACATTACAAATATGCGCACAATATTTGCCATCAACAATTACACTGCACTTTACAATCATGCGCATGTTCAGGCATCGAGTTCAAAATATGGGTTGTTGGTAGCTCTTGACGAAAGATTACGAGGATGAGCATGTCCACAGAGTATAAAGTGCCCAAAACAGAGTTGCTTATCACAGTAGGAACACTTCATGAATGCTTGCAATAAGCAGTCTTCCGAGTCACATGGCTTTTGAACATCAAAAATACGTTCGGGTGGTGATTGAAACCTCTCTGGTCTGAAGTCATCATATCCAGCTACAGTCCAGGAGTACCGAACAAGGTCAGCGAAGACTGGAGAACAGAACTGATTGTGTAGAATGCACGTCAGCAACGAAATGGAATCCCTCGACGATTGTGTGAACTGATAGTCGTTAAGGATAATGTGATCTTCAATCCGCTTCAGCACCGCCTTGAACTGTCGGAAGAATAGCACATCAAGTGGCTGAATGTAAGGTGTGCACCCAGGAGGGATGGTCTCGACTGTATACACCATATTTTGAGGTCGGATAGCATCGATATGCATTCTGTCACGATATGTCCTGAGGGGAACCAGAAGAAGAGACTCCTATGCTGCATATAGGAAGTAGACATCTTGAAAGAAACGTGTCATGATTTGTTTCGTGATTAGGCCGGACTTTGAAGCAACTTGAACCAGATTTTGTGGTTTCAGCATGTGTTAAACTACTTGCACTCCAAACTGACCATTAGGTTCCTGGTAAATAACCAGCAACGTGGGAAACACGTATCCACTTGCCGAAGTAACGGGTTGGATGGTGTAAGAATGAGTCCTTGCTTGATCACTCCGCACCAAACTTCTTACTGTCTTCTCTCCCATGCAGAGTTTGCGATGAGTGAAGTTCTTTTCGTATACCACTTTGATTGGTACTATAAATCTGTATACGTTCCATGGTATTCATTAAGGACATTACTTCTTTGCGAAACCCATCACATTGTTTCTTCACGTCACCATCTGTATTCCAAGGCTTGAGTGGTTACACATTTTTTTATTGCCCGTGAACCGAGATGGTGTCTCTGTTTAAACTGTGCAACCCATCCATGGATAGATCCAGTGAATCGAGTCAGCCCTATTTTTCGAACCTTTTCTAAACTACATACTATCCACTTCACTCTGTATCGATATTGTAATCAAGTTAACAAATGAAATGGGTTCCACCTGATCGATACTTTCCTGTTTTATTATTTAGCCTTTGGCTAAATTTTTTGTCATTAAAACTAACAGTACATGTTTCGATTGCTTAGCAATCATCATCAGCTGTTTTACATAATGCTTAGGTAAAAAAAATAGCATAAAACAATTCCATAGTTGAGATTAAAAATGTTAGTAAGGAACAATTAGGTGGTGGGGGAGGGGTGGGGGGAGAGACACCGCTACAACACAAGGTTGAGGACGGCAGAGATAGATACAAACCCGTAAACATCGGAACAAGAACAAATTGGACAGGCATAGCTGCCAACTTTTAGAAATAAAAAATCGGAAGATTTTTTAATTCCTGGATTTCATCACATATATTGTGCCACGGTCTCAGTGAAAAAAGGACAGGATAAAAAGCACACATATCTACAGTTACAATGTGAATTGACCATTAAATTTAAAATCTTAAACTAAAAAAACATTTAAAAGGTTACAAGAAAATGTACCTAATCACTCTCATTTATGACACATACATACGAATAATAATACAGTGAAACCTCGATACCTCTAACCTCCATTACTCGAATTTTCAGTATCTCAAAGATTTTCCGGCCGTTTGTCTTATTTTTGACGTGTTTATTTCTCTTTTCTCGAAATTCGGTTATACGAATTTCTCGATTTCTCGAACCAAACATTTCCTTCCTTGAAGCAAAAAATACTTTGTAACTCGAATTTTGTGCAACATTAACTGTGCGATACGGCATTTGCGGTTTGTTAACAAGTAAAGAAAGGGTTCCAGTAAAGCTGGAAACTAAATGATGACAACCCAAAAACTCGAACTTCTAGTAATCGGCAAATTGGCAGAGCCTCGCCGTTTCTCGGGTGTCAATTACCGGTCACGTACGAAAGCAAACCCAGAAGTCGCGGATGACGAGCTCCATTTACGAAACTCGGCTGCGTGTATTGGCAAGAAGTTTCAACGTGAAGGGAGGAAAGCTTAACCGCAACAAACAGAAGAGACTAAGGGATTTTTTTTTCCAAACGTGTTAACGGAGCTATGTTTCTTGTTTCACTACTCTATGTATGTGTCCTGTCTTCTAAGAAGTTACTATAATCGGGCTTAAGTGTTATAATTAAAGTGATGCCGTAAAATAGAGTTTCTTTATATATATTTTAAGTACCGTTAAACATAACGCACCGGGCGAGTTGGCCGTGCGCGTAGAGGCGCGCGGCTGTGAGCTTGCATCCGGGAGATAGGGGGTTCGAATCCCACTGTCGGCTTTCCGTGGTTTCCCATTTTCACACCAGGCAAATGCTGGGGCTGTACCTTAATTAAGGCCACGGCCGCTTCCTTCCATCTCCTAGGCCATTCCTATCCCATCGTCGCCATAAGACCTATCTGTGTCGGTGCGACGTAAAGCCCCTAGCAAGAAAAAAAACAACGCATTCAGTAAAAGCTCGCAGATACATATGATTCAATTATGTGCTATAAAAACCAAACCAAACCCGACGGCAGTACAGCCGTTGAAGGGCCTTGGCCTGCCAAGCGACCGCTGCTCAGCCCGAAGGCCTGCAGATTACAAGGTGTCGTGTGGTCAGCACGACGAGTACTCTCTGCCGTTCTTCTTGGCTTTCTAGACCGGGGCCGCTATCTCACCGTCAGATAGCTCCTCAATTCTAATCACGTAGGCTGAGTGGACCTCGAACCAGCCCTCAGGTCCAGGTAAAAATCCCTGACCTGGCCGGGAATCGAACCTGGGGCCTCCGGGTAAGAGGCAGGCACGCTACCCCTACACCACGGGGCTGGCACAAATTATGTGCTATACATGCTCAAAAAAAGTAATCTCTGTATCTCGAAATTTCGATAACTCGAAATAAAATTTATCTCCCAAGGTTATTCGCACAATGGTTTCCTTTATTAGACTGTAAAATGAACGGAAATTTAATTTTATAGGTATCTCTGAATACTTGGAGATAACATTTGTTATGTTTTTTGGACATAACGTGAAGAGAAAATACCAGAAATTGTCACCGATACAACTCCCTGAAATACATTCAACTCATTAAAATTATGAAGTAAGAATAAACAAAAATGCACTGAAATACGCGGAAATACCACATACAAAACAGATCGGTATGTCTCATACAGCGGCCACAGAAAGTATTCGTACACCTACGGAATGTGATGGAACATCATTACTCATACGAGCTGAAGTTAGACTTATAAACGGCATAACGACAGACAGCAGATATACACGCTGAACAGATCGTTTAAAAATGTAACATGATCGGCACGATAATGTATACAGATGGCAGATCGTACCGCCAAGAAAGTATTCGTACAGTGCGGATGTACTGTCTTTGTGACTGGTTAAACCAGTTGTCCACAGGTTTACGCCGCTGTACCTCCAGGAGGGGTTGTTATCTCTTCAGTCATCACTGTGCTGTCGTTGCCGCAAGGTTATTTAGTATGGGGCGAAAGAAGACGGAACTTTCATTGAAGCAACGAGAGAATATAGTGTTACTGTATATACAAGGTAAAAGTTATCGTCAGACTGGAAAACAGCTCGGCATTAGCTTTACTACGGTGAGTTCAATAGTTAATAAATACAAGCACAGCGGACAAACGGAAAACAAACCAAGATCTGGTCGTCCAAAAGTGCTGACAGTACGGGAGCGACGCAATATTGTGCATTCGGCACGAAAGGAACCGTTCCGGAGTGCTGCATCCATTGCTACAGAATTCGCTTCAAGGTCCAACAAAACGGTGAATGTGCAAACTATAAGGAATGTATTGCACAGTGCGATCCTGCGTAGTAGATGTCCACCAAAGAAGCCACTTATAAGTGAAAGAAATAGGAAGAAGCGCCTACAGTTCGCGAAAGAGTATTGTGAAAAGACAATGGACTTTTGGAACACCGTTATTTTTTCTGATGAAGCGAAGTTTACACAGTTTGGAACTGGGGCAGCAAGGTATGGTGGAAGCCAAACAGCGAACTTGAACCTCAACATGTAATCCTCAAGGTAACACACGGAGGAGCGAGTGTTATCGTTTGAGGCTGCATGGCTGCGAATTGAGTGGGAAACCTGGCATTTATTGATGGTATTTTGTATGCCAGGAAGTACATAGATGCGTTGCGCCATAATTTAAACAGCAGTGCACACAAGCTTCATCTGGAAGGAGTCTTCCACTTCCAACAGGACAATGATCCTAAGCATTGTGCCATGATAACCCGTGAATGGCAGTTGTACAATGCCCCAAGAAGACTTCTCACTCCACCGCAGAGTCCAGATCTCAATCCCATAGAGAAGCTGTGGGATCATCTAGGCAAAGAAATGTAAAAACGCCATCCTACCAGTAAAGTATATCTTAAAGGGATACGGTATTCTTAGATGCATGGTCCAACATATCTGCAGAGTACACCAAACGTTTAGTTAACTCAATGCCAAGACGTCTGGGCATGCATACAAAGTATTAAGACTGTGTTTGAACAAAGACTTCGGCTATTGTTTGAATTATCTAGTAATGAACAAGGGGAGTGTATATGTGAGGATCTTCAAAAGGCAGAAGTATTCAGTCAGCAGTATGTAAAGATTGTTGGTTACAAGGATAATGTCCAGATAGAGGAGGAGACTAAGGCCAAAGAAGTAATAAAATTTACATATGATAACAATGACATTTACAATAAGTTACAAAAGTTGAAAACTAGAAAAGCGGCTGGAATTGATCAGATTTCTGGGGATAGACTAAAGACAATGGGTTGGGATATAGTACCATATCTGAAGTACTTATTTGATTATTGTTTGGTTGCAGGAGCTATACCAGATGAATGGAGAGTTGCTATAGTAGCCCTTGTGTATAAAGGAAAGGGTGATAGACATGAGGCTGAAAATTACAGGCCAGTAAGTTTGACATGCATTGTATGTAAGCTTTGGGAAGGCATTCTTTCCGATTATATTAGACATGTTTGTGAAATTAATAACTAGTTCGGTAGAAGACAATTCGGTTTTAGGAAAGGTTATTCCACTGAAGCTCAACTTGTAGGATTCCAGCAAGATATAGCAGATATCATGGATTCTGGAGGTCAAATGGACTGTATCACAATTGACCTGTTTAAAGCATTTGATAGGGTGGATCACGGAAGACTACTGGCAATTGGACTAGACAAAAGGGTGACTGAATGGGTTGCTATATTTCTAGAAAATAGATCTCAGAGAATTAGAGTAGGTGAAGCTTTATCTGACCCTGTAATAATTAAGAGGGGAATTCCTCAAGGCAGTATTATCGGACCTTTATGTTTTCTTATATATATAAATGATATGAGTAAAGGAGTGGAATTGGAGGTAAGGCTTTTTGCGGATGATGTTATTCTCTATAGAGTGATAAATAAGTTACAAGATTGTGAGCAACTGCAACGTGACCTCGAAAATGTTGTGAGATGGACAGCAGGCAATGGTATGTTGATAAACGGGGTTAAAGGTCAGGTTGTGAGTTTCACAAATAGGAAAAGTCCTCTTAGTTTTAATTACTGCATTGATGGGGTGAAAGTTCCTTTTGGGGATCATTGTAAGTATCTAGGTGTTAATATAAGGAAAGATCTTCATTGGGGTAATCACATAAATATGATTGTAAATAAAGGGTACAGATCTCTGCACATGGTTATGAGGGTGTTTAGGGGTTGTAGTAAGGATGTAAAGGAGAGGGCATGTAAGTCTCTGGTAAGACCCCAACTAGAGTATGGTTCCAGTTTATGGGACCCTCACCAGGATTACCTGATTCAAGAACTGGAAAAAAATCCAAAGAAAAGCAGCTCGATTTGTTCTGGGTGATTTCTGACAAAAGAGTAGCGTTACAAAAATGTTGCAAAGTTTGGGTTGGGAAGAATTGAGAGAAAGAAGAAGAGCTGCTCGACTAAGTGGTATGTGATACAATTCCTTTAGTTTTGTCAATTGCCACCTTTTCAATACAATAAAAATATAGTACAAACTTACATATTTATTATGATGTTTATATGGTACATGTTTCGCTCCTTTTTGTGAGCATCATCAGTCAAACTATCATTAATCTAAGATTGTATAAGATCATAAAACAATTCTTTCGGTTCAAGATTGTTCCTATAAAACTAATTGATAATCTTATAACATTTTAAAAGTCACACAACAATAAAACTATGTCTTAAGCTAACACTTTTTGTCTAAAATCTTCTTCAGTCTAACATTTTATAGCCGAAACTCATCTGGTGAACATCTTTTAAAAATTGTTTTTAAAAAAATAAGAATAAAATAAAAACTTTTGAAATCTGGCTAGTTGAGTTGATTCCTGTTGCTTAACTTGTATAATTGTCATTAAAACTTCATAACTGTATTGAATATTTTCTGCAGTTGATAATTGTCATTATGGTCAATAGACTTGTTCTCGTTGAAGGAGTAACATTTATAAGATGTATTGGTATTAATTTATATTATCAATGGGGTAAAATAGTTCGTGAACAAACTTGTTGATGAAACACTTTCTAATGTGATATTGGATTTAAAATGTTCTTGAACGTTCCATAATGGCTCGTTGGTATGTCTGTAATGAAAGATAAAGAATATGTGTTTATGGTTTTGATTGTATTTCTGTATAACATCTTATTGGAAGAATTGTCACTTACTTTCCTTTCTGCTGCGTAATTGTTTGGTGTTACTCCTAGCCTCTTGAGAACTACTTGTTGTCCTGTTTGCACTTCTTGTGTTGTATGAGTGAGTGTGGACGAATTTACGTTTTGGCAGGGAGGGGGAAGGGGAAGTTAAGGTAGGCGGCGTATTGATAGCTGCAGTAGACTGTGGAGGGGATAGTCTAGGAGAAGTGAGGGGAGGAGTTGAGTTTGTTTGTGTCAATAAGCCATTAACTTTTATCAGATTAAAATGTTTATAGAATTTATTTATATCTGATTTGAGTATTTGTATTAGTTCCGGTAATTGTAATAAGATGGGATTCTTTATTTCCATTTCGTCATTGTGGTTTTTATTTTTAATAATAATAATAATAATGTTATTTTGCTTTTTACGTCCCACTAACTACTTTTACGGTCTTCGGAGACGCCGAGGTGCCAGAATTTAGTCCCGCAGGAGTTCTTTTTTGTGCCAGTAAATCTACTGACACGAGGCTGTTGTATTTGAGCACCTTCAAATACCATCAGACTGAGTCAGGATCGAACCTGCCAAGTTGGGGTTAGAAGGCCAGCGCCTTAACCGTCTGAGCCACTCAGCCTGGCGGTTTTTATTTTTATTGTATTGTTGATCTAAATGAACGTATATGTTTTCCAATCCCATCATTTCTTTTCCTTTTTCTACTTTTCTTAAGATTTTTAAATCCCTTTCAATAGTTGTGAAACTGTGTCCAGTTTCTTGCATGTGTGTACTCATTGCAGAATGTTTCCTGTGTTTGGCTGCATTTACATGTTCGAGATATCTTATTATAAAGCTTCGGCCAGTCTGGCCAACGTATGAAAAATTGCACTCTGCGCACGTGAGCCTATATATTCCAGATCCTTGATATTGATTACTATTTATATTAACTTTATTGTGGTTGAAGAAAACGTTTCGGTTCGTGTTTTGGGTCTTGAAGGCCATGTTAATATTTTGTTTTTTTATGGTATTAGTGATTTGGTATATAGCTGGGTTAGTAAATGTGAAAGTTGCAAATTTGGAATTTTTATTTTTATCTGGTACAAGATTAGTGGCCAATTTTATTTTCACCTTATTAATGATTTTGTTAATCATTTCTATTTTGTAACCGTTATTGAGTGCTAGATCTTTTATAAAATCAAGTTCTTTCTTTAAACTCTTGTTTGTTAGTGGAATTTTTAGGGCTCTGTAAACCAAACTCAAAAATGCTGCCTGTTTGTGAGAGTTGGGGTGGAGTGACTCGTTTTTGATTGTTACTGGAGTAAACGTCGGTTTTCTATAAGTCTGGAAGTCAAATTTGTTTCCTGCTCTCTTTACATTTATATCTAGGAAACTTAATGAATTGTTCCTTTCATCTTCCTTAGTGAATTTTATATTACTGTCTAATTTATTTAAAAAATCCAAAATATTATCACTATTGTTCAGTTTACTGTCTATTATAACAAACGTGTCATCCACGTATCTCAGCCAAAGGTTTAGTCCATCTATGTTATTTAAAATTTTAACATGTTCTAAATGATCCATATAAATGTTAGCTAGTATACCTGATGCAGGGTCACCCATTCCTAAGCACATTTGCTGATATATCTTTTGATTAAATGTGAAGTAATTATTATTTAAAGTAAATCTTAATACATTTACGAATTCTTCTATTTCACACTTACTTAATTTACTATGATTGAATAAATTTATTTTGATTATATTAATATTAATATTACATTAATTGAAAAGGTGGCAATTGACAAAACTAAAGGAATTGTATCACAAGTAGATCTTCAATACGGACAAGGAAAATGAAGTTTATAACCTGCAATAAGTGGTATGTTCAGAGCTGTCAGCGGAGAGATGGAGTGGAATGACATTAGTAGACGAATAAGTTTGAATGGCGTTTATAAAAGTAGGAAAGATCACAATATGAAGATAAAGTTGGAATTCAAGAGGACAAAGTGGGGCAAATATTCATTTATAGGAAGGGGAGTTAGGGATTTGAATAACTTACCAAGGGAGACATTCAATAAATTTCCAATTTCTTTGAAATCATTTAGGAAAAGGCTAGGAAAGCAACAGGTAGGGAATCTGCCACCTGGGCGATTGCCCTAAATGCAGATCAGTATTGATTGATTGATTCCAACTTAACGATTTCCAAATAGAAAATTGTATAACGAGCATTTGGATAGGGGTCGTACTCCAAACCATCCAACTTAACGAAACCTGAATAATTCGACCAACAATAAACATAATCTTCTCCACCGGGCAGTAATGAGATACATTCAAGAAAGGTCTAGCAAAAGAAGGAACATTATACAACCAAGACAAGTTTGCAAGAGCATTGTGCTAAAGACCGTCGAATAAATAACCAGTGCAAGTGACATAGAATGAAACCAAAGACTATTTAATTTAAAAATAGTTTTTTAATTGGTATAAGTTTTTAATCTTTAACTAACAATTGCACCAGGAGACACAGTGCAATGTAAATACTAGATCCTGCCAGCAAAGGCATTGTTCCTTGCTAACATTTTTAACCTCAACTGTGGAATTGTTTTATGCTATTTTTTACCTAAGCATTATGTAAAACAACTGATGATGATTGCTAAGCAATCAAAACATGTACTGTAAGTTTTAATGACAAAAAATTTAGCCGAAAGCTAAATAATAAAACAGGAAAGTATCGATCAGGTGGAACACATTTCATTTGTTAACTTTTCTAAACCCCGAGCACGAATATCCCTATCGTGAACATTAGCCCCTAGAACAGTTCTCGCCACCCTGAATTTTTCTGCGACATAATCGTCAACCAGGGGAAGTTTTGAGTGCTGGCCTAGCTCCCCTTTTTCTACTACGTGACGTAAATATCGTAGATGATGTACGTCTTGCACCATACGATATAGTTTCTTTAGTGTATTGAAGCTTAATCATTTGGTTTTCCCAGAATCTTGGAATGAATTTATCTCCTTTGCCTTTTCAAAAGATAGAGCACCCCACCTCTTCCTCTCCGGTGGGCTTGGCAGATACGCAGACGACTGGCTTCCATCACTTTTTATTAATGACTCTTCCTCACAGTCAGGTTCTGGGTTGTCCATAATGTTTTCACAATCAGATAAGTCTTCCTCTGCGTATTCACATTCTTCAATATAGTCTATTGTATTTTCTTGATGTATATTATTACCATTGTTTGCCAGTGTTTCATCTGTCACATTGATTATGAATGCAGCTGCATTTCTCTCACTGTAATTTCTCTGGATCTTCATTTGTGTTTGTAATAATACCAATATAATTGTCCGTTATTGGACATTATAAATTTTCCAGCTAACTCATTTTTGGTTGCCTGCATTTCACCCTATGTGCTAGGTTGGGCTCATCAGTTGGTACTTAGCACGCTCACCAAGAGACAAAGCTAGTGCATACCGTGGAGGCCACTGGATAGGCAACTTGAAGCCACCAGCAGTGCCAATGCACTCTGAGAGACTTTGTCTCACGTCCAAAATTGATGCCTGCCTGGCATCCTACAGTGTAAATTTTACTCATTCAGGACAAATATTTCATGTTCCCAATGGGAATTAACATCTACATCATGTGTTTGTAATGGCGAACAATTATACTCACTATATTGGCAGGATTCATTATCAAACGATTACGGTGACAGTGACTTGCTACGAAATTGGAAACACCACAAACAAAAGGAACTTTATGAACAGTTGAAGCAGATACAACACAGATCGAGGTCCCTATTATACTAGCTTCCTTGCTCTTAAGTGGAATGTATGTCTGGTTCCCCTAGATGTCACATCGGCAACTGTGTTGTGTGACCTTGGACACAGCGCGGCGTGTGTCGAATATAGCATACATGTAAAATAACTAAAGTAGCTAGAGAAAACATTTACTGTGTCTAAAGTTACCAAAGCCACGACATCATGTTAGATATGGTCTACTTTGAGCGGAATAGCGAATCTTCGTAACTTACAGTGTACTTGGCAATGGCACTTAATTTATATTCATACAAACCACAAATCACCTGCAAATGCAATCGCAAGTTGTGCTAACTCCCTTGGTAGGATAAAATGAACAAACATAAAAATGCCTTAAACAACACTCCAAATAAGTTTTTGTAGTGATCTTGACAGCAGAGCCCCCGTGGTTCAGGTGGGAGCGTGCCAGCCTCTCACTGCTGGGTTCCGTGGTTCAAATCCCAGTCACACCATGTGAGATTCATGCTGGACAAAGCTGAGGCGGGACAGGATTTTCTCCGGGCACTCCAGTTTTCTCTGTCATATTTCATTCCAGTAACACACTCGAATATCATTTCATCTGTCATTCATTAATCATTGCCCCAGAGGAGTGTGACAGGGTTCGGCAGCCGGCAAAATTCCTATCCTCGCTTCTACATGGTGACTTCATTCATTCATTCATTCATTCATTCATTCCATTCCTGACCCGGTCAAATGACTGGAAATAGGCTGTGGATTTTCAGTGATCTTGACAGTGACGATCAGCTTGACATTCATCATTGCAAACTATAACAGTCTTGATCTAACATCAGTGCATATAATACCTCTCCGTGATTGAAGCTTGTAACTTGTGGTAGTCACCAAAACTGAGGTGTATGACCGTGAATGAGGGGGACATCCATAAAATAGACCCGTACAAACCAACAAAACTGTTGATGCGGTTGTAAATTGATTGTGTATTTGAAACCGGAAACGATGTCTGGAAAAGAAATGAAAAGAACCCTGTTAACTGATTAATGAACTAGAGCAAAGAAAGAACCGGGGGGGAGGAGAAAATATAATGTAAAACATAATTCCCCCAAGTCACGGTAGCTTCAAGGGAACTTTTACCACACAGCAGATCCTGTCAACTGGTTACTCGGACGAGCTTGGAGTAGATGACAGAGCCGGACATGGAAGGGGTGAAAAAGGGGAAGCGGTGTGAGGTAGGAGGACCAGTGAAGAGCTGGTTGGGTCGGCTCTTACACTGTTATGATCCAGTTTTCATTTTCTACATTCTGGTATAATAATATTAAATAGGATGTTTGGCTTCTCTGTAATTTAGTTTATAGTCTGGACTAAAATATTGTTCTAAGTGAATGCAATTCTTCTTCTTCTTTTCCTACCGCTTTTCCCACGCTGGTGGGGTCGCGGGTGCGATCTGTGTCGCACATGTGGATTTGGCCCTGTTTTACGGCCGGATGCCCTTCCTGACGCCAACCCTCTATGGAGGGATGTAATCACTATTGCGTGTGTTTGTGGTGGTTGGTAGTGTAGTGTGTTGTGTGAATATGAAGAGGAGAGTGTTGGGACGGACACAAACACCCAGTCCCCGAGCCAGAAGAATTAATCAGAAGCAATTAAAATCCCCGACCCGGCCGGGAATCGAACCCGGGACCCTCTGAACCGACGGTCAGTACGCTGACCATTCAGCCAACGAGTCGGACTCTAAGTGAATGCAATATTTCTCCAAAATATTGAGCACTGCATTGCAAACCCATCATCTCCTGAATGCAAATTCAGAACTACGTAATCCTAACCGCACGGCCACCTCACTCTGAATGTTTTAATGATATGAGTAAAGAGCTGGAATAATTGTTATGATTTTATATCCTTCCCCAGGATAGAACTTGCCTTAGAGTGCCAGTGGTTTATCTTTCAAGATGAGAGCCATCAAACCGTTAAACTTCCCCGACATTTGACCCTCCATCCTACACTTGTCCACAAATGCTTCTGCAGTTTAAAGCCAAGGTTCAGTTCTTGCTTAATTTTCCCTTTTGTTGAGGTCACCGATATAAAACCCAAAAATTCTCAGTCACCCGCCACTGATCTGCATTTAGAGCTGTTGTCCGGGTGGCAGATTCCCTATAAGATGTTTACCTTGTCCTTTCTTATTTGAGAGCTTGGAAATTTATTGAACATTTCCCTTGGTAATGCCTTCCAATTCCTAATACTTGTTAAGTACAATTTTGGAAAATGTCATGAAGTTACACACAGTGGCCTGAGCTTACCAATTCCCTTTTAGAAGAGATCAAAAATGAAAGGTCCATTCCACTATATCGCCGAGCGTTAATAGAAACGGCTTTCGCAAGTATCAACTCAATATCGATGCGTAAGAGGCAGAATGCTCCAGTAGACAAGTTCTGACTAACAAGGCAATAAACTCAGCAGAGCGGAGCGCAGAGGAAGGTTTTTTTTATATTTTTTTTGCTAGGGGCTTTACGTCGCACCGACACAGATAGGTCTTATGGCGACGAACAGAGGAAGGTAATATACACAAAGCCGCACTTCGGAACTTTAAAAAAAACATTAATGGTGGGCCATACCCAAGAGGAGTTATCGTGGTAAGTGCATGTTAAATCGTAGGAAAGGAATACCAGGAAAGAGAACTCCCAAAACACAGAATTCTTTTTTTTTTTTTTTTAAGATAACATATATATTGAATAAAGTTTTCAAAACAACAAGATATAGATCCACAAAACAGAGATAAACAAATCACGGGGGACTATTACAATGGTCAATAATCTAGTTTAGATAGGCACACACAGTTACAACAAAGGGTAAAAATGACCCATAAAAGTCAACATTAACTTTGGTTACAACAAGGGATAAAAGCCCCGAGAATTACAACTGTCTTTGAGGTACAACCAAAGGGGTAAATGCCCCGTGAATTACAAATATCTTGACTCGTACAAATTCAAGTGAAAAGGTTAAACCTGAGCAAATCAATTTTCTTGTTTACATACAACCTCCCATACGAGGGCCATTTGATGAACTGGAATAAGATAGTTCAAAAAACAATTGGTAGTAATCTTAATTGAAAAAGAGGTTTACAATACAAAACAAAAGGAGTACTTTGCAAGATACTACCACAATCCCCCAGAATCGTGGTTCAGCTTAGAGAATATAGGGAAACATATGAACATCGAACATACCTAGTGTAGATACATCATAAAAGGGTTAGCAGACCGCGATACACCATCTTAAATAGCAAAGGTAAAACAAAGGATAAAAATAATAAAGGAAGGGAAAGGCAAAGGAGGGCAATGAAGCGAAGAAAGAAGAAAAATCAGGAGGGATAAGGAGACAAAGTGCTGATCAGGCCGCGAAGCTTCCACATCACATGAATGGAAGGCAAAGTTCACACATCACACATCGCGAGTCCAATCCACATTCTCAATTCACCTTTCTATCTCGAGTTCAGAGTTTGCATTTTAGCACAGTGTCAATTTTTGTAATGCCCCTAAAAAAAAAAGGACTAAAGTTCGGATTCCAATAAACAAGCCGTAGAAAAAGGGCAAAATAGAATGAATGTTAATATGAGGAGAAATATGAAGTCTGCTCACCCAGTACGTAGAACGGAGAAATTGAAAACCAGTACGTACACGGGCCAGCCGTGCACACTTCCAGAGCTTCCACTGCCTATTACAACATTTGATCCACACCTCAACATCGAACAAGCACACGGAGCCCGTATATATACGGAACCGAGGTCGCCGTGGAACATGCTAGAAGCGATGACGTCACAGGGCCTCGCGTGGAGCGATGAAACAGTCCAAGCAGTCAAGCGGCAGGCGTGAAGGCAGACAGTTTGTGTAGCGAGACGGTGCGTTGGGTTTGAGCGTAGAAAAAAAATTAGATAAGCGATTTGAACACGTTACATATTCCGCCCACCCGAAGAAATCCGAAGGATTAGAGTGGCTGATGACGAAACGGCGATGAGGAGTAGAGATGACGAAGGCGGTCCAGGAGATCCCAAGCGATGTGGGCGTAGATGAAGAGTAGAGAATCCGATGACAGCATAGGCGAGGGCAGACGGTGAAGCAGATCCGAAGAATGATGAAAGGGAAGACAGAGAGCTGCAGGTCCCACGAAGTCGCAGTGCGGCGCCAACTCGAGGATAGAGCAGGCAGAAACAGCAGGGCGAAAAGAAAAGAAAACGGAGAACATGAGTGACCAGATAAAAGATAAAAGAAGGAAAAAAGGAAAGGGGGAAGGACGGGGGGGAAACCGGAGGAGGGCAAGGGAACGATCCGGATCGACAGGGTAAACGAACATAATTAATTAAATGGTCTGCATAACACGTTAAGCATAGAAACGTACAGATTATAAAAACAAATACACAAAAAAGACCACATTAAATATAAAAAGGGGGAGGATCAGGCATGAAAATATATTTTTAGGCAGTGGGAGATGGAGCTGGGTGAGCAGAGACTAAAGAAGAGAAAAAAAAGGGGAGAAAGGGAGAACAAGAAATGTGAAGGGGAGAAGGTGATGGACAGCAAATTAAGTAGGCAAAAGAACAAGCCAAAAAAAAAAAAAAAAAGTAATAACCGACCTGATCAATACTCATCTCCCCCCCCCCCCCCATGGGAGAAAAAGAGAAAGAGTAAGGGAAAAAAAAAAGACAGGAGAAAAGAAGGGGGAAGGGATTAAGTATGAAACGGCTTTAGAAGAGAAAAATGAGCCTTTCGGAGGTCAGTAAGGGATTCCACAGACTGGAGCTGAGCGGTATTAGGCGAGGGAAAAGAAAGAATACGGAAGGGACCCAACCAACGAGGGGAGAGTTTAGCAGAAATATTCTGAGGTGCAGAGCTGAGGGGGTGGTTTTTAAGAAGAACTAAATCAAACAATTTAAATTTAGAAGGTAAGCACGAGAATTACACAGTTTCTTGTGAACTTCCCTGGCCTGAAGTAGCTTTTGATAAGCGGAATGCAATTGGGAATGATTAAGACGATCAGAGGGGGTGTCCAAAAGCGAGGGTAGATCCCACGTTAGAGCAGGAGGGGTATTCAACTCACGGCCGAGAAAGAGTTTAGCCGGAGTGCAACCGGTAGAGGAATTAATGGTGGAGTTGAGGGCAAGAACAAAAGAAGGAAGTTCGGTGTCCCACGATTTCTGGTTTCGGGAGTGGAAAATAGATAGAAACGTTTTCAGGTTGCGGTGGTAGCGTTCAATGGTATTTGCCTGAGGGTGATACGGGGAAGTGCAAACTTTTTTATGCCGAGAGAAAAACAAAAATTATAGAACTGTCTAGAGGTGAAAATCGAAGCATTATCAGAAATGAGAACTTTAGGGAGACCAGTGATAGGAAAGATGTAATTAAACAAAAGATTGATAATAATTTGTGAGGAGATATTTCTCAAAGGACGAACAATAAGAAATTTAGAAAAACTATCTAACAGAGTGATATTATATGAATTGGATTTAGAGGATTTGACAATAGGCCCAACAATGTCAATGTAAAACTTTTCAGATGAATAAGTAGCAGGAGAGGCGGCATAGGAGCCGTAAGGAAGGTGATTTAACGGTTTATGTCTCTGACAAGAAGGGCAAGATCGAACCCACGAAAAAATGTCTTTACGCATTTGCGACCAAAAAAATTGGGAGGCAAGGCGAGCGTAGGTCTTAGCTCTCCCAAAGTGGCCGCCCATAGGCGAATCGTGAAAATATTGAAATATCATAGATCGGAGAGTGGAAGGAAGAACGAGGCGTGAAGTAGCTTTAGGGGTAGGTTTAAAAAGAAGGAGTTGGTGGTAGACCCGAAATGGGCCAGAATAATTAGGAGAAGTAATTTCTTGAGAAATTTGTTGACAGTACGGGTCAAGCTGTTGATGGTGCAAGCAAGATTGAAAAGAGAGGGGAAAGTTAGTTAAAGAAGGGACGGAAATAACAGAATTAACGGGAAGGGAATCAAGTTCGGAGGGTTGAAGGTGGTGGTAATCAAAGAGACGGGAAAGAGCATCGGCGACAGAATTATTATAACCGGAAACGAATTTTAGGGAGAATTTGAAACGAGACAGGCGGAGTAACCAATGACCAATACGACCAATTTTTGGGGCATTATGTAGTAGCCAAGAAAGAGCCTGGTTATCAGTGCTGACAATGAATTCACGATGGTCGAGGTATTCAGAAAAGTGTTCTATTGAGAGAATAAGAGCCAGGGCTTCTTTTTCGTAAGTAGAATACTTTT
Organism: Anabrus simplex; assembly: GCF_040414725.1. Classification (NCBI taxonomy): domain Eukaryota; kingdom Metazoa; phylum Arthropoda; class Insecta; order Orthoptera; family Tettigoniidae; genus Anabrus; species Anabrus simplex. Next base: position 55,133,993 of record NC_090266.1, read on the forward strand.
GTTCAACAGGGGATAACAGGCGGCTAAAATAGGCAACAGGAAGCGTACGGTCATTAACAGTTTGTTGAAGGACAGCGCCAATGGCAATGTCCGAGGCATCAGTGGATAGTTCAAAGGTAAGATTAAAGTCCGGAATTTGTAAGAGGGGAGTGTGGGATAATTTAGATTTGAGAAGATCAAAGGCCATTTGTTGCTGAGTGGACCAGTGAAAGTTCACCCCTTTTCTTTTAAGTTTATTCAATGGATCAGCAATGGATGAATAATTAGGGATGTACTTGGCGTAGAAGCCGACCATTCCCAAAAAGGATCGTAAATGTTTCAAGTTAGTAGGAGGGGGTATCTTATTAATGGCGAAGACATGGTCAGGGTCAACAGCAATACCATCAGAGCTCAATATGTGGCCAAGAAATTTAATCGAGGTTTGGGCGATCAAAACTTTAGAGGGATTAACGGTGAGACGGACATTGCGAAGACAAGTAAGTGCTTCGCGTTCATGAGACATATGCGATTCAAAATCACGAGAAAAACTAAGATATCATCAACAAAAGGAAAAAGATATTTATACTTAATGTCAGCAAAAAGGGAGTCCACAAAACGCTGCATTATTTGGGAGCCTAGATTAAGGCCAAAGGGAACTTTTTTAAATTGATAGAGCCCATTAGGAATAATGAACGCCGTATACTGAGAACTGAGGTCATCTAATGGAAGCTGATTGTAGGCAGAATTGAGGTCGAAAATTGAGAAAAATTTGGAACCGGAAAAATGTTGGAATGCCGAGTTTAATTTAGGCATCGGATAGGCGTCATAGATGATTTTCTCATTGAGCTTCCTGTAATCAACAATGAACCTCACAGAACCATCAGGCTTATCCACCACAAAGGCGGGGCAGGTATAATCGGAAGATGATGGAATAATACTATTGTCTTTAAGCATTTTCTGAAGCAACTGATTTAAAACTTTCATACGAGGAGGGCTAAAAAAATAAGGCATTTCATTTCTCAACGCAATCTCAAATTCAGATTCACATTATTTAATTTGACAAGGTTTATATAAAGTATACTACCCCATTTGAAATTGACATATACGCATGAAGAAAGAACAATACTTCATATGAATTTCACAAAACATATATGATTGTCTTATACCTTTCAACTTTTATATATTGAAGTGTGCTAATGTCTTCTTTGCATGAAATGTATTTTAAATAGCATATAATTGCAGGAGTTATTCAACAGAGGTTACAATTACCTAGCTTACTATTATTTCAAACGCATTTCACTTTGTTATTGTAATTTCAACTTCGAATTCACATTACTCATTTTAACAAAGTCTAAGCCTAATAAGAAGTATACTGTATAAGCACATGCGGCTACATTTAAGCATATTTAGTCGACCAAAAACAACGCAATATGAAAGTCCTTTTAAAGAACTATTACTAGTAAAACTTGAACGTTAATGCTATATTCAAGGTCAGGTGTAAACAACAAATTTTATCATATGTTATAATTCTTTTAATGTGTTAAAGATAGATATCTTTTTAATATTCTTGATCCTCTCAACTTAGATATAAGAAGCAGAATTTCACTTCTAGACATACTACCTAATGTCTATCAAACATGACATGTTTATTTGTAAGATACAACTGTTAAAACATGTATTCTAATGTGTATGTAAATGACAGCTGAGGATGACTTGTGATAAGTCGAAACCGGTCCTGTTTTAAAAAACATTATTAAATTTAGTATTGATAAGGTGGATCTCTTTCTTTCTATGACATAAGGAGACCAGTATGCGAAAAAAAAATCATATCCTAAGATAACCGGGAATGACAAGTCCTCAACAATCTGAAAAGTGAAAGGCCAAGAAAAGTGCTGTAGTTTAATATGTAACAAGGTACTACCCAAAATTTGTAAGGGTTGATTAGAAACCGAAAGACATCGAAGGGAAGATGGAAGATATTTCAAATGAGGATTATTGTGAAGTAAATCTTTATAAAATTGGGAACTAATAAGTAACACTGCCGCCCCAGAATCGAGGAGGGCGACAGAGGGAAGGTTATTAACAGTAAGCAAAACATGACAACTCGGGGGTAAAAGGGAAACAGAATTAAGAATGGATTGGGAAGATGCTGATACGGAGGTAAGCTGCAAAGAATGAGGCAGATTTTCCCCATGTGAACGCCTACTGCCTAAGGACGCGGGTGAAAGGCGTTTCCTGAAGGCAAATTAGTGCATTGATGGGCAATGTGGCCCGGTAATTTACAGCGATAGCAGGTTATGGGAGGACGAACACTAAGGGGGGGTACTGCAGGCAAAAAAGAACGTAAGGGGAGAGCAGTAATATGTGGAGGAGAGACGGAAACATAGTAGGAACGATCCACTAAAGAATTTATGGTATGTTGTTGAGCGAGATTGTAGAGTTGAAAGAGGGAAACAGGGGGAGCAAGAACATTAAAAAGCATGCGGAATGATTGGGCGGCATGAAACTGAATAATAGAGATCAGTTTGGAAGTATTATATGAAATATTTAAAACATCACTATAAGTGATAATAGAATCCAAATAGTCGTGCGCCGGTTCGTTGGGTAGCTGGTGGCATCTGATGAACTCGGTACTTAGTTTGTGACGGACTTCTAGGGGTAAGAAATAATTGTGTATCGCATGTCTCAATTCATACCAATTTGTAAAGTTTGACATATTATCCAGCCAAAAGGTGGGGAAAAAACCTGCAGTTTTGGTGGAAAGGAGGCCAATTATTTGGGGAAGAGAGGCAACTTTTATGTTTAAGAACTTGCGAACCGAAAACAGCCAAATGGTATGATTTCGGGGATCTGTCGCTAATAGTTGGGGAACTTGTAATAACGACTGCTTAATAATTTGTACATTAAGTGCACTATCAACAGAGGGGGTAGTAGGTACTGGTGGTTGAGAATAAGGGGGAGGGGGGTATGTGATGTAGTGAAACGGAAGGTTTGGTGTCATCAGATTGAAAATCAGGTGTGTGGTTGGATGAAGACGGGTATAGGGAGGGAGAAGACGGAGCAGAAGGAAAGGAAATTAAATTCGGTACAGGAGGGTTGGGCAATGATAAATTTGGTGGTAGCGGAGAAAATAATAATGAAGAGTCTTCCCCTAAAGGGAAGTTATCGGAGAAGCAAGCCATAAATACGACCAGGAAGAAGAAAGAAAAAAATAGAGGGTAATCTGCTACCATATGTTAAGTACAATTTTGGAAAATGTCATGAAGTTACACACAGTGGCCTGAGCTTACCAATCCCCTTTTAGAAGAGATCAAAAATGAAAGGTCCATTCCACTATATCGCCGAGCGTTAATAGAAACGGCTTTCGCAAGTATCAACTCAATATCGATGCGTAAGAGGCAGAATGCTCCAGCAGACAAGTTCTGACTCACAAGGCTATAAACTCAGCAGAGCGGAGCGCAGAGGAAGGTAATATACACAAAGCCGTACTTCGGAACTTTAAAAAAACATTAATGGTGGGCCATACCCAAGAGGAGTTATCGTGGTAAGTGCATGTTAAATCGTAAAAAAGAAAACCAGAAAAGAGAACTCCCAAAACACAGAATTTTTTTTTTAAAGATAACATATATATTGAATAAAGTTTTCAAAACAACAAGATATAGATCCACAAAACAGAGATAAACAAATCACGGGGGACTATTACAATGGTCAATAATCTAGTTTAGATAGGCACACACAGTTACAACAAAGGGTAAAAATGACCCGTAAAAATCAACATTAACTTTGGTTACAACAAGGGATAAAAGCCCCGAGAATTACAACTGTCTTTGAGGTACAACCAAAGGGGTAAATGCCCCGTGAATTACAAATATCTTGACTCGTACAAATTCAAGTGAAAAGGTTAAACCTGAGCAAATCAATGTTCTTGTTTACATACAACCTCCCATAAGAGGGCCACTTGATGAACTGGAATAAGATAGTTCGAAAAACAATTGGTAGTAATCTTAATTGAAAAAGAGGTTTACAATACAAAACAAAAGGAGTACTTTGCAAGATACTACCACAATCCCCCAGATTCGTGGTTCAGCTTAGAGAATATAGGGAAACATATGAACATCGAACATACCTAGTGTAGATACATCATAAAAGGGTTAGCAGACCGCGATAACCACCTTAAATAACAAAGGTAAAACAAAGGATAAAAATAATAAAGGAAGGGAAAGGCAAAAGAGGGCAATGAGGCGAAGAAAGAAGAAAAATCAGGAGGGATAAGGAGACAAAGTGCTGATCAGGCCGCGAAGCTTCCACATCACATGAATGGAAGGCAAAGTTCACACATCACACATCGCGAGTCCAATCCACATTCTCAATTCACCTTTCTATCTCGAGTTCGGAGTTTGCATTTTAGCACAGTGTCAATTTTTGTAATGCCCCTAAAAAAAAAGGACTAAAGTTCGGATTCCAATAAACAAGCCAAAGAAAAAGGGCAAAATAGAATGAATATTAATATGAGGAGAAATATGAAGTCTGCTCACCCAGTACGTAGAACGGAGAAATTTAAAACCAGTATGTACACGGGCCAGCCGTGCACACTTCCAGAGCTTCCACTGCCTATTACAACATTTGATCCACACCTCAACATCGAACAAGCACACGGAGCCCGTATATATACGGAACCGAGGTCGCCGTGGAACATGCTAGAAGCGATGACGTCACAGGGCCTCGCGTGGAGCGATGAAACAGTCCAAGCAGTCAAGCGGCAGGCGTGAAGGCAGACAGTTCGTGTAGCGAGACGGTGCATTGGGTTTGAGCGTAGAAGAAAAATTAGGTAAGCGATTTGAACACGTTACATACTGGGACCTTTCCCATCAACTCCCATAGCTCATGGGAGCACGTGACAATGCAAATTTACCCCAATCAGGTTCGAACTCATGGGACCATGCGACACAGAAATCAACAGTCAAGGGACCTTTTCTGCCTAGTGACAAATGCCACCTCATTTGGATTGAAATGACTAATCTGAACACATGAGATGACAAATGCCCGTATAGCACAGCGAGGTCTACCACTACCCTTCCGTTCCGAGATATGAGCACAAGCCTCTCAAGGGCATGGTGCGTCCACGGCTACGAACTAGAACCAATTTAAATCTAACTTACAGGCTTAAAGTGAACGGAAGAGATAAGGATGTAATTATCAGCACAGATAAGCAAAAATAAAGTTTTCTAAAAGTTTAATGAACTCTCGTTGCAACATATCATTGACATTTTCAACCTTCATTATTAAATTCATGAATTTATACAAATAGATTTGACACCCAATAAAGCAACGGGAAACAAATTCCACGCAGTCATTTAAGTACACTCACAGTCTACACCTTCACAAGTGCCTCTATGTGGACTATTGAAATTACGGTGTTGAATTTAATGATAGAACAAATCACACATTCATTAATTAATTAAGCATTTGAGTGTTAATTCCTTTCCATCCAAACAAATCGGAGGTTGAATTACCTTTCTAAAGTTTCAATTTGTATAACTGGTTTTGTTGTTAATTGGCCCTATGTTTTATTTCAGCTGTTGAATACGACAAACAATATCATAATAAAACACTTGACTACACTTGACCTTGCAAATGCGAAATATTCCCTAGGTTTGACTCCCAATTTACATATTCAATCACCGATTTACTCTGAGATTAGTCTTAGAGTGGCCGCCTAATTTAAATATAGCATGATAGATTATATAAAAAAATATATGAAATTAGAAAAACAATAAGCAAATTCTACAGAATTACAACATAATCGCACAAATAATAAAGTGAACAGAATTCTGGTGATTATGAACCACCTCATTTGATGAACTAACTGTACACATCATATGGGTCTAAACCCTTTCACTTAATGGATTCTCACAAAATCTAGCTTCAATAAATCAATAATTATCTAATCATGTTCACACACTTCTACCACCTGGAAAATAAAAACACATATAACACAAATAATGGCTGCATTTTGTTTTATTATTGTCCGCTGCTGTGTGACTAACAATTCTCATCGTGCCCCAAGGTTCGAAGTAGTGACCTCGGTTCCTTCCATATCAGGTCTCCTGAAAAACAAAATCCTATCTACCGCATCATTAGGGGTAACAATTAAATATTCCTAAATTAATTTCAACATAGCTTGTTGCGAATGTGGAAATCAAGTAAAAATACATCTCCTACTAACAGAAGAACACAATTTCCCACATTTTGGCTGATGATGACGCAAACACAGCGTCGAAACTAGTTCCAAGTGCAAATACATGTTATAAATAAATATAACATTTTTGTATTGAAAAGGTGGACCGTTTTAAGTTTTTCCTAACATCCTTTCTCAGTTCAATACGGACAAAATGAAATTCCTATGTTTAAATGAAGCAGCCAACCAGGCAAAGTCGTTAGCCTATCATTACTTAGGCTTAAAAATCAAAATTGGGAAAATAGGCAAGGATATAGCATTTACATCTTGCCTATTTCCCACATTTTGGCTGATGATAACGCAAACACAGCGTCGAAACTAGTTCCAAGTGCAAATACATGTTATAAATAAATATAACATTTTTGTATTGAAAAGGTGGACGGTTTTAAGTTTTTCCTAACATCCTTTCTCAGTTCAATACGGACAAAATGAAATTCCTATGTTTAAATGAAGAACACAATGTCGGAAAAACTTTCATTTCCTTGCCAACCGGCATAGAGATGTCGACTCGCCTGTCTTTCTCTCAAAAAATTTTGTCAATGACCCAATATTCTTGCTGTTACTTTGACGTGTGCTTCATGTTTAATTTAAGCATTATTATCCCAAAAGTATTTCTAAAATCACCTCCTCACGTTGGCTCTACTGTGAGTCGGCATTTGCTTTAGGGGCGGAGTCAACTAAATATATTTTTCCTCCTTGTCCTCATTCATCGTGCGCACTCACTTCGGGGGTTTTATAAGACATATTCCGCGTGAGTTACGTGCCAAGCTGGCGAAGATGTTATGCAACATGATGCAACTGAGTTCCCGTACTAACAAAGAAGGTCCAAGCATACACACTCCCCACATATTAATTTCCAAATAAATATTCACTGTGAAGATATGATCACATCACCTCTCCTATAAATTAATATTTGACCTAATCTGTCCTCCTGAATTCCAGATTTATCTTCATACTATTCTGTTCTCCTTTTGTGTTTGTCCTGCATTCCTATTCTTTTACCACCTGCATTTTGTTACATGTACTCTGTCCTACCCATAACCTAATGCTTGTAAAAACTTCAATTATTATGTTTAATATAATTTAATTATCTTTTATTAAATGTTAAGTATGACTATACCCTGTAAATATCTATTGTACATTTGTATAACTTCAAATACATATTGTGACCGGGTGAGTTGGCCGTGCGCGTAGAGGTGCGCGGCTGTGAGCTTGCATCCGGGAGATAGTAGGTTCGAATCCCACTATCGGCAGCCCTGAAAATGGTATTCCGTGGTTTCCCATTTTCACTCCAGGCAAATGCTGGGGCTGTACCTTAATTAAGGCCACGGCCGCTTCCATCCAACTCCTAGGCCTTTCCTATCCCATCGTCGCCATAAGACCTATCTGTGTCGGTGCGACGTAAAGCCCCTAGCAAAAAAAAAAAAAAAAAATACATATTGTGAATATGTCTAACCTCAAAATCTGTGTAGTTGAAAACTGTAGACAACTGTAATATTTGTATAGTGGGTATAATCCACTATCATTCCAATACATATGGAGGTTTCTGGACACTGACTGTAATGATTTATTATCCAGATGATGATGATGATGATGATGATGATGATGATGCTTGTTGTTTAAAAGGGCCTAACATCCAGGTTATGGAATCTTAGTTGTAGTTGACTCCACATCGTTTCCATAAATAAATCAGCCCTCATGGATAACAGGTTTATTTACACAACAACACACACAATTTTACACTTTTGCATATAAAATACAATGACTATACCGAGACACAAAGGGACATGATTCTCATGCCCATACGCACTCGACGCCACCGAAGAAGAATGTGCAAAGACAATGACGCCGCTGAATGATGCTCATTCAAGAAGCTACACCCTGATGCAATGTTGCATCGTGCACAAGGGTGCGTTCTGTATGTGGGGCGAGTTCATTCTTCCTGATGCCACCACATCACCCCCCCCCCCCCACGGAGAAGGAAAGTTCACAAATAGAATGGACAGGCAAAGCGAACCCTTCGTCCTGATCATGTTGTGTACTTTCTGGGTGGTGATGATGCAACAGGTAAGTCAGGTGTAAGAGAAGTGCTAGGTTGACTGGATGAAATGGGGGTAGCAGATGTGTCAGGTGTGTAGGTTTGTTTCTATGTATGCAGGTTTCATACGGTCTGTACTCACTACTACTTAATTGTTTCCAAGCATTAGTGTCAAAGTCTTCTCATTACGGCTAACTACAGGGTAAGGACCAGAGTATGGGGGCTGCAAAGGATGCTTCACATGGTCAGCTCTCAGGAAAACATGGGAGGCAGTTGCCAAGTCTTTGAAGACAAATACTTTCTCTTGACTATGGCCGGAGGCAGGAACAGGTCTGAGTTCAGCCATTACCTTCCTTAGATGATTTCCAAAATCAGAAGGGTCGACTGGAGTAGAAGAACTGGGCGAAGAGGTAACCATTTCCCCAGGGAGGCGTAGAGGCTCCCCAAAAACTAGTTCGGCGAGGGAAGCTTTCAGATCTTCCTTTAGAACCGCACGCATGCCAAGTAACACTAGGGGTAAGGCTTTAATCCATGTTGCACTGTGATACATCAGCGAAGCTTTTAACTGTCTATGAAGACGCTCCATCATACCGTTAGCAGATGGGTGGTAACTGGTTGTACGGATTTTCGTTGTACCAAATTGTGTCATAAGTCTGCAAAACAGTGTAGACTCGAATTGTCTTCCTTGGTCAGTAGTTATACAAGTAGGGAGACCAAATTGGGAGATCCAACCACTTATTAGGGTATCGGCTGTTTCTTCGGCAGTGATGCTGCGCATGGGCCATGCCTCTGGCAAGCGAGTAAATCTGTCAACAGCAGTGAGGAGGTAATGATAGCCTTCGCAGACAGGCAGCGGGCCAACAATATCCAAGTGAATGTGGCTGAAACGGCCTGTGGGTGCTCCGAAATTCCCCAAAGGAGATATAATATGCCTCGTCACTTTATTGCGTGGACACAACAAACAAGCAAGAGTCCAGGCATGAGTGTCTTTCTGAATAGATGGCCAAAGAAATCTATCTGAGACTAGATGAGAAGTGGCTCGAATGCCTGGGTGGCTTAAGTTATGGAGCTTGTCAAAGAACTTGCATCGAAAAGGAAGTGTCAGGAACGGACGGGGCTTTCCAGTTGATATATCGCATATAATGGTAGTCGTGGTGCCCGGGAGGGTTACTTTTTCTAACGTCAGTGACGTACCACCGCGCAATAAGGCTTTGAGTTCATCATCGTCTGCTTGGGATCGAGCCAGCGCAGCATAGTCATCTTTTAGTGAAATGGCTTCAACACGAGACATTGTATCGACGACAACATTATCAGCATATAAAGATATGCTGAATATCAGTTGTGAACTGGGATATGAAGGACAGCTGATTAAGTTGGGCTGGGGGTAGTTTTTCTTTGCGTTGAGAAGATGCATAATGCAGAGGCTTGTGGTCCGTATATAAGGTGCAGGGTTGCGCTTCCAATATATAGCGGAAATGCTGGACAGCCTCGTACACAGCTAAGAGTTCCCTGTAATAGGCCGGCCATGTTACCTGACGCCCAGAAAGCTTCTTGCTGAAAAATGCTAGGGACTGCCAATGGTGTCCAACTTTCTGTTGCAAACATGCTCCAACTTCAGTATTTGATGCATCGGTAAAGAAACCTAGAGGCGCATCTGGCAATGGATGAGCAAGTTGAGTGGTTTGTGCTAGGCTTTCTTTGCATTCGGGGAATGCACGTTGCAATTTTGGAGTCCAGGGGACAGGTTTAGAGCTTTTAAGCTTAGAATTCGCTAGGACGTTCAACAACGGTGCCTGCAATTCGGCCGCATGTGGTAGGAAACATCTGTAGAAGTTGACCATTCCCAGGAATCGGCGGAGGCCCTGGACAGTCTTCAGTAGAGGGTATTCCAGGAGAGACAGGATTCTCTCTGGCGGAGGTTTTGTACCGTCCTTTGAGGCCGATAGCCCGGAAGGTTACCTCACTTGCACCTAATACGCACTTGGGTGGATTTATGACTACACTGTAATCAGCTAATCTCTGGAAAAGTACGCGGAGATGGTGCATATGCTCTTCAGCATTCCGTGAAAACACCAATATACGGGAAACAGAAGTTTAAAACCCTAGTGACCTCATCCATAAAACGCCGGAAAGTTTGCCCAGCATTTCGTAACCCAAATGACATATAGGGAAATTGAAACAGCCCGAAAGGTGTCGTTATGGCTGTTTTGCAAATGCCACTGGGGTGAATCGGGATTTGTTGGTAGGCCTTGATAAGGTCGAACGTACTGAAAATGGTCGACCCAGCAATGTTATGGCAAAAATCTCCTATGTGTCGTACCGGGTAGTGGTCAGGTATTGTTCTTGTGTTCAATGCCCGGTAATCGCCACATGGACGCCATGAGTTGTCCCGCTTAGGTGCAAGGGTGAGGACCAGGGACTATTAGAAGGTCTCGCTGTACCGCACCTTACCATGTCCTAAAATTCTTTCTTCGCTATCTGCAATTTTTTAGGTCCTAGATGACGAGGTCGACAAGAGACCGGTGGACCTTTGGTTGTCCTAATGTGATGTACGGTATTGTGTTTAATATCATGTTGGATCCCAGGTGGGCGAGTAATAGAGTGCTAAGTAAGCGAGCAACATACTAAAAGGTGAGTCAGTGGATACTGCAGCAGTCTTTATGTTGGCCTGTTCGATAGAGGCTACAGATGCCTTAACGTGTAGGCCGGTGGTGCCATTGAGGAGGCATCTGTTAAACAGTCAGGGAGTAAGTTATGGTAAGCCAGAAAATCAGAACCAATGATCGCTGTGCTAACATCAGCAATGACAAATTGCCAGCGAAAGTCACGACGTAAACCAAGATTGAGGTTCATGGGAAGGCTACCATACGTCCTGATTGTACTACCGTTTGCAGCGCTCAGCTCATACCCAGAAGGTTTGCAAGTGCTTCCCAGAAGCTTACGCGGGAAACAGCAAAGGTCAGAGTCGGTTTTTGAATCAGAAACTTTGCTTTGGTATTCTGATCAAAAATAAACAGTTGGCAGCCCGATGTAGAACAGACGGTTGCCGTCTTCACTGGCTGTTCGTTCCGTTTTCCGTCTGCCAGCAATAAGGACTAGTACATTTTACAGCTTCATCTTGGAACATTTCGTGGTACCAACAAAGCCGGCCCTGTGGTGTAAGGGAACGGTCGCAGCTTTTAGATCTCCTCTTACCGTGACTCCTGCCTCGGGGCTGGTTACGGGCCAGGGCATCGACTTCACGTGTCAATTCCTCCATCGGGGCAGCTAAAGCATTTGGCGCAGCTGTAGCATGTACTGCCAAGTGGCTATATGGTGGTGTGACAGTAGGGGAAAGTTCCAAAATCTTGTCTGCGAGCTCTGCTATATCAGCTAGAGGCATTAACTGGGCCGCTAATACAGTATAGCCTGCAAGTGCTGGGGTAGTCAACACATGAAAAGTTGTTTTAATATACTTTCGTCATGAAGTGAGCTACCAGCTAATGACTTTAAGTGACGTAAAAACTGTGATGGTTTCCTATCACAGAGTTCTTTGTCACAAAGAAGTTGGTGAACACGTTGTTCTTCGGATATGGAAAGACGACGGACCAGTTCAGATTTTAGTTTTTCGTAACGTCCTGAGGCAGGGGGGTTAATGACAATGTCTTCTACCTCAGCTATGACCTTGGTATCAAGCTGTGAAATTACATTATCAAATTTAATCTGGTCGGCCGTGATGATTGCGAGCCTGAACTGAGTCTCAACTTGAACGAACCAAACAGTTGGTCTGTCATACCAAAATGGTGGTACCTTTGCAGAGATTTTGGCAACTTGGCCAACATTGCTAGATGTAGCACCGGTACCAGTAGACTCATGCTCCTGGAGCATGGGCTAGTAATGCTTTATTCTGCTCTTGCAAAGGCTTCGTCAAAGCAATAAATTGTTGGAGGTGGTTCTGTAAGTTGTTATTTTGTTCCACTAAAGCTTTTAATCCATCCCCCGCCATAATCAAGATGGGTACACAACACAGGGGCAGAGAGAATAAGAATTCTGAAAATACCGCACAAGATGACAAAGAAGTAGTCAGAGGTACGATGTGCAGTTGTGTTTGTAAGTGAATGAAGATGTGTGAGGATGAGCAACACAAGCACAAATTTACAAATAGCTTGAGACAACCTTATAGGTTAGCTGGAAACTAAATATTATGCAGGTAGGCCTAGCATATGATAAGAGATGCACAAATATATAAATTATGATAAGGTAACAAAATAATCTTGCAGAGATTATATACTGATTTTGGTTATATATGAAAAAAATTAAGCATAAACCATGGGTTCCAATGTACATTTTAAGCCTTGAGGAATGTCCATATAATGCAATTGTATGTTATACCTGTAATCTAACAACATAGAAACCACTAAAAGGCACGATTACGATATATATATAAATATATAAACAAGATACAACAATTCAATCAGTTGTAATGCATGAGTAGGCTATTCTGAAGTAATTTTACATGTTTGAACAGCAAATAAGGTAGGCCTACATTGTGGAGTAGTCTAGGTATATCTTAGGCCTTAACTAGCAAAAAGAGAAAGAAAATCAATCAATCACTACTGATCTGCATTTAGGGCAGTCGCCCAGGTGGCAGATTCCCTATCTGTTGTTTTCCTAGCCTTTTCTTAAATGATTGCAAAGAAATTGGAAATTTATTGAACATCTCCCTTGGTAAGTTATTCCAATTCCTAACTCCCCTTCCTATAAACGAATATTTGCCCCAATTTGTCCTCTTGAATTCAAACTTTATCTTCATATTGTGATCATTCCTACTTTTAAAGAAACCATCCAAACTTATTCGTCTACTGATGTCCTCCCACGCCATCTCTCCACTGACAGCTCGGAACATACCACTTACAAGTAACTATTCTCATTTTGGTCCCGTATTGAAGTTGACGTATATCTCAAATATTTTTCAATTGTTCAATTGTATTGAACGGGTGGACTTATAAATATTGTAATAATATTTGAGACATACCACTTATGATGTAGATGTTGATTCCCATAGGGAACCTAAAATATTTGTCCCGAATGAGTAAATTTATAATACCAATATAATGGTCCGTTATTGGACATTATAAATTTTCCAGCTAACGCATTCTCGGTTGCCTGCGTTTCGCCCTCGTGTGCTAAGTTAGGCTCGTCAGTTGGGACTTAGCACACCACCCAAGACACAAGGCTAGTGCATACCGTGGAGGCCACTGCATAGGCTACTTGAAGCCACCAGCAGTGCCAATGCACTATGAGAGCTATGTCTCATTTTCAAAAATTGATGCCTGCCTGGCCATCAAATGATGTAGATGTTGATTCCCATAGGGAACCTAAAATATTTGTCCCGAATGAGTAAATTTATAATACCAATATAATGGTCCGTTATTGGACATTATAAATTTTCCAGCTAACGCATTCTCGGTTGCCTGCGTTTCGCCCTCGTGTGCTAAGTTAGGCTCGTCAGTTGGGACTTAGCACACCACCCAAGACACAAGGCTAGTGCATACCGTGGAGGCTGCTGCTGCTTAAATGCTTTCATTCCCCACCCTGAAGGGGTGGGGCGGGCCACCTAGAGGGTGTCGCCCTCTCTCTGGCCAAGAGATGCGGGCGGGTTGGGGAGATGTGATGGAAGAAGGAGGTGGGTAAAGGATGTGGAAAGTTAGGAGATGGGAGGGGAATTGCGTCTATTCCTAAGTATTTATTCTTTATTGAAGTGAGAATACAGTTGTGATTATGTCAAAATGAGCTGTGAACAAAGAGGAGAGGGGTTATACAAGGTGAGAGGAAAATAAATGAAGGGCAAGGGTGTTATAAAAGGAGGAGAAGCTAACAAGCGAAGTTAGAAGAAGGCGAAGGATATCAAAAGAGGGAGGTGGGGGAAAGTAAGGAGGTGGGGGCGGGAAGAGATAAGGATGAAATGATGGAGGAGGTGGTTGGGGAGGTGGGGCCGGCCGGGGACTACTTCGAGGTGTGGAGGGATGAGATGAAGGTTGTGGAGGTGAGCGAGATGGTTCTATGCGATGATGACGGCCGTTGAGGTGGATCCCGGTGGCGATGAGGCGTTCAACGTCTTCAGCAGTCGGCAGATGAAGGCGGACGAGATAGGTGGGTCCAGCGGAGTTATAGATCCGAAAGGCTCGGCGCACTGGTATCCCTGTCTGGCGGAGTGTTTGGATGATAGATGCTGATGGAAGACTGGGCTCCACACCGCAGACGACACAGCTAAAGGTGGTAGTGCTGGTGGAAGGCGGTGGGACCAATGGTGGCTGTGCCGAGTTGCCAGGAGTATCTTGATGGGAATATCCCTCTTCAGATGACGGAAGTGATGAGCGCTGGGGGTGTGTGGGGTCAGTGGAGGGAGGTAAGGGGAAAGGAAATGTCATGAGAGGGGAAGGATGAGTGGTAACAGTAGTAGTGATAGGAAGGGAAGAGGAGGTGTGAACTGAGGTGGTAATGGTGGAGGTAGCAGTGGTTAGAGTAGTGGCAGAGGTAACAGGAGGGAAGGACAAAGGGGGCGGGGGTGAGCAGTAGGGAGGTGGTGTGGTCGTAGCGGGCGGATCGATGGTTCCAGGCGGAGGGTCGTCGGTGTCCGGTAGCTCAGCCAAAAGATCCTCTGGAGTAGGTTCAACTGTATAGAGATGGTTGTGGATGCGTGCGCCATTCTTGATGATGGTAGAGACGTCGGCTGGAGTGGATAAATAGAGAAGTACATCGGATAGTGGTTGAGCTTCGTCGTCGACTACCCGGCAGGCACCATAGGCACCCGCCGGACGAAGAGCAGCGAGGACATCTTGGTCTGAGAAGACGAGAGGAACGTTGCGGGCAAGGCAGGTGTAGAGCATTGTGGGAAGGCCGACCTCCTACGTGGTGCCAGCCTATATGCTTTGTTGTCTCGGCAGGGTGATAAGTAAAGTTGAGCAGTCACCCGGCCGAAAAAAAAAAAAAAAAAATGCGTTGCGTTGAAGCAGAGGAGAGCAGTCGTCGTGTCCCCAACCAGAGCTCTTGAATGTTAAAAGCCTCTTGGAGATCCTCCCGTGGAGGCCACTGCATAGGCTACTTGAAGCCACCAGCAGTGCCAATGCACTATGACAGCTATGTCTCATTTTCAAAAATTGATGCCTGCCTGGCCATCAAATGATGTAGATGTTGATTCCCATAGGGAACCTAAAATATTTGTCCCGAATGAGTAAATTTATAATACCAATATAATGGTCCGTTATTGGACATTATAAATTTTCCAGCTAACTCATTCTTGGTTGCCTGCGTTTCGCCCTCGTGTGCTAAGTTAGGCTCGTCAGTTGGGACTTAGCACACCACCCAAGACGCAAGGCTAGTGCATACCGTCGAGGCCACTGCATAGGCTACTTGAAGCCACCAGCAGTGCCAATGCACTATGAGAGCTATGTCTCATTTTCAAAAATTGATGCCTGCCTGGCCATCAAATGATGTAGATGTTGATTCCCATAGGGAACCTAAAATATTTGTCCCGAATGAGTAAATTTATAATACCAATATAATGGTCCGTTATTGGACATTATAAATTTTCCAGCTAACTCATTCTTGGTTGCCTGCGTTTCGCCCTCGTGTGCTAAGTTAGGCTCGTCAGTTGGGACTTAGCACACCACCCAAGACGCAAGGCTAGTGCATACCGTCGAGGCCACTGCATAGGCTACTTGAAGCCACCAGCAGTGCCAATGCACTATGAGAGCTATGTCTCATTTTCAAAAATTGATGCCTGCCTGGCCATCAAATGATGTAGATGTTGATTCCCGGGAATCAACATCTACATCATCAACATCTACATCATTTGATGGCCAGGCAAGCATCAATTTTTGAAAATGAGACATAGCTCTCATAGTGCATTGGCACTGCTGGTGGCTTCAAGTAGCCTATGCAGTGGCCTCCACGGTATGCACTAGCCTTGCGTCTTGGGTGGTGTGCTAAGTCCCAACTGACGAGCCTAACTTAGCACACGAGGGCGAAACGCAGGCAACCAAGAATGAGTTAGCTGGAAAATTTATAATGTCCAATAACGGACCATTATATTGGTATTATAAATTTACTCATTCGGGACAAATATTTTAGGTTCCCTATGGGAATCAACATCTACATCATTTGATGGCCAGGCAGGCATCAATTTTTGAAAATGAGACATAGCTCTCATAGTGCATTGGCACTACTGGTGGCTTCAAGTAGCCTATGCAGTGGCCTCCACGGTATGCACTAGCCTTGCGTCTTGGGTGGTGTGCTAAGTCCCAACTGACGAGCCTAACTTAGCACACGAGGGCGAAACGCAGGCAAACGAGAATGAGTTAGCTGGAAAATTTATAATGTCCAATAACGGACCATTATATTGGTATTATAAATTTACTCATTCGGGACAAATATTTTAGGTTCCCTATGGGAATCAACATCTGTATCATCTGATGGCCAGGCAGGCATCAATTTTTGAAAATGAGACATAGCTCTCATTGTGCACTGGCACTGCTGGTGGCTTCAAGTAGCCTATGCAGTGGCCTCCACGGTATGCACTAGCCTTGCATCTTGGGTGGTGTGCTAAGTCCCAACTGATGAGCCTAACTTAGCACACGAGGGCGAAACGCAGGCAACCGAGAATGAGTTAGCTGGAAAATTTATAATGTCCAATTATGGACCATTATATTGGTATTATAAATTTACTCATTCGGGACAAATATTTTAGGTTCCCTATGGGAATCAACATCTACATCATTTGATGGCCAGGCAGGCATCAATTTTTGAAAATGAGACATAGCTCTCATAGTGCATTGGCACTGCTGGTGGCTTCAAGTAGCCTATGCAGTGGCCTCGACGGTATGCACTAGCCTTGCGTCTTGGGTGGTGTGCTAAGTCCCAACTGACGAGCCTAACTTAGCACACGAGGGCGAAACGCAGGCAACCAAGAATGAGTTAGCTGGAAAATTTATAATGTCCAATAACGGACCATTATATTGGTATTATAAATTTACTCATTCGGGACAAATATTTTAGGTTCCCTATGGGAATCAACATCTACATCATTTGATGGCCAGGCAGGCATCAATTTTTGAAAATGAGACATAGCTCTCATAGTGCATTGGCACTGCTGGTTGCTTCAAGTAACCTATGCAGTGGCCTCCATGGTATGCACTAGCCTTGCGTCTTGGGTGGTGTGCTAAGTCCCAACTGACGAGCCTAACTTAGCAAACGAGGGCGAAACGCAGGCAACCAAGAATGAGTTAGCTGGAGATTTTATAATGTCCAATAACGGACCATTATATTGGTATTATACATACCACTTAGTCGAGCAGCTTGTCTCCTTTCTACCAAGTCTTCCCAGCCCAAACTTTGCAACATTTTTGTAACGCTACTCTTTTGTCGGAAATTGCCCAGAACAAATTGAGCTGCTTTCCTTTGGATTTTTTCCAGTTCCTGAATCAAGTAATCCTGGTAAGGGTCCCATACACTGGAACCATACTCAAGTTGAGGTCTCAACAGAGACGTCTTTTACATCCTTACTACAACCCCTAAATACTCTCATAACCATGTGCAGAGATGTGTACCCTTTACTTACAATCATATTTATGTGATTATCCCAATGGAGATCTTTCCTTATACTTATACCTACGTATTTACAATGATCCCCAAAGGGAACCTTCACCCCATCAACGCAGTAATTAAAACTGAGAGGACTTTTCCTATTTGTGAAACTCACAACCTGACTTTTATCCCCATTTATCATCATACCATTGCCTACTGTCCATCTTTAATCTAATCTTTAATCCTTGAGTACAGTAGTTTTTGCAAATTTCATTTCTGTTTTGCTTAGTAGTGACATACGGTACCAGTATCGTAATTAGGATACGTCTGAAAGTAGTTTAAAAATTACTGTAGTGTACTGTACAGTAGTATATGAGTAATATCCTATTAGAATTTAGTGTGCTTATTTTATTATTGTAAAATATTTGTGTAGTACTGGTGTAGTAGAGGTATCCGTAGAAACTCTTACTAAATACTGTTGTTGTAATTAGGATAGGCTTAATTGCAGTTTGGAATTGTGTAGTTCTTGTGTATTACTTTCGATATTCAGTAATTAACAGCGTTTTTATCCTGTTAGGAGTTGTAGGATAAAAAATAGAGCACGACTAAGTAGTATTGTAGTGTTGTAGTCGTATATTAATAACCTTATTGTTGTGTGATCTTTGAGTACTACCCCAGACAATATATCCCTCCGTTCATTTATTTTTTGCAAAAACGTTATTTTATTTTTAATTTCATTTTTTTCCGTAAAGAATGGCTAAGGAGCGCGAGTGTACGCACTGTGGGTGTGGCGAGGCTTTGAGGGGTATGAGGGAGGAGTTGGAAAGTTTGAGGGAGATAATTAGGATTCTCACAGAAGACAGGAAGGAAGATTGGACTCCCTCCAACAATGTACAGGTTACAGTAGGTATACAAGAGGGAGGGGAAGGAAAGGGGGGAGTTGTAGAATGTTAAGGAGAATGTTCTAAGGAGAAGGAGATTGCAGGCTAAGGGCTCTATTCAGGATCAGAATTCAGGACAGGTGTCTGTGCGAAATTGGTACGAGTCACTCCAGGTAGAACAACAGAGGGAAGATGAGGGACAGGGAACTGTTGGTGAGATGTGTAAAAGTGGGAGGAAGGGAAAAGGTAGGAAAGGGAAATGTAGAGTAGAGGGTAAGAAAAGACAGGTGGAACAGGGTCATGGGAAGGAGAAAAGGGAGGAGGAAGTAGCTTCTGCAGCTATCAGGAAAGATAGGGCTGACCAAGAGGGGAGGGGATCAAATGAGGTGGGTAGGGTTGAGGCTCTGGTCATGGGGGATTCCATCGTTAGACACGTGGGGAAAGTGTGTGGAGGAAAGGGAACCAGGGTAGAATGTTATCCAGGAATTAGGTTGAGGCAGATGTTGAGGGAAGTAGAAGAGAGGGAGGAGGGGAAGGAGAAGGTGGTAGTGTTTCACGTTGGTACCAACAATGTAAGGCAAGCTGATATAAGTACCAACATAGTTGGAGATGTGTGGGATCTGGTAAATGCAGCACGGGTGAGGTTTAAGAAAGCGGAGATTGTTATTAGTGGAATACCGTGTAGGAGGGATACTGACTGGAGGGTGATTGGGGATTTAAATGAGACTATGGAGTGGGTATGTGGGAAACTGGGAGTGAAATTTCTAGATCCTAATGGGTGGGTAGGAGATAGGGATCTGCGCTCGGATGGCCTTCATTTAAAATGCAGTGGTAAGTATATGTTAGGAAATTTGTTTGGAAGGGTAATAGGGAGGTACATTCAGGGAAACGGGATGGCCTAGGGAGCGGTGATAAGGGAACAGGGAACTGGAAATCAAGTAGGGATGACATAAAATTGTTAGTGTTGAACTGTAGAAGTATTGTAAAAAAAGGCATAGAATTAAGTAATTTAATAGATATATATTTACCAGATATTGTAATAGGAGTTGAATCATGGCTGAGAAATGATATAATGGATGCAGAAATTTTCTCATGGCACTGGAGTGTGTATCGTAGAGATTGGATAGGAATGGCGGGAGGGGGAGTGTTCATTCTGGTGAAAGAAGAATTCGTAAGCTACGAAAAAGTTAAAGATGAGACACATGAACTTCTAGGTGTAAGGCTCATTTCTAAAGATAATAGACAACTTCAAATATTTGGAGTGTACAGATCGGGAAAGCGTAGCACTGATGCGGATTCGGAATTATTCGATAGGATAGTCGGCTATGTGGGAAACAACATGGAAAGAAATGTCATTGTAGCGGGAGATCTGAATTTGCCAGATGTCAATTGGGAAGGAAATGCGAACGACAGGAAGCATGACCAACAAATGGCAAATAAGTTAATATGGGAAGGACAGCTGATTCAGAAAGTGATGGAACCAACCAGAGGGAATAATATCCTGGATGTGGTGCTGATAAAACCAGATGAGCTCTATAGGGAAACTGAAGTAATAGATGGTATTAGTGATCATGAAGCTGTTATTGTGGTAATTAAAAATAAATGTGATAGAAAGGAAGGTCTTAAAAGTAGGACTATTAGGCAGTACCATATGGCTGATAAAGCAGGCATGAGTAACTATGATCGGTGGAAAACGGTAAATAAAAATGTTAACATACTCTGGGATGGGTTTAAAGAAATTGTTGAGGAATGCGAAAACAGGTTTGTACATTTAAGGCTGGTAAGGAATGATAAAGACCCACCTTATTATAACCGGGAAATAAAGAGACTAAGAAGGAGGTGTAGACTGGAAAGAAATAGAGTTAGAAATGGCTGTGGAAGGAAGGAGAAATTGAAGGAACTTACTAGAAAATTGAATCTAGCAAAGAAGGCAGCTAAAGATAACATGATGGCAAGCATAATTGGCATACATACATACATACATTATCATTATAGACTGTTATGCCTTTCAGCGTTCAGTCTGCAAGCCTCTGAGAATTTACTAAACGTCGCCACATTCCTCGATTTGCAACTAGTGTTGTGGCCTCATTTAGTTCTGTATCTCTTATCTTTAAATCGTTAGAAACCGAGTCTAACCATCGTTGTCCTGGTCTCCCTCTACTTCTCTTACCCTCCATAACAGAGCCCATTATTCTCCTAGGCAACCTATCCTCCTCCATTCGCCTCACATGACCCCACCACCGAAGCCGGTTTATGCGTACAGCTTCATCCATCGAGTTCATTCCTAAATTAGACTTTATCTCCTCATTCCAAGTACCCTCCTGCCATTGTTCCCACCTGTTTGTACCAGCAATCATTCTTGCTACTTTCATGTCTGTTACTTCTAACTTATGAATAAGATATCCTCAGTCCACCCAGCTTTCGCTCCCGTAAAGCAAAGTTGGTCTGAAAACAGACCGATGTAAAGATAGTTTCGTCTGGGAGCTGACTTCCTTCTTACAGAATACTGCTGATCGCAACTGCGAGCTCACTGCATTAGCTTTACTACACCTTGATTCAATCTCACTTACTATATTACCATCCTGGGAGAACACACAACCTAAATACTTGAAATTATCGACCTGTTCTAGCTTTGTATCACCAATCTGACATTCAATTCTGTTGAATTTCTTACCTACTGACATCAATTTAGTCTTCGAGAGGCTAATTTTCATACCATACTCATTGCACCCTCCTCTGCGAACCATGTGACCTTGCCGCGGTGGGGAGGCTTGCGTGTCCCAATGATGCAGATAGCCGAGCCGCAGGTGCAACCATATCGGATGGGTATCTGTTGAGAGACCAGACTAACGAATGGTTCATCGAAAGGGGGGTAGCAGCCTTTCGGTTGTTGCAAGGGCGGCAGTCTAGATGATTGACTGATACGGCCTTGTAATAATACTCAACATGGCTTAGCTGTGTTGATACTGCTACACGGCTGAAAGCAACGGGAAACTACAGCCGTAACCACCTCCCGAGGACATGCAGCTCTCTCTGTATGAAAGATGTACTGATGATGGCTTCCTCCCGGGTAAAATATTCCGGAGGTAAACTAGTCCCCCATTCGGATCTCCGGGTGGGGACTACACGAGAGGGGGCGATCATCAGGAAGATGGATACTGACATTCTGCGAGTCGGAGCGTGGAATGTTAGGAGTTTGAATCGTTGTGGTAGGTTAGAGAATCTGAAAAGAGAGATGAATAGGCTAAAGTTAGATGTAGTTGGTATAAGTGAAGTACGTTGGCAGGAAGAACAGGATTTTTGGTCAGGCGACTACCGAATTATCAACACGAAATCAAACAGGGGTAATGCAGGAGTTGGTTTAATAATGAATAAGAAAATAGGGCAGCGGATAAGCTACTACGACCAGCATAGTGAAAGAATTATTGTCGCCAAGATAGACACCAAACCAATGCCCACCACAATAGTGCAGGTCTATATGCCTACTAGTTCAGCGGATGATGAAGAAATTGAAAGAATATATGAGGAGATAGAAGATTTAATACAATATGTCAAAGGTGACGAGAATCTAATTGTGATGGGAGACTGGAACGCAGTGGTAGGCCAAGGAAGAGAAGGTAGCACAGTAGGAGAATTTGGATTGGGACAAAGGAACGAAAGAGGAAGTCGGCTGGTTGAATTCTGCACTGACCATAATTTAGTCCTCGCCAATACTTGGTTCAAACACCACAAACGACGGCTGTATACGTGGACGAGACCTGGAGACACTGGAAGGTATCAAATAGACTTCATTATGATTAGGCAGAGATTCAGAAACCAGGTGTTGGATTGCAAAACTTTCCCAGGAGCAGACGTGGACTCTGACCACAACTTGTTGGTCATGAAATGCCATCTGAAGTTGAAGAAATTGAAGAAAGGAAAGAATGCAAAAAGATGGGATCTAGACAAGTTGAAAGAAAAGAGTGTGATGGATCGTTTCAAGGAACATGTTGCACAAGGACTAAATGAAAAGGTCGAAAGAAGCACAGTAGAGGAAGAGTGGAGAGTCATGAAAAATGAAGTCAGTAGGGCTGCTGAAGAAATGTTAGGAAGGAAGAAAAGATCAACTAAGAATCAGTGGATAACTCAGGAGATACTAGACCTGATTGATGAACGACGAAAATACAAGAATGCTAGAAATGAAGAGGGCAGAAAAGAATACAGGCGATTAAAGAATCAAGTGGATAGAAAGTGCAAGGTAGCTAAGGAAGAATGGCTGAAGGAGAAGTGCAAGGATGTCGAAGGCTGTATGGTCCTGGGAAAGGTAGATGCTGCATACAGGAAAATCAAGGAAACCTTTGGAGAAAGGAAATCTAGGTGGATGAATATTAAGAGCTCAGATGGAAAGCCACTTCTAGGGAAAGAAGACAAAGCAGAAAGATGGCAGGAGCATATCCAACAGTTGTATCAAGGTAACGATGTAGATAATTTCGTTCTGGAACATGAAGAGGCTGTTGATGCTGATGAAATGGGAGACCCAATTTTGAGGTCAGAGTTTGACAGAGCTGTGAGTGATCTAAATAGGAACAAGGCACCTGGAATTGATGATATTCCCTCTGAATTACTGACTGCCTTAGGAGAAACCAGCATGGTAAGGTTATTTCATTTAGTGTGCAAGATGTATGAGACAGGAGAAGTCCCATCCGATTTTCGGCAGAATGTTGTTATACCTATTCCCAAGAAAGCCGGTGCTGACAGGTGTGAAAACTACCGCACTATTAGTTTAGTATCTCATGCCTGCAAAATTTTAACACGTATTATTTACAGAAGAATGGAAAAACAAGTTGAAGCTGAGTTGGGGGAAGATCAATTTGGCTTCAGAAGAAATGTAGGAACACGTGAAGCAATCCTGACTTTACGTCTGATCTTAGAGGATCGAATCAAGAAGGACAAGCCCACGTACATGGCATTCGTAGATCTAGAAAAGGCATTCGATAATGTTGATTGGACCAGGCTATTTATGATTCTGAAGATGATAGGGATCAGATACCGAGAACGAAGAATTATCTACAACCTGTATAAAAATCAGTCTGCAGTGATAAGAATCGAGGGCTTTGAAAAAGAAGCAGCAATCCAGAAAGGAGTGAGGCAAGGCTGCAGTTTGTCCCCTCTCCTTTTCAATGTTTACATAGAACAGGCAGTAAAGGAAATCAAAGAGAAATTTGGAAAGGGAATCACAGTCCAAGGAGAGGAAATCAAAACCGTGAGATTTGCCGATGATATTGTTATTTTATCTGAGACTGCAGAAGATCTCGAGAAGTTGCTGAATGGTATGGATGAAGTCTTAGGTAAGGAGTACAAGATGAAAATAAATAAGTCCAAAACAAAAGTAATGGAGTGCAGTCGAACGAAGGCAGGTGATATAGGAAATATTAGATTAGGAAACGAAGTCTTAAAGGAAGTAGATGAATATTGTTACTTGGGTAGTAAAATAACCAACGATGGCAGAAGTAACGAGGACATAAAATGCAGACTAGCACAAGCAAGGAAGAGCTTTCTTAAGAAAAGAAATTTGCTCACTTCAAACATTGATATCGGAATTAGAAAGATGTTTTTGAAGACTTTTGTGTGGAGCGTGGCATTGTATGGAAGTGAAACATGGACGATAACTAGCCCAGAAAGAAAGAGAATAGAAGCTTTTGAAATGTGGTGTTATAGAAGAATGCTGAAGGTGAGATGGATAGATCGAATCACGAATGAAGAGATACTGAATCGAATTGGTGAGAGGAGATCGATTTGGCTAAATTTGAAGAGAAGAAGAGATAGAATGATAGGACACATCTTAAGACACACAGGACTTGTTCAGTTGGTTTTTGAAGGAAGTGTAGGTGGCAAGAACGGTAGGGGTAGACCAAGGTATGAATATGACAAACAGATTAGAGCAGATGTAGGATGCAATAGTTACGTAGAAATGAAAAGGTTAGCACAGGATAGGGTGGCATGGAGAGCTGCATCAAACCAGTCTATGGACTGATGACTCAAACAACAACTCATTGCACCTATTTTCAAGTTCCAAGATATTAGACTGCAGGCTTTCGGCACAGTCTGCCATGAAGACCAAGTCGTCAGCATAGGCCAAACTGCTTACTACATTTCCACCTAACTCAATCCCTCCCTGCCATTTTATACCTTTCAGCAGATGATCCATGTAAACTACGAACAGCAAAGGTGAAAGATTACAGCCTTGTCTAACTCCAGTAAGTACCCTGAACCAAGAACTCATTCTACCATCAATTCTCACTGAAGCCCAATTGTCAACATAAATGCCTTTGATTGATTTTAAGAATCTACCTTTAATTCCATAGTCCCCCAGTATGGCGAACATCTTTTCCCTCGGTACCCTGTCATATGCTTTCTCTAGATCTACGAAACATAAACACAACTGCCTATTCCTCTCGTAGCATTTTTCAATTACCTGGCGCATACTCAAAATCTGATCCTGACAGCCTCTCTGTGGTCTGAAACCACACTGGTTTTCATCCAACTTCCTCTCAACGACTGATCGCACCCTCCCTTCCAAGATGCCAGTGAATACTTTGCCTGGAATACTTATCAATGAATATACCTCGATAGTTGTTGCAATCCTTCCTGTTCCCTTGCTTATAGATAGGTGCAATTACTGCTTTCGTCCAATCTGAAGGTACCTTACCAACACTCCACACTAATTTTACTACTCTATGAAGCCATTTCATTCCTGCCTTCCCACTATAGGTCTAATTTCATCTATTCCTGCTGCCTTACGACAATGGAGTTTATTTACCATCCTTTCCACTTCCTCAAGCATAATTTCACCAAGAACATTTTCATCCTCCCCATGAGCTTGGCTGTTTGCAACACCACCATGATGATTTCCTTTTACATTGAGAAGATGTTCAAAATATTCCCTCCACCTCTCCAGTGATTCCCTGGGATCTATTATGAGTTCACCTGAATTACTCAAAACACTGTTCATTTCCTTTTTCCCTCCCTTCCTAAGATTCTTTATTACTGTCCAGAAAGGTTTCCCTGCTGCTTGACCTACCCTTTCCAGGTTATTACCAAAATCTTCCCATGACTTCTTTTTGGATTCAACAACTATTTGTTTCGCTCTGTTTCTTTCATCTACGTAAAAATCCCTGTCTGCCTTGGTCCTTGTTTGGAACCATTTCTGATAAGGCTTCTTTTTACGTTTACAGGCTGCTCTCACTTCATCATTCCACCAAGATGTTCGCCTTTTCCCATCTTTACACACAGTTGTTCCTAGGCATTCCCTTGCTGTTTCTACTACGGCATCCCTGTATGCCACCCATTCACTTTCTATATCCTGAACCTGCTTACTGTCTACTGTTCGAAACTTCTCACTAACCATATCCATGTACTTCTGTCTAATTTCCTCGTCCTGGAGATTTTCTACCCTTATTCGTTTGCAGACAGATTTCACTTTCTCTACCCTAGGCCTAGAGATACTTAGTTCACTACAGATCAGATAGTGCTCTGTATCATCGAAAAATCCCCGGAAAAGTCGTACATTCCCAACAGACTTCCTGAATTCGAAGTCGGTTAAGATATTTTGTATTATGGGTCTGGTACCTCTAGCTTCCCATGTGTAGCGGTTAATAGACTTATGCTTGAAGAATGTATTCGTAACTGCTAAACCCATACTAGCACACAAGTCAAACAAACGCTTCCCATTTCCGTTAGCTTCCATATCTTCCCCACATTTACCAATAACCCTTTCGTATCCTTCAGTTCTATTCCCAACTCTCGCATTGAAATCGCCCATTAGCACTATTCTATCCTTGCTGTTGACCCTGACCACGATGTCACTCAATGCTTCATAAAACTTGTCAACTTCATCCTCATCTGCACCCTCACATGGTGAATACACGGTCACAATTCTAGTCCTAATTCCTCCCACTGACAAATCTACCCACATCATTCGCTCATTTACGTGCCTAACAGAAATTATGTTGCGTGCAATGGTATTCCTGATAAAGAGCCCTACCCCAGACTCTGCCCTTCCCTTTCTAACACCCGTCAAGTACACCTTATAATCTCCTATCTCTTCCTCATTATCTCCCCTTACCCGAATATCACTTACTCCTAGCACATCCAGATGCATCCTCTTTGCTGACTCAGCCAGTTCTACCTTCCTTCTTCCATAAGCCCCATTAATACTGATAGCTCCCCATCAAATTCCATTTCGTCCGCCAAGTTGTATCCAAGGAGTCCCTCGCCTGTCAAATGGGAGTGGGACTCCATTACTCCCATAGGTCCGAGGCTTGCTTAAAGTGTTCTGAGCTCGGTAAATTCATGAAGCAGGATGCTGCCCTACTTGCACATAGTCCAAGTGAGGATCTCTCCTCTAACGGGTTATGGACCACCGGTGAATTGTATAGTCCTAGCCGCCTGTGCACAAGGAGGGCCACGACTCAGAATATGTCCGAGATGTCCACTCCCATTCCATAGCAACTGGTATCCCGACTCTCAGGACCACTTACTAGGCCACTCAGCCGTTGCCCATTGTTCACGAACTAGGACGTGACTACAGTAACCCAGAAACATACAAATTTTAGTGAAAAATGGAAGGGTATGTATAGGTATTTTAAGGCAGAAACAGGTTCCCAGAAGGACATTTCAGGATTCATTAATGAACAAGGGGAGTGTGTATGTGAGGATCTTCAAAAGGCAGAAGTATGTAAAGATTGTTAGTTACAAGGATAATGTCCAGATAGAGGAGGAGACTAAGGCCAAAGAAGTAATAAAATTTACATATGATAACAATGACATTTACAATAACTTACAAAAGTTGAAAACTAGAAAAGCGGCTGGAATTGATCAGATTTCTGGGGATATACTAAAGACAATGGGTTGGGAAATAGTACCATATCTGAAGTACTTATTTGATTATTGTTTGGTCGGAGGAGCTATACCAGATGAATGGAGAGTTGCTATAGTAGCCCCTGTGTATAAAGGAAAGGGTGATACACATAAAGCTGAAAATTACAAGCCAGTAAGTTTGACATGCATTGTATGTAAGCTTTGGGAAGGCATCCTTTCTGATTATATTAGACATGTTTGTGAAATTAATAACTGGTTCGATAGAAGGCAATTCGGCTTTAGGAAAGGTTATTCCACTGAAGCTCAACTTGTAGGATTCCAGCAAGATATAGCAGATATCTTGGATTCTGGGGGTCAAATGGACTGTATCACGATTGACCTGTCTAAAGCATTTGATAGGGTGGATCATGGGAGACTACCGGCAAAAATGAGTGCAATTGGACTTGACAAAAGAGTGACTGAATGGGTTGCTAAATTTCTAGAAAATAGATCTCAGAGAATTATTGTAGGTGAAGCTTTATCTGACCCTGTTATAATTAAGAGGGGAATTCCTCAAGGCAGTATTATCGGACCTTTATGTTTTCTTATATATATAAATGATACGAGTAAAGGAGTGGAATTGGAGGTAAGGCTTTTTGCGGATGATGTTATTCTCTATAGAGTGATAAATAAGTTACAAGATTGTGAGCAACTGCAACGTGACCTCGAAAATGTTGTAAATATGGCCAATAGTTTCCCATGATCTACCCTATCAAATGCCTTAGATAAGTCAATTGCAATACAGTCCAACTGACCTCCTGAATCCAGGATATCTGCTATATCTTGCTGGAATCCTACAAGTTGGGCTTCAGTGGAATAACCTTTCCTAAACCTAAACTGTCTTCTGTCAAACCAATTATTAATTTTGGAAACATGTCTTATATAATCAGAAAGAATGTTTTCCCAAAGCTTACATACAATGCATGTCAAACTGACTGGCCTGTAATTTTCAGCTTTATGCCTTTCCTTTATATACAGGGGCTACTATAGCAACTCTCCATTCATTTGGTAAAGTTCCTTCATGCAAACAAAAATCAAGCAAGTACCAGTACTTCAGATATGGTACTATATCCCAACCCATTGTCTTTAGTATATCCCCCGAAACCTTATCAATTCCAGCTGCTTTTCTACTTTTCAACTTTTGTATCTTACTGTAAATGTCATTGCTGTCATAGGTAAATTTTAATACTTCTTTAGTATTAGTTACCTCCTCTATCTGGACATTATCCTTGTAACCAACAATCTTTACATACTGCTGACTGAATACTTCTGCCTTTTGAAGATCCTCGCATACACACTCCCCTTGTTCATTAATTATTCCTGGAATGTCCTTCTTGGAACCTGTTTCTGCCTTAAAGTACCTATACATACTCTTCCATTTTTCACTAAAATTAGTGTGGCCACCAATTATGCTTGCCATCATGTTATCCTTAGCTGACTTCTTTGCTAGATTCAATTTCCTAGTAAGTTCCTTCAATTTCTCCTTACTTTCACAGCCATTTCTAACTATTTCTTTCCAATCTGCACCTCCTTCTTAGTCTCTTTACTTCCCTGTTATAATATAGTGGATCTTTACCATTCCTTACCTCCTTTAAAGGTACAAACCTATTTTCACATTCCTCAACAATTGCTTTAAACCCCTCCCAGAGTCTGTTTACATGTTTATTTACCGTTTTCCACCGATCATAGTTGATTATTAAAAACTCCCTCATGCCTGTTTTATCAGCCATATGGTACTGCCTAACAGTCCTAATTTTAATCTCTTCCTTTCTTTAACATTTATTTTTAATTACCACAAAAACAGCTTCGTGATCACTAATACCATCTATTACTTCAGTTTCTCTATAGAGCTCATCTGGTTTTACCAGCACCACATCCAGAATATTCTTCCCTCTAGTTGGTTCCATCACTTTCTGAATCAGGTGCCCTTCCCATATTAACTTATTTGCCATTTGTTGGTCATGCTTCCTGTCGTTCGCATTATCTTCCCAATTGACATTTGGTAAATTGAGATCACCCGCTACGATCACGTTCCTTTCCTTATCGTTTCCCACATAGCTGATTATCTTATCAAATAATTCTGAATCAGCATCTGCGCTACCCCTTCCCGATCTGTACACTCCAGAGACATCTAGTTGCCTATTATCTTTAGAAATGAGCCTTGCCCCTAGAATCTCGTGCTTGTCATCTTTAACTTTTTCGTAGCTTACAAATTCTTCTTTCACAAGAATGAATACTCCCCCTCCTACCTTTCCTATCCTATCTCTACGATACACCCTCCAGTTTGAAATAATAACATTAAGTTACATGTAACACCCTCCAGTTCCGTGAGAAAATTTCTGCATCCATTATATCATTTCTCAGCCATGATTCAACTCCTATTACAATATCTGGTAAGTATATATCTATTAAATTACTTGATTCTATTGCTTTCTTTACAATACTTCTACAATTGAGCACTAACAATTTTATGTCATCCCTACTTGATTTCCAGTTCCCTGTTCCCTTAACACCGCTGCCTAGTGCACCCTGTTTCCCTGAATGTACCTCCCATAACCCTTCTAAACAAATTTCCTAACTTATATGTACCACCGCGGTTTAAGTGAAGACCATCTGAGCGCAGATCCCTATCTCGTACCCACCCCACGCACAAAAGGTTGCTGGGTTACGTACATCAATTTAACACCAAAATTGTAATTGTGGGTAGAAAACTAAGTACCAGTCCATTGTATATATTTCTTTGTATATGTTCATACAACTTCACAACAAATTTATGTTGTGCATAATTTTGCAATATTCCGGATCAAGTACAACGTAGGTTATATACATACAAATTTTTAGATGAAATGTTGCGTTCTCGAAGAGTAGCAGGTGCGGAGTGCAGTTGCCGCATGCGGACTGAAGCGATGAGTATCACCGACGACCGTTAGGATTTTGGCAACTGTTTTTGTCGTTTGTCGAATTGGTTTCATACTCGGAGGACGTGGTAGTTCCAATGAAGTAAACAGTCTAATGCCTCTTTGAAATAAAATGTAGTAACATATCGTGATCTGTGATGAAACACGTGGTCCAAGATAGGTTATGGTATGAGCGTGTTCTCTATACACGGGGTCACCATTTATAGAGTCTTGGTTGTAGGACGCTCCACATCGTTTCCATACATAAATCAGCCCTCATGGATAACAGGTTTATTCTCACAACACCACATACAATTTTACACTTTTGCATATGAAATACATTGATTATACCGAGACACAAAGAGACGTGATGCTCACGCTCATACGCACTCGACGCCGCTGAAGAAGAATGTGCAAAGACAATGGCACCACTGAATGACGCTACTCCAAGAAGCTACACCCTGATGCAATGTTGCATCGTGCACAAGGGTGCGTTCTGTATGTGGGGCGAGTTCATTCTTCCCGATGCCGCCACAAGGTCATTGGCCCCTAATGGTACAAAATGTAATGACAATTTAAAAGTTCAAAATCATCCAATGACCAGAATAAAAAATGTGATGAAGAAAGAATGAATGAATGGATATGAATTTTAAAAAATCAGTGGATTTGACCCAGAAACTATCATAAACAAGTATTACTGACCAAGGGACTGCATTTGAAGCACAATCCTGCTGAATCGAGGATGCTTGTTATCTAAAGGGGTCCAAAATCCAGGTCAACGGCACCTCATAAGGGTACTTATCGCTAGTAAAGTAGGACCTTGGTATTTTTCATCTTGCAGTACTAATCAAAAGTCAGATCAGATGTAAGGCTTTTCAGGCGTTTGCTCTATTAACCAGCGTTTCGTCTTAGGTCTGATACTAAACTCATCAGAGTGAGATGTGTCAGACCCTACCCACTGACGCTGGGGTGTATGCAGGTGAACTTACCAGAAGCCCTATATAAGAGGCACAGTCTGATAACTGCATATGGGAGATAAAACTCCACAATGGAATTATTGCCCGCCTAGCAATTCCGAACGGAAATTCTAAGTTCCCAAGGGGGGATTTAGATATTTTTCCACCAATAGAGCATGTCAAGTAGCGTAGACTCACGGTGTTCCACATATTATGGTACAACTCACATGTACATTGAACAGGTTACGCAGACCTAAGGTGTTTCTCACATAATGGTGCCACTCATAGGCAACACAAACCCATGGTGTTCCTCACCTCGGTGTACTAATCACGGGCGCCAGTATTCCCGTGGTGTTCCTCATATAATGGGTACAAATCACAGGCAACACAGACCCACGGTGCGCTCATATAGTGGTACTAATCACAGGCAACGCAGACCCACGGTGGGCTCATATAGTGGTACTAATCACAGGCAACGCCTGGACCCATGGTGTTTCTGACAATGGTACTAATCACAGGTACTGGAAACCCACAGTGAACCACACTCTGGTGCTACTAATCACAAACCTATTGTGTACCTAACATAATGGTATTATTTAACGTAAGAAATTTCATTATTCCCTATTGAACTGAAATTAAATCCTACAACCTGTTTTCCAGTCATTGACCGGGTCAGGGATGTAATGAATGAAGCAGATATAGGCTGTTAGTACGATGGGGTCGCCACTCCCGAAGTGATTTATTAATGAATGATAGATGCTATGAAATGAGAATGGAGAGTGTTGCTGGAATTAATGATGACAGGGAAAACCGGAGAACCCGGAGAAAAACCTGTCCCACCTCCGCTTTGTCCAGCACAAATCTCACATGGAGGGACCGAGATTTGAACCACGGTATCCAGCGGTGAGAGGCCGACGCGCTGCCGTCTGAGCCACGGAGGGTCTTCCCTATTGTACTAAGAATTATAAATATATAAAGTTTTGGTATTTCCACCTATTCAATACATAATTTAATGCTGTTATTCAACTACAACATTTATAGAATTATACAGAACTAGTTTCGACACACAATAGTGTCATCCTCAGCTGTTAATGAAAAATAGGCATACATACAATTCATAATATGACTTAAAATAATGGGTATGGAAAAAACTATTTAAAACTGTTTTGAAAATATTAACACATTAAAAACATTTATAACAAGTAGAAAACTTGCAAGTCAGTTATATGTTAAAAGAGTTCATTAAGCCTCCTTATAAACGGCCGGTTGCGATGTTCTTGAATTTGTGCTCTTGATAAAATGCTGTGTTTCATTCATGCAGCAGTATCATAAAAGTTGTGAAGGCTTACAATTTTTAGTTTATGTCCTAGGTTTATGAGGTGGAAAACATTCAGATGGCTTCTTAAGATCTTACTAGAGCGTATGTTTCCTAGTTCAATATGAACCTGTGATGAAATGAATTATGTATTGAATAGGTGGAAATACCAAAACTTTATATATTTGTAATAATGGTATTACTCGCAAAATAAGGCGACCTATGGTGTTTCCCGCACGATGGTACTCTTCACAAGTAGTTTCATGGTTCTAATGCAATCATCCCTTGGTTACCCCTTTCAGTCGCCTCTTACGACAGGCAGGGGATACCGTGGGTGTATTCTTTGTCTGCATCCCTCACCCGCAGGGGGTTTACTATCCAGATACATGTACGAACATTAGGAATTTTCTAGATTTTGTCATTGTGGTTTGTGTATATGTAATAAAATATTCGAGTTTGATTTACTCCAATCGAGAGGCCGATCGATCAATTGGTCCTTGTATGTTCGGATGTGTTTCATTTAGAGTGTTGGAAGAACATTTCCAGAAGTCAATATTTCTAGACTGTTTGTCAAACAGTATGTATATTGAGCTGACAAGGCCGAGAGGCGAGAGTGTAGAGTGTGGATTAGAGTGAGTGTTACAGTGAGCTGAGGATTTGGTTGATTATTTATGAGGTATACTTTTGGGCTTATGCCGTGTAATTATTATAAAAACACACTCAACACTGGGTTCCTTTCAAAACATGTTGAGTGTGTTTTTATAATTAATTACACGGCATAAGCCCAAAAATATACCTCATAAATAGTTACACGGGCCATGAAAGTCTAAATGATAAGATTTGGTTGATATCTGAACTTGTCAGAATTGACTTCAGTGAGAGGGTAGTCAGTCTTGCCTCGTGATGGTAAAGCGAATAATCAGTGCGTGGACTTGTTGACATCTGTACTTTGTACTGGGAGCCCAGAGACGCTAGTTTTGTTTTCAATGCACTCATGGAAACAATTATAGATAATTTCGAGTTCCTGGAAACTGTGGGCTTTCTTTGCTTTATCTCTGTATTCCTTTGATGAGACATCCCACAAACAAGGCCTTTCAATTATGTCATTAATTAAGTCCTTGCTCCTAACTAGTTCTGACTATAAATTTTAGTATAGTGCAGAGAGAACGACACACGTGCGCTTACTGTATTTGTAGCTTATAACAAAGAGAATGAGTGTTGCGGAGTGTCGTAACTATAATCCTACTTCATGAGAAGCACGTCGTTTGCATCATTTAGGCTATCTGTTGCCATGGAAACAGCATGGAAGTTGCTGAAGCTGTGCCGACATCTCATAAACAATGAATTGACTTGACATGTTTTCCACTTGGAGCGGCCACGCCAACATGTTAAAAGTGTTAACCTCAACATTCTGAGTTAACACGCAAAATCAATTGGAAAACACAATCACAATAAACATGTCAATTGTAACATGATAAATTTAACATGATCGTGTTAAATGTTAATCAGTGGAGACCGGCCTTTAATAGTGCTGTGTTGTGTATAACTGTGTGTTGTTAAGGAATAGACGTAGGGGCAATAAAGTGCAAGGAAGTGAACCTATCTCGTGTGATATTTATTTATACCAAATTAAAATCACAATGAGAATGAAAATTTATCTCTGTCTTATATGTCTTTCCTTTTCCTGCACAAATCTGGCTTTCCTCTTACCCTACACTTATCCTGCGTTAAGACTGAAGATCTGTTAAGATGGCTCCTCGATGAGTGTTGATGCCCACCCTCCTGATGAAGCTGGGAGGCAGAAATTAGCTCGTCGGGGGCTGAGAAGAGATGGATGTGGAAGAACTTTGATGTTTTTTTGTATAGAGTAATGAATAAATTACAAGTTTGTGAGCAACTGCAAAATCACCTCTAATGTTGTGAGATGAACAGTAGGCAATGTTATGATGAGAAACGGGGTTAAAAGTCAAGGTGCGAGTTTCACAAATAGGAAAAGTCCTCTCTGTTTTAATTACGGCATTGATGGGGTAAAAGTTCCTTATGGCCGTCACTGTAAGTACCTAGGTGTTAATATAAAGATAGATCTTCACTGGGGTAATCACATAAATGGGATTGTAAATAAAGGGTACAGATTGCTGCAGATGGTTATGAGAGTATATAGGGTTTGTAGTAAGGATGTAAAGGAGAGGGCATATAAGTCTCTGGTAAGACACCAACTAGAGTATGGTTCCAGTATACGGAACCCTCATCAGGATTACTTGATTCAAGAACTGGAAAAAATCCAAAGAAAAGCAGCTCGAATTGTTCCGGGTGATTTCCGACAAAAGCGTTACAAAAATGTTGCAAAGTTTGGGCTGGGAAGACTTGGGAGAAGGGAGAGAAGCTACTCGACTAAGTGGTTTGCATGTAATGAACTTCATGGCAGTTTGTATTGAAAATTGTATATTATCTTAAAACAATTAAGTCTATTAAAATGGCCAACCTATTCAAAACAATACATTCATAAGAATATGACATTCAAATCGGGACATGTCTCACCCTAGTTGTGAGCATCTTCAGCCTAATTTTCCTCCCCAAAATCAAATGTTATCGGGATCTCGATATTCTCAAATTGAACCATCTTAATAGCTAAAATATTATGAGTTAAAAATACAATGTCTCGGTCTCATTACTGACAGGTGGAAAATTATTTAATGGAGTTCTTGAAGCAGTCTTTAAAAATTAATTCATTAAAATATCTGGTGTTGGCACCTATTAAAATTATCATGTGGTTAGGTACCCTCCGTCTAATAAATCAATGTTTAACAAATAATGATACATTAACACCACATTAGGACACTATATACAGTCACAGGATAAAGAGATTTAATATAAAAGTCATCTGGATGTTAATTAAAATGTTTGTTGTCTGATAACATCTATCGATAGTATTCAAAACGATATTAGACAAAACCTCTTGAAGTTTCTAAAATCGTAGTCCTATTATTTAAGTTCAAGTCTTCTTTACAAAAGGCACTTTAACACATTGTGAAATCAAAATAACTGTGAGTTATACTGTAGCCAAGCACTTGGTTCATGCTTACTTAAAAACTATAACATGCTATGAGCACTTTGGAATTATCGTTGATCTATCTTTATTATCTCATATTCTCCAAACCATTACAGTGTATAAATTAGGTCACCAGATAACTACAGATCATTTTTAAATGATATTTTTAACTCATAATATTTTAGCTATTAAGATGGTTCAATTTGAGAATATTGGGACCCCGATAACATTTGATTTTGAGGAGGAAAATTAGGCTGGAGAGCCCCACAACTACGGCGAAACATGTCCCAATTTGAGTGTCATGTATAAGTCATAAATATTCTTATGAATGTATTGTATTGAATAGGTTGACCATTTCAATAAACTTAATTGTTTTAAGATAATAAGTGGTATGCTCCGAGCTGTCAGTGGAGAGAAAGCGTGGAATGACATTAGTAGACGAATAGCCCGGCTCCATGGCTAAATGGTCAGCGTGCTGGCCTTTGGTCACAGGGGACCCGGGTTTGATTCCCGGCAGGGTCGGAAATTTTAACCACCATTGGTTAATTCCGCTTGCACAGGGGCTGGGTGTATGTGTTATCTTCATCATCATTTCATCCTCCTCACAACGCGCAGGTTGTCTACGGGTGTTAAATAAAAAGACCTGTACCTGGCGAGCCGAAGTCCTCGGACACATCCCGGCACTAAAAGCCATACGCCATTTCATTTCAGTAGACGAATAAGTTTGAGTGGTGTTTTTAAAAGTAGGAAAGATCACAATGTGAAGATAAAGTTAGAATTCAAGACGACAAACTGGAGCAAATATTCGTTTACAGGAAGGGGTGTTAAGGATTGGAATAATTTACCGAGGGAGATGTTCGATAAATTTCCAACTTGTTTAAAATCATTTAAGAAGAGACTAGGAAAACAACAGATAGAGAATCTGCCACCTGATTGATGTGGAGAGAGCCTATCTATTTGAAGATGTGGTGATTGTCCTTGTCTTTATCTCCTACTTCTGTTGCTCCCCCTTCCCACACAGACATGCCATTGCGTTCCTTATTCCCCCCCGCTCCCCCTCACCTTCTCACTTGACACTTGTTTGTTCCTTTCCTATACAATAATTATACAGGGTCTCTCTTATAAACCAGACAGAGTGCACGGTGTTTGTACTCTGCGCTACAGCAGCTGCCTCAGCCCAACTTGTGTCACGCGTGACCACCCTGCTTTAAGCATGTATACAATCTTATATGAAATTTTTTTTTTTTTTTTTTGGCTAGTTGTTTTACGTTGCACCGACACAGATAGGTCTTACGACGACGATGGGAGAGGAAAGGGCTAGGAGTGGGAAGGAAGCGGCCGTGGCCTTAATTAAGGTATAGCCCCAGCATTTGCCTGGTGTGAAAATGGGAAACCACGGAAAACCATTTTCAGGGCTGCCGACAGTGGGGTTCGAACCTACTATCTCCTGAATACTGGCCGCACTTAAGCAACTGCAGCTATCGAGCTCGGTATATATATGTAATCTTACCTTATAAAAGATGCTGGAAGTGTCGTCCTTCATAATGAGGGACTTCATATACAAAATTAGGATTTTCTGCACACCAATATCACAATACCATTAAGATGAAACCAGGCCTCGTCCGAAAAGAACACATGCTGTGGGTTGAATAAAGGATCATTCAATCATGCAAGAAACCACTGGATCAGCAGGTTTTAAACAATGGGCCCGTGTAAACCTGTATGGTATTGAAAATTAAACCAACTCCTGCATTACCCTTATTTGATTTTGTGTTGAAAATTCCGTAGTCGAATGACCATAAATCCTTTTCTTCCTGCCAACACACTCAACTTAGAAACAACATCTAATATTAGTCCATCCATTCCCATTTTCACATTCTCTAAGCTACGAAAACAATTCAAACCTCTAATTTTCCATGCCCTGACTTGCAGAATGTCAGTATCGATCTTCCTGGTGATTATCCCCTCTCACATAGTCCCCAAGTAAAGATCCAAATGAGGGAAGATTTTACCTCTAAAATATTTTACCCAGGAGAAAGCAATCATCAGAATGTCATTCATTCATACAGAGAGACCTGCATGTCCTCCTGAGTTAGTTATGGCCGTAGTTCCCCATTGCTTTCAGCCGTATAGCTTCAACGTAGCTAAGTCATGTTAAATATTATTATAAGGCCAAATCAGTCAATCATCCAGACTGTCACCTGTGTAACTTGTGAAAGTCTGCTACTCCTTGTCGACGAACCATTCATTATGCTGGTCTCTCAGCAGATACCCATCTAATATGGATGCACCAACAGCTCAGCTACCTGCTTCGTTGGGACACACAAGCCTCCTAACCACGGCAAGGTCACGTGGTTCACAGGAGAGGTATTTTGCCTATATATAAGAAAACATAAAGGTCCAATAATACAGCCTTGTGAAATGCCCCTCTTAATCACTGCAGAATCAGATAACGCTTCACCTACTCTAATTCTCTGAATTCCATTTACTAGAAATATAGCCACCCATTCAATCACTTTTGTATTTAATCCAATAGCCCTCATTTTTGTCAGTAGTCTAACATGATCTACGCTGTCAAAAGTCTTGGATAGTTCAACAGTGATACCGTCCATTTGAACTCAATCTAAACTATCTGCTATATCTTGCTGGAATCCTGCAAGTTGAGCCGTAATGGAATTACCTTTCCTAAACCCAAACTGTCTTCTATCAAGTCAATTAGCAAAAGTGTCTAATATAATCAGAAAGAACGTTTTCCCAGAACTTACATGCAACACGTCAAGTTGACTGCCTTGTAATTATCCAGTTTACGTCTATCGCCCTTTCCTATGTACACTGGGGCTCCTGTAGCAATTCTCCACTATTTGGCATAGCTCCTTCAAGGAAACTGTAATCTAATAAGCACTCCATATATGGTACTATATCCAAACCCATTCCCTTTAATACGTATATCCCTAGAAATCTTCTCAATTCCACCAGCTTTTCTATGAAGGCCAATTTTTTAAGTTAAGGATTAGTTGTCCATATTTTTAAAATCCTGTGCGTCCATTTTCTCACACGTGCATTAATTTCTAGCATCCCTTGTGCATAAACACACGTTTGTTGCCAAATTGTTACTGTGTTGTTGCTTCATAATGTGCAATGGAACTCATTAAGACAATTGAAAGGTCTGTTTCGTATGAGATATGATCAGTTATCTGGTTCTTTCCACCGACAGAGATTCATTACCAGATCTATGAAGTGTACGGCCCCAATGCTATGAGTGATGGAAAAGTCCATAAGTGGGTAAGATTATTCAAGGAAGGTCGGATGAATGTTCATGACGAGCCATGATCTGGTCGGCTATCTCTGATCAGCAAGAAACTGTGCGCAAGGTTGACACCACTCATCATGCAAACAAATGGTTCACAATATCCTCTCATACACTTCACTTTCCTCATATTTCATGGTCAGTTCTTCAGAGAATTATGTCAGAAAAGTTGGACTATAGCAAGTTGTGCAATCAGTGGGTTCCAAAGATGCTGATCGAAGAGCACGAAATGCCAAATGAAGACATGTGCCAGTGCTTTGACATGTAGGACCCCATACCATGAAGAATGTGATGTTATTGGACCACATCGTCACACAGGATGAGACATGGGTGTCCCATATGACCACTGAATTAAAGCAGCAATCGATGAAATGGTGACACACATCACCAATAACAAAAGTGAAATTCAAACAGAAAATTTTTACACGCACAATAATGGAAACCATATTCTGGGACACGACAGCTAAGGGACATCATGCCACTAGGAACAACAATCAATGCAACTGCGTAGTGTGTGCCCTTGACAAATATTCAACGCAGCTTTCTGTGTACCGCAGTGTTGTTGCTTCATGACAATGCAAGACCTTGCTCTGTAGATCAAACACAAGCTCACATTTGATTATTTGGCTGGAAGGAGTTCAGTACCCCCACCAATAGCCCTGATATTGCGCATAATAACTATCATCAATTTCTTCCTCTAAAAAGGTTTCCTGCTGGCAAGCCTTTCCACACTCACAAGGAAATGTAAACAACAGTTTGGACATGGTTCTCATCACAGGTAGTAGACTTCAATGACGAGAGTTTACGAAACTTATCTAACAATACCGGTATGACAAATATTTGAACAAAAATGGGGACTATGTGCAAAAGTAGCTAAAGGGGTGAAATACACTGACTGACAGAGCAAATGCAACACCAAGAAGGAGTGGTCAGAACTTTATGCCAATTGCAGGGTAGACTGACGTCACTGAGGTATGCTCATGATGTGAAATGCGCCGCTGTGCTGCGCATGTAGCGAACGATAAATGGGACACGGCGTTGGCGAATGGCCCACTTCGTACCGTGATTTCTCAGCCGACAGTCATTGTAGAACGTGTTGTCGTGTGCCACAGGACACGTGTATAGCTAAGAATGCCAGGCCGCCGTCAACGGAGGCATTTCCATCAGAAAGACGACTTTACGAGGGGTATGGTGATCGGGCTGAGAAGGGCAGGTTGGTCGCTTCGTCAAATCGCAGCCGATACCCATAGGGATGTGTCCACGGTGCAGCGCCTGTGGCGAAGATGGGTGGCGAAGGGACATGTGGCACGTGCGAGGGGTCCAGGCGCAGCCCGAGTGACGTCAGCACGCGAGGATCGGCGCATCCACCGCCAAGCGGTGGCAGCCCTGCACGCCACGTCAACTGCCATTCTTCAGCATGTGCAAGACACCCTGGCTGTTCCAATATCGACCAGAACAATTTCCCGTCGATTGGTTGAAGGAGGCCTGTACTCCCGGCGTCCGCTCAGAAGACTACCATTGACGCCACAGCATAGACGTGCATGCCTGGCATGGTGCCGGGCTAGAGCGACTTGGATGACGGAATGGCGGAACGTCGTGTTCTCCGATGAGTCACGCTTCTGTTCTGTCAGTGATAGTCACCGCAGACGAGTGTGGCGTCGGCGTGGAGAAAAGTCAAATCCGGCAGTAACTGTGGAGCGCCCTACCGCTAGACAACGCGGCATCATGGTTTGGGGCGCTATTGCGTATGATTCCACGTCGCCTCTAGTGCGTATTCAAGGCACGTTAAATGCCCACCGCTACGTGCAGCATGTGCTGCGGCCGGTGGCACTCCCGTACCTTCAGGGGCTGCCCAATGCTCTGTTTCAGCAGGATAATGCCCGCCCACACACTGCTCGCATCTCCCAACAGGCTCTACGAGGTGTACAGATGCTTCCGTGCCCAGCGTACTCTCCGGATCTCTCACCAATGGAACACGTGTGGGATCTCATAGGACGCCGTTTGCAAACTCTGCCCCAGCCTCGTACGGACGACCAACTGTGGCAAATGGTTGACAGAGAATGGAGAACCATCCCTCAGGACACCATCCGCACTCTTATTGACTCTGTACCTCGACGTGTTTCTGCGTGCATCACCGCTCGCGGTGGTCCTACATCCTACTGAGTCAATGCCGTGCGCATTGTGTAACCTGCATATCGGTTTGAAATAAACATCAATTATTCGTCCGTGCCGTCTCTGTTTTTTCCCCAACTTTCATCCCTTTCGAACCAGTCCTTCTTGGTGTTGCATTTGCTCTGTCAGTCAGTGTATATATATATTGTCTAAAAATATTCAATAGTTTTTTATTTTACTGCAAAACGGTCCTTACTTACAAAAAACAGCCCGTGTAGCTTTCGACTTTTTGTCAATCAGTACTGATCTGCATTGATCAGATTTCTGGTGATATACTAAAGACAATGGGTTGGGATATAGTACCATATCTGAAGTACTCATTTGATTATTGTTTGGTCGGAGGAGCTATACCAGATGAATGGAAAGTTGCTGTAGTAGCCCCTGTGT
Source organism: Anabrus simplex (assembly GCF_040414725.1). NCBI lineage: Eukaryota > Metazoa > Arthropoda > Insecta > Orthoptera > Tettigoniidae > Anabrus > Anabrus simplex. The sequence goes on from NC_090266.1 coordinate 55,175,674, forward strand.
ATAAAGGAAACGGTGATAGACATAAAGCTGAAAATTACAGGCCAGTAAGTTTGACATGCATTGTATGTAAGCTTTGGGAAGACATTCTTTCTGATTATATTAGACATGTTTGTGAAATTAATAACTGGTTCGATAGAAGGCAATTCGGTTTTAGTAAAGGTTATTCCACTGAAGCTCAACTTGTAGGATTCCAGCAAGATATAGCAGATATCTTGGATTCTGGAGGTCAAATGGACTGTATCGCGATTGACCTGTCTAAAGCATTTGATAGGGTGGATCATGGGAGACTACTGGCAAAAATGAGTGCAATTGGACTAGACAAAAGAGTGACTGAATGGGTTGCTGTATTTCTAGAAAATAGATCTCAGAGAATTAGAGTAGGTGAAGCTTTATCTGACCCTGTAATAACTAAGAGGGGAATTCCCCAAGGCAGTATTATCGGACCTTTATGTTTTCTTATATATATAAATGATATGAGTAAAGGAATGGAATCGGAGGTAAGGCTTTTTGCGGATGATGTTATTCTCTATAGAGTGATAAATAAGTTACAAGATTGTGAGCAACTGCAACGTGACCTCGAAAATGTTGTGAGAAGGACAGCAGGCAATGGTATGTTGATAAACGGGGCTAAAAGTCAGGTTGTGAGTTTCACAAATAGGAAAAGTCCTCTCAGTTTTAATTACTGCGTTGATGGGGTGAATGTTCCTTTTGGGGATCATTGTAAGTATCTAGGTGTTAATATAAGGAAAGATCTTCATTGTGGTAATCACGTAAATGGGATTGTAAATAAAGGGTACAGATCTCTGCACATGGTTATGAGGGTGTTTAGGGGTTGTAGTAAGGATGTAAAGGAGAGTGCATATAAGTCTCTGGTAAGACCCCAACTAGAGTATGGTTCCAGTGTATGGGACCCTCACCAGGATTACCTGATTCAAGAACTGGAAAAAGTCCAAAGAAAAGCAGCTCGATTTGTTCTGGGTGATTTCCGACAAAAGAGTAGCGTTACAAAAATGTTGCAATGTTTGAGTTGAGAAGAACTGAGAGAAAGAAGAAGAGCTGCTCGACTAAGTGGTATGTAATACCAATATAAATGGTCCGTTATTGGACATTATAAATTTTCCAGCTAGCTCATTCTTGGTTGCCAGCGTTTCGCCCTCGTGTGCTAGGGCGGGCTCATCAGTTGGTACCTAGCACACATACCAATACGCTGGCTAGTGCATACCGTGGAGGCCACTGCGTAGGCTAACTGGAGCCACCGGCAGTGCCAATGCACTAAGAGACTTTGTCTCATCACCAAAAATTGATGCCTGCTTGGCCATCAGATGATATAGATGTTGATTCCCATAGGGAATCTGAAATATTCGTCCTGATTGAGCAAATTTATAATACCAATATAAATGGTCCGTTATTGGACATTATAAATTTTCCAGCTAGCTCATTCTTGGTTGCCAGCGTTTCACCCTCGTGTGCTAGGGCGGGCTCATCAGTTGGTACCTAGCACACATACCAATACGCTGGCTAGTGCATACCGTGGAGGCCACTGCGTAGGCTAACTGGAGCCACCGGCAGTGCCAATGCACTAAGAGACTTTGTCTCATCACCAAAAATTGATGCCTGCTTGGCCATCAGATGATATAGATGTTGATTCCCATAGGGAATCTGAAATATTCGTCCTGATTGAGCAAATTTATAATACCAATATAAATGGTCCGTTATTGGACATTATAAATTTTCCAGCTAGCTCATTCTTGGTTGCCAGCGTTTCGCCCTCGTGTGCTAGGGCGGGCTCATCAGTTGGTACCTAGCACACATACCAATACGCTGGCTAGTGCATACCGTGGAGGCCACTGCGTAGGCTAACTGGAGCCACCGGCAGTGCCAATGCACTAAGAGACTTTGTCTCATCACCAAAAATTGATGCCTGCTTGGCCATCAGATGATATAGATGTTGATTCCCATAGGGAACCTGAAATATTCGTCCTGAATGAGCAAATTTATAATACCAATATAAATGGTCCGTTATTGGACATTATAAATTTTCCAGCTAGCTCATTCTTGGTTGCCAGCGTTTCGCCCTCGTGTGCTAGGGCGGGCTCATCAGTTGGTACCTAGCACACATACCAATACGCTGGCTAGTGCATACCGTGGAGGCCACTGCGTAGGCTAACTGGAGCCACCGGCAGTGCCAATGCACTAAGAGACTTTGTCTCATCACCAAAAATTGATGCCTGCTTGGCCATCAGATGATATAGATGTTGATTCCCATTCCCTAAATGCAGATCAGTATTGATTGATTGATTAGGGCAGTCACCCAGGTGGCAGATTCCATATCTGTTGTTTTTCTTGCCTTTTCTTGAATGATTTCAAAGAAATTGGAAATTTATTGAACATCTTCCTTGGTAAGTTTTTCCAATCCCTAACTCCCCTTCCTATAAACAAATATTTGCCCCAATTTGTCCTCTTGAATTCCAACTTTATCTTTATATTATGATCTTTCCTACTTTTAATGACACCACTCAGATTTATTAGTCTACTAATGTCATTCCACACCATCTCCCCACTAACAGCTTGAAATATACCACTTACAATTTACGAACTTCATCATATAGATCTGTATTGATACAGTTTAAATTAAGAACTAGTTCAATGGTCCATCCGATCCATACACTTCCATTTACAAGTGAAAACTATTTAATATAAATATATATTAAATATACTTTGGAACATGTTTTGTCTCATTTGAGACAACTTCAGCCATAATGTCTCGTAGAAGATTACAATGCTCATTGTTGCTGCCTAATAATTCAAAAATGGAAGAACCCATGTCCTTTATGAACTGTTTGAGAATACACTAAAGACAAAATACACACGCTATTTACCGGTACATAAAAATGTTCATCACTTCTTGCAAAAAAAATTTTTCTTCAGTGTTAAAATTTGAAAACATTTCTTGAAAATATGACATGCCAGCCATAACGTCTCGTAACAGATTACAATGCTCATTGTTGCTGTCTAATAATTTAAATATGGAAGAACCTATGTCCTTTATGAACTGTTTGAGAATACACTAAAGACAAAATACACACGCTATTTACTGGTACATAAAACTGTTCATCACTTCTTGCAAAAAAAAAAATTTCTTCATTGTTAAAATTTGAATGACATTTCTTGAAAATATGACATGCAGTGCTAGTAGCTGGTAACTTCAGTGTTCTGACCGTGGGAGATTCAAATTCTGGCCTCGGAATAGAAAAATGGGACCAAATCCACATCAGAATATTTTAAAGCTTTAATTCATATGGAAATTCCTTTCAAAAAATAAGCTATTTATGGTAGAAGGAATCTAATGCTCCTGAGATAGCTTGTCGTATGGCAAGATCTGCGCTGCATGACCATCATATTGGTAGCTTCATTCTTATGAATATTCCTTTTTAAGACAAGTTCATCAAAGTTGCTGAAACTCCCTACAAGTCAGAGTGGGACTCAGATGTGAACCAGCTATAGGGATTTTTTTGTTTGTTTCCTGTCTGATCTCAAACATGACTGAGATAAGGTACTTATGAATCTGATCATGCCCTTAATCAACTATATGTAAGGCTACCTAACTGGTGTAATGTTACAATCTGTATTTGTATTTGCTGATCATTTTAAAAAAAAGAATGAATTTCTTAGCAACATAAAGCACTCGGAAAATAGAATTCTTGCCGCACTTAACTAGACGACTCCTCCTCCCTCCTTATTAATAAAATACTGTAGTGTGTTTGGTTATATGGTACTTAATTATATTTTAGTTACTAATATATAACACAAGGTTTCCTAAGTTTCAGATTTGTTATTTTACCCACTATCCATATAATTTAATATGCTTCCACATTTCCAAACTTCTTCTGACAGTAAAAAAAAAAAAAAAAGTTTTGTTTGGAATAAGCAAATATCACAACTTCTGAAGCTATCCAATGTCTTTGTACCGTTCCATGTACTTTTCTACAAAGACATGCCTCATAAACTGCTCAACACAGAACACAGAGTCCTCAACCATCGTAAGCGAAATTACAGGTTAAAAAGGTGTCTGCAATTACCATGCTTGCAGCGATTCAGGAACTTCTTCCAATGTTGTTTCCTAAAGCGTCCCAAATCAAATACGCCTATAGATACGTTGCCATGGAAACCATACTGACTACTGACTACCAACATACGTCATTATACACTAAAGTTAGACAATATATCTATCCTTTAATAACGCTGGCGGAAACTAAAGTAAACTAAAAAGTCCTTCCGAAAGCAGAACTAGTAATTTGTAAATCACTTCCAAAACCATTTTAATAAACATAATCACAGGAGAGATACCTCCAGTCGGCTGGTATTTATCGACATACGTTGGATAGATGGTAGCCTATTGTTCATTGGCACCTGAGCTGAGAGGGGAACAAATGAACATCGCGACCAAGCGCGAGCACTAGCGCCAAATTTGCTAGCACATACTAGCGTAGATTCTCTATGGCGCGTAGCGCAAAGGATGTGTGATCAATGATCATACATTTCTGCTATTGTATGGCTTTTGGGCTTGTGCCGTCTATAAGTCTACAAGTACGAGCCGTGAAAGCATTAATGGCATTATCTAAGTTGGAAAATCATCTTTATATGTTTTTTTTTTTTTTTTTTTTTTTTTTTTTTTTTTTTTTTTTTTTTTTTTTGCTAGTTGCTTTACGTCGCTCCGACACAGATAGGTCTTACGGCGACGATGGGACAGGGAAGGGCTGGGAGTGGGAAGGAAGCGGCCGTGGCCTTAATTAAGGTACAGCCCCAGCATTTGCCTGGTGTGAAAATGGGGAAACCACGGAAAACCATTTTCAGGGCTGCCGACAGTGGGGTTCGAACCTACTATCTCCCGATTACTGGATACTGGCCGCACTTAAGCGACTGCAGCTATCGAGCTCGGTTTTATATGTTGTTACACAACAAACTTAATATTCATTCGAGTGCTCCTTATAAATATATTAAATCATCTTTACGAATCTGGTACTAACTACAGACAGAAGATATCTCCCAAACAACGGCTAGTTTTAACATTGAGGTACGTGGAATTAATAATAATAATAATAATAATAATAATAATAATAATAATAATAATAATAGTGCAAAGTGGAGTCATAGCGTAGATTATAAAACCAGTGGCGGCTCATTTGGAGGGCGCTAAGGCGCGCGCCCCCCACGGGGTTCCATTAAATTCGGGAATTTTAATCTTAAATATTAACAAGGGAAATATTTTACTATAAGATTATTATCAAGGGCGCGAGTTGTACTGTACTGCGGCCCGATGCGCTGCTGGCCCTGCGCAGGAGGGCGCTCTCTCATAGCGGACCAAACATTCCGAGTCTCGCTTGAGTGGCCTTGAGGGAGCCAATCAGAGGCACGGTAGAGATGTGCTGTTCTAACGGAAATTCCGGAGCGTTTCTGCCGCGGCCTATCATTGCAGCCAACCTACCCGAAACATTGGTGATTTGATTTCTATTTAACAGGGGTCAGTTTGTGCCATTTCTCTCCTAAAACTAGGAACTATTTTACTGAGGCACTTACCTGAGTTAAATGTTAATATATTTAAAATAGTCTTGTAATTTTTAGGATTATTAAGTAACGAAACGAGTAGCGACTGTAACTACTGTCTCCTCGCACTTGACTCATGTTGGCCATACTCACTGGAGAGCGCGATGTTTAGCTTTGTGTTGATGAATGATCTCGTGAGGTGACTGTGACAAGGTGAAATTAGGAGAAAGGTTGTGATTTATATGTAGTACAGTATGGCTCCCGTCGAACATATTAAAGAACTAACGTTTTCTTCTCTTTCTATCGAGAAGAAAGCCGAACTGAAGGAGTGTGATAGACCGACACCAGACTTCCCGTTGAAAAAATATGAGACCAAGAAAAATGAAAATAGGGCTATCCAAAGACAAATTAATTCTCATGGCGTATATAACAAGAACCCGTGAATCAAGGTCTGTCTAGGGAGGTCTGGTCACGCTACCACAATCCTTTGCGGTGGCGGCCATATTGGGTCTCAAATATCGTTGTTATGTGGGCGTGCCCGATGTAATGATGAGAGTTATTACTTGTATTTTGAAGGAAAACGGATACTGAGCCGCACCAAAATGTCAAGATAAGACAACTGACGGAATTAGAGTGTTTCGCTTCCCGAGAGATAAGCAAAAGAGAGTTCAGTGGGTAAAAAACTGTAGGCGTGAAAAATAGCAACCTACAGATAAATGCTTCTTGTGCGAGGTTAGTGAAGTTATACATTCGTATTATTCCTGAAGAATAGTATGTTTATATGAACGATGTTTTATATTTATAGGTCTTATGTATTTTCTTCTTGCATCATTTTGAAGAATCGCAATTTGAACTAAAGAGGGCAGATGGACGGAAACTACTCAAGTGGAATTCCACCCCAGCAATTTTCAACGTCCCGAATCCACCTAAGTCTTTGACATATAATAGGAAACCTCCCAAAGAAAGAGAATTGTCTTTCAAAACAAGCAAGAAAAGTAACAGGAAATGTGTAATAGTAGTATTGATGTTTATGAAAATTTCCTTTTCATGTGTCCGGCCCCATGGCTAAATGGTTAGTATGCTGGCCTTAGGGGTCCCAGGTTCGATTCCCAGCAGTTTCAGGAATTTTGCTGCTATATTTGCTTTACGTCGCACTGACACAGACAGGTCTTATGGCAACGATGGGATAGGAAAGGCGTAGGAATGGGAAGGAAGCGGCCGTGGCCTTAATTAAGGTACAACCCCAGCATTTTCCTGGTGTGAAAATGGGAAACCACGGAAAAACATTTTCAGGGGTTCAGGAATTTTAACCATAATTGGTCAATTTCGCTGGCACGGGGGCTGGGTGTATGTGTCGTCTTTATCTTCATTTCATCCTCATCACGACGCGCAGATCGCCTACGGGAGTCAGATCAAAAGACCTGCACCTGGCGAACCGAACTTGTCCTCAGACGCTCCTGGCACTAAAAGCCAAACGCCATTTCATTCCATTCCTTTTCATGTAAACTACAGACAGTATCATTCTAACTCTACATGCAACGTAGAAATGTTTCACAGATATTTGAAATGCTTGTTCCTGTTCATTTACCAATCATAATCACAACAAACAATAGGCCTATCACTTCAAACCAATAATTTATGTCCAGCTGGTCATCATTACAACAATTGTATTGATAATAGCAGTCTTATACTGTACTGTAGTTATTATTTACAGCTAAATTTCATTCACCTTAAATGCTCTATAGAGTACATCATATGGCTGAACAAATACTTAAAGATCACAACACTCGCTTCACTCGCACTAACCAACTACTGTAATTTAATGTACCGTAGCCTAACATAATATCCTAATGTAATCCCTAAAATAGCCTAACCTAGGTTAACTCAACTTAATAGTGAATGAATTTCTTTTTCTTATGGAATCGTGTCTGCCAATGGCTTTAATTTTCTTAACCAATATTATTATTATTATTATTATTATTATTATTATTATTATTATTATTATTATTATTATTATTATTATTATTATTTGCATGGATATTTGGACTCAGCTAAGAGCCCCGTGGTCGCGAAACCACGCTCCCTAGTTAGGAGCGTCTGACACCCCTTTCAGTCGCCTTTTATGACAGGCAGGGGATACCGTGGGTGTTGTTCTACTGCCCCCACCCACGCGGGGAAATCTGTTTTGGGTTGAGACTACGAGGCCCTTAGCTGAGTCTTGACACTGCTTTCACTATTCTAGCCCATCCGACCTCCCCTGGTTAATACTTGTTCTTTTCCGACCGCGACGACATTAGCGCATTCGAGGCCTAGGAAGTTTTTCATTTCCACGCACTTTGTGGCCTTGATCTTTCTTTTGCCGATACCTTCACTTTTCGAAGCGTTGGTCTCTTTCCATTTGTTTCCTTCTGATTAGTGTTTATAGAGGATGGTTGCCCAGTTGTACTTCCTCTTAAAAGAATAATCATCACTACCACTTTGTACTATATAGCTGCATGGGTTATCAATAAACTAGTTAAGCGCAGCTAAGAACATCACTCTTATTGCATATGTGTAGAATATTTTTGCCTTAGAACCCAAAGAAATACCACATGAATGGATAACAACAGTTACAATACATAATTTAATGCACTCAACTCAAGAGGCATTAAGTGTTTGTCAACATACTGGGGTAAGCTTTTAGAAACGCAGTATCAGAGATTACTTTCTTAATAAAGAAAACGCTGAAGGTAATTTATTACAACCGTCCTTTAGTACTTTAAATACAGTACTTCAAGTTCAGTATTTCATGTACCGGTAATCATAATATGACACAGCCTGTACAGATTTCCATGTTTCTGTCAGTAAGATTACGTACCGGTATCACAGATGATATTAATAAGAAACACAGTAAGACCAAGTTGTAAGGAAATAAAAGAGAAGAACATGAGCTTTTCTGTTAATTCTTGTTTCTCAAAAAAAAAAAAAAAAAAGAAAAAGAAAAAAAAAATTCAGGCTCTGTTAATTATCTTCCTATTCAAATAGCTGTGAATGTATTCATATCATTTAAGTGTTATACAGTTATATATACATGACCAGTAGATGCCCAATTAAATTCTTTATGAAAAATAGTTGGTATTTTGTTTTTATTTCAATGTACGGTACCGAAATCCCCTAAATTCGAATACACTTGCCTTTGGTTACGCTCGCTTAAAGACCCAATATGGCGGCTCCATAAGTAGCATTCGTGACTTGACCTCCCTAGACAGACCTTGCCGTGAATATGTGGAAGCGATATCTCAGAAACATTTTACTGCTTCGCCTGCCTGCTATTCTCCCATTATAAGAAAGGAGATGAATGGATCACCACAGGGGTAAGTGATATCAAGCATATTAATGAGAAAATTAAAAAGCATGAAAGATCCCAAGAACATATCACTAATACAATGGACTTTGAAATGCTTGGTAAAGTCAATGTCGTGTCTTCTTTAGGTGATCACTACAGTGAAACTATCCGTAAACATAATTCGATCGTGGAAAAGAACAGGCAAATATTAAAGAGACTCATCACTTGCGTACGTTTTTTTGTGCAGAATTTGAATTGCCGCTCCGAGGCCACAATGAAGCAGATAGTTCTTTAAATACAGGTGTATTTAAGGGATTAGTTAACTTCACGTCTGATTTGGTTAGCGTAATGAAGTAACACTTAGAAACAGCTAGTGTATTTAAAGGACATCCAAAGATGATTCAAAATGACATTTTAAGTTGCATGCTGGCAGTGTGTAGGGAGAAAATATCTCAACAGATTAAAGAAGCTGAATTTCTTGGCATGCAGAGTGATGAAACAACCGACACCTCGAACCATTGTCAGTTGGTCATTGCTTTAAGATAACTACACAACGGCTCGGTACATGAAAGATTCTGGGGATTCTTTTATCCATCTGACAAATTGGCGAGTGGAATAACAGAAACCTTATAGAAACAGATTAATCCCCTGGTAGGCCATTCTCGCGATAAGTTGATTGCACAGAGCTATGATGGAGCCCAGGTTATTAGCGGCTCTCTTGGTGGAGTTCAGGCAAAGGTTCGTGAGCACTATCCGTACGCATATTACGTACATTGCTATGCCCATAAGCTTAATCATATCATGGTACAGTCAACAAATCATATTCCTAAAGCGAGGATTTTCTTTTCAAATTTATCAGCGATACCTGAATTCTTTTTGAATTCATCTCAGATCGGATTTCCTCGAAACCATCGTTAAGAAGAAAATGCTGAAAGTTGTACACGCGCGCTGGAATTATAACATAGGAACTGTGAACGTGGTGTACGAAAACAGAGAAAATTTAATAGATTGCCTTGAAGAAATTGAAGAGAAATGTACAAACAAGATCACATTAAATGAAGCAAGTGGCTTAAGACGCATTCCTTGTGATCCTGAATTTGTTTTCTGGCTATATGTGTTCCATAGTCTATTTCCTCACATTGATCTTCTATATAATCAAATTCAGTCCCGAAGCAAAGATAATGTTCAAATAAGAAATGGCATTGATTCTTTCGAAAAACACGTAATAAGAGGAAGAGCACAAATTGATGTAATTCACAGGAAAATTGAACAAAACTTCCCATAACCGGATCGAAAGAGGAAAAAGGATGATATTTCTCCACATAGTAGACGAATAGTGTCAGCCAAAGAAATATGCGACGTGGTTTCAATGCAAGTAAGAGAGAGATTTTCATTCATTGGCCATTTGGAAGTTTCTATTTTATTGAATGATGTTCACTTTGAGGCACATTCTACCAAGTTCCCACAGGAAATTTTTAACCATATCTGTTCATTTTATCCCATGCTTGAAACAGAAAAACTCAAAAGAGAACTTCAAGTTATGTACCGAAGAGAAGATTTCCGGAGTATTAGAGGAATAATTTATATGTTTATATTTCTGAGGGAAAATAGATTGTGAATTGTTTTAGTGAAGTTCATAAACTTCTCAAAATTGTCATTACCAGCCCCATGACAACGGCTAAATCAGAAAGATGTTTCTCCACTTTGATACGCATAAATTCTTTTCTTAGGAACACAATGAAAACGAGAGGTTGAACGCTTTGTCAATGATGACTAAGCAAAGATATGATACAATCAACTCCAGACTTTGACAAGAAAGTGTTGGACAAATTTGTGAAATTGAAAGAGCGGCGAATGGATTTTGGTTATAGAAATTAGGGTTGGTGAATTAGGTCTATGTAAATAATTGAGTTAAATATCAAACCATCTGTTCACATTAACTATGTTAGGGAAAACTGTCGTGATTTTTATTGTGAAATTGTGAAATAGAAATAATCTCTTCAAGAGACGTTGGAAATTTCTCAGCAAATCTATTCATACTGAACTCCAGGAATCGGAACAAGAGACATGCAGAGAACAGGCATCCTGTGCAAGACTTTACTTGCGGCAGGGTGGTCAGTTCTTCTACGCTCTTCCACCCACAGCATTAGGTAATTTTCTACTTATCTCGACGATGGGGTAGCACGAACCAAATTGTATCAATTCTTCATATTTCTCTGGCTGAGTTGGGCATCAAACACGGGACCTCCTGTAGAGCAACCAAAAACGGTAACCGCAGGACCAGAACGTGATCAGAGGATGAAGGTATGTACTATCTTGTACTAAATTGCATTAATAGTACTACTACTACTACTACTACTACTACTACTACTACTACTACTACTACTACTACTACTAATAATAATAATAATAATAATAATAATAATAATAATAATAATAATAATAATAATAATAATAATAATAATTGCATATGCATTGCACTGTATAGTGTTCGAATTGTGTATCTTGATAAAATGGTTTGAAGAACTTGAGATAAATGTGGAATTATGAAACTAAGGCGCGCCCCCCACTGCTGATATCCACGAGCCGCCACTGTATAAAACAAATTACAATTGAACACCGCCGTCTCGATCCTCTTATACTGTCTGCTCTATGTCACTAGTTTAACCGTTGCCTACGAGATACACACGGCCGGGAAATACAGCACACTAGACTTGTCCTCACCGCCGTCTCGATCCTCCTATACTGCCTGCTCTATGCGAGCCTTTTTGCGACCACGCTGTGACAAATTTTCTCCGCTAGATGGCAGACATAGACGCACAATGTTCCAAACTTATTCTAATGACGACAGCCTACAAAACACTATGCAGTATGGTCAGTGATTTAGTTGGAAAAAATTATTTACAGGAACTCACATTATTAATTCAGCAATTTCCAGATGGACTCGTATTGGGTGTCAAAATCAGCGGCCTCATGTTTCCGACAAGTCGTTTCATCAGATGAACGTCTCCCCTTTCGTAGCCATGACTTGACATATGGTTGTGGGTTAAATATATGCACAGGAGGTCAAACGCTGCTTATGAAAATAAGTCCGCTTGATCTTGCAACCAGCAGCCTATTTCTCTTTTCGGTGTGGATCTCATTCATGGTACTGAAAGCTCTTTCAGCGTCTGCTTAAAAGATGGGAATAGTCTGTACATTCTTGATTAAAGGCATCAGCTCCACTGGAATTTCCTTGGTCTCGACATACTATCTAAAAGCATTAATGTACCTCCTCTTGTCTGACATGTGGAAAAAGTCACAAAGGTTGCCAACACTCTCATCACCATAGCAGATATCCAAAGTAGAAGTGGAGGGCCAATTATTTTTGTATAGTACCTTTGAATCACTGATAATTATGAATATAAAAACCGTAAGGTTCAATATTAGTCCGCTAGAGTACACCCATGACGTTTCAGCGCTATGTATGGATTATAAGATTTTCTTACTGAATGTAAAAATGTTACGTCATTCTAAAGCGGGAAAATGTTTTCCGGAACGGCGTTCCGGCCCGTTCCGGTCCAACTAAACCACTGAGTATGGTCATATGTTCACTGAAGCTCGTAAATTACATCAGTAATATTAAATATCGGCAATATTACCTGTATGAAGTCGCAGTTGGCCTCTTCATGCACAATTTAAAGATTTTCCTGGACGAAGGCTTGTAGTGGTACTGTACTTTTTGTGTTCTTGCGAACGCAATATCAAATAAGACATCGTACGAACTTGGTTAGGATAATATCACTAACAGTTTGCGGATGTTTTTTGACCTCACACTGTAAAAAAAACTCATTCTGAAAGGTTTTTATTTGCTATTTGCTTTACGTCGCACCGACACAGATAGGTCTAATGGCCACGATGGGATGGGAAAGGCCTAGGAATTGTGAAGGAAGCGGTCGTAGTCTTAATTAACGTACAGCCCTAGCATTTTCCTTTTGTGAAAATGGGAACCACGGAAAACCATCTTCAGGGCTACCGCCAGTGGGGTTCGAACCCACCATCGCCCGGTATACTGAAAGGGAAGACTTCGCAAGTCCTCGTATTACGCTCGTACGTTTGAAGGACATCGACAATGGGGCACAGCAGCTTAAACGAACTCCTGCAGATGCTCCACCAAAGCAACAAAACAAGGTTTTGGGTATCGAACTCCTCCTCTGTCCTGATGCATATTCAGTTCCATTTAGCCGTGTCAAAGTTCTAGGCAGTGAGATGTTGCTGACACAAATGTCACACTCCATCCTCTCTTAACCAACACGAACCTAGTACCCTCAAATTAGGATTTGATTTCCTGTTTCTAGTTTGATTGGAATATTATCGTCTGGATATCTGAGGCTGTTCAAAATGTCTAAACATGAAGACGTTTGTTTTGTCATTGACCGTCACAATTCTTATCACAAGGAATCCACTATCCTCCACGGCTTTAATCACCTTCTGGAAAAAAAACCGCAGCCTGTTTCCAGTCATTTGACCGGGTCAGGAATGGAATGAATGAAGTCCCCATCTAGCCGCGAGAATAGGAATTGTGCCGGCTGCCGAAGCCTATCGCTCTCCTCCGGGGCAATGATTAATGAATGAATGATGAAATGAAAATATATTCGAGAGTGTTGCTGGAATGAAATATGGCAGGGAAAACCGTAGTATCCGGAGAAAAACCTGTCCCGCCTTCGCTTTGTCCAGCACAAATCTCACATGGAGTGCCCGGGATTTGAACCACAGAACCCAGCGGTGAGAGGCCAGCGCGCTGCCGCCTGAGCCGCGGAAGCTCCATCACCTTCTGAAATAAGGTGTAAAGCCACAGATGCGAGAGTAATCTGAGGATATCCAATTACTTCCTTTATTAGGTCCTTGCCTAGATAAAGCCGCCAGCCGCTTTTCTCTTAATTGCCTTCTAGACGGTATTTCACGGAGTCGTATCTTTTCTGGCTGCGTACCACCTTGCCGAGATTGGCAAAATGGTATACAACAGTTGAATATTTCGGGGAAAGAATCTGAAGTTACAGTTCTGCTTAAAATATACCCTGCGCGAACGGAAAGAAACAAGTACCAACACCTCAAAATCACTTTTGAAATATCTATTAGCATAACATGATTAATTCATTTCACAGTTCTATACAAAATATCTCTTGTACGAACGGAAGTGACTAGACACGTTTACTCATTGTACGAAATAACTTAGGTTTTCACACACATTCATGCACCAATAACACAGTGCTACACCCGCACTGACAGCGAAGATTGTGCGTCTACTGATGCACTCTTACGGCGACTTGGAAAAATATTGGTAATCACGCGTTCCTGTGTTAAACTAGTGGCATAGGGCAGGCAGTATAAGAGGATCGAGACGGCGGTGCTTGTCCTCGAGACACTTCCAGCAAGTGCCGCTAGAGTTCTCTTTACTGTTCTGTCTCACCCGCTCATTACAACTCGTTCGAATATGAAAAACTATAAAAATTCATTAAAACTAGTAATTTCAGAAGGCAGCAAAGAGATATGAGATCAAAGATAGACCAAGAGCAATTGCTTGACTTATTTTCTACAACGTATTTCTTACAATATGCTTAAACGAAATAAGTAATTCACGAAAGAAGCAGAGAAATCTGATAGCGAGTTTGTCACTTCTTACCCATTCCTTTAATTGTGCCTCAGAGTATCCGATAAGCGGATCGAGATTGCGGTCATAAATAACTTTGGGTTTAATCGCCCTTTATCCAATTATCAGCGATCCAATCTTTTCCTCCGCACATCTGATATTTTGACATTCGTATTGAAGCCGCTGTTTGGTGAGCGATGGTATGCCCGTTACGCAAATATTTAGCGTCGTTTCACCGTATTTCTCTTTTTTCTTCCCGTAAAATTAAATTTGTGTTCGCCTCTGTGGTGTAGTGGTTAGTGTGATTAGCTGTCACCCCCGGAGGTCCGGGTTCCGATTCCCGGCCCTGCCACGAAATTTGAAAAGTGCTACGAGGGCTGGAACGGGGTCCACTCAGCCTCAGGAGGTCAACTGAGTAGAGGTGGGTTCGATTCCCACCTCAGCCATCCTCGAAGTGGTTTTCCGTGGTTTCCCACTTCTCCTCCAGGCAAATGCCAGGATAGTACCTAACTTAAGGCCACGGCCGCTTCCTTCCCTCTTACCTGCCTGTCCTTTCGAATCTTCCCATCCCCCCACAAGGCTCCTGTTCAGCATAGCAGGTGAGGCTGCCTGGGCGAGGTACTGGTCATCCTCCCCAGCTGTATCCCCCGACCCAAAGTCTGGTGCTCCAGGACACTACCCTTGAGCAGTAGAGGTGGGATCCCTTGTTGAGTCCGAGGGAAAAACCGACCCTGGAGGGTAAACGGATGAAGAAAGAAGAAGAAAATTAAATTCGTTCTAACAGGAATAAAGCTCCTAAATGACCTATTTTAGCATGCTTTTCAGTTTGGTTTGCTTTTTGATCAAGTTCAGATACCGTAAAACTTTTTTTCTGATTTCATTGCCCGTATCCTACTTCTCAATTTGCGGATTATTTTCTGTAATCTGGTATTTAATTTTCTCATCCGTATATTTTTTAGATTTAACAGAGATACTCGTAGACTTTCCTTGATATAGAAACGAGACTTGTACTCCTTTTTCGTTTGTGGCTGATGTATGAAGACATGGTATGTTCATCGTTATCTGAATCGGAACTTTTACTAAATTTTGATGGCAATACATCAATTTTGGGAGCTGGACGCTTCCTGCTTTTGACATTTTCCTGTTTGTGAACAGGATACACAATGAAAACAGAAGGAAATTTGATTGATGTGCTTACACTGAAATCTGTTTTATGAGAATAATTGCTAGGTACCTAAAGAGATCCTACTATATCACTTTGCCTAGAAATAGTTTGCTTCCATTTCTCCCTTAAACCGCACTCGAAAGGGAAACTATGGAACATAAATTTTCATGCTTTTTTAGTGCCCTCCGAAATAGAGAGGTACACAACAGAGCACCTTCTTCTCAACCTCATAGACACTCACCGACAGAAACAATATTCACAATAAATTGCACAATATCAACACAGCATCACAATTACTCCGCATATCACAATGTCACAATGTTAAAGTCCGCCAAGAACAAAACGGAAACCTGACATCTAGCGGCCAAACCGTGAACACGGTCAGGCCGCTTTTTCAGCGACAAATTATTAGCTATGTCCCGGCCTTGTATATCTTGTAGGCAACGGTTTAACACAGGAAAGCGTGACTACCAATATTTCTCCAAGTCACCGTAAGAGTGCAGCAATAAATGCACAATCTTGGCTGTCAGTGTGGGTGTAGCACTGTGTTATTGGTGCCACACATTCTCTTTGATTGGTGCATGAATGTGTGTGAAAACCTGAGTTATTTCGTACAATGAGTAACCGTGTCTGGTCACTTCCGTTCGAACAAGAGATATTTTGTATTGAACTGTGAAATGAATTAATCATGTTACGCTTATAGATATTTCAAAATTTATTTTAAGGTGTTGGTACTTGTTTCTTTCCGTTTGTGCAAGGTATATTTTTCGTAGAACTGAAACTTCAGATTCTTCCCCCGAAATATTCAACTGTTGTATACCATTTTGCCAGTCTCGGCAAGGTGGTTCGCAGCCAGTAAAGATACGACTCCATGAAATACCGTCTAGAAGGGAATTAAGAGAAAAGCGGCTGTCGGCTTTATTTAGTCAAGGACCAAATAAAGGAAGTAATTGGATATCCTCAGATTACTCTCGCATCTGTGCCTTTACACCTTATTTCAGACGATGGAGCCTCCGTGGCTCAGGCGGCAGCACGCCGGCCTCTCACCGCTGGGTTCTGTGGTTCAAGTCCCAGTCACTCCATGTGAGATTTGTGCTGGACAAAGCAGAGGCGGTACAGGATTTTCTCCGGATACTCCAGTTTTCCCTGTCATATTTCATTCCAGCAACACACTTGAATATCATTTCATTTCATCTGTCATTCATTAAACATTGCCCCGGAGGAGTGCGACAGGCTTTGGCAGCTGGCACAATTCCTATCCTCGCTGCTGAATGGAGGCTTCATTCATTCCATTCCTGATCCGGTCGAATGACTGGAAACAGGCTGCAGAGTGTTTTTTTTCGGGTTCTTTTTTCAGAAGGTGATTAAAGCCGTGGAGGATTGGATTCCTTTTGATAAGACTTGTGACGGACAATCACAAAACAAACGTCTTCATGTTTAGACATTTTGGACAACCTCAGATATTCCAATCAAACTAGAAACAGGAAATGAAATCCTAATTTGCAGGTACTAGGTTCGTGTTGTTGAAGAGAGGATGGAGTGTGACATTTGTGTCAGCAACATCTCACTGCCTAGAGCTTCGACACCGCTAAATGGAACTGATTATGCATCAGGACAGAGGAGGAGTTCGATACCCAAAACCTTGTTTTGTTGCTCTGGTAAAGCATCTGCAGGAGTTTGTTCAAGCTGCTGTGCCCTATTGTCAAAGTCCTTCAAACGTACGAGCGTAATATGAGGACTTGCGATGTCTTCCCTTTCAGAATACCGGGCGAGTTGGCCGTGCGGTTAGGAGCGCACAGGTGTGAGCTTGCATCCGGGAGATAGTGGGTTCGAACCCGACTGTCGGCAACCCTGAAGATGGTTTTCCATGTTTTCCCATTTTCACACCAGGCAAATGCTGGGGCTGTACCTTAATTAAGGCCACGGCCCCTTCCTTCCCATTCCTAGGCCTTTTCTGTCCCATCGTCGCCATAAGACATAGCTGTGTCAGTGCGACGTAGAACAAATAGCAAAAAAAAAAAACTTTCAGAATGTGTTTTGTTACAGTGTGAGGTCAAAGAACATCAGCAAACTGTTGGTGATATTATCCTAACCAACTTCATAAGACCTCTATTATTTGATATTGCGTTGGCAAGAACACAAAAAGTACGGTACCACTCCAAGCCTTCGTCCAGGAAAATCTTTAAATTGTACATGAAGAGGCCAACTCTGACTTCATACAGGTAATATTGCTGATATTTAATATTACTGATGTAATTTACGAGCTACAGTGAACATATGACCATACTTCATAGTGTTTTGTAGGCTGTCGTCATTAGAATAACTTTAGAAGATTGAGCGTCTATGTCTGCCATCTAGCGGAGAAATTTTTTCACGGCGTAGTTGCAAGAAGGCTGGCATAGAGCAGGCAGTATAGGAGGATCGAGACGGCGGTGCTATTGAAGTTGATAGACGAGATGCAGTAATAATCTGCAACACTTAACTTTTTTACTTAAGCAGGTAGCAAAGTAGCACAGAAAAAATACAACTTTAGGCAGAGAATCTTGATGAGTGGGTTGATTAGATGCTTCAGGTGGTATCATGAAACTCATTTCATAAAGTATTCTGTCTTTCGTTTATCTTAAATCTCACTGACAGCAAGTTCCATGTACCTTAAGTCTCAAACGACATTTTCTCCATGGAGGTAGTGTTTTGATGTCCGACAACAAACTCTTAAAAATGAGTAAATCATCATCTTCCTTTTCTTTAAAATAACAAATACAATTTCCTTTTTTTTCAATGCCCAGCATTTCATCTTCTTGTGTTTTCTTTTGCTCTTTTAACACCTGAAGGCAAACACGAAGAGTTGCTCTGTGGCATGGACTCTTCACTTTATTGTAACGGTGATGGTATTAAGGTGTTTCATGTTCAGTAGAGAATGTGGATATTTCTTCTTGGCTTCTGTCAGCTTCAGGTTCTTCTTGTAGACTTGATTCGACCTTGTCAGAAGTCGAAACATCTTTAATGAAGAGCACTGTGTCAAAATATTTTCACGATGACCCCTTCAGTGCATCATTAGCTCCTGCTCCAGATCTCAGATGATTCAGTTTCTGGCACTCTTGTTGGAAATAATCTCCAAGATATGTCCATTTGGCTTTCACGGTTTAAACTGAAATAAAAACAAAGAATTGGCCTGAATGAGAAAATGAGAAATTTGTACCGATTTTTCAAATTACACAATACTTATGAAAGAATGTGACTTACGTATGTAACTAACTTTCTTATTTATTACGATTCTACACAACTATTTCTAATTAAATGAAGCTATTTTCTATTTATTTCAGATATCTTGCCTATGGAGAGTCACTTCATTCTTTGGCGCTTCACTTTCGATTGGACGTATCTACAGTTTCTCAAATTATTAAACAGACTTTTATCGCAATATTGAATGTTTCACGGGTGACGAACCTTCCAACACCTACAACTGAATTGTGGCAGCAAGTAGCAGAGAAGTATTGGGAGAAATGGAATGTTGCCAATTGTCTAGGAATGTTGGATGGCAGACAGGTAGAAATTAAATGTCTGGCTAAATCTGGTTCTTTATATTTTAATTCTGAATCCCGGAAGCAAACTACACTATCTCACAAAAGCAATATTTTTCAGGAGAGCCAAATAAAGAATTAGTTTGTCATTTGCAATTTATATTATAGTTCTATTGCACTTATCCTGTAGCTGAAATGAAGAGTAATGACTAGTGTACATGTGCCAGTTTGAAAATTTAATGAATGCTAGTATTTGAAAATGGGCTTAAATGGACATGATATTCTTTGCCTCTGAAAAGAATTAACTTAGAAGTGACTTGGTGTGTAATGTATCCAAATTAAAACCTTTATTTACTGTATACTTGATAATTACATAGACATTATTTTAGCAGTTTACACTTATTCAGATTCACTGTAGTGATGATGATGATGATGAAAATAAAACCTCAATAGACACATAAACAAACATGGCAGGAATGCCCACAATTCAGTCAACATCAGAATTCTCTTCTGTGTAATCCTTCATGTTATTAAAATATTTCAGGTTCCTGTAAAAAACATGGCACTCTGATGGTAGAAATGACAGTAATGACAATAGATCATGGTATTTCTCCTTAGAGATTGGCTTTCTTGTTTTACTAATTACATTAAGGTTCACAGGCAGCTTTGGAAATTTTCTTGCATTCCTTTTCAGATTCATGTCCAGAAAGTTGACATTTGCGTCTAAAGATCTCTTCAAGTACAAGACACTTGTAACTGAACACATGTTGAAAGCAACAGAGGCTGCTTACTTGTGGTTACCTTTTGGAATATAAATGGTGAAATCTGAGAGGAAGTGTAAAGAGGTTTAAAATCCTTGAAGTCTTGTAATTCCATGTTACAACAATTGTACAGTATTTGGTTGAGCATTAATGAACCAACAGCTGCCAGTCCCAAGGCATCACAATAGAAAGTTCTGCATTATGACTGATTTGTGGATACTTGTGTAGAATTCAAAGAGAAAAGCACATGATCATGCACATATTCTTATTTTGAGCATAACAGTTGTCAGTCCAAATAGTAATTTCCTCCACATCTGAATTTGGAATGGTACAGCTAGCCCGTTTCCAAAGAGCTGAAGCTAATTCGTTGCCTCCTCGGCCCCCTTTGGACTCGTCCCACATCACGCAACAAGCAGAACTATCAGAGGAGTCAAATATTGTAAAATTAATTGCCCAGAGTTTTTGTTTGTAGAAACTAATGCTATTAGCCAAACGAGGAGTAGATAGATGCTTCTGAAGCTCAGCCGTTATTACTTTATGCTTTAGACTATCCTCTGCTATTTGTATATCCATGCTTTTCATATTATAACGTGTTTTAGATTCCAGAAGATGTGCATCATATGAACATTGTAAGTCGTCTCTTTCCTGCTGAGTCACATTGCGTTCCAGTTTGACTGTAAAAGAAGCACATGTGGTGGTCTGAAAGATAAATTAAATTTCTTATTAAAATCTGCATATAACCATTTTTTAGCCACATTGTGAGGTTCAGTGTTTTGTTCACAGAATTTCATATATAAAGCATACATTTTCTCAATATTTAGATGTGACACCAAGAACTTCCTTTCTGAACTTTCCCTGCTGTAGTGACTACTGTATGTTGGAAAAGAATCAATATGATTGCAGACGTTATCCATAATCACTTATGAAGTTTTGTTACTTGGAGTGTGTTTTTCTCTTTGATCAGGTTCTGCCAATCCCCCTGGCATTTCCTTCTTCAAGGCAGTAATAGCAAGTGTGTTAGAAATACAAAGTGTATTGAGAAACATGGCTTTATATACTCATACTAATCTCTTATACCGAAAATCTGTATTCGATTTAGAACCCAATCTACTCCTGCAACGTGCAACTGGTTTTGTTTCTATGCATGGACAAATAAATTGTCTTCTCATATCATTACTTTTTGTGTATCCCAGTATGACCGGAAGAATTCCGTCCTCTCTATTTCCGTAATTTTTTCATGGCAGTTTCATTCTTCCTCTTTTCTTCATGGATCCTCTAAATATTAGTTCCTAATTAGCGTCGACCTCTAAGATCTTATGCTACCATATTTTTCCTTCATTCCCATCTAGACAAACCTGCTCTCTTCACAAAGTTGCACGTTGTTCTAATTGTGTCTTCTTGGATTTTTTCTCTCTCTTCACCTGGTAGTCCTAGAGTGGAGAGTCTGATTCTACCCAGCGCCTCACATTCGAAAAGCATGTGTTCAGCTGATTCTTCTGCTTCATTGCATTTCGTACATATGTTGTCTCTTATCATCCAATTCTGTGTAGGTGTATTTTTCAGATGGCAGTTTCCTGTCAACATTCCTACTACCTATCTTATATTTTCTCTGCTGAGTTTCTACAGTTCTTTAGTATGCTTCTTGTTTAGTCCTTTTATTAGTTCCTCTGCAAGCCTGCATCCTGGAGTATTTTTCCAGTTTCCGTTTGTTTCTTTTGTACCCATTTTCCTATGTAATTTCGGGCTTGTCCATAGGAAATCCTGCATTCAGGTTCTGGGCCTACAAAATGTGTTTCTGCCCCTTTCCTGGCCAGTTTATGTGCCTTTTCGTTTCCTTCTATACCTACATGCTCTGGTACCTATATTATGTTGACAACGTTGTACTTTGAGAGCTTCAGGAGAAGTAAATGCCAATACCAGACAATTCTGGATATTATCCAGACTGCTTCTAGTGCCTTATTGGCCACTTGGCTGTCCGTAAAAATGAAAATTTTCTTATTCCTATAGTTCATTTTCAGATTTTCTTTAAGTTATGTGATAGCTATCACTTCCACTTTAAAGTACTGTAGTGTGTTTGCCCAAGCTCATCTGGATTGATCTCTCAGGTCTTTCCCCGTTGATCCCTCCTCCTGTGCCATCCCCAGTCTTTGAGCCATCAGTCCACCACACTATACCTTCTTTTTCAGTATTCCATTCGTTGATATCCCAGTCTTCTTTTTTATTATCTGGGTCTCAAACGGTTTTTCAAAGGTGTACTTTGGTATCATATGATCGAAGGCATGTGTAGAACTTCCTCTGTTATTACGCTGTTAATTTTAGTGTCCTAGATTGGGGCTTTGTGCATTCCAGCACTCTGATTGTGCCAGTCTATATGAACACATTCTAGCCTGTCCTTTTATGAAATTGCATAGTGATGGGAGGTCTAGTAAAGTATTCAAGGCTTCTGTCGGTGTAGTTCTCATAGCCCCAGTTATGGCTATGCATGCCGTTCTCTGTAGGCTATCCAATCTACTACTGACTTTTCCTTTGCTTACTTTCTGCCACCAGATGATTGCAGCATAGGCCATCAACGGTCTACTGATCATTGAGTATGTCCACATCACCATTGATGGTCTTAGGCCCCATGTCTTCCCGACAGCTCTTTTACATGCATATAGCAAGTTCTTGGCCCGGGTTATGTTCCTTTCTATATGTGTATTCCAGGTTAGATTTTTATCTAACACTACACCTAGGTGCAGTGCCAGTTCTTCCATATATATATCTTGCTCAAAGAGCTTCACTGATCTGGCAGTTTCATTACTCTGTCCTGTACAATCTTGCCTGTTCCGCTTTCGTAAGCTTTCCCTGCTGCGTAGCTTGCTTTATGCTTGTTTCGTAGCCACTGACTTGGATTTCTAACACACGTCTTTCCTTGCTGACGAATTACTGTTTTGTTTAAAACCTTTCTATTATTAATCGTAGCTTCACTGTCGGTTACACTACTCACAGCCCAAACAGGATTATCAAAAATATCAGTAGTGTGGTTGTTCAGATGAAGGGATAAACCATGATCAGAATCTTTTCCAGAACTCTCCTCAGGAGAAGGTATGTATTTTTTATCATTTTCAGAGTTATTGGGTTCGCTGCTGGTCCTACTTACTAGTAAGTCATCATTCAATAAATCTATAGGAGGCACTTGTTCCCTGACTTGTTGACTCTCAGAGGTGGAACACGAAGCCTGTCCTGATTTTGCAACCGTACTCTGATGTAACAAAGCACAAGACTGGTTAGTGGCATTAAATAAGCAACCTTGCTTTGTTCATCAGTAGATTCGGATGTTCTTGCAGAAGATGTAAGCTGTGCAACTGCAAGGAAGTATAAACATTGCAAGAGTACTGAACATGCATGTCTGCATATTTCATCACTTTTTTTTTGCTAGGGGCTTTACGTCGCACCGACACAGATAGGTCTTATGGCGACGATGGGATAGGAAAGGCCTAGGAGTTGGAAGGAAGCGGCCGTGGCCTTAATTAAGGTACAGCTTCAGCATTTGCCTGGTGTGAAAATTGGAAACCACGGAAAACCATTTTCAGGGCTGCCGACAGTGTATCAATCAATCAATCAATACTGATCTGCATTTAGGGCAGTCGCCCAGGTGGCAGATTCCCTATCTGTTGCTTTCCTAGCCTTTTCCGAAATGATTTCAAAGAATTTGGAAATTCATTGAACATCTCCCTTGGTAAGTTATTCCAATACCTAACTCCCCTTCCTATAAATGAATATTTGCCCCAGTTTGTCCTCTTGAATTCCAACTTTATCTTCATATTGTGATCTTTCCTACTTTTATAAACGCCATTCAAACCTATTCGTCTACTAATGTCATTCCACGCCATCTCTCCGCTGACAGCTCGGAACATACCTCTTAGTCGAGCAGATCTTCTTCTTTCTCTCAATTCTTCCCAACCCAAACATTGCAACATTTTTGTAACGCTACTCTTTTGTCGGAAATCACCCAGAACAAATCGAGCTGCTTTTCTTTGGATTTTTTCCAGTTCTTGAATCAGGTAATCCTGGTGAGGACAGCCATTTCTAACTCTATTTCTTTCCAGTCTGCACCTCCTTCTTAGTCTCTTTATTTCTCTATTATAATAAGGTGGGTCTTTACCATTCCTTACCACCCTTAACCCTTTACTGCATACTGTTGCCCTCAGGCAACATACATCTTTACTCCTGTGTAAATGGATACAGATTGTGGACGGAGGTAGTTAACTGTAAGTCATTTAAAGACATATACCAGTGATGCCTTGTTTTTTTTACATAACATAAGACAAAACAGCCCTACAACCAAAGGTACTCCTTCCACCCCGTCAGCATGCACGCGTACCAACCACCTACGGTCGTGCAAGTATACTTGCGCCCTGCAATACGTACCCATGGCCAGTAGGCAGTAATGTTCGGTCTTTGAATGTTAAAAGCTTAGCGTGAAATCGTGAAAAATCGTATATATACCCTGTTATGGCAATTCACATCACATACGAGTGTTAAGCTATTAGCCCCAGTTAAGAATTGCTGGTAAATCTAAAACACTGAACGTAAGTTGAACATTGAAGCTTGAAATTTTCTTCACCAAACGAAAACGAAAAATAATTCATGCAGTAAAGGGTTAAAGGTACAAACCTGTTTTCGCATTCCTCAACAATTTCTTTAAACCCATCCCAGAGTCTGTTTACATTTTTATTAACCGTTTTCCACCGATCATATTTACTTTTTAGAAACTGCCTCATACCTGCTTTATCAGCCATATGGTACTGCCTAACAGTCCTACTTTTAAGACCTTCCTTTCTATCGCATTTATTTTTAAATACCACAAAAACAGCTTCATGATCACTAATACCATCTGTTACTTCAGTTTCCCTATAGAGCTCATCTGGTTTTATCAGCACCACATCCAGGATATTTTTCCCCCTGGTTGGTTCCATCACTGTCTGAATCAGCTGTCCTTCCCATATTAACTTATTTGCCATTTGTTGGTCATGCTTCCTGTCGTTCGCATTTCCTTCCCAATTGACATCTGGCAAATTCAGATCTCCCGCTACAATCACATTTCTTTCCATGTCGTTTCCCACGATTCGAACCTACTATCTCCCGGATGCAAGCTCACAGCTGCGCGCCTCTACGCGCATGGCCAACTCGCCCGGTCATCATGTTATGGTTAAGGTTCTGTTCACCTCATGGCCAGTATAACTTTATTGCTTACCTTGCAAATTTTGATGATTTACATCCTCTACAATATTCAACGCTAATTGTAGTATCCTTTTCTCCTGGACAACATTTTCTCATCAATTAAATAGGCTATTTTTAAATTTTACTACAGAAAGTAACTCATTAAACACATTGCACACAATACTGCGGCTTTCTGTTTAACAGTCTTACATTACTCTGCCAACAACTGTCGCATTACCAGTGTTACACGATACTCAATGCTGTCAACAGTGTGGGCTGTGTGGAACAGTGTTACGTCCTTTTACTAAGTCAGGAGTTTACAGGTTTCAGTGCAGCGACTGTAACAGTTCATTATATAGGACAAACTGGCAGGAGCTTCAAGATTAGATACGCCAAACATTTCAATGCAATTAAATACACTAGGTTTTCCACAGTTGGTCAGCACATACAAGATTATGGACACAAATTTAATGGACTAGATCAAGATTTAGCAATATTAGACACGTTGAGCAAAGGCCCCCTACTAGATATCACGGAAGCCTGTTACATACATCTAGACCAATACTTCAATCCTAATCTCTACTTGAACGACATTTCCGAAAAGCCAAGAATTTTATTTGATTCTCTTATTTCAGTTCTCAACAGTGTTAAACTCCCTAAAAACAGCTTGTTTTTTCAGATTATACGTCATACGTTATCACGTTATCCTTCCCCCCACTCCCACCTGACTCCGCCCCCTCCATGTAAAGTTTAATCTTATACCAGTTGTATAGTATCATTTGAAGTAATTCCACATACTGTATATCAGTTGACTATATTTGTAAGTAGTACAGGAGATATTATAAGTAGAATTTTGTAAACAATATAAATTTATTAAGGATGAGCTGTGTGTTTAATAGAAAAAATTGTTAGCGTAAATTGTATAATATTGTATTATAGGACAATTTTCTTCTCTTGTTAATTTAATATTTAATGCTTGACAATAATGTGTTTTAGTGTACCATTTGCCTCTGAGGTAGATACCTCATTTGCAAATAAAGAGATTTTGATTTGATTTGATTTGATTTGATTTGATTTGATTTGATTTGATTTGATTTGATTTGATTTGATTTGATTTGATTTGATTTGATTTGATTTGATTTGATTTGATTTGATTTGATTTGATTTGATTTGATTTGATTTGATTTGATTTGATTTGATTTGATTTGATTTGATTCGATTCGATTTGATTTGATTCGATTTGAAGGCAGCAGACTGAGTACTGGCATGCCCCATCGGAACTGCGCTGTGCCAAAGGTCTCCTTATCCACCAAAACTGCCATTATGGACTTCACTTGTAACCCTGGTAAGGGGCCCTTACAAGGTGCTACCTACCGGACTAGAATTACTGTGCCACAATGTATGGCGTGTAGCTTCATCAGGACACCTAATCTCTTCTTTTGCACTCACTATACGACTCCCTGCCAGGTGGGTAATGGACCAGTGATCTCTGCCTGTTCTTCCATCATTTTTCTCTGAACATTCTGGGCTGGTTCACACCTCTACTCTCCACTGCTTCCTCTACATTGGTTATCCACTTTTTCCTTGGCTTCCTCCTGAGTCTTGTTCCATTCACCTTCCATTCCTTCACTGCTCTAGGGGTTCTTATTATTTTCATAATGCTGATGTGGCCAAACCAGATCAGTCTACTGGTCCCTATTCTGTTTTGTAGTTTCTCTATCCCCAGTCTTTCCCATAACTCTGTTCCTTATATGGACATTTTTTGTCTTTCCAAGCATGCTTCTAAGGAACTTCATTTCCGAAACCCTGGATTCTGCTTTCCTCTCTGGATGTTGAAGTCCACAATTCTGCCCCATACATCAGAATAGGGAGAAAAATAGTTCGTACACTAGTGTCCAAAAGTTAAGCATAATCACTAAACGAGACCATACCACCTGATAGGAATGTCAGACGGATTGCTGAACAAACGGAAGCTGAATAACACACCATACGTCACACAACTTGTCCAAATAAACAGTGCCAGAAAAGTTCTGATAGCTAAGGTACACCTTTGACAACAACTAACAAAACTTGGCAATGTCTTCCACAACAAAATATGCTGTTAATAGGGTGTATGGTTTTCACCTAACGGCCACACGTGCTTCACAGCGACGTGGCATGCTCACTATCAGATGGTCCAAGAGCTCTTGTGGCAGTCGATCCCATTCCTCGGAAATTGCTATGCAAAGGTCTTGGAGGGTCCTTGGTGGAGGCTGACGGGATGCAGTTCGCCTCCCCAATGCATCCCAGGAATGTTCTATAGGATTCAGATCCGCAGACCTCGCTGGCCAATCCATGCGATGAATGTCTTCCCCAGCCAGAAATTCATCCACCAGAGCAGCACGGTGCGGTCGGGCATTATCGTCCATTAAGAGAAAGTCTGGAAAAACCGCACCTCTGAAGAGTCGAACATGTGGTCTCAGTACCTCATCCCTGTATCTCAGAGCGTTAACAGTATTCCTTGGACCACCCGTGCAGATATGCATGTCCGTACGGCCATTCAACATGATCCCGCCCCACAACATGACGCCACCACCACCATACTGGTCCCGTTCCACGATGTTCCTGTGGTTGTATCGGCTACCCGGTTCTCTCCAGATTAATGTGCAACGCGAAATGTTCTGCAAACTGAAGTGGGATTCATCTGTGAAGAGCACATGCCTCCATTCATTCATTGTCCAGTTTCGATGTTGACGGCTCCACAGTAAACGGGCCCGTGTCTCTGCTGGAGTGAGCGGGACGCACACCGCTGGACGTCGAGCAAACAGCCCTGTTGTTCTGGGCCTCCGGTACACAGTTTGCCAGGAAACGGCAACCCCTGAGATGTAAAAAGTTTCAAACAAATTTATTAAAACCCACCAATCCAATACTTTACAATCTTTAAGTTTAAGATACAAATATTACATAGATGTTAAAATGGGACATGTTTCGCTTAAGCTTTGTAAGCATCTTTAGCCACACTTAATCTAAAGCTAAGTCAGGGTCCTGAACTGGTTTCCTCATTAAAGTATAATAAATGCTTTAATACAAGATAAACAGTCATAAAAATCTAGTCTTTGGAGAAAGCGATGTTTAAATGTAACTAAAATTCAACAATAAACTTGTCATAGTATTATATGTACATGGAATGAATACTAGTGTTTGTCTAAAAAAGTACAAGTTGGTCACTTGTAGAACGAGACATAGTCATAATGATCTGACATACAATTGGATTGTACAAATTATTTGATATTAATGAAACGTGGATTAATTGAAATATTGAAAAATAAATCTTCGAACGTTGTTGAATGAGAATCAGGTACGTAGTATTACAGTAGAGTTGTTGACTCCAAGTGGTTGCGTGATAAGTTCAAAAGGCGCTTGAAGCATCAGTACAGAAGTGTTGTGTCTCCTTCTAGAATAATCTTTGTAATGGATTGTAGTAGTGAGCTGTCTAATGTAGATTTTTAAACAAACACTAGTATTCATTCCATGTACATATAATACTATGACAAGTTTATTGTTGAATTTTAGTTACATTTAAGCATTGCTTTCTCCACAGACTAGATTCTTATGACTGTTTTACTTTGTATTAAAGCATGTATTATACTTTAATGAGGAACCCAGTTCAGGGCCTGACTTAGCTTTAGATTAAGTGTGGGTGAAGATGCTTACAAAGCTTAACCGAAACAGGTCCCATTTTAACATCTATGTAATATTTGTATCTCAAACTTAAAGATTATAAAGTATTGGATTGGTGGTTTTTAATAAATTTGTTTGAAACTTTTTACATTCTGTACTCCAATACGGCTATCATAATGAGACTCATAACATGTAATAGTAAAATAACCCCTGAGATGGCTGCAAGCTCTGCCAAAAATTGTCTTGCAGGTGCACTCCAATTTCGTCGGGCGGTTAAGGCCAGATATCGGTCCTGCTGTAGGGTGGTTACCCTTGGTCGACCTGGTACTGGCCTACAACTAACATCTCCTGTGTCTCGAAATCATCACCAAAGCCTGGAAATGACACTTTGTAGCACATTCAAGGATATGGCGACTTCGGTCTGTGTCTCGCCTGCTTCCAGGCGGCCGAGTATTCTACCCTGCAAAAACAGGGTCCAAATGGCAGCGTCATGCCATTATGTTGTCACGTTCACCACGAGGCTACACTCCGCACACTATAACAGGGCAAACACGACTGGGGGTATATGGGGCACAGGCACTGGCTGTGTTTACCTTGCGGTTATGCCGCTAATCAAAGCAGGGAACACTCCTTTCCTACACAGAGTGAACACGTAAGGTTGGTAGGTGCATATGTCGTGCGATTTGAGGTCTATTTCCTGTTGCCCTGCTTACTCATAACTTACGCTGTCGTAGGTGTAAAACCTTCAATTATGATGTTTGGTATACTTTGATTATATTTTATTAAATGCTAAATTATCATTTATAAAATGTTAAACATGACTAATACAGGGTTTCCCTGTAAATATGAATTATATATTTGTATAACCTCAAATACGTATTGTGTATAAATTTAACCTTAAAATCTATATAGTCGAAAGCGGTTGAAAACTCTATAATGTTTGTATATTAGATTTATTCTACCATAATTTGGTATATATGAAGGGTTCTGGAAACTTACTGTAAGGTTTATTATCCAGATAAATGTAGAGACATTAGGAGTGTTGGAGAAATTTCTGTGTGTATTGGTAAACAGTAAACGAAAGTTCGAGTACACATTCGACTAGCTGGTCAATCGAGGTTTTGAGTGTGTTCCATTAGAGTGTTGTAAGAACCCTTCCAGAAATCAATAATTCTAGACTGTTGATCAAACAGTATATATATCGAGGTGTGTCCGTCAGTGTTGGACTCAAAGGCAAGTGATGGACTGCGAGCGACTGTTGGGCTCCGAGGTGGAGTCGGAGAGTTCAAGACAGTTTTGTTGATATCTGTACTTGTCAGAATCGACTTCAGGGTACTCCGCTATTAAGTGTTGCAGTGTCACTTGCTAGTGTGTATAATTGTTGTGACTTCAGTGACAATAAAGTAATTTATATAAGGAAGTGAACGTGTTCTCGTGTGATATTTATTTCCGTCAAATAAAATCACATTTGAGAATGATAAATTGGCGACAGGACAGGACACTTCGAGACTCGACAATGAAGATCGACCAAATGACCGTAGCAATATTACGGAAAGCGCTGGCATATTTAATATTAAACATTTCATTATGGTCCGTATTGAATCGAGATTTACAATGCTTATTGAGGATAAAACGTTTCCACCTATTCCAGTACCATAATGTACACCATAATGTTTATAATAAATATGTGATGTCTTAATTGAATCACTATGTCAGTGTATTGAATAGGTGGAAACCTTTTATCTTCAATAAGCATTGTAAAGTGCTGGCATCCCGAGGTTTACCGACGGCTGAAAGCAAAGCGGACTTACAAGAGAGGCTGCACCAGGATTTGATAGACAAGGAAAGGGACCCAGGCAGTTTCGACTTCGAAGTCACCTCGGAGGAAGAAACCAACAACCAGGTAAGCATTATGTTCACACAACTAACTGCTTTGATTCAGGCCCAGTCTGAAAAAATCGAGGCCCTGTCTAGAAACATCGAGACCCAATCCGGAAAACTCGTGTGGAAAATCGAGGCCCAGTCTGAAAAAATTGAGGCCCTGTCTAGAAACATCGAGGCCCAATCCGAAAAACTTGAGTGGAAAATCGAGGCCCAGTCTCAAGAAATAAAGGACCAAATCAATTCTTTGGACAACGAAGTGTGCTCTCTCAAAACCGAGGTGATCAATGACGTTGTGCAGGACAGCAACGAAGCGGTCCGAAGTGATGCTTGTGGTTGTGGAGTCCGTAGTTCAAGGCCCAGTGGAACAAGCGAGTGCCCTGTGTGGAAGCACAACAGCTCTGGAGACACGGGTGAAGCCTACAAGCAGTGATGGCGGCTCCGGCGTCGTGAAGATGGCAACTCCACGGGACGACGGGATCATTGTAGCGATGGCAACGATACGGCCAGGGGGGCCCCCTCAAGGAGATAGAGAACCAATGGGGTCCGAACCACCAACCAACAAATGAGGGTGCCACCTGACCAGGACACTAGTCCAGGCACGAAACCATATGCAGGTAGGAACATTGAATTCGGCATCCCAGTAAAAGAGGAGACTCAACAGGGCCAAGTCCGTGACGTGCGAGCCTCTCCCGTGCATCACACTGGTGGACTATGAAGACGCGTGGGCCCCAAGAAAACACAAAGGTGCAAACAAGCGAATAGGGACACAGTCGGCCAGACCCAGCGAATCCCCCATGGAAAGGTGGTGTCCACCGATCAAACTATTTGGCTGCAAAATGTGTACTGCAACAGCACCAACGAGAGGCCAGTGTGATTGAGGTAGTCTATGTGTAATTAAATAGTGAGGACTAAAAGAGACGAAGATATAGGCATAGGCATAGAATCTCAAGGATAATTAACATAGACAAAACCGACACCTAGATATAATTTAAGACCTAGAGTAAGGAATGTACAGGATAGATATTGAAGGTTTTAGGGGGGATAATTGTCGTAGGTACGACATCGTAACTGTGTAAAACCTTCAATTATGTTTGGTATATTTTGGTTATAGTTTATTAAATGCTAAATTATCATTTATTAAATGTTAAATATGACTAATACAGGGTTTCCCTGTAAATATGTATTATATATTTGTATAACCTCAAATACGTATTGTGTATAAATTTAACCTCAAAATCTATATAGTCAAAAGTGGTTGAAAACTATAATGTTTGTATATTAGATTTATTCTACTATAATAAGGTATATATGAAGGGTACTGGAAACTTACTGTAAGGTTTATTATCCAGATAAATGTAGACATTAGGAGTGTTGGAGAAATTTCTGTGTGTATTGGTAAACAGTAAATGAAAGTTCGAGTACCCTTTCGACTAGCTGGTCAATCGATGTTTTGAGTGTGTTCCATTAGAGTATTGTAAGAACCCTTCCAGAAGTCGATAATTCTAGACCGTTGATCAAACAGTATATATATCGAGGTGTGTCAGTCAGTGTTGGACTCGAAGGCAAGTGATGGACTGCGAGCGACTGTTGGGCTCCGAGGTGGAGTCCATGAGTTCAGGAGGGTGTATGTTATACTGCGCGAGTCAGTGTTGATATCTGTACTTGTCAGAATCGACTTCAGGGTACTCCGCTATTAAGTGCTGTAGTGTCACTTGCTAGTGTGTATAATTGTGTGTTGTGACTTACAGTGACAACAAAGTAATTTATATAAGGGAGTGAACGTGTTCTCGTGTGATATTTATTTCCGTCAAATAAAATCTCATTTGAGAACAATAATGCTTAACATTTGGACACTAGTGTATATAACACCTCATTGCATAGTCGTAGGACCTTTCAATTCCATGCTAGATCCCTTATGCTCCGGTAAAACTTTCCAGCCATTTTCATCTTATTAACTAAATCATAGTCGTTTGATTTTGTATTGGTCCGTATTGACTATAATGTCTGCTACAATAAATTCACTGTTATATTTGAAATCAGCCTTGTCAATACTTAAATTTACTTAATTAATTATTTATTATCACAAAATACACCGTACATCTTTCGAGGACCTTAGTGTCCTCTTCTCAGTGATTTAGTCAAACTACCAAATATCTCATGGACCTATTTACTTTTAATTATCATTAAACACCAATCACATTCTTAACAAGTCCCCTTATATCCTGTACAACATGTTTAATTCTAAACATCTCTTGATATACCTAGTTGTTTACCAGCTCC
Organism: Anabrus simplex; assembly: GCF_040414725.1. Lineage (NCBI taxonomy): Eukaryota > Metazoa > Arthropoda > Insecta > Orthoptera > Tettigoniidae > Anabrus > Anabrus simplex. The sequence goes on from NC_090266.1 coordinate 55,208,645, forward strand.
TTATTTTTTTGAGATGGGCAACCCAAATAACATGTATAACCTAAAAATCTTTATAATTTAGTTTTATGAACACCAAATAACTTGAAAATTTTCTTTATGGTCGATAAGGCTCTCCACTACCTGTGTGTCATCACTGTAAATTGACCCAGGGACCTAGCAAAGGAAAAACTACTATGCACAATTCTGCACCAAATACAAAAGACCATTCTGCAAACGTGATTTATTGCGCCTTGAAATAAAACAGGTGCCCATAATGCAATCAAATTAATAGGTTATGCCACATGTTCTGTAATGCAAAGAACTTAAATGAACACTGTAAAACATCATTGAAGATTTTGACACGGATATTAACTTTCGAGGTGGAACGGCCATACTTAAGTACTAAACGTTTAGCAAGTATCATGTACTATCTGCGCATTTTTTAGTGATAGATTTACACCCTAGTGCTGAAGCGGTCGACTTTGGTAATCTTCGAGATTCGTATTGGCAACCTTTGAAACACAAACTAAGAATCGCTTATCATGGCTGTGCGCCATCTGGCGTACACTTTAAGTACTCGTACTGTTGTTGTTTACACAGCAAAGCCAAACTATAGAATTCATGCTAGAAACGCGTTTCACAACGGGAAATGTTATATAGTATTAAATATTGTGTGTGTGACACAGTTGTTTGCTTAAAATAATAAAGGTTTATAAAATTCATATCGATCGATCATATTATCGATTCAATTCAGATTTCATTTCCATTCAGTTGGCAGTATTAACGGAACCCTTCTTACTTCTCCAACGAGTACAAAAATCTATCACTAAAAAGGTGCGCGGATAGTATGCTGACTTTGTGGCCGAGTCACTTAAGGGCTGTAGCACAAAGTGTGTATTGGCAGTGTAGTGGTTTGAATCCAACATAAGGCATAATCAATATTTTTTCCTATTGATTTTAAGAGATGCGCTCTGGTTTGGTGCCTTTCCCTTAAGGATGGATGGGGAAAGGATTGGGAAGGAAATCAGCCTTGGTCTTTTACTAAGGTACCATCCCAGAATTTGCCTGGTTGTGAAAATGATCAAGGAAAATAAATCATTTTCAGGATGGCCAACATGGGATTCGAATTTACAACATCCCGAGTCCAACGCACACAAATAATAATCCACACCTACGAGGTCACATCACAGCACTTACTCATTTCCTCACGATGTATTCCTATGAAGAGTACGTCAAGTTGTTGCTAATTTATGGAGAAAGTACGGTCGAATTAATATGTATGCCACGTGCTCCGTAATGGTAAAAAGTTAAATGAACACTTCTTCTTGAGGCGCCTTCCCCTTGCGGAGGATGGCGGTCCACATAGCCAGCTCTGGACGTGATGTTGCAGCATGGAAAGCATCTTCTGAAGTGCAGTCGTGCCATCTTCGGATGTCCTTCAGCCATGAATTCTTCCTCCTGCCAACAGACCTTTTCCCCTGTATTTTACCTTCAATGATGAGTTGTAATAGGTGGTACTTCTCGCCTCTCATAATGTGCCCTAGATATTGGGTTTTTCTTTTTTTAACAGTAAGTAATAGTTCTTTTTGTTTCTTCATGCGATGAAGGACTTCGTCATTTGAAATTTTCAGCACCCATGGTATTCGGAGTAGGCGGCGATATAGATACATTTCAAAAGCATCAATTCTTTTTTCTAAATTTTGGTCAAGGGTCCAGCTTTCATATCCAAAGAGAAAAATGGAGAATACATAGCACCGAATCATTCGCATTCTCAATTGCACACTTAGGTCCGATTTTGTAAAGAGCTGTTTCATGCTAAAAAAATTGCCTCCTGGTATGTTCTATTCTAGATTTTATCTCTCTCTTGGAATCACATTCCTCATCTAGCACAGTACCCAAGTATTTGAAGGAGGATACTTGTTCAATCTTACTGCCGTTTATTGACAGGGTTGCTGGAAATTTTCTTTTAGAGAAGACAACAACTTTGGTCTTGGAAGCGTTGACAAACAAGCCAAGCTCTTCACTGCTCTGGACTAATTTGTCTATCGTGCGTTGGAGCATGAAGACTTTGACATAGATATTAACTTTCGAAGTCGAACGGCCATACTTAAGTAATAATCCTTCAGCGAGCATCGTGATGTTGTATTTGTGGCTGAGTCGGTTAAAGGCCGTTGACACAAGGTGTCTGAATACCAGTATTGTAGTGGTTCGATTCCAACCTTATGCATGTTTTTTATTTGTTTATGCACACCAGGTTACATCACAGCACGTATTCATTCACTCACGATGCATTCCAGTGACGAGTACGTTGACCATGTTGCTCATTTATGGGGAAACAAGGCAGAACGCAGTCCAGTCGCAAGGTCTCTATCACAAACGTTTTCCTGAGAGAAGACCACCATCTACCAATACATTCCGAAACCTTGAACGAAGATTGCGGTCAACTGCGATGCTTGGAAGGGTAACTTCCATTAGAGATGCTCCTAGAACGTCTGGTCCAAATGAAGAGGCTGGTTTGGACGCTGTTCATAGTAACCCTCATATTAGTACTTGGACACTTGCACAACAGACTCATGCGTATACTGCATAAGAATGAATTTCACCCATACCATCTACAGTTACGCCAGCAGCTCCATGGATGTGATTTCGATGCTAGAAGAACATTTTACATGCAGTATATGGAAAAGAAACAACCGATTAGCTTTTAAGTTTAGGTTAAGTTTTTTTATAATCACGACTTAAACCTCAAGGTTATTCATACTTACGTACCGCAATTTAAACGATAAATCGTAACTTATATGCCCCATTAGACATATCCAGGTATGCCAATCAAAGATGGGAACTTCCTTCAGATATTGTAATGTAATCTATGCAAAACATCAACATTAGCCAGCTGATGATGGCCAAATAGGCCAAAACCGGTACTGTAAGAACCACAAGTATAATAAATTGTATTGATCAGGTGGAATCCTTTCTTTTCCATATATGTGTAATCTGTCAATACGGACATGAAGCTCATAAATAATGATGAGAGTAACATTTTTTCAATGGGCATTACGCAGGGTGACCAGCCTTTATGTCAAGAGTCCTGTTTTCAGACGTATCACAATTCCACAACAATGGCACCGTGAATCAGCATATTATACACTATTGGAGCGCGGAGAATCTCCATTGGGTAAGACGAGGCCCATTTCAAGTGCAGTGGGGAGTAAATGTCTGGTGTGGGATCTTGGGTGACTTATCTCATCGGAACATATTTCTTCAACGGACATCTAACGGGAGCGTGCTACCTTCATTTCCTTCAAAATGAACTCGCACAGTTGCTGGAGAATATGCCACTGCGTGAACGATTATCAATGTCTTTTCAACAGGATGGGGCTTCACCTCGCGGATCAATTGTCGTCCGGAACCATCTTCATGCTTCATATCCAAATGAATGGATAAGAGGCAGACCCATTCACTGGCCCACCAGATCACACGATCTAACACCATTTGACTCCTTCCTGTGGGGTCAATTAAAACAGGTAGTGTATGCACAGGAGCCTGAAGATCCTGGTCACCTTCGGCACCTGAGGCATGCCAAGCTGTTACACCTGACATGTTACAACATGAAAGAATGTCTTTAAAACATCATGCTGAAATCTGCATAAACCAAGGTGGTCAACATTTCGAACACTTGTTATACTGAATATGCAGGGTGCCCTATTTCCTACCTATAGACCATCATTTAAATCTAAGAATTTCATTTTTGTCCGTATTGAACTGAGAATGGAAGATAGGAAACTTAAAGGGGTCCACCTTTTCAATACAAAAATGTTATAGTTTATTTACAACATATATTTACACTTGGAACTAGTTTCGACGCTGTTTGGCGTCATCTTCAGCCAAAATGTGGGAAATAGGTTAGCATGTAGACATTTATATTACACAAGGCGTTACATTAAACAATACATATCTTACGAGGAGATAAAAACAAATAAATTAAATATTCTAAACAAAGGTTCTTTCCTAGACGTCACTGAAAACCTCTGTATTCATTTAGACCAATATTTCAATCCCAACCTAAACTTAAATGATATCTCAGAGAAACCAAAGATCCTATTCGACTTTCTCATTGAATTTTTCAAAAACATGAATATCCCGAAAAACAGATCTGTCTTTCACATTATGCATAATACTTTGTCACGCCACACACTTTCACCACATCACCCTCCATATTTCCCCTCCTTCCAATCCTCCTCCCCTACCGCTCCTCCCCTCTCCCCTCCTAATCCAACAATGGCCGCTCCCCAGACCTAAACTATCCAACACGCTCTGTTCCTCTTCATCTCGCGCCATAGCTTTACCGCCTTATATCCCGCAATAAACATCATAGAAACCTGCCCCCACCCTACACGTAACGCTGCAACAATACACCACAAATACTGGCACATTCAACCTCCAAACTCTCAGAAAACGTACTCCTTAATACCAATTTTATATTCTTGTCGAGCTGAATACCGGACCTGTGAAGATTACAAGATTATTTTGTGCATCTACAGAATGGTGGTGTTAATGAAGCTATGTAATATAGAGAGAGACTTCCAAAAGGTGGTTAAATGAAGAAGTTATATCATGTTCAAGATCATGCTTTCACGTCTCTGCACAGTATTTAAAATACAATTTACCGTTGGTCTTTATAGCTATTGTTGAGAGTGAAGGAGAATTTCCTGTTGTTTATGTTTATCAGGAACTCAAGGAAGACTTCATTAGTTAGTCGGAACATAGAAAAAATGATGAACTCTTCTCAGAAGAACTCTTAACGTTTCACCTTACTTTTTCCTGCCTGCTGGCTCTTCAGAAGTGTGTGCGCGTGCGTTTTGCATTCAGTAATCATTCAAAGCAAATATTTTCGCACTGCAAGATGTGTGGTTAAGGTTATTTTTAATATGTATAACTTTTGCTTTCTCAACGATTCATTTGTTTCTATATTCGTCCCTGCTTTTATCTCCTCGTAAGATGTGTATTGTTTAATGTAACACCTTGTGTAAAAATTGGGTTAAATGAAGAAGTTATATCATGTTCAAGATCATGCTTTCACGTCTCTGCACAATATTTAAAATGCATTTTACCGTTGGTCTTTATAGCTATTGTTGAGAGTGAAGGAGAATTTCCTGTTGTGTATGTTTATCAGGAACTCAAGGGAGACTTCATTAGTTAGCCGGGACATGGAAAAAATGATGAACTCTTCTCAGAAGAACTCTTAAGGTTTCACTTTACTTTTTCCTGCCTGCTGGCTCTTCAGAAATGTGTGCGCGTGCGTTTTGTATTCAGGAATCATTCAAGGCGAATATCTTCGCACTGCAAGATGTGTGGTTAAGGTTATTTTTAATATTTATAACGTTTGCTTTCTCGACGATTCATTTGTTTCTATATTCGTCCCTGTTTTTATCTCCTCGTAAGATGTGTATTGTTTAATGTAACGCCTTGTGTAATATAAATGTCTACATGCTAGCCTATTTCCCACATTTTGGCTGAAGATGACGCCAAACAGTGTCGAAACTAGTTCCAAGTGTAAATATATGTTGTAAATAAACTATAAAATTTTTGTATTGAAAAGGTGGACCCCTTTAAGTTTCCTACCTTCCATTCTATAGACCATCATGTCGTAGTCCAACCTGGCTACGTAACGTCGGATAAAAACGGTCCTTTTCGGGACCGAATAAAAATTCACTCTTTGGAACAGGATGACGTGTTCATATTACAGTCACTGTAAACAGCATTAATCGAAGAAAAAAGTGTACCAGCCTGTGAATCGAATCTACTACCAGACAGCTTGGCTGGTACAATAGCAGTGATGCGTGATTTAGCCACCTTAAGTACAGCGAGCCGTGGTGCATAACTAGCACGTTGTAGTCCTTATAGACACTTCCTGTCCAAACATAAGATGGTGTTATTCGCAGCTGTGATCGTTTTACACATTCATGATAGTTTAAATAGTAGAAATAAGACTGCCGCTAATGGTTTCTATCACACTGGTGAGCATTATATAAACGGTATAGTTGTACTAAGGCCAACTAAGTTATACTAAGGCCATAAAAGAGTAGGTACTAATGTTTTTCGGATGACTATGATATATGAGTTAGTTTGGTTACCTACCTCCGACAAAAATAAGGGGCTGGTAAACCATCCGGTATAATGTGTGTCATAAATAAACTCAAAACTACGGTCTTCTCTTTACAAGCTTATTAAAATGTCAGCCTTGTGTATTACCTACAAATAATCAATTTAATAAAATCAGCATCTCTTAAAAATTACTGAAATTTTCCAACTCAGAGTTTGTGTGTGCTAAATGTTGCGGCTACTTCCGTACATAACCACCTGTCCTCAAACGCTCCTTATGAGTGGTAGTTTTTCACTCCACAATAAACTATAAAAATGTAAAGCATGTCTTAAAATCCAGTCCTAATAGAATATTCCAATTTAATCTGAGAAAAATTCCAATTGACTTACTGAATATTCTGTTGTAACTTACACACATAAATATAATTGGCCTTGAACTTAGTTTGGGGCAGCATGCTAGCAAATTCAGCATCAGTACCAGGATCTCCTCCATTTGCGTTATGGAGAATGATTGTTTTGACTCCCAAATGGGAAACCTAAACAAGAATATTAGCATCTTTACCCTATACTGCAGGATTATGACAGGAATATTTATATATACACTTGTCAGACTCTCTGTCAGTTGCTCTATTTGAAAGGTTATGCTGTTGTAAACATCTGGATCCAATATAGAATAGATTGTAAAATTCTTGATGAACACTCTATGCCCCTAACGAAGTTCCAGGCAGACATTGCTGCTGGCCTTGTTCTTGCAGGGAAGCATGAACAAGGTCAACTAAGTGCTGAAGATATGTCTAAGGTGAAAAGGATAGCAGCCACAACGGTCGTCCCCATGTAGGACTGCCAAACGGACAAAGCTGATCACTGGGCTCTATGGATGGAAACACATGGAAGATGCAAAATTTCTGTGAAGTTGATATAATTTGTGTTTTGTGAAAAATGTGAAGTATACCTGTGCTTTAATAAGGACAGGAATTGTTTTAAAAGATTCTATGCATAAAAATATGTCATCTAGGTTTATTCTGTACTATTTCTTGCAATGTATTTCAGCAGAAATTATAAAGACCATTGTTTCTGGTTGTACCACTAAATGCCCAATGTTACACATATGAAACATGCTGTGAAAAAGGGCATAAATTGTGACGTTTTCAAATATATGTAGTATCTTTATAGAACAATCACATAAATAAAATTCTGAATGATTTTTTTTCTATGGAGACCTATCCCAGGCACTAGAGGCTTTTATAACTGTTGGGATCTTTAGTCTGTCAAAACTTCTATTTTTAATTTTTTTTTTCATTTTCACGTATATGTTGTCATATGTTTTCTTTATCAGGTAATTTTTAAATTTTTATTTAATCATAAATTAATTTCAACAGAGTGAAGAACCAGAAAGTTATAGAACAAAACAGATATTCATTGCAAAGCTGCCACTACATCACTTTCCCTGTTCAGGCATGGTCATAGTACCTACAAAGTTATTTGCAAATACAAGCTTTGTATTTGCTGTCTTATGGCCTGTGGTAGTATTCAAACAATGCAGTACTTGAGTAGTGCAGTATTTTGAGCAGTCGCACATTAAAAGTTGCTATGTGTGATTGCAGCTTACGAAGAAATAAATCATGGTAAGCATATATGTACTGTACTAACACTTGTTGAATTTTCTTTCAAGTTCTAAGATACAAGACTGCAAGTTCTGGCAAAAGCTGAACTGCTTATTACACATCCACTGAACTGATTATTTGGTGCCTTCCAGTGAATGTTCTGCATGGACTATGAGCAACAGAGATGAAATAATACAGTCTTGCCTGACCCCTAGAACAACTTTGAACCAATAGCTCCTTTTACTATCAACTCTCACTCCAACATGAAGCTAAACATCAATGCCTTTGATTGTTATTAATGGCATATATTTGATTCCATAATCTCTCAACTGAGCCGATATATTTTTCCTTGGAATTCTGTCAAACACTTTACCTAGATCTACTAAATGTAAGCATAATTGTATATTCATCTTGTAATATTTCTCAAGAAGTTGATACATATTTAAAAATGTAAAATACATACATTTGTTCAAACTGTATGTCAGTTAAATTGCTGAATGTTTTGACATCAATTTTTGACTGTTTGCTGATGATTTGAAATTATTTAAAGCTGTTTATTCTGTTGATGACATCTGCAGCCTTTGAATTGTAATTTATCAACTTGGGTAGTGGTGTCAGCAAAATGATATGAAAGTCAACACAGCCAAAACTAAAATGGTTACCTGTCATAGGAAGATTGATCATATTCTTTCTGCCTACACTCTTGATGGAGTATTTATTGAAAAATGCATCTACATTAAAGATCTTGGAATTCGTTTTGACTCTTCATTGGACCTGGAAGACATATTGCATCATTATATAATAAAGCCTCTCAGTGATTGGTTTTATACTCAGCTCTGCAAAATGCAGCCTGAGCAATAGTGCTTTAATTATTTTGTATATGTCTCTCATTTGCCAAACTCTAGAATATGGCTCGGTTGTTTGATGCACTTAACAGCAAAGTCAAGTTATCAGATTCAGTCCATTCAGCAATGGTTTGTCAGAATTCTTCAATTCTATTTATAACTATGTTCTCAGTGTGAAGTAAATTTTGGCCTTCAACAGTTGTCTGAGAGGAGAATAACCATATACCATATACCATATATATATATATACAAGGTGGCTCCCGAACGCCGTATTTCCTACTTATAAATGTCCCACACGCACAAATGATGAATGGGATGTCTACCACCTGATTTTCACAGGGAAACTACTGCCAGCAGGCAGGTTATGTCAGAATATGAAGAGATAAGAACCGGACTGTCGCTAGCAGCATGTTACTGAACGCTACCGGTCTAATGCACCCCTTTCATTAGTAAACCTCATTTTCCACCGCATAGTTCTAGGCTGATGTATGGTACAGCCACGCTATATTTGTTGTCTATATCGGCAACGGCTAATGTTCAGATGTTTATTCCCATAGGGAATTCAAAATATTTGTGTCGAATGCGTAAATTTATAATACCAATATAATGGTCCGTTATTGGACATTATAAATTTTCCAGCTGACTCATTCTTGGTTGCCTGTGTTTTGCCCTCGTGTGCTAAGTTAGGCTCATCAGTTGGGACTTAGCACACCACCCAAGACGCAAGGCTAGTGCATACCGTGGAGGCCACTGCATAGGCTACTTGAAGCCACCAACAGTGCCAATGCGCTAAGAGAGCTATGTCTCATTTCCAAAAATTGATGCCTGCCTGGCCATCAGATGTTGATTCCCATAGGGAATTTAAAATATTTGTCCCGAATGAGTAAATTTATTTTACCAATATAATGGTCCGTTATTGGACATTATAAATTTTCCAGCTGACTCATTCTTGGTTGCCTGCGTTTCGCCCTCGTGTGCTAAGTTAGGCTCATCAGTTGGGACTTAGCACACCACCCAAGAATGAGTCAGCTGGAAAATTTATAATGTCCAATAACGGACCATTATATTGGTATTATAAATTTCCTCATTCGGGACAAATATTTTAAATTCCCTACGGGAATCAACATCTGTATTATCTGATGGCCAGGCAGGCAACAATTTTTGGAAATGAGACATAGCTCTCATAGTGCATTGGCACTGCTGGTGGCTTCAAGTAGCCTATGCAGTGGCCTCCACAGTATGCACTAGCCTTGCATCTTGGGTGGTGTGCTAAGTCCCAACTGATGAGCCTAACTTAGCACACGAGGGTGAAACGCAGGCAACCAAGAATGAGTCAGCTGGAAAATTTATAATGTCCAATAATGGACCATTATATTGGTATTATAATGGCTAGTGTGTTCAGCAGCGACGAATACACAGACATTATGTTAATTACGTTAATCTGGACAACCTGGTCGGAATGCAGCCGAAGTTCCAAACAGATGTATGCCATCTACGCACGTATTTCGCCGAACAATATTAGTTTCATTAGTCATAATGAAACTGTAGTATGGCACATGTACATTGTAAAGTTGTGTCCAATCAATCCATTAATCTCATATTTTACGAAGTGAGATCGCGGTCTCAGTATTTTTGTTGAAGGAGCTGTGAGAAGTTAACTAATAACTGCCGCTGTGCAGATTTTGTCAGCTCGTATACCGATGGTTAAATGGGAACATTCTTACGTGTTGGTTGTAGTTTTGAATGTGGATTGACTATTGATGAAGTATAGTGCAGAATGTTCTCGGTTTTTGCGGTATGAACTAGTTGCCTGTATGGTCTCGGAACGAGTGAGGTTTGAATGGCCAATCTACATGTGCCATACAACAGTTTCATTACGACTTTTCAACGAGAGAGGTTTTATGTTATCTTGAGTGGCTATTGGATTCTATTAACCATTTGCTCTACATTTAAAATCAGGTTGCTTCCAGCCGAATTTCACGAACCTTGATACGGCAACTTTAGCCATAGACTTTCTTATTATTTATTTGGTCAAGGCCTAGTTTGTTCAGTTTTATAAGATCATTTTAAGATTGCTGATGTAATTATCGTACCAACTCCCATTCCTTCGCAAACATTTTAAACGATATTTTAATTGTCAATTGTCATTTAAGAACTCATGATTGCACATATTGTATAATATTCATTCTAATTTTTATTCTCATTTTATATTTTTTTCTTATATCGACGATCAGGATCCTGATTTTTCTCTTTAGCATGAGTGTAAAAAGGCTGATGATGCCCTTTTAAAGGGCGAAACATGTCCCTTTAGACCTTAGTTTAATAGGATGTAAGTCCTAACTTTGCAAATACCATTTGTATTGAATAGGTTGACTAATAAAATTTTAATAATCTTAAATTGATTTACATTTTCAATACGTACCAAATATGAATTTTTAACATGTAAAATTGGCTTTACGTCGCACCGACACAGATAGGACTTATGGCGACGATGAGACAGGAAAGTGCTACACGTGGAAAGAAAGCAGTCATGGCCTGAATTAAGGTACAGCCCCAGCACTTGCCTGGTGTGAAAAATGGCAAACGAGGGAAAAACCATCTTCAGGGCTGATGTAGATGTTGATTCTCATAGGGAACCTGAAATATTTGTCCCGAATGAGTAAATTTATAATACCAATATAAATGATCCGTTATTGGACATTATAAATTTTCCAGCTAACTCATTCCTGGTTGCCAGTATTTTTGCCCCCGTGTGTTAAGTTGGGCACTGCATTGGCACTGCGAGTGGCTCCAAGTAGCCTACACAGTGTCCTCCACGGTATGCATTAGCCATGCGTCTTGGTGGGTGTGCTAGGTACCAACCGATAAGCCCAAATTAGCACATAGGGGCGAAACGCTGGCAACCAGGAATGAGTTGGCTGGAAAATTTAAACTGTCCAATAACGTACCATTTATATTGGTATTATAAATTTACTCATTCAGGACAAATATTTCTGGTTCCCTGTGGGAATCAACATCTATATCATCTGATGGCCAAGCAAGCACCAATTTTTGGTAATGAGACAAAGTCTCTCATTGTGCATTGGCACTGCTGGTGTCTCCAAGTAGCCTATACAGTGGCCTCCACAGTATACACTAGCCATTCGTCTTGGTGGGTGTGCTAGGTACCAACTAATGAGCCCAACTTAGCACACGGGGGCGAAACGCTGGCAACCAGGAATGAGTTCGCTGGAAATTTTATAATGTCCAATAACGGACCATTTATATTGGTATTATCTTCAAGGCTGCCGACAGTGGGATTCAAAACCACTATCTCCCAGGTGCAAGCTCACAGCTGTGCACCCCTAACCCCACTGCCAGCTTACCCGGTACAATTAAATGACAGTACAGCATGATTATGCAATTAAAAATCATTTAGAATTTGAATACACACTAAGAAACTAACAGACACTAAAGAGACTGCCAGACTGACGAATGCGCACGGCAAGCGTGTGAATTATAACTCAGTGTCCACAACCTTGGCAAAAAAATATGTACCCCTACTACCCTTTCCCACAGCACATGCAAAGTCTCCACTACTTGCTGTAGCACTATGCAAATTGGTTAGCCGCGACAAATGGTATTTTGTGCGTATTTCCGTCAATAATTAAGCTAATAATTAAAGAAAGGAAACAATTAGCAGATAAGACAACAAGGCTTGTACAAATAGCTGTTTTTTTAACCGGGCGAGTTGGCCGTGCGCGTAGAGGCGCGCGGCTGTGAGCTTGCATCCGGGAGATAATAGGTTCGAATCCCACTATCGGCAGCCCTGAAGATGGTTTTCCGTGGTTTCCCATTTTCACACCAGGCAAATGCTGGGGCTGTACCTTAATTAAGGCCACGGCCGCTTCCTTCCAACTCCTAGGCCTTTCCTATCCCATCGTCGCCAAAAGACCTATCTGTGTCGGTGCGACGTAAAGCCCCTAGCAAAAAGCAAATAGCTTTTTTTTAATAATTCCTGGTTCCAGCTGGCTAAAGTGGAATAAATATGTAATGTTTATTCCACAAAGTGGAGGGGGGGACTGTCCCTCCTCACCCCACCCCCTAATCGCCGCTACTCTGTGTAAATACGCCAAAGTTTCAGAAAAGACAATTTAATAATGTATTAATGTATACAGGTGCAGACATTCTACCCTAAAGAACTTGTTTTTATGAAACAAAAACTATAGGGCCTACATATTATTATAGCTTCAAAGGTGAGAAAATTAAAATGTCACACTTGGATCTACCAGAACACTTCCTTCTACAACTACTCATAATAGATATGCTCAAAAACATGTCCCTGATGGTGCAGGCAGTACTGAACACGTCTTACAGTGTCTGCATGGACACGTCTCACGTTTCAGGTGTCACTGCAGCACAGGCCTCGCGAATTCGTTGTTTTAATAGTTCAGCATTTTCTGGCTCAGTTTGGTATACTTTCGATTTGATATATCACCATAGAAAAAAAGTCCAGAGGGGTGAGATTAGCCGATCGTGGTGGACCCTGGCAGTGGCCACAACGACCTATCCACCGTTCAGGATATCATGCATTAGTGAGGTGGTGCACGATCGTTTTCAATTACCAAAGCATTGCAAATGATAACAGATATTCAAATTCGGGAATATATAAACACAAGTGTTCAAATTTTGCCAATTCATACATTGGGCAAACAGGACGGAATTTCTTAGTAAGATACCAGGAACATATTAATGCTGAGAAACATAGGAAATACTCGGCCATGAGTCTACATATGACTGGTTATAAACACAATTTTACAACATTAGAAAAAGACTTGACCATTCTACAAATGTTAAACAGAGGTAAATTAATGAATATTTTGGGAAATATTTAAATTGAAATAGATCAGAAACAAAACCCTGGCCAGAATATTAATGAAATAACAGAGAATATCAATATATTGTTAGAAGAGGTTACCAAATTGGATTTATTTAGGAAAACCATCAAAAAGGATCCGGAAAAACATCCAACGCTTCCTCTCCGGTAGCTCCACCCTATACAGCATTCCCCCTACTTCTCCTTCCACTTCCGCTCGCCTACCACAAGCTCCTCACACACATACAAACTTAGTCAGTTGATGACAAGGTGTAAGGGAAGACGATAAACACAACATGACCGACTATGAGGTAAACAATTTCATATGCCCTTATACACCGCACCAATATACATTTTTACAAGGTTTTCTCCTTTAAAATACCACCCTTCTTACTTAATTTTTTTCTTGTTTCAGACTTATTTCAAAAGTCTAACTTTAAATTCAACTTCAACTACGGTTGTTTTCAAGAGTTCCCCAACAATCATATTTTAAGCAAATCTTTTATATTCTTAATTTTATCTTCAAGATTCAACAAGTACATACCGGTACCTCTCCAGCCTAAAATGAAGACCCTTTATGCCGATTTTATTCGTTAACGTGGACATTGACTTGGAAAATTTTAACCCCACATGAATTAACATTTTATTTCATCATCATTATCATAATCATCACAAGTGTTTTATTCGTCTTGTCAATCTTTGTTAAATTTTTTAACTGAAGATGTTCTAGAAATGGAACGAAACATGTTCCATTTAGTATTATACCCAGAGATTAAGCTGGATTGTGTTATGTAAATAATAAACTAGCTATAAGAAATTGACAAGTATTGGAAGGTGGGAATCTCCTTGTAACATAAACTTAATTAAACATTTGAACGTTTGTAACAATGATGGTTTGTATATTATTATTTTTATTATTATTATTATTATTATTATTATTAGTAGTAGTAGTAGTACTGGCATTATTATTATTAGTATTATTTTATCATCAGAGTAAGGTGAAGTCCAACTTACCGTGTAAAGGATTGCGTTCTAAGTGTTGCAGTACATTCTGCACAACGCCAGCATTGTCGCAGAGGGGTCTGTCCCTGCTCCTATATACCTTGAACAATCCATTAGTTCTTAACTGCAGCTCTGTTTGGCAAAATACATGTATAGAAGGCAGACGTCTGTTTGGAAACTGCTGTGCATACTGTCTGCGAGCTTCGGCAGCATTTCGACCAGATTCTCCGTAGATCAAAATGATGTCTGTGTATTCGTCGCTGCTGAACACACTAGCCATTGCCAAAATGCAGACAGCAAATATAGTGCGGCTGTACCATGCACCAGCCTAGAACTATGCGGTGGAAAACTAATGCAAGGGGTGCATTAGACCTGCAGCACTGAGTAACATGCTGCGAGCGTCAGTCCGTTCTAATCTCTTCATATTCTGACATAACCTGCCCGCTGGCAGTAGTGCCCCTGTGAAAAGCAGTTGGTAGACATCCCATTCATCATTTACGCATGCGGAATATTTATAAGTAGAAAGTACAGCGTTCGGGAGCCACCTGGTATATAAAATAACTTGTCCTGACTGACTGACTGACTGACTGATTGATTCATCATCGCCGAGCCAAAACTACTGGACATAAAGAAATAAAATTTTGGGGACACATTCATATTACAATGTAGGTACTCAATAAGGGAGGAATTTTTGATATTCTGTCGCTAAGGGTTGGTGAATTTTAAAAATTAGTGTATCTATAGGTCGAAAACTGAACAGTTTAAAGGCATGAAAATTGGTATTTGGAATCTCCTTTAAAAATAAAGAAACACATTTTTTTTGGAAAATCCTGTTCAGAGGGGTGAAAAAGCGGTTGAATACCTTTTATGTGGATACTTATATCTCAAAAACTGAAGATGTTACAGACATTAAATTTGGTATATGGAATCACCTTTAAAAATAAAGAAACACATATTATTTTGTTTTTGGAAAATCTACTTAACACATTCACGCCCATCATCTGAGCTGGCTATTTAAAGGGCTGGCCCAGCTATTCCAGCTGTTAGTGGCAGAGCAAACAACAACAAATTCTTTTCACAATAAGTTCTAAACTAAACAAGATATGGAAACAAAGTTTTTCACATACCTTAATGAAGTCCTCTATTATCTCTGTAGGGTGTCGTAGGTAATGTCACACTTTCCTGGGTGAATGGGAACACTACACTTTACACATAAATAGCGTGTTTCACTAATAATTTTATTTTTGAAGTACACTTTGCACCTTCTTGAGGGGAACTTGACTTTATTTGATGGTGGAAACTTCAAGAGAACATGCTCTTTTCTCTTCCCATTTAACCTAAAAGGTGGATCCTTGGCCGGTGCCCTTTTTGGCGGCAAAATCACAGGAAGTTGACTTGGAGCTAATGTAGATGGAGCTGAGATGTCGGAGAGAGGTGACTGTACTTGTATGTCGGGTTCACTTTTTTCCTGGAGCAAGTTCCTAACTACTGTCTGCATGAAATTCATAAATGTTTTTGATTTTTGAGGATTTGAGTTCTGGAAGAGCCGAAATGCATTAAAAAGTGAGCAGTACAGTAAATTCAAAAAAACCTTTTTTGGCCAATTTATAGTTTTCCTCATGAAAGGATAGAGTGCCAAGTACTGGTCAACACCATGAATGTGTTGATTATTGTTGGTCACAGACTCTGGTTTCATTTGTATTTTTCCAGATTTGTTTGTTTCGACCATTTCTGCCAAGTGGATGGTAGTTACCATAGTAATAACCTTTTTGTCCCTCCAAAAAACAAGCATTCATCCTCGTCCCTCCTGAAAATCATTTCACCCCGTTTGAGAATTGCCTGGTGTCCCTTTAGATCTTTTGGTACATCCCTATTTGACCGTATTGTTCCACATACGGCAGTGTTCTGTTCCCGTAATTGTTTCGCGAGTCCAACGCCATTGTAATAATTGTCCATATTGTTCCCGTCAAATTTGGCCTATAATGAACATTTTGTAGTGCAGTCAACTAACAGGCTATTATTTATTTCGTACGGGCGAGGCATTTCCGTTCCTGGGTTACAGAGACGTGTTCACATGTTGGGAACCAGTTTTAGCCAGCCAGGGGAGAAGTCTTGATTCCCCGAGCGAGCGATCAGCTGAGGCCTCGTGACCCAGTGCGGGCTCTCAAGGCCGCTGCGAGATGAAACACGCATGACAAGTGCCTACAAATGAGAGCACTTTCCAGCATTCTAATAACCTATCAGGGGCTAGACGGCAGCCAATTATAAGACGACGTGGAGCCACACCTACCTCGGGAAGTTGATAAATACCTTAGTTTTGCAAAGAAATACTCTCTTGCTACTTCGCTCTTGCTACTTCGTTCTTGCTACTTTGCTCTTGCTATCTTGCGATCTTGTTCTCCTGCTGAATGACGGAATTGACGCTCTCCATTATTCTACAGAAAATTTTAACATGTGCATTCTGTGGTTGGACTTGAAATATTATCCTTTCACGTACAATAACCTATGATTCTGACGAACTTCACAGGCTAAGTTAAGTGTCGTTCATCATCTAAACTCAGCGTATTTGTGTGTGAATATTTCCTAAAGACTTGTGTTAGTTTCAGCTTATACCGCATAAGAAGAAGGAAGAGGATTACCACGTGGCTACTGCAGTACCTCAAGATGCTTCCGCAAATTGAAGAGGACCCCTACAAAATTCCTGCATTGAACTTAGCTGCTGCCATGGTGTTCTAAGTGAAGGCGAAATCTAACATGGGGAGATAATGACAGAAGCAGCCATCCAACACCATGTGATCCAGAAATTCCAGATCACCGGCAGATATCCAGCTCCATCGTGCATTTAAGTACTTTTTTAAAAATATTTCTCTGTTCATCTTTGTAGAAGTAATGCTTGCTTATTCATTAGCGTTGATATTTCTTCTGCATTTGCAGTAGTAATTGATGTTTCCATTCTTTTTTCATTGGGAGGTGGTAGTGTTGTCAGGTTGAGTGTGAATGACTAGTAAACCCTATTAGTGTAGATAGGATATGTGTGTGCCTTCTATGATTAATCTAAAGGTCCCGTTTAATAGTCTAGCATTAACCAAAAATCATTGTCCTCGACGATAACTAATAATTTGAATTTGGAATATTTTAAATAAGGAAACAATGTGAGACAGATTTCCGGCATTCTTTTTGCATGCCGAATTTCTACGTAAATTCCTTCTTGTTGGATTTGACACGTGTTAGAGTCATCTGGCTTATTGTCAAGCATTGATTCACGTAATTTCTCGCGCATATAATAATAATAATAATAATAATAATAATAATTTCATTTCGGGGTTAAATGAATGGATAAAAGGGCCGTGAGTGTAAATATTGCTCGATTTGGTGTCGATGTTCATGTGTGCTCAATGATAGTGAAGATAGGCCTGGAATATGGCAGAATCCTGACGGATCAATTAATGTAGTGGTTGAAGGGTTGAAATTCATTTCATTGAATTTTTATTGAGGAATGTATGCGTGGTAAATGTATTTTCTTCATTTGCTGAGCACGTGTTAATTTGAGAATGTAGAATGGAGTAATAATAATAAAGTCGTGACTCATGAGCCATAAACGTGAATGCTATATTTGACCTGTGTTATGTGCGCATCTGTAGATGACCAATTTTCCAGAGATTCACTGCTAATGCTGTTATAACCAACATTGTGGAATCTGCATCATCTTTAACCAAGTGACCATTGAAGTTTCGTCACATATACGAGAACATAAAGATAATTGAGAAGTCTCCACCTTGTCAATACATTAATTTATTTACTTTAAAGTAGTAAATTCAGTCAGTACAGGTTTCGATCCCTATGAGATCATCTTCAGCTGACACACAAAGAAAGAGTTACAAAAACATCACATATGAAAGATTACACCTTGTAAAATTAGTCCAATTAGATCAGATGTTAAAAGTTGTTTGTTAAAATATTAGTGAGTATATCTTTGGTTAAAAGCACCTGCTGTGTGAGGCATATGACCCCACTATGTCTAGACTATTATACATTAAATGGATTTTACATTTGTTTACATTCGTGTTTAGGATATTACACTTAATATAATTGATCCATTTGATTCAAACATTCAGAATTGCTTATTAAAATAATAAATATGTCTATCTTTGGCTTAAAAAGTACATTGTTGTTAAGGCATATCGTCACACTGTGCCTATATTATTGAACATGGAATGAAGTTTGCACTTATACACACTAGTAATTGCAAATTTGTTGTATTGTCTTGAAAATATTTGTTATTTGAGGTTTATCACTTCATTGTATCTGATCTATGAAATGTCAATAGGATTATTTACACTTTTTGCATTGATATTTAGGATATTTCACTTTTGTATAACTAGTCCAATTGGAACAAACATGAAATGCTTATTGAAATGGAACTTCTTGGCTAAAAAATGCTTGTTATATGACATGTGTTACCTCATGCACCTGTTTTATTGTGCATAAAATGAGGTTTACACTTGTTAACATTAGTACTATAAGATTGTTATCGTCTATAGTATATACATGAAAAATTTTTGAACTGACATGGGAAGCCGGTTAAAAGTAGATAAAATAGTAAACTAATGGAATAGGTCCAGTTTCTTATTCATACTGTTTGTTTTTACCACTTTGCACTAGTAAATTGGTAAGTGTATGGCATATGTATGCTAAATTAAAGTTTATATTGTTTTCCCATTTATTACAATTTTCATAAATTGCTGCTAGTGATAAAGTTATCTTGGTCTATAGATATCGTTGAGAAAAGTTGCGTGTCATAGTCTATTAGCTTCATCTCCGTACTGATTGCTACTACAACATAAAGATAATTGAGAAGTCTCCACCTTATCAATACATTAATTTATTTACTTTAAAGTAGTAAATTCAGTCAGTACCGGTTTCGATCCCTATGGGATCATCCTCAGCTGACACACAAAGAAATAGTTACAAAAACATCACATATGAAAGATTACACCTTGTAAAACTAGTCCAATTAGATCAGACGTTAAAAGTTGTTTGTTAAAATATTAGTGAGTATATCTTTGGTTAAAAGCACCTGCTGTGTGAGGCATATGAGCCCACTATATCTAGACTATTATACATTAAATGGATTTTACATTTGTTTACATTAGTGTTTAGGATATTACACTTAATATAATTGATCCATTTGGTTCAAACATTCAGAATTACTTATTAAAATGATAAAGATGTTTATCTCTGACTTAAAAAGTACTTGTTGTTAAGGCATATCGTCACACTGTGCCTATATTATTGAACATGGAATGATGTTTGCACTTATACACACTAGTAATTGTAAATTTGTTGTAATGTCTTGAAAATATTTGTTATTTGAGGCTTATCACTTCATTGTATCTGATCTATGAAATGTCAATGGGATTGTTTACACTTTTTGCATTGATATTTAGGAGATTTCACTTTTGTATAACTAGTCCAATTGGAACAAACATGAAATGCTTATTGAAATGGAACTTCTTGGCTAAAAATGCTTGTTATATGACATGTGTTACCTCGTGCACCTATTTATTGTGCATAAAATGAGGTTTACACTTGTTAACATTAGTACAATGAGATTGTTATCGTCTATAGTATATACATGAAAAATTTTTGATCTGACATGGCAAGCCAGTTAAAAGTAGATAAAATAGTGAACTAATGGAATAGGTCCAGTTTCTTATTCATACTGTTTGTTTTTACCACTTTGCACTAGTAAATTGGTAAGTGTATGGCATATGTATGCTAAGTTAAAGTTTATATTGTTTTTCCATTTATTATGATTTTCATAAATTGCTGCTAGTGATAAAGTTATCTTGGTCTATAGATATCGTTGAGAAAAGTTGCGTGTGTCGTTGCTGAGTTAAATGGTGACTATTATGAGTAGAATTTCGTTAAAAGCGCCGTGCATATTGATGAAATTTAAATTATGTGGTTGTTGGCCAATACACGTTTATTGTGATGATAGCGTGGAGGCTTCTTGTATGTTGTAGGGTATATGTAACTGCAAGTAGAAATAATCGGTATAAGAGATAGTGTATTGTGAACTGTGGAAAGTGAGTTGTATGTTATATTACTTACGTCAAGTAATATAACATACAACTCACTTTCCACAGTGTCAACACTCAACGTAAGTAATATAACATACAACTCACTTTCCACAGTCCACAATACACCATCTCTTATACCGATTATTTCTACTTGCAGATACATATACCCTACAACATACAAGAAGGCTCCACGCTATCATCACAACAAACGTGTATTGGCTAACAACTATATAAATTACAATGTCATCAAGATGCACGGCACTTCTAACGAAATTCAACTCATAATAGTCACCATTTAACTCAGCAACGACACACGCAACTTTTCTCAACGATATCTATAGACCAAGATAACTTTATCACTAGCAGCAATTTATGAAAATTGTAAAAAATGAAAAAACAATATAAACTTTAACTTAGCATACATATGCCATACACTTACCAATTTACTAGTGCAAAGTGGTAAAAACAAACAGTATGAATAAGAAACTGGACCTATTCCATTAGTTTACTATTTTATCTACTTTTAACCGGCTTCCCATGTCAGATCAAAAATTTTTCATGTATATACTATAGACGATAACAATCTTATAGTACTAATGTTAACAAGTGTAAACCTCATTTTATGCACAATAAAACAGGTGCATGAGGTAACACATATCATATAACAAGCATTTTTTAGCCAAGAAGTTCCATTTTAATAAGCATTTCATGTTTGTTCCAATTGGACTAGTTATACAAAAGTGAAATATCCTAAATATCAATGCAAAAAGTGTAAATAATCCTATTGACATTTCATAGATCAGATACAATCAAGTGATAAACCTCAAATAACAAATATTTTCAAGACAATACAACAAATTTACAATTACTAGTGTGTATAAGTGCAAACATCATTCCGTGTTCAATAATATAGGCACAGTGTGACGATATGCCTTAACAACAATGTACTTTTTAAGCCAAAGATAGACATATTTATCATTTTAATAAGCAATTCTGAATGTTTGAATCAAATGGATCAATTATATTAAGTGTAATATCCTAAATACTAATGTAAACAAATGTAAAATCCATTCAATGTATAATAGTCTAGATATAGTGGGGTCATATGCCTCACACAGCAAGTGCTTTTAACCAAAGATATACTCACTAATATTTTAACAAACAACTTTTAACGTCTGATTTAATTGGACTAGTTTTACAAGGTGTAATCTTTCATATGTGATGTTTTGTAACTATTTCTTTGTGTGTCAGCTGAAGATGATCCCATAGGGATCGAAACCTGTACTGACTGAATTTACTACTTCAAAGTAAATAAATTAATGTATTGATAAGGTGGAGACTTCTCAATTATCTTTATGTTGTAGTAGCAATCAATACGGAGATGAAGCTAATAGACTATGACATATACGAGAGTCGAAAGTAAAATCTTTCTTTAGCCGATATCGTCATCACGAGGATTGGTATGTCCAGGGTTCATAATCAAAATCATAAAAATCAATAACTAGAGTTCGTTGTAAATAGTGTAGATAATGCGTGTGTTTGAGTAAATGTGGTATGTGTGTGTTGTAGTAATTTCTGTGACTGGTGATACATTTTCTTCTTTTGAAATGTGATTTTGACCTGGCCTTATGTTTGTCAGGTTGGGTCCAGGTTGTTAGCACCGTTGTTCAAGCTGATTTAATTTATTTGGAGTTTAACCTTTAGTAAATTTTATTTAAAAATTAAGTTGATACAAGTTTACAGTTTCAAACGCCAATGAATAACGAGGGGTTATTTCAATCGTTTGGACAAAGGTTCATTGTGTTCTAAAGTTTAAGATGCAAAAATTTTACCAAGGTGTCAGAGGCTTAAGGTCAACTTCACGTGTTGTTCAATTGAATATTATAGAAACTTTGTGGGAATAATTATTGCCTGAATACAGTTCAATGGAAATGAGTCCGATTAAGGTATCCCTGAATGATGATTTTCTGAATAAAATTTGTCGACTTAGTTTGAATAATTTCACGCTTATTTAACAAGATAATGTGACATAAATTTACCCATGAATAGAACAACGTGATTGAGTATTTGTTTCTAGTGGACTTAGATGCTGTAATTTATTTAATTATTTAATAATTTAAATTATATTTGAAGCAATAAACATCGTCAGGGAGAGATCTGACAATTCAAAGGTTTAGAATCATTTGCGGAGCAAATAGTCTATCGAGATCTGCTTATTCTCATCTTGAAAAATAATTCAAAACCAGGAGGAAAGTTATCCCAACGTAAAATTTTATTTTTGTACTTTGTCGAGCCAGGTGTGGGCTAATATTAATTTGTGTATTTACAGAGTTATTTAACATCGAAATGGGAGCAGAAAATTTAGAGCTGTATCTAGAGAGAGACCGGCTGAGAAGATGTCTTTTTTTGGCATCAAGATTTATAACAAGATATTATTTTGTTATTTTCATTTAGTGCTAGTTGATAATAAATGTCAAAACCTGTTTCTGATTCTTTTGTATGATTGTCGCCAGTCCTCGTTTCTTTCCCTGCCCTCAAAATTAAGCAAAGCTTGACAGCTAACGGTCCACCTCTGAGACCCTCGCTCTCTGGCTGAGCGTGCCCGGTAAAAAGGGGGCAATATAGACTGTATACTGTACCGGTTACGACCTGTACATAAGTATTTTTTGAGCATAAGTTACGTTTATTTACCACGCGTAATGTTCCGAGCGCGCCTGGTTTGTTTACCAGCAGCGAGGACCAGCTAGCGAGCGTATGACGACTGTGAGCTGTGACGTAGCCACAGGGGCTAGCTAGACCGCCCGCTCGTCTCAACACGTGTTACCAGCCTTGACTGGTATTTTCTGGATTCCACGTCACTTGTTCTAGAGAGTTCGATGGAAAAAATTTTGAAATTTCTATAATAATGATGCTAGCGAATCGAGCGATATGTCATCTTGTTTGGGATCACCTAAACGTCCCAATGCTCGAGTTTCAAGCAAATCCATCGAGGGATTCGGGAGATATACAATCAGACCGTATTATGACGTAGACATCCCGGATTGAATAAAAGGAGGACCTACTGGAGCCTATTCACACAGTCTCAGCTGAGTAGTCAGCGGGGACACTCTTGCTGCTACTATCATCATGGAACTCTGTCATTATACAAGTGTGGGAAGACGATTCTTCCAAGTACTATAAAGTGGACTCATAAGACTTCGAGTGTTGTAGAAAATTTTCTAAGTCTTCGTAATTGAACTTAGAATATTTCTAAGTGTTCGTGAAATGGACTTGTATTATTTACATGGGTTCGAGACCAGAATTCTTCTAAGTGTTCATTGAATGGACTTGTATTATTTACGTGCCTTCGAGACTGAAACTTTACTAAGTGTTTGGACTTGTATTATTTACGTGTCTTCGAAGCTGGAATTTTTCTAAGTGTTCGTGAAATGGACTTGTATTATTTACATGGGTTCGAGACCAGAATTCTTCTAAGTGTTCATTGAATGGACTTGTATTATTTACGTGCCTTCGAAGCTGGAATTTTTCTAAGTGTTCACTGAATGGACTTGTATTATTTTCATGTGTTCGAGACCAGAACTTTTCTACGTGATCATTGAATGGACTTGTATTATTTACGAGTATTCGAGATTGGAATTTTTCTAAGTGTTCGTGAAATGGACTTGTCTTATTTACGTGGAATATTTGCGAATGTTGAGGAACTCATCCTTCTAATAGACAGTGATTGATTAACATTGCTAGTGATGAACCTTAACTTTCCAACGGCTTTAAACGAAGTTAGGATTTCACTTACATTTACTCAAAGACTTATACATTTGCCAGTGTTGGTTTAAAAGACTTATAAATTTCGTCAGTGAATTTATTTATGTGGAAGGACTTGTGTTTTCGTCAGTGGTCACTCAAAGACTTTATGAATTTCACCAGTGATTAACTTTGAATATATTCACTGCTTTCGTAATGCAACAGGCCATACTGTAGGAAGCGCGCGAAGGCAATCAGCTGATCGATTAGGGCGAATGTTACGAGTTGCATCTCTGAGTGTAATACGAAGTGTTTGAAAGCATTCTGTGAATAATAGGGGTTATTGAAAGTCAATTATTGATTTTTAAGTTTGTTAAATGCCTTTTCTTCTAAATTATCGTAATTCATCTAAGCGAGATCCACATAAGTAGCTGTAATTGAAATAGTGAGACAAGGTTGTTTAGGTTAGGTATGCTATCTCCTCGTGAGGAACTGAGTTAATTCAGAGGATTTATTGCTCCTTGTTAAATACATTAATTGAATATTTTCTGTTCTGTGTTAATACAATGTGTTGTGAGTTGAAGTGTGTGTGAAAAGCGATTGCCATTATGCCAAAAAGTTGTTGTGTGCCAGGATGCAAATCCAACTACTCAGGTGAATATACACCAGTATTTTCATATCCTTCGGATGAGGAAAGAATTCATTTATGGAAGAGAAAAATACCGAGGGAAAATTTAAAAATTACAAAGAATACGGGAGTATGCATAATTCATTTTCCAGAAGACCAGATTGTGAGAGAAATCAGAGCAACCCGTGCTGATGGTGAGTCCTGCTTTTGTCTTTCTTCTTGTGGTACAGATTTATAGTAGTGAATTTTGCAGAATACGCCTACAAGTAATTAAATGGGCAATTACTGAGCCTGAATTTGTGATGTTTCTTGGGTAGGAAATATTCAAAATTAGCTGCCTTTTTTTCCTCTCATGCTAAGTGAGATTAAAACACAGCTTAAAATGTAGAAATGAATGCAGTTTATAAATCCTAATCTTTGTTAACTGATTTTAGCATTATTATAACACTGAAAAATTAAACTATTGCTAGTATGAATGATGTTTATCTTGTAGACAACAACAAATGGGCCAATTTTTTTGCTTAGGTACTGAATTGGTGGTACCACGCAAGAAATTGGAACTGACAAGTGATGCCGTACCAACAATATTTCCAAATTTACCAAAGTGTCCTACTTCAGACAATCGCGTTTATCGTAAAGATCCAGAGGAAAGAAGAAAAACTTATATCGAGAGTGAAAACAGGAAATATACTCAGTGGTTGTCAGAAGATGAAATTTCAAATTTACATCAGGTTTTAAATAATGAATCAAAGTATAATCATTTAGATTGGATAGTCAAAGGTAAAAATGAGAAATTGTATTTTATGAATGTAGATTTCAGTGATTGTGCATCCCTTAAAAGAACTGTGACCATTGATAAAGAGTTAAAAGTAAACATTTTTGTTGATAGTATAAATATTGAGGTAGGGCAGTTTTCATATATTTTAGGCCCAGAGCTATTATGCAACTCTTATTCTAAACTGGTTAATTTGTTAACGGCAGTAAACAACCTTGAAAGTAAAGATGTTACAATTAAGGATAAAATTAGACATATCCAGGTTGTTCTTAAAGAGTGTAATGATGTTTGTGAGGAAAACAGAATAAAAGCTGCTCAGGATTTCATTAGTGAACAGCTTGCACTTTTATTTTCCAGCCAGATGAGGTATTCTGTTGATACTTTAGTTTTTGCCTGTAGCTTTTTTTATTCATTTCCTGCTGCTTACAGATTTCTTAGGAATTTGGAAATTCTTGCGTTGCCACATCCCTCTTATCTCAAAACATTCACTTTATCTAGCATTAGTTCTGATGTTAATGATTCACTTAAGAAGTATCTGAAAGTAAAATGTGATGCCCTGGAAGCACATGAAAAACTGGTATGTCTGTTGCTAGATGAGATATATGTTAAACCGAAAATTACATACAAAGGCAACAAAATTGTTGGCATGGCAAGGAATTCATTGGATCTTACATCAGCAACTACTGTTCAGACTTTTATGATTAAATCTATTTTGTCAAAACGGAAAGATATAGTAGCTTTACTGCCAGTAAAAATATGGATGCTGATTTTCTCTATCAGTCAGTAATGAATGTCTTACGCACACTTCATGAAGCAGGCTATGAGGTTGTTGCTGTTATTGCAGACAATGCTAAGGTTAATGTTAAATGTTACAAACTGTATAGTAATGATTGTGTGATCCACCCGTTTATCTTTAACCCCTGACACAATCAGAAGAAGTGCTTTTTACTATTTGATACAGTTCATCTGTTGAAGAATTTAAGAAACAATTGGTTAAACGAGAGGGACAGTACTTTCATCTACCCATCAATGAACGATGTTAACACCATTCAGTTGTGTAAATTTCAGGATGTCAGAAGAATTTATCAGGACCAGAAACTTCATCTTGTAAAGCATGCCCCACTTCTTTCCTATCGAGTGTGTTATCCAAACAGTTTTGAACGACAAAATGTTAATTATGCCGTAGCGCTTTTTGATGATAAAACAATTGCTGCAATGTCTACTATCCAGGATACAGAGGGTACAAAAGAGTGGTTGCAAATTATCAGGAAGTGGTGGATTATTGTTAATGTGAAGCATCCCGAGAAGGGGATTCGTTTGAGAGAGAAGTATGCTGAGCCTATTAGAAACATGGGTCAGGAAAGTGTTCAGTATTTGTATTCCTTTTGCTCCTGGCTCAAAAGCTGGAATGATATTGTTATCATTGACTCTCCCAAAAGTTGTGGAAAACTCAGTAAGGAGACATTTTCAGCTTTGTTACATTCCACTGAGACCTTGCTCGAGCTGAATGATCTGAATTTGCATTATGTAATGTTAGGCACTTTTCAAACTGATGACTTGGAGAAAAGATTTGGAAAGTATAGGCAGATGAGTGGGTGCAACTACAATGTTTCAGTTCAGCAGATAATAGAATCTGAGAGAAAAATAAAAGTTACAAATTTACTGAAGTTAAAGTCTAGGCAAGCAATTTTCAATGTTTCTGATATGATCAAAGATATTAATGCAGCTTCAGACCAGGACATATCCAATGAATTCCTTTTGCCTGCTGAATATGACCATGTCATAAATGAAAGTGAAGAAATTGAGATGGAATCCTCTACTTTAGAAATAATAATATTTCTCGCTGGCTATGTTAGCTTTAAAGTCTCTCTCAGATGTGAATGCTTGTTGTGTAAGACAACTCTAATTACAGCTTCAGACTTAATTTGTGATTTACCCCCTGAAGTGAGTTATTTAAACCATTTAAATCGTGGAGGGTTAAAGTATCAATCTAGTTTCTCACTTGAAATTGGAATTCAGGTGTATAAAATTTTTGAAGTTCTTGTTTCTGATAGTTACAAAATGTTATTTTTGTATTCTGAGGACTCAAAATCTGTGCTTAATCATCTGTTACTAGAAGCAATGCAACTTAGTTCCTCTACAATTGTATGTGAATGTGGGAAAACATTAGTATATCTTACTGGCCGGTGTGTTACCATTTGGGCGAATGTATTGCTAAATAACTACAGTAAAATTCAAACAAATGTTTGTATGGAAGAAAGTGCCTCCAAACGATCTTGGAAGGATAGTGCCGGAAGTTCCAAGAAGAAAACCAGGAAAGCTGCCGTATTTATGGACATCTAAAGTTATGGAGGTAATGCCTTTTATTATTACACATTTTATTTTTGTACGTTCGTTGTCTCCATGCTTTTATCAATGAAAAATATGATTTGTTGAGTGCGTTGACAAGTAAGACAATCGTTATGCTTTGGATGTTTTTATCACGTTCTAAACCAAATTTTCCTAAAATTATGTCGGCCTTATTTACTATATTTCGAAAGATCACAGTGTTATTGTTTTCATCTGTTATATTAATGCAACCAATCGTTAATATTTCGTAACTAAAAGACAAATTATATCGCATTACAACGATATGTGCATGCATTGCGCGGGTCGGACGGACCTAGCTGACCGCCTCTTTGCGTGACGTCACAGAAGTTACACTACGGCCTGATCATTACGAAGGCAGTGATATATTCAAACTTCCAAGTGAATGACTTGTGTTTTCATTCGAGTTTAGGCAAAGACTTGCACCTTCGCTAGTAATGAACTTTGAGTTTAACTATAATTTAACAAGAAGGGACTTGTATTTTTCGTTGCCAAAAGTTATTCAGGGACGAGGATTTTCCTAGTGATGAACTCTAAATTATTAATACCACTCATATCGTTTTAGGAGTGTTGGAAGTCTTGATGTACAATTATCAAGAACTCTGCTTATAAGTTGATCATCCAAGGTTTTCATGGACTCAGTGCTACTAGTGACCTTGGGAACATCAATCCTCTCAGTCTCATTGGGCTGAGGTTGTACATGACTATCTACAACATCACCTGGATCACCGGGGTTCAACCCGGGCCTCAGAGTTCGAGACATCTCTACTTGCCGTCAATCCAGACAGTCCAACTGCCTCTGTCTGGAGTACCTGGAGTCCCTGGAATCCCTGGAGTCTTCTAGAACGTGCTTCAACCAGCTTGGCTTGGTGAGCTGGAGAACCCGAGCCATACTATTGGAATACGAGGAAGACAATCCATTTCTACTTAGAGGTGATGCGCAAATTCATGACTTATTTGAATAAACTCTTGTGCAATCAGAGTCAAAGTTTTTCTGTAGATAGGACCCTACCTCCTGTACCGAGCCCTAGCTACAATTAATCCAGTTTTTCGCCCGAGAACTATAGTCATGATACTTTAAAATTTAATCTGAGAGTCGGGCTCTTTTACTGGTACAATACCCCTGGCCGAAAAGGGGGCAGTATAGACTGTAT
This sequence comes from Anabrus simplex, assembly GCF_040414725.1. Classification (NCBI taxonomy): domain Eukaryota; kingdom Metazoa; phylum Arthropoda; class Insecta; order Orthoptera; family Tettigoniidae; genus Anabrus; species Anabrus simplex. The sequence continues at coordinate 55,237,780 of NC_090266.1, forward strand.
ACCCCTGGCCAAGATAATTTTCAAGCAGCTGAAAAACTGTGCTTTGTAAATTCGCACCACTTGCATCATTTATATTGTCCCTACATGCCACGGTTACACTTCAGAATGCGATTATACACATGCTTGCGCAATCACAAACCAACTACGCAGCTAGTTTGGCCAGCGCTAGGCTACCTTCAGAAACAAAACAAAAAAGGCCATTGAGAGGGAAAATCACCGTGGCCATGTGGTTTCTGGTTAGTAGAAGCATTCATAAGGGTATTACCTTCATCTCTCTCGCACATATTTGTGACCGAAATAGATCCCACCTGCGTAGGAACGGCTCCAGTTCAAGGTTGCGCTTATCCGGGCTAACTCGGATACGGTCCACAGCATGGTCACGCGCTATAGACTTTAACTCGGATACGGGCGTGAATGTGTTAAGATGTGGTGAACAGGTGTGACAGAGGGAGTGAATTTTTAAAATGAGTATATCTCAGAAACGTAACGTTACAGACGTGAAAATTGGTATTTGGAATCTCCTGTAAAAGTAAAGGAACATGCATAATTGGTTTTCTGAAAATCCACTTAAGGGGAAGTGTTAAGGGAGGTAAATTTTTGAAATGAGAATATATACAGTTCATATAAAAAACTTAACAAGTTACAGATGTGAAAAATTGTATTTTTAATCTTTTTTGAACATAAAAGTAACACGTATTTGATTATTTTAGAAAAAACACTTCACTGGGGAGGAGGCGTGTAAAAAGGACTGAAAAAGGGGTTGAATTCTTTTTATGTGGATACTTATATCTCAAAAAACTGAAGATGTTAGAGACATGAAATTTTGTATTTGGAATCTCCTTTAAAAATAAGGAAATACTTTTTTTCTTTCGGAAAATCCACTTAAGGGATGGGTGAAAGGAAGTGAATGTAGTTCAATTCTTTTTATGTGGATATACATCAAATATTGAAGATGTTACAGATGTAAAACTTGGTAGTTGGAATCTTCTTTGAAAATAAGGAAACATGTACCTTTTGTTTTCAGAAAACTCCTCTTAAGGGGGTGAAAAAAAGGTGAGAAAGGGGTTGAATACCTTCAGAGGATACTTATTCCTCAAAAACTGAAGATATTACAGTGATGAAAATATCTATTTGGAATCTCCTTTTAAAATAAAGAATCGTATTTTTTATTTTTGGAAAACCTACGTATGGGGGAGGGGTGAAAAGGACTGACAAAGGGGGTGATTTTTAAAATGAGTATAACTCAAAAACAAAACATGTAACAGATGTGAAAATTTGTATTTTTAATCTCTTTTAAATATAAAGTAACACATACTTTTTGTTATGGTTCATGCTGTGGGTTACTGTAGTCACGTCCTAATTCATGAACCATGGGCAACGGCTGAGTGGCCTAGGAAGTGGTCCTGAGAGTCGGGATACCAGTTGCTATGGAATGGGACATATTATGAGTCATAGCCCTCCTTGTGCCCAGGCAGCTAGGACTATACAATCCACCATTGGTCCATAACCCATTAAAGGAGAGATCCTCACTTGGACTATGTGTAAGTAGGGTAGCATCCTGCTTCATGAATTTACCGAGCTCAGAACAATTTAAGCAAGCCTCGGACCTATGGAAGTAACGGAGTCCCACTCCCATTTGACAGGCAAGGGACTCCTTGGAAACAACTTGGCGGACGAAATGGAATTCGATGGGGATCGATCAATATTAATGCGGCTTATGGAAGAAAGAAAGTAGGACTGGCCGAGTCAGCAAAGAGGATGCATCTGGATGTGCTAGGAGTAAGTGACATTCGGGTTCGGGGAGATAAAGAGGAAAAGATAGGAGATTATAAAGTGTACTTGACGGGTGTTAGAAAGGGAAGAGCAGAGTATGGGGTAATCTGGCCTCACGGGAGCAATAACCTACAGCTATTTAGCGACCATCTCAACTCTCTTCACGCAAATATTCAGTTCACCATGGAAATCGAAGTAGACTACCGTTCCTGGGTGTCCTAGTAAAGCGCAACTCCAATGGGACTCTGAGTCATGCAGTATACAGGAAACCCACACACACACACACACACACACACACACACACACAGACAGGTACCTACACGCCTCGTCTCATCATCACCCATCACAAAAGCAGGCTGTCCTAACATCACTGGTAAACAGGGCCATAGCGATATCAGATGCTGAGCACCTCGAGGAAGAGAAAGAACACCTCACGAGAACCCTCAAGAAAAACGGCTACTCGCTCAATTACATCCGATGAGTCTTTAAAAAATCAGAAGAGAACAAAGAAAAGGCCACCGTAGGAGGAAACAACGGGAAAGAAGAACTGACCCGCCCGAAAACAGCGATACTGCCATACATTAAAAATACTACAGACAGGATCGGCAAGATACTGGACAAATACGGCATAAAAACCATCTATAAACCTCACCGGAAGCTAGCCCGTTATCTACCACCAGTAAAAGACACAATAGAATTACAGGCTCCTGGAGTATATCACATTGAATGTAGCTGCGGAGCTTGTTATGTTGGTGAAACAAAACGTCTGATCTCCACCCGCCTAAAAGAACATATCCATCACACCAAGAACCAAAACACAGACATTTCAGCGATAGCCAAGCATTCCTACTAAACAAGGCATGGAATATCATTTGATAAGACCAAGATCCTCGCAGCTAACCCTTGGAATCTGGAAAGGAAAATCCGCGAGGCTATCAAAATCAAGAAACATCCGAACAACATAAATTTAGAAGAAGGATATAAAATCAGAAATTCTTGGATGACTATCATTCATAGTTTAAAACATACAGACCACAACATAAACACACGGGCCGAACCCCCATTACATAACAGCGCGGGCAAGCCCGCACTACCTCGCTCTGACACATACCTTCCAGAAAACTCACGAGACAGCCAGGGCTTACGTCAGCCAGAAAGACTAAGATATAAAAGGCCAAGGTCAGGGCCACTCTAGTAGTGTAAATTGCTGCCTGGGAGACTGACTACCTCGGATCGAGTGGGGGTATTTCAGTCGCCTTGACAAAGAATACTGCAATGCATTCAAAACGTAGGCAAACTGTAAATGATGTACAGACAAACTACAACACGGTTCAACCCGGAAATTAAACTAAATAATGGGGTATTGCTGTTTATCAGGAATACCATTGCACGCAACATAGTTTCTGTTAGGCACGTAAGTGAGCGAATGATGCTGGTAGATTTGGCAGTATGATGAATTAGGACGAGAATTGTCTCGGTGTATTCAGCATTTGAGGGTGCAGATGAGGATGAAGTTGACAGATTTTATGAAGCACTGAGTGACATCGTGGTCAGGGTCAACGGCCGGGATGCGATAGTGCTAATGGGCGACTTCAATGCGAGATTTGGAAATTAAACTGAAGGAGACGAAAGGGTGAATGGTAAATGTTGGGAAGATATGGAAGCTAATAGGAATGGAAAGCGTTTGCTGGACTTCTGTGCTAGTATGGGTTTAGCAGTTACGAATACTTTCTTCAAGCATAAGGCTATTCACCGCTACACATGGGAGGCTAGGGTACCAGATCCATAATAGACTATAATCATTCATTCATTCATTCGTTCATTCATTCATTCATTCATTCATTCATTCATTCATATCTTAACTGTTTTTAAATTCAGGAAATCTGTTAGGAATGTACGAGTTTTCCAGGGATTTTTCAATGATACAGACCACTATCTGATCTGCAGTGAACTAAGTATCTCTAGGCCTAGGATAGAGAAAGTGAAATCTGTCTGCAAACGAAACGAATCTCCAGGAAGAGGAAATTAGAAACAAGTACATGGATATGATTAGTGAGAAGTTTCGAACAGTAGACAGTAAGCAGGTTCAGAATATAGAAAGAGAATGGGTGGCATACAAGGATGCTGTAGTTGAAACAGCAAGGGAATGCCTAGGAACACCTGTATGTAAAGATGGGAAAAGGCAAACATCTTGGTGGAATGATGAAGTGTGAGCAGCTTAAAGAATCTTAGGAAAGGAGGGAAAAAGGAAATGAACAGTGTTTTAAGTAATTCAGGTGAACTCATAATAGATCCCAGGGAGTTACTGTAGAGGTGGACGGAATATTTTGAACATCTTCTCAACCTATCAGGAAATCTTCCTAATGGTGTTGGAAACTGCCAAGTTCATGGGGAGGAGGAAAATGATGTTGGTGAAATTATGCTTGAGGAAGTGAAAAGGTTGGTAAGTAAACTCCATTGTCATAAAGCAGCAGGAATAGATGAATCTAGACCTGAAATGGTGAAGTATAGTGGAAAGGCAGGGATGAAATGGCTTCATAGAGTAGTAAGATTAGCATGGAGTGTTGGTAAGGTACCTTAAGATTGGACTGTACCGGGAGGTACACCTGTACGCCGCAAATTTAAATCTTGCGCCTAATATCAAAATCAAATCGAATCAAAATCTCTTTATTTGCAAATGAGGTGTCTACTTCGGTGGCAAATGGTACACTAAAATACATTATTGTCAAGCACTAAATATTAAATTAACAAGAGAAGACAGTTTTCCTATAATACAATATTATACAATTTATGCTAACAATTTTTTCTGTTAAACACACAGCTCATCCTTAATAAATTTATATTGTTTACAAAATTCTACTTATAATATCTCCTGCACTACTTACAAATATAGTAAACTTATTTACAGTATGTGGAATTACTTCAAATGATACTATACAAGTGGTGTAAGATTAAAATTTACATTGCATTTGTTTACTTATTTATTTTTTACCCTTTCTGGAACCTAAGTAGCATAACGACCTGCTGCGTCTTAACTAGAGCCCCTTTTGCCACCACTTTTCAGAGATCCTGGAGGGCCTTCACAGCTACCATAGCGGCCCCCGAAGTCCCCACTGTACTTCACCCCTACAGGCAGTCCTCTACTTTGGCTGTCCAAACTTCTTAGACCAGGGGATGGAATTAATTTATTCACACACATTTTTTATTTACATTAACGTGCACTGGTCGAATGCCCTCTAACATTTCATTTATTTTCTCTGTTGCTGTTTATTCTCTTCTTGAATATCCGTACTGATTTCGGAAAAGGATCAAACACTACCCCTGGTAAACTGTTCCACTCCTTCACACCCTTCCCAATGAATTAAAATTTACCCCAATCGCTTCTGCTAAAATTCCTTCTAATTTTATATTTGTGGTCGGTCCTGCAGATATAATTATTTTCCAACTGAAGCCTCTCACGGATATCTCCCCATGCTTCTTCTCCTGTATAGGCTCTATATAATCCTATAAGTCTAGTTTTCTCCCTTCTCTTACTTAAAGTTTCCCACCCAAGTTCCTTTTATATTTCTGATACACTACTCTTTCTCCTGAAATCCCCTGTTATAAATCTTGCTGCTTTCCTCTGCACACTATCTATTTCTTTTATTAGGTACTCTTGGTGAGGATCCCAAGCACTGTTTGCATATTCCAATAATGGACGAACCATACTTAAGTAACTTTCTTTTTTAATTCTTTGTTGCATCCTTTAAGTAGCCTCATTATGACATGTAACAATCTGTATGCTTTTCCAACAATGTCATCCACATGACCCTTCCAGTGCAAATTACTTTCAAATCTCACACCTAAGTATTTGCACTTACCATCTTTAGGGATAACTACCTCATCCTAAGTATACTCAAATTCAGTTTTAAAACTCCTGTTTGTAAATGTTGTAACAGTTGATTTGCCTCCATTAACCTTCATATTATTTTCTTCAACCCATTGCTGGATACTCTCAAGGTCCCTTTGTAATTCTGAACAATCCTCAATGGTATTTATTTCCCTATAAACAATTATGTCATCTACATACAATCTTATTTTTGATGTTATACCGTTCCCTAAATCATTTACGTATATTAAGAAAAGTAACGGACCGATTATACTACCCTGTGCAATTCCCTTCCAAACTTTCTCTTCTCGTGATATATTATTTCCTACTTTGACTTTCTGAACCCTTGAATTTAGAAATGTTTTTATCCAACGTGCAACCCTTAAGTCCAATCCTATTCCCTCCAATTTTTTTAATAATATTCCATGTTCCACTCTATCAAAGGCTTTGGAAAGATCTATGGCTATGCAATCTAACTGGCCTCCTGAATCCAATTGATCTGATATGTCCTGCTGAAATCCCACCAGTTGTGCCTCACAAGAAAATTTCTTTCTAAATCCATACTGGCTCCTCATGAACCAATTTTTATCATCACATGTCCCTCTGATGTACTTTGATATTAAACTCTCCAGTATATTACAAACTATACTGGTCAGGCTGATTGGTCTGTAGTTTTCTGGTTTCCTTTTATCACCATTTCCTCTATAAATTGGTATTATTATAGATTCCTTCCATTCCTTTGGTATTACACTATTATTTATGACATAGTCAAAGAGAAATTTTAAATAAGGCACTATGTACCACCCCATTGTCTTTAATACCTCCCCAGTAATTTGATCACTTCCTGCGTATTAATACCAGGTCACCCACTTGTAAGGGTTGTCGAAACTTGTGATGTCGTAACTTCCTTTCTCGGATTTGAGCAGCATGTCGTAATTGCCGAAGTGCCTTGGTAATGCGAGCTTGTTGGCCCACCGCTGCATCAGGTTGATCAGGCAAAGTTCGATCCCAAGGTCTGTCAGGAGTGAGGCCGTTATGTACACTCAAAGGGATGTCCTGAATAGACACATGCATGGTGGTATTGACGATCCTTTGCGTAATGGGGAGAACTTCAACCCACTTCCAATGCTGTTGGCCACAATACAATCTACAGAATCTGGCAATTTCTCGCATAACCCGTTCGGCTGGGTTGGCTTGCAGGTGTCGGATGGAGTTCATGATATGCCTTATCTCAAGTTCTTCCAGTGCAACCTGGAATTCCATGGAGGTAAACTGACTTCCATGGTCTGTTAAGAGAAATTCCGGCTTGCCCATCTCGGGAATGATGTTTCGACGAATCCTGCGGAGAATGTTCCCGGTGTTTGCCTTCTGAATTGGAAGCAACATAGGGTATTTAGAAAATATATCTATGGTGACAACAATGTATCTGTTGGCACGTAACGCCTTGGGCAAAGGTCCATATAGGTCCATTGCGAAGATCTGGCCAGGTTTTTCAGGTATTAAATGTCGTGGGTATTCCCGGAGGAGCCTGTTATTGGACTTGACCCTTTGACAAATATCACAAGTCCTAATGGTGTTACGGATGTCACGGCGTAAGTATTCCCACGTAAACCTTTCTCTAATCAGCTTTAGGACCTTGTCCGTACCGGCGTGTCCAGAAATGGAATGGCAATGCCATATAATAGCGGTCCTTATTCGAGGAGGAGCATAAATACGATCTGTTGTTCTAGGGAGGTCGACGTACTTGTGAAGTAGGCCATCATGGTAGCAAACTTTTTGAGCTATCCTAGTTATACGAGGATACTCGTCGTCGTCTTGAGGGGTAAATCCTTTAAAAAACGAATCAGCGCATGGCTTAGGGGATCTCTTCCTTGAGCTTGAGCTAGGTACTTTAGTTGTCGCAAGAACTCTTCATCTTCATCATTCATGACTTCAATTGCAAGGATCGAAACCTCATCTGTCGGATTCCGACTTAATGCGTCGGCTAGGATATTTTTCCTTCCGGACTTGTAAACGACAGTGATATCAAATTGCTGTATAAACAGCGCCCATCGGGTTATCCCTTCGCTTGTAATGTCTGATTTGAGAATAAATGTCAGTGCTTGATGATCTGTACAAATAATCACCGGATATCCAAAGATTATCTTTTTCCAGTAAATGAGAGAATGTACTACGGCAAGGGCTTCTAACTCTGTTATCGTATAAGCCTTTTCATGGGGTCTCAACTTGCGGCTCATGAATGAGAGAAAGATGCGAACTTCAGGTTCCCTTGGATCAATTTGGAAAAGAGCTGCACCGATCACTATGCGGCTGGCGTCACATTCAATATAAAAGTGTAGCTCATAATTAGGATAGGCCAGTTGAACAATGTCTTTCAACATTTGTTTTGTCGCCACAAATGCTTTATCGCAGACATCAGTCCACTTCCACCTGTTGTTCTTCTTCAATAATTGCTGCAGGGGTGCTGCCGTTTCAGTAAAATTAGGGCAATGCTGCGCGAAGAACTGGCAGAGGCCTAAGAATTGCCTGATGTGCTTTATCCTGGTGGGTTTGGGAAATTCTAGAATACATTGAATCTTAGCCGGATTGGGCTTGATCCCATTCCCTCCAATAAGATGGCCTAAAAACAAAACTTCAGTTTTGAAAAACTGGCTTTTCTTGGCGTTAATTTTAAAGTTCTTGGTCTGTAATTCCTCCAATACCTTATGAACATCTCGTACATGTTGTTCCAGGGATTCGGACGCGATGATAATATCGTCCATATAAATGGTGGTGACTGCCTTTACTTCATCGGAGATTTGTTCCTCTAAGGCTCTGATAAGAACTGCACCAGAGTTCTTAATGCCAAAGGGGAGTATTTAAAGGCATAAGTGACATTATCATAGATGAATCCGGTAAATTTCCGACTATCTTCATCCAATATAATGTGAAAATATGAAGAAGCCATGTCCATAGCAGAAAATACTTTCATGTTATGAAATCTCCTAATTACATCCCGGAGTAGGGGAGGGTGGTCATATTCTAGCACAAACCTATCGCTCAAAGCCGTCGCATCGAGGCATATGCGCAGATTACCATTTGGTTTTCTCACTATAGCCAGAGGATTAATGTAAGGTGTGACGCATTTTGATATGATTCCATCATTCTCCATCTGTTTAATGATGACCCGAGCTTCTTCCAAGTACTTCATGGGTACCGGATAAGGCCGTTTCTTATAAGGTGAAGTGTCAGTAACATCTAAGTGGTGCTTGAAACCCTTAATAACTCCAGGTTTCTCGGAAAATACATCTGGAAAATTCTTGAAAAGCTCTTGGATTGCCTTTGTTACTTCATCATCATCGTAATCTGGGCTTTCAGCTACATTGGCGTAAAGCGTGAAGTTGTAGTGGTCCTCGTTCAACTTATCATCGATGATGGACGCCATCTAGTCCTCTACGGGTCCCACTTCCTCGGGTCTCCCCTCTTCGTGGACGCTTTCTTCGACAGGCGGAGCCTCGCTCATCTTGTCTTCTACTATGTCCACCGGGGTGTCACATTCCGGATTCTTCACGTCATTATAAGTAATCAACTGTAGCTCTACAGATTCGACGTGGAAAAATTTAATCACATCTAGCGGGATAATCGATGATTCCACCATGTTGAATGAGCAAGTCTGATCCAAGGATTAAGTCAAATTTCATTTGTGTCACAATCAAAAATAGATGTTGGAATTTAACACCACCAATTTCTAACTCAAGAAACGCTTGGAATTTACATTTAATAGCCTTGTCAGGAACTATGCCTTTAACTTAACTTGAGCAACAGTCAAGATGGAGATGTAGGTCGTCTCCTGCGCCACATCTATTAATTTCTGCGAAATTAGTGAGGCTTGTGATCCCGAGTCTACTAAAGAGTGGACAATCATATTGCTTAACATAATGATAATGATCGGTAAGCCGCGTTGTATCCGAGGCTGTCGTGGTGTTGAATCCTCGTATAGTAAATCTGCATCCTCTAAATACCAATGGTTAATGAGTGCGCTACATACTACTTCTCCTCACTCCGGGTTTTCAGGCAATCTCTTTATTGCTTCGTCAAAGTATTTTTTGTACCCGTAGTTCTGGGATCCATTTCCGTTCTCTCATTTCTTCTCTGCATCTCTGCCTGGTATTCCAAAGAAGCTGCTCCAGGTAAGCCCTCTTCCCTGTTCTTATTCCTTACATATTCCGTAGTCTCTCTCCAACGTTTCTCTAATTCTTCCCGCTGGGAGTTCCTATTATCATTGGGTTGGTTAACTGCCTGTCTCCATGAAGGTCCACGTTGAAACTTAGCCCTCCCTTCGTAGGGACGATTCCTAGATCTTCTGTACCGAAACGGAATATCTCGGCGAGTTTCTCTTTCTTCCCGCGGTTCTGGATTTACTTGAACCGGAGTCTTCATTTCCGTAAAGTTGGTCGTAGTTTATTTCGTTCGACCTGCTTTTGTTGCGCTCTGAGTGTGCGCAGTATCGAGTCTCCTCAGGACATCATCGAGCTGCTACAAGTCCTGGGCGTTTGCTGCCACCAATATTTCCTGAACATTTGGTGGAAATTGCAGCGTTATGACCTGAATAAATTCTTGCTCCGGTAAAGGATGGTCGAAAAACTGCATCTGTTTAAGCTGAGATATGAGATAATGTAAATATCGCGAGGAATTAACGGAAGTGTTATACTTTCTGGAGTATAATTGAAGTTTTATCAGGTGCTGAGCCTCAGCACTCCAAAATCGTCTAAGTAAGGCTTCCTTAAACTTTTCGTAAGTGTTAATACTGAATTTAAAAGCGGTAAACCACATTAATGCCTTGCCTTCTAACAATCGAGACGCTATTCGTAATCGGCGGTCGGTCTTAACGTGATTTTCTTGAAAGAACTCTTCGAGGTTGAGGAGAAACTCCTTAGCAGTATACTCCTCCTTCCCCGAAAATTTGGCTGGTTTTTCCTCAGTCATTTTAAAAACTGTGGAAACATTCATGGATTCTCCACTAGTGTTGTGAAGGCTAGATGATGAAACATCCTCTTCAATTTGCGATACTTTGCTGTTGAGAGCTTCTATACCTCCTTGAAGTTCAAGTTTTAGGGTTTTAATTTTCCCCTGTACGGAATTCTCAATTTCCTTGACCTCCTTTTCTAAGTCGGCCTTGACTTCTGCTACATCGCGACAGATACGTGTAATCTGCGTGTGAGCATTATCTAACTGAGTCTTGACACGTTTATCGGCCTCCACTTGCTGACTTTTCAGAATTTCGTTTCCCAACTTCATGAAATTATTTTTAGCAGATTCATGAAGTTTGTCTTGAATAGAAGCGATTTTAGTTTGCGCAAGAGATAATTGAGCATGGGACTCTTGAAATTCTTCCTTTAAGCTTTCTACTTCTTTAAGGACTTCCTGAGAAGAAGACGGGAAAGCAAGTTTTAAGTCCTCCGCCACTTGTGATTTTATGTCTTGCTTAATAGTTTCCAAGTCACGTGTTAATCTTTCATTTCTTTCCGTAAACTTAGAATCCATTCTTTGTTAGATTCTTTAAACCGTTTCTCAATTTCGGCACCTGCACTATTGAGCCTACGTTCCAAATTATTATTAATTTCCGCAAACTTTTGATCAACAGATTCTGTCAATTTTACAATGTTGAAATCATTAGCCTCCCTTAGTTGAGTGATATTACGATTAGTTACTTCATTAGCCTCCCTAAGCTGACCTATACTAGCCTTAGTGGCTTCCATACGACTTTCCAAGGCCGCGTTAGATTCTTTAACTTGAGCTGCTAAAGAATTATTAGATTCAGCAATCCTACGCCCGAGATTAGTGTTACTTTCCGTAATCCTGTCATTTAGACAGATTTTTAAAGCCTCAATAGCAGCTAGTATATTTTCCATACTAATGTCGTTATTTTCACAAAATGCAGAAAATACAATCATTCACTTCATACGTAAAATCACCATTATTGTCCAATGGTAAAGTTCAATATTTCACCAACACAAAATATCAAACACTTGTGCATAAAATTAAATATCACCATTATTGTCCAATGGTAAAGTTCAATGTTTCACTGACATAAATATCAAACATTTATATGAGACTGTGCATAAATATTGTGCCTGAAATGTTTTACATAGCAAGAGAAAGAGAAAGGGACATAAACTTAATAAACTTAATAAACTTAATAAACTTAATCAGAGTTCTGTGCCAAAAGTTTAAAATTTCGCCAAAGTCATTGAATTGAACTACGTAAAATTTTAACACATTCACTGAACTGGAATTAACGTATGTACTATGCACTTTTATTTGAATTGGAAAGTTAAGATATCACTGATTTCAAAGTTAATTTTTATCACTTTACTCTCTTTAATCTAAAAAAACCAACGTCACGGGTGCCACTTTACTATTCACTACCTTCTCTCTGAAACAGGAACGCCCGTACTTCAGTTTATCGGAGAGCATGAGAAACGACAAGGCGTGTACGGCCCATGCTAAGAGAGTGAGAGAGAAGGGTAGTGAAAGAAAATTTTATGATTAAGTGGATCCTTCAGTTTATTCAATAGATATGCAAAGAATGATGTCACCTTTTACAGCTGAATCGTGGAGTTGTCCTTGAAGGCGTGGAGGGGACGTCGTCCTGCGGCGTCTGCGTCGTCTTGCGGTCGGCGTCGGCGTTGTCTTCCGTCGTTGGTGTTTTCTCTGTATTAGTGTTGATGGCGACTCGAACCTGAGGCAGGAACGGGGAAATGTAGAGCTTCCGCATCGGACATCATGGGACTCTGGTGTGACACTTCTCTAAGGCGAAGCACACCGAAATAGTTCCCACAGTCAATGATGTTGAACGCACTTTAGCAGCAAGGATAAAGTCAGAGTCACAGTTCCATGAGAATAAGATGGATGGAATTATCGTATTTGGAATAATAAACAAACGAAAACAATCTAGGACCTTCCGAGGTGCAGTGATTAAGCACTTCACAAAGAAAATTAAATTCACCGGGTACAGTCTCTGCACTGTACACCATGAGAACAATATTCACACACTTGTTGAAATAAACGACAGTCCAAGTTCTGTTACGTCGTAATTTTCAGAAGATTATCACTGACACTTAAGATCATACGTGATTCTGAACAGGTTATGATGGGAATTGGCATGGTCCCTCGGAAAGAAATGACGATACCGTATTCCACAAGTTAATACTGTCTTTAAGAGGGAATGTCGGCACAGTTTTATTACGAACACAGTTCCGAAAATGGATAGACACAGTCTTTAAATGAAATGAAGGCTGGCACACTTCTATTACGAACACAGTTCAGTGGATAGACACAGTCTTTAAATGAAATGAAGGCTGGCACAGTTTTATGTTAGAAACGTTATCGCTGTTTTCACACAGTCTTTAAATGAAATCAAGGTTGGCATAGTTTATGCTAGAAACATTATCGCTGTTTTCACACAGTCTTTAAATGAAATGAAGGCTGGCACAGTTTTATTACGAACACAGTTCTGAAAAATGGATAGACACAGTCTTTAAATGAAATGAAACTGGCACAGTTTATGTTAGAAACGTTATCGCTGTTTTCACACAGTCTTTAAATGAAATCAAGGTTGGCATAGTTTATGCTAGAAACATTATCGTGTTTTCACACAGTCTTTAAATGAAATGAAGGCTGGCACAGTTTTATTACGAACACAGTTCTGAAAAATGGATAGACACAGTCTTTAAATGAAATGAAGACTGGCACAGTCCATAACGCACATTCATAGTCCACAAACGAAATATAATCGCCTAGTCGTACAGACTGATAAAAACGAAATTACGTTTTTGTTCATGCACAAAGTTCAAGCCCACGGAGAAGGCTTCCAACACTAACGTTTCCGAACTCAAGTACACAGCCGGACCGAGTGACGAATTATATCGCGACGTGCTTACTAGCACACACACACACACTGAGCTCACGGCTACTGCCGACTCCTCTCACTCTCTCTGCCTACGGCACACTGCAGCTGCACACTGCACACACTGCACACTCTCTGATTTACCCCAGGCTGGCGATTCGCTTATATTGCCGAAGGTCGGTGGGCGTGGCTACACATGTGGGCACCAAGAAAATTTTATATCTTGCCCATCTTTACACCGATTGACATGAAATTTCGTCTAGCAGCGTTCATTATTCCTGCCTGCAAGGTGACGTTATTGACATATTGATATCACATTTCGCTCATGCTGCAATGCTATGGAACACGAAAGAACCTTCTGCGTGACGTCGCTTGACCTTGGCCGGTGTTCTAGAACAGCGCGAGCTTGCTTACAGTTTCCACAATGCCTGTGCGCTCGGCGCAAGTTTTAAATGCTTACGGCCAGGTGTTGGCGAGTTCCTCTTAATAAATGAATGAAACGTGAATGCTCGTAGGGCATTCCCGTTTCAATATATAAGTTAGTTTAAGTAAAGACATATTTTATACACTAATTTTAAGACCTTCAACATAATATTTTAGACATACAGTTGCAATATTGTACAGAATGACATATACGCCAGTTCACGCTAAGACGTGCCCCATTTGTATGTGACTAAATGTACATCATCATCATATAGCATTCCTTTAACAACACAATCTTAATCAAAGCTTCATTATATAAATATGTATGTATGGTTCAGCTGAAGATGACCTTGTATATGAGGTCGAAACCCGTCCTGTAGCTTAATACACTGACTGACAGAGCAAATGCAACACCAAGAAGGAGTGGTTCGAAAGGGATGAAAGTTGGGGAAAAACAGAGACGGCACGGACGAATAATTGATGTTTATTTCAAACCGATATGCAGGTTACACAATGCGCACGGCATCGACTCAGTAGGATGTAGGACCACCGCGAGCGGCGATGCACGCAGAAACACGTCGAGGTACAGAGTCAATAAGAGTGCGGATGGTGTCCTGAGGGATGGTTCTCCATTCTCTGTCAACCATTTGCCACAGTTGGTCGTCCGTACGAGGCTGGGGCAGAGTTTGCAAACGGCGTCCAATGAGATCCCACACGTGTTCGATTGGTGAGAGATCCGGAGAGTACGCTGGCCACGGAAGCATCTGTACACCTCGTAGAGCCTGTTGGGAGATGCGAGCAGTGTGTGGGCGGGCATTATCCAGCTGAAACAGAGCATTGGGCAGCCCCTGAAGGTACGGGAGTGCCACCGGCCGCAGCACATGCTGCACGTAGCGGTGGGCATTTAACGTGCCTTGAATACGCACTAGAGGTGACGTGGAATCATACGCAATAGCGCCCCAAACCATGATGCCGCGTTGTCTAGCGGTAGGGCGCTCCACAGTTACTGCCGGATTTGACCTTTCTCCACGCCGACGCCACACTCGTCTGCGGTGACTATCACTGACAGAACAGAAGCGTGACTCATCGGAGAACACGACGTTCCGCCATTCCGTCATCCAAGTCGCTCTAGCCCGGCACCATGCCAGGCGTGTACGTCTATGTTGTGGAGTCAATGGTAGTCTTCTGAGCGGGCGCCGGGAGTGCAGGCCTCCTTCAACCAATCGACGGGAAATTGTTCTGGTCGATATTGGAACAGCCAGGGTGTCTTGCACATGCTGAAGAATGGCGGTTGACGTGGCGTGCGGGGCTGCCACCGCTTGGCGCTTGGCGGCGGATGCGCCGATCCTCGCGTGCTGGCGTCACTCGGGCTGCGCCTGGACCCCTCGCACGTGCCACATATCCCTGCGCCAACCATCTTCGCCACACGCGCTGCACCGTGGACACATCCCTATGGGTATCGGCTGCGATTTGACGAAGCGACCAACCTGCCCTTCTCAGCCCGATCACCATACCCCTCGTAAAGTCGTCTGTCTGCTGGAAATGCCTCCGTTGACGGCGGCCTGGCATTTTAGCTATACACGTGACCTGTGGCACACGACAACACGTTCTACAATGACTGTCGGCTGAGAAATCACGGTACGAAGTGGGCCATTCGCCAACGCCGTGTCCCATTTATCGTTCGCTACGTGCACAGCACAGCGGCGCATTTCACATCATGAGCATACCTCAGTAACGTCAGTCTACCCTGAAATTGGCATAAAGTTCTGACCACTCCTTCTTGGTGTTGCATTTGCTCTGTCAGTCAGTGTATATGCAATAAATAAGTATTGATTGGTGGAAATCCTCCCCTAATTTTAATTGTTTAATTCGTCAATACGGATATGAAGATTATAGATTATGATATCGTAGCCAACCAGGCAAAACGGAACGCAAATAGATTTCGAAACTTAAAGATCAAACTAACGAATGCGATTAAGAGCATTGTTTTTCTGAAGGAATGTCTAAAAAATGACCTAACACCTAAATTCTTGAGAAAATATAACAATAAACACAGGCACACCAAACAAACTCATAATGCGCAAAAAGAACAAACAAAATCTGGCTGAAAGAAGAAATAAAGTTTTTATACCGTAAAAAACAACATCTTAACAACGAACTATACCGAATATATTTAAAGGCATCTAACGAGTTACCACATAGCTATTGGGATGATTTTCAGCAGATCACGACAGAAAAAATAAGGAACTTACCCACCAAAAAACAGAATACACTAAATAAGAAATTAGAAGCACTTAAACAACCATCCAAACCAAACCCAAAAAACGAAACTCCGAACACGAACTCTCCTACCTTTCCCAATGAAATCACTGAACGCAAATTCCACCCACCCGTAAAAAAATCTCACAAATACGACTTTTAACGAAATGGAAACTGTTATCTTGAGCAAGGGACCCAAGCACAATTGGGGTAAAACATCAACTTTCCAGAACATTACAACTGCTATCACCGAAATAGAAAACGCCATACATAAAATCCCATATGTGCTACGAGACGAAGTCAGATATGATATTAAAAAAGGCTCCCACAATATATCGACAAAATTCACCGTAACTCCCAAAATAATAAATCAACCAATAAAGTACACATAAACAAACTTAAAGATAAGATAAAACAGAATAATCTACTAATAACGAAAGCCGATAAGGGCAATACGACAGTTATTATCGACAAAGACCAATACATATTGAAAACCAAAGAATGTTTTCAAGATAACACTATCCTCATCAAACATAAAGACCCGACTAATAACATACAAAAGAACCTCAAAACCTTATTAAAAATACACACTTTCTTTTAACAGAAGTAGAATCTTCTAAACTTATAGTAATGAATCCTCAAATACCCACTGAACCGTTCCCATCCATCAATATCACAATGCCAGATTCAGTCGGTTATAGCTTCGTGCTTTCGTTCGGTCTATGGGCGAAAATTAAATCTAACTTCTATAAAATAATCACCAATGGTGTATATGAATGGGAAACAGTTGCATTTGTTGTAAATAAGAGACAGATAAAGGGGTAAAATGGATTTATTCACTAGAGCACATAATTAATATTCATACTAAAGAAATTCCACAAAATACAATAAAACATGACGCAAACTGTCATAATAAAAGCATAATGTGCCGTGCACATTAAGAACAACTACATATTACATTACTGAAATAGGTCGGTCCAAATACCGACCAAATAATTTATAAAAGAACAAAATATTAAATTTTGGCCTGATTTACATCTTTAATTATCGACACTGCCGCCAAGTGAATATGCCTATTTCCCCGAGGGTAATTTCGATTACGACTGTCCACAAGCTATGCTTCGACAAGAGAAAGTCACGCCAGTTTCATTCCATAATACAACTATTTACATTGTAACCGTACAACTAGGTTACAGATTCCATTCAGTATTTATTATTATGATTATTATTATTATTATTATTATTATTATTATTATTATTATTATTATTATTATTATTATTATTATTATTATTAACCAGATTCATTAGATTTTATATATTCTGTTTCTCATCACTTAGACTGTAATAATTAGGTATCGCGTATATTATTGGATTTAATCATAGGTTAAGTGAATATGTTTGTAATTATTCTGTATTGTAGTAAGTGAGATTTGTTGGTTTCATATTGTCATGCTGTGGCTTGTAACTTTGGCTAGATGAGCTGGCATAGTATTTTGCAATCGAGGCTATGTTTAACTGGGAATGTTGTGTACAAGGAGATTTCCCGGTGACGCATTCGGCATAGTCATTCTCGGACCGCTTGGGTACGCTTAGACGACACATGACTGATGACATCAGTGCGTGGACACGTGATTGCGACCAAGTGTCAGTATTCGCCAGCTACTGTATGTGGAAGTGGAAGGGATGAACAGTGAGTGGGGAGATGAGTCGTCATCGCGAGGTGATATAAAGTCAAGGCGACGGTGGGGAGAGGTATTCTGTTCTTACTCAGTTCATAAGCAGTTGATATCGTGCAGATCATATGTAACAGTCAGATGTATCAAATGGAAGAAGTGGTCTTAGTGTGATGGTCAGAGCTAAGAGTTGTGTTTGAAGAGGTAATCATCGAGGAAGTCTACAAGTGGTGGTTGTATCCGAGCAGAGACGGGTACTATGCTGATAAAGAAACATCATCTTCTAGTGAGGATGGACTTCACACGATGTTTCAATAATATGTTCCAATTTCTGATAATATATTGAATGGACGTAATTACATTGGAGCTCCCTACACGCGTACATGGTATGTAGGCCAACTCCTTGTTATATAAGAAGATTACAACAGACGGCTCCCGACTTCAGCTCACAGGTTTTCCCAAGAATTTCAAGTTCAACAGCGGTGTATGCAGACAACAGGTAATTAAAGCATCAGACATGTTATGCATTCATAACATGAAGAAGAGTGTAATCAGCGGCGATATCACATCTCACTTCAAGTTCATGCCAATAGCTTTTTTGTTTAGATTAAATTTTCCTTTTCTTTGTACCGCAAATCTCACGATATATTTCTTTTGTTAAATTAAAAGACGTAAATGATTGTTCATTGTGACGTAAATTTAGTCATAAACTCAGTTTTATTTTTAATTATAATAAGTGATTCCAGTTCCATGTACAATCCTCAATTGTGGAAATGCAACAGTAATTTAATATTGTCCTGATCCATATCCCTGTATATTGCCAGATATGTGAGTTTATCACCTCACGCCTTGAGATAATTGATATAAGAGGTATGCTCTACCGAATTTTGTTGTTTTTCTTAAAAAAGCAACTGGCGCTCAAACAAATGTTATGTATATTGTGTGAAGGAGATGGAAGTATAAGAGTAGTGGTCAGAGTAGCCACAACATATACAAAATTATTAATCCTGATAAGGGAAAATCCAGGGATCCTAACTTATATACTACACAGATTCTACTGACAGATCCGATCTGTCGCAAACAACCAGCCTGAAGCTGCATACCACCAGAGAAAATTAGCTCCGGGCTAAATTTAAGAGACAAAGATTAATTCGTCAAGACACAACACACTGACAACAAATACGACAAGGCACTCCGATACAAGGTACATAAGTATACAAACACAACTCCTGTAAAATAACAGCATAATTACAATATAAAGAAAATATATACATGCAGTCAGAAGACTTCCACATCACCAGGTCATTAGTGGCACGCCCCTGTCCGCCAGGGCGATCAGGACATTCCCCTTGGACTAGTGGAAAGTTTCACTTTTCATGGGACCGGAACACAGCTGGAACGTGATTCATACTGCCTCGCAAAGGACTCCAGGCAAACGGGGTGCAGCTTACACTTGGCGGGGTGCGGGTAAATGCTTCCTTCACGGCTATCCCAGCCGGACTTGCTCTCACAACAAAAGAAGGTTTGTCTCTAAATACTGCTACCTCGTTACGTAAACTAATTATTTCTCCCGTTTATAAAATATTCTATGACAACAGCAACATCACTTCTTCACCTTTCAATATATAAACCGCAAAAATCGCTCTCAAGGAAAACGTCACACATGGCCTTCCGTCTTAGCGGCTCGGGAGTTCGATTCTCGACTCTGTCTCTTTACTCTGCGGGCATATCCAAGCCCATCCTTGTTTAAAGCAGCTTGCCCTGCTAACATCCCTTCCTTGCCATGTTCACAGGCATTCAAATCCATATCTGACTTCCGCGTCATATATCAGACGATCTCAGCCTCTCAACCCTCGCAATAATCTCCACCCCGATCTACTGTCGTCTCTGCTCATTAGAAGAACCTAACTACCCAACGACGACGTCGTGGCGTTCCTGTGGCAGCGAATATATATCTGAAATCGCGCACAGATAAAATATAAGAGACCTACACTGGTCTTTACTGATAATTATTCCACAAAGAGAAGGCGGCCTGGCCTCGTTAATGATGAAACTATCCACCTTCCTAACACTTAACACATACTCCTTGGAATGCTCTGAAAGGATTAAAAAATGCATGCACACACACTCCTAACTTTACCTATTTACAACCCTTTTTCCCATAACTAAACTAACCATAAATCACTGCAACAAATAAGGGCACTAGCATGCATGCTGCCCTGGATCTCCCACTGCTTTATTGACAATATAATTACTCATCTTTAGCAAATTGACATTGACCGTTAGTTAATATTACCCTAAAAACTGGATGAAACTGAACTGACCTCAAATGTTACCCACATGCTTAAAAATCTGACATATCCACTTAGCTTTGTTGTCTTCAGCAATCACACCATCTGCACAACTACAGCGTCAGGAGATTACTCGGCCATCATATCACCTTTGATGGCGTTACAACATAGATGAATAACACATGTAGATTCCATGATTGTCCTTGCAGATAACACTCCTACAATGAATGGAAAACAGGTTTACACTACACTTGCTCAATTGCATACGCGCACACTATTTAAGGAGATATTGCTTAGCACACATAAATGGATAAAGATTAATTCTTTGATCAGAATCGAAGTATCATGGAATGCGCCCCTGATCCCTTCGTATGCAAGAGCAATTACGATACGATCGAACACGTTTTCTCCGCGATCGCGAAACCGACCCGAAACGTTGGCCTGTAATACAGCTAATTAGTTCAAGACAATCTTCCCGGTATGCACAGCTATCGTCCCTATTATTTACCGCGTTCACACATACGTGGTACCTACCGCACTTGATGTAAGAGCGAAGCGTCACGCGCGTAGTGGTAAATACACATATACGGACTTGTAACTCCCGTATTTATTAAATGTAAATCACACCAGGGCGTTACGTTTTACTGTAGTCTGGGCACGCTTCTATGTGCATAATATTCAGATAGCAATCATGAAGAAATAACGTCACTGTAGCACTTTGATATCGGACAAAGAAAATGGCGATCTCGACTGGCGTGGAGACTACCTTCTGTACCACGGACACCTCACGAAAGACAGACCCGCTTCCCCAAGCCACTGTTGGTTTTATGGACCCACCCGCGTCGTTCCGAAAAGAGGGGGTGGCCCTGTTGGCTATGGCGCGAGGTTTCAACCGCTTTCTCAGGACAAAGACCACAACCGTTATAACCTAGCCACACAAATATATAGGTATAAGTTAGCCGATAAATGAACAGATAAAGAAGTCTAAATTCAATTACTACTCATCAGACGTATCGAAACCGTGGAGCACGGGTTATTTATCAGATTTCACCCTTATTTCTAATAGGTCGGCACTGTGATGATCGAAGTTAGCAACCCCGCGCAATTCTCTATGACTCGCTTTCACAGCTCGCGATTGGCTCCTTTCAAACTCGCCGCACGTTTATGTGACTCCGCGGCACTCCCACAGCCACGTTCAAACTTTCAAACCACAGGCCGATTCAAACCTGGCTACCGGCCGCTCTTCCAGGGCGCGGCCTAGAACAAAACCGTTCGCTTGCCACCTCGCAAACAAAGTCTTTCAAATATAACGCCTCCACAATGTTGCGCAATATGAAAATAAAAGTCCCTGGGGCGATATGATAAGTTTTACCACTGCTAAAGCTTATCCCAAAATACATAAAGAACATATTCCAATGAGACCTATTATTAACTACAGAGTAAGCCCAACCTATAAACATTCGCAATTTATTCAACGATTTCTCAAAAAGCACTACGTATTCTTAGCTAATAGAACAGTACGGAACTCAATAGATTTTTGTAATAGGACAAAAGGATTAAAGATTGAACCATATCACAAACTCGCATCATTTGACATAATAAACATGTACCCGAACATTCCCACAAAACGAACAATAGAAATCATTGAATCTAACCTAAAAAGTCATAGCAATCTAACACTTTGGAAATAGAAGAATTCATTAAATTACTTAATTTGCCATTAGTAACAACTACTTTAAGTTTCATGATACTATCTATCAGCAACAGGGTTTACCGATGGGATCTCCCGCTTCTGGTATAATCGCCGACATTTTCATAGACTATTTAGAGCACACATTCATTAACAAAATAGACCATATATTTTTTGGTGTAGATTTGTTGATGACATCTTTATCATCCTCGACAATACGTCCACAAATGAAACTGATATATTAGATAAACTCAATACAATAGATTCCCATATAAAATTTACCATGAAATCCAAAAGCAATCACAAACTGAACTACCTGGACATAACGACAACTAGACATGATGACCACTTTTCTTACAGAATATACAGAAAACCTACGCATACCTCAAATACAATTAAAATGGATTCCGTTCACCCCAACATACACAAAAGAGCAGCCTACTATAGCATGATACACAGAGCATTCAATATACCGTTAACAGAAGAAGATCTAAACAAAGAATTACAATTAATTCATGACATAGCTAAAAACAATGGATTCAAGAAAGAAATGGTTAACAAAATCATTCACAAAATAAAATCCCAATCCAAAACCAAACTAACAAAAGTAAACGAATCCAAGAAAGATTATGCACTATTCACTTTCAATAATGTATACATATACCCCATAACTAACATTTTTAAAAAACATAACCTAAGAATAGCATTCAGAACTACACACAATAGTACCAACATCATACACAACGTCAGGACAATCAACAGCAACAACAACCACTCAGGGGTATACCGTAACAAATGTAATAACTGCAAGACAAGCTATATCGGACGTACCGGTAGAAACTTGCTAACCCGATATAACGAACACATAAACGCGGTGAAACACAATCATTTTTCCTCAATAGGACAACATGTCGCAGACTATAAACACAGTTTTACAAACATCGATAACGATATGCAAATCCTAAACATAAACCCCAAAGGGCCCCTGCTCAACATGACAGAAGAATTTTACATCACTCTAGATCAGTACACCAATCCAAATTACAACATAAATGAAATCACAGAAAAAACTAACATCATCTTCAATACAGTTATCCCCGCCCTAAAAAACCCCTACCTTAAGTTAATCGATAAACAGAACGCGACACGCAACAGAAAAACACCAAACAACACACCCAGCTCCACCCCTACCCCCACAACAACAACTCTCCCTACCCCTCCTTTCCTTCCCCTCACAGCAGCTAGTATAAGCCCAAGAAGAACACGAAGTAGTACATTACAGGCTCGCACGTCAAACACAACTCAGCTACACCAACAACAGTAAGTACATTTTCCAATTCACACACATAACCCTTAGACATTCCTCCAACACGATATCACTTATAACTCAATCTTATCTTCCACAGATATACATAACATCATTGCACAGCTACAAATGGGAAGGGAGCCACTACTTTGAACCCAATGTCATCCAAATTTACGGACGCCACAGGACAACATGAATTGGTTCCAATAAAAGGGCAACACACACAGCAGAGCTGAACATATTTTAGTTGAATTTCATCCACACATTTGGCACCTTTTTTAAAATTGAAAGTGTTTTATCCCACATATACACAGGAAGACAAAAAATTTTTTACCAATGAAATTTTACAAACTCCAAGAATAGCAGCTGAAGTGTACAACAAGTGTACGGAAGTTAGTCGATGTATTGACCAACAAGCAAGAACGAATGTTCATATGCATGAAGTGTTTTTATATATTGTATTTATCTTGTATATATATTGTATCGGGAACACCGCTACGAGAGAAGTCCGAAGTATGTTTGTTGAACTTCGCGCGAGATGGAAGGTAGGCAGCCCGCCGAACGCAGTGACGTACCCAGCGAGTGACGTGGCCGCCGTAAGCCAGCTAACCGCTACCATATATGGTAATGTTCCAGCTCATCCTCAAAAGTACATTTCGAGCTACTTTATCGCTATTTTGACACTGCCATCTTAAAAGCCCTTACAATGGACATCATCTGTTAAGATTTCAAGAAAATCCACCGAGTATTATAGAAGTTATAAGGGTAGATAGTACCCGAGTTCTAGACACTTCCATGCGAACGTGTATAAAAGGAGGACCACCCGACCTACGAATTCAGTGTTTGTCACTCCGCCGTCTCTGTGACACGGGTGACAGGAGAAGTATTGTGTGTGTCGAACTTCTAGTCGACAGTCTGCGAAATCCAAGTTCGGTATTTTCTCTAAGTGTTGTATCAGGACTTTATCATATTCTTGAAGTGCCTGAATGGGACTTTATTTCTTTGCGAGCATCGTATTGGAACTTTGTCATATTGTCACAATGGAACTTTGTTTTTTTTCGTGTGTCGTGATTGGACTTTGATATTTTCTTAAAGTGCCATATAAGAACTTTGTTTTTTTCTGAAGCGTCTCATTGGAACTTAGTTATTTTCGCCAAGTGTCGCGATAAGACTTTATTATTTTCTTAAGGTGACGTACTGGAACATTGTCATCGGAACTTTATTTTCTTCGAGTGTCGTGTTGGGACTTTAACATTTTGACACCACGGAACTTTATTTTCTTCGAGTGTCGTGTTGGGACTTTAACATTTTGGCACATTGGAACTTTGTTATTTCTACACATTGGAACTTTGTTTTTTTTGAAGTGCCACATAGGGACTTACTTATTCGACGACGATTGAAAGGACTTTGAATTTTCACGAGTGTTGTGTACCACATTGAACTTACGTTTCGAACTTATTCGAACTTGTATTTTTGAATCAATTTCTGGAACATTGAAACTTTCCGAGCGTGTAGGATGAACTTGTTCCCCACCAACATAAACCTTCGTGTGCACGATGTGACTTGTTTTCTCAAGTGCCTCATTGAATTTACGCTTTGTAAAGACTATGAAACTTAGGGGACATTAAACATTACGTTTAATTTTGAAATATGCAATACTTTCCAAGTGCTGCACAGGGACTTATGTTTTGATTCCTAAAGACTGTGACAATTCAGAACACGCATGTCGCGTTCCCAGAAAGCCTAGAACTTTCCAGTATTTTGAGTGATCCATAATTTATGAAGTCAGACTTTTTCTTTCAAATATTATTTTCTTTAATGGCTATTCACTTCGCCTATTAATGCAACAGGACAGTTTCCGAGTGCTACTTATTCAGTTCATTGCCAATATGTTTTAAATCTTCAGAACTATGCATTTAGGACTGCAGTGACAGTAATCCTCTAGAACATTCTGACTTACAGTGAGCTTGCATTATGAACTTGCACTTCTACCAGTACTTGTTCTTCGAGTGATTATTCCAGAACGTTTTGATTTAATATCTAGAGTGCAGTAACCATAATTAGAAGGTCATATCTGTTCAGACAGTGCCCTGAATGTGTGGAGTGCCGTGCAGGAAATTCAAGTGTGAATTACGTCTCGAATCGAACCCAGGAACGTGTACCAATCTTCGAGACATTTCAGAACGTCGGGACATTCCAGAACGTCGAGACACTTCCAGAACCTCCAGACATTCCAGAACTCCTCATCCGAGCAGGTGTGGTCCCTGCCCAGTCGATGTCCAGCACCATCCCAGGACTTGGAGGTACCAACCAGCCACGACACTTCCACGCTGCTGTACGAAGGTGATATGAACTTGCTTTTGATGATCAATAAACTCAATTTATCAAAATAATCTCTCAAATTGATAACTATACCTCTCTCTGTACCAGCTCCAATGATAAAGCCACTCCCTAGGTTAAGAATCATGCTCGTTCATTTAATATCAAGCGCCTTAAAGATATGAACACATTTTTACGGGTACAATATATATAAGTTAGTTTAAGTAAAGACATATTTTATACACAAATTTTAAGACCTTCAACATAATATTTTAGACATACAGTTGCAATATTGTACAGAATGACATATACGCCAGTTCACGCTAAGACGTGCCCCATTTGTATGTGACTAAATGTACATCATCATCATATAGCATTCCTTTAACAACACAATCTTAATCAAAGCTTCATTATATAAATATGTATGTATGGTTCAGCTGAAGATGACCTTGTATATGAGGTCGAAACCGGTCCTGTAGCTTAATATATGCAATAAATAAGTATTGATTGGTGGAAATCCTCTCCTATTTTTAATTGTGCAATTCGTCAATACGGAAATGAAGATTATAGATTACGACTGAAGTGTTTATCGTAGAGACAGGATAGGAATGCTAGGAGGAGGAGTATTCATTCTGGTGAAAGAAGAATTTGTAAGCTACGAAAAATCTAAAGATGACAAACATGAAATTTTAGGTGTACGGCTCTCTAAAGATAATAGGCAAAATGATGTTTTAGGAGTGTATAGAGCTAGAAAAGGTGACACAGACGCTGATTCAGAATTATGTGATATGATAATCAGCTATGTGGGAAACGTTACGGAAAGGAACTTGATTGTAGCAGGTGATCTCAATTTACCAAATGACAATTGGGAAGCTAATGCGAATGACCAGAAGCATGACCAACAAATGGCAAATAAGTTAATCTGGGAAGGACAGCTGAATCAGGAAGTGATGGAACCAACTAGAGGGAAGAATATTCTGGATGTGGTGCTGGTAAAACCACATGAGCTCTATAGAGAAACAGAAGTAATAGATGGTATTAGTAATCACGAAGCTGTTTTTGTCATAGTTAAAAATGAATGTGATAAGAAGATCGTAAAGTAGGACTATTAGGCAGTATCATATGGCTGATAAGAAAGGCATGAGGGAGTTTTTAAAAAGTAATTATGATCAGTGGAAAATGGTAAATAAAAATATATACAGACTGGTTTAAAGCAATTGTTAAGAAATGTGAAAACAGGTATGTACCTTTGAAAGTGGTAAGGAGTGGTAAAAACTCACTACATTATAACCAAGAAGTAAAGAGACTAAGAAGGAGGTGCAGGTTGGAAAGAAATAGGGTTAGAAATGTTTGCAGAAGCAAGAAGAAATTGAAGGAACTTATTAGGAAGTTGAATCTAGCAAAGAAGTGAGCTAAGAATAACATGATGGCAAGCATAATTGGCATTCATACAAATTTTAGTGAAAAATGGAAGGGTATGTATAGGTACTTTAAGGCAGAAACAGGTTCCAACAGGGACATTCAAAGAATCATTAATGAACAAGGGAGTGTGTATGTGAGGATTTTCAAAAGGCAGAAGTTTTCAGTCAGCAGTATGTAAAGATTGTTGCTTACAAGGATAATTTCCAGATAGAAGAGGTGACTAATGCTAACGAAGTATTCAAATTTACCTACGATAACAAAAGATATTTACAATTAGACTATACAAAAGTTGAAAACTAGAAAAGCAGCTGGAATTGATAAGGTTTCAGGGGTTATACTTAAGACAATGGGTTGGTATATAGTACCATATCTGAAGTACTTATCTCATTACTGTTTGATTTAAGGAACTATACCAAATGAATGGTGAGTTTCTATAGTAGACCCAGTGTATAAAGGAGAGGGTGATAAACATAAAGCTGAAAGTTACAGGCCAGTCAATTTGACGTGTGTTACATGTAAGCTTTGGGAAGTCCGGCCCCGTGTTGTAGGGGGCAACGCGTCCGCCTATCACCCGGCGGCCCTGAGTTCGATTCCCGGGCGGATCAAGGGTTATAATTGTAAATGATTAATATCCCTGGCCTCGGGATCGGGTGTTTTTGACGTCCTTAATGTTCCTTTCCTCACATTCAACACTTTACGCCTCCGCAATTACACTTACACTCAGGTTCCTCTCATATGGTGAAAGTAGTGGCAAATATCTTCAGTAGTCGATGCCACGAACAAATATTTAAAATAATTTTTGTTTTTTAATTGGGAAAGCATTATTTCTGATTATATTAGGCATGTTTCCAAAATTAATAACTGCTTGATAGAAGCAAATACAGTAGAGACAATACACGACACTTACGGATTTCGCCTTGCTAAAATGGGAGACAATTCGACGGTGGCGCTCCTGGTGACTTGACCTGAACAAATCGCGCTAAATTCAAATATCAATGGAAATGTATATACGGAAATGGATAAATAAATTACGTCCAGAAAGACAGTGGTATTGAGATATTAACTTCGAAGTTGCTAAAGCAATTCTGGATAAATGAATGAAGAATTATTTAAAAGGTTATTATTCAAAGACTGAAATTAGACATATAAACAAGGTGTGAAATGGACTGCTGTGAAATGGCTTGATCTTTCATTTATACATTACTTTTTTAGCTTTAGCATACCTGCCTAAAATCTTACGATTGGATTTGTTTTTTTCCTCATTTAAAAACAATGTATCATCACATTAAGACATTTGTCAATAAAAATATCGGCACATTCCTTACACATATGATGCAATGAATTAACATTTAATAGCTGGACAATTTTCCTCTTAACATGAAGCCTACCGGTACTAACAGAAAGAAAATCTATAAAATCCCGGCTTTAATCTGAGAAGAGGGATAAAAGAAAGAAAAGTTTGAAAATGTTGTCGATAGTGATGATTTGAGGAATATTTACGTACAATTAGAGAAAAAATGTAACATACCCTTGGCTGTATAGTTGAGGATTTTTAAAGTCGCTGGCCTGGAAATGATCTGAACAGATCTTATAATTCTTATACAAGCGTAACGACCCTTCTTTCTTGTACACTTTATCCAAATCGCTTCTGTGACATTTCAAAACCCACAGATCACACCTACAACAACACATCGGTATTGAAGGTTAACTGCTGCACTATACAATAAAATATGCGTATTATATTTTAAGCCCGTTAAAACATGGGTCGAGCAGGTCAGAAGATTATGAAGTACTATAAAAATCTCTGTCACTGGAAGAATATATATGCAAACACAATATTACTTACATGTTCTTGTCACGAGGGAACCTGAAGAACGAGCGCGCATTTTTCTCTACTTCGTAATTACTGCAGCCAAACACAGCACATACCTTTCCCCTCATGTTGAGAGGAGATATCAACGAATGACACACGCTACTATTTAATTATCTCAACTCACTGAAAACGCATAAATAACACCAAAACTTCACACAAAAATACACGTGCTCTTATGACAGAATCAGTACCGTTCAGGTCTATCCGCTAGAGTGAGCTCCAATAGCTGTCCCTCGATATCTCGCTCAGTGTCGTGTATTGTCTCTACTGTATTTGATAGAAGGCAGTTCGGGTTTAGGAATGGTTATTCCTCTGAAGCTCAACTTATAGTATTCCAGCAAGATATAACAGATATCCTAGATCTGAGAAGTCAAATGGATGGTGTCACGATTGACCTATCCAAGGCATTTGACAGGGTAGATCATGGCAAAAATGAGTGCAATTGAACTAGACAAAAAATGACTGAATGGGTGGCTATATTTGTAGATAATAAAACTCAGAGCATTAGAGTATGTGAAGTATTATCTGATCCAGTAAACATTGTGAGGGGTCCTCAATGCAGTATTTTTTTCTTTTTTTCTTATATATATATAAGTTATATGAGTAAAGAACCGAAATCAGAGGTAATGCTTTTTTAGATGATGTTATACTGTATAGAGTAAGTTAATACACAGGCCTAAGTTACAGGATTGTGAGCAACTGCATAAAGACCTTGACAGTGTTGTGAGATGGACTGCGGGCAATGGTATGATGATAAATGGGATTAAACATCAGGTTGTGAGTTTCACTAATACGGTAAGTCCTCTCAATTTTAATTACTGAGTTGATGATGTGAAAGTTCCTTATGGGGATCACTTTAAGTATGTAATCACATAAACTGTATTGTAAATAAAGGGTACAGATCTCTGCACATGGTTATGAAGGTATTTAGGGTTTGTTGTAAGGATGTAAAAGATAGGGCATATAGGTCTCTGGTAACCACAACTTAAGTATGGTTCCAGTGTATGGGACCTTCACCAGGATTACTTGATTCGAGAACTGGAAAAAATACAAAGAAAAGCAGCTTGATTTGTTCTGGGTGATTTCCGACAAAACAGTAGAGTTGCAAGAGACTATCCTTGTCTTTTCCGTATTGAAAGTCTGTTAAAAGGAGAACAATAAAACTTTGATTTCCACCTATTCAATACATTAAAAAATTATAAAATTAGGATCTCATCCTTATTTTATTGCTTAATTGTTAAAACATATGACATGTTTCGTTCATATTTTGAACATCTTCAGCTATAAATATTCTTACAAGTTTAAATTCATAACTTTGTTCTAGAACTTACACTTATAGTTCGTCATTAACAAACTTACATGTTATAATTGTCATATTTTGATCCGTATTGAATTGTACAATAAAGTCAAAGAAATATTAATGTTTATTTATTCCACCTATTCAATACATAAAAAGTGATTTTAAATTATAGGGACATGTTTCACCCTTTATTTAAGGGCAACTTCAGCCTAAATCTCAATCTGAAAGATAAAAAATCAGGATCCTGATTGTTCTTAATTGTGGTTGATTTTTTAAAGAATAAATTAAAAATGAATGTGAGGATGATGTAGGAAATAGTTAAGATATTCTTAAAAGTAAAATCTTAATAAAGTCTTACAAACAAATAGACGTAATTTATACACTTTCTTGAATGTCCTTGTGTAAAAATGTGCCTGCATTTACGCTCGTGCACTCAGCTGTTTGATGACTGCTTGTCGTTCTACTTGTGCTCCTCGAGGAGCAACAGACTTACGTAAACTTGGATGAAATTACCACCTGCATATCACCAAAGCATGTTTGTCACCATTTGACTGAATCCCTGCTTACGTCTATAGGATCGCCCTACTCTGGTTAAGATTACAAGACAAAATTCATAACCTCTAATCAACAGGGTGCATCAGTTTAGTCAATTTTATGGACGAAAAGAATAATATTCACGCCTAAACTCAGCTGTTTTGAGAGTGTATTAAGATTTCAATTCCATATGGTACAACATGAGAAAAGCTTACGTCCAATTGTAACAAAATATTTTAATGTGTATACAACAAATAATTTTAAAACATTTAGCAATTTAACAGATTGTAAATGTATTTATAGAGAGATTAACTAAAGGCACTGTATTTTAAATATTTGAATAAGGTTTTAAAGTTTCAATCTCAATAAATAGTCATATAATTTTCAATAAGACGACGTAATATATAAACGTTTTATATTTAAGAGGTTTTTTAAAAGTTTAGTATGAATAAGTTTGTTAATGACGAACTATAAGTGTAAGTTCTAGAACAAAGTTATGAATTTAACCTTGTAAGAATATTTATAGCTGAAGATGTTCAAAATATGAACGAAACATGTCCTATGTTTTTAACAAATAAGCAATAAAATAAGGATGAGATCTAATTTTATAATTGCTTTTAATGTACTGAATAGGTGGAAATCAAAGTTTTATTGTTCTCCTTTGAAAGAGTAGCATTACGAAAATGTTGCAAAGACAAGCTGCTGGACTAAGTGGTATGTTCTGAACTGTCAGTGGAGAGATGGGATGGAATGACATTAGTAGACGAATAAGTTTGAGTGGTGTTTTTAAAAGTAGGAAAGATCACAATATGAAGATAAAGTTGGAATTCAAGAAGACAAATTTGGGAAAATATTAGTTTATAGGAAAAGGAGTTTAGGGATTGGAATAATTAAACAAAGGAGGTGTTGAATAAATTTCAAAAATTTTTGGCAATTATTTAAGAAAAGACTAGGTAAACAACAGATAGGGAATCAGCCACCTAAGTGACTGCCCGAAATGCAAATCAGTAGGGATTGAACATATTGATTGATTTCTGCTTGAGGGGAATATATTTCTATCAATCAATACTGATCTGCATATAGGGCAGTCGCCCAGGTGGCAGATCCCCTATCTGTTGTTCTCCTAGCCTTTTCTTAAATGATTTCAAAGAAATTGGAAATTTATTGAACATTTCCCTTGGTAAGTTATTCCAATCCCTAACTCTCCTTCCTATAAATTAATATTTGCCCCAATTTGTCCTCTTGAATTCCAACTTTATTTTCATATTGTGATCTTTACTACTTTTAAAGATGCCACTCAAACTTATTCATCTACTAATGTCATTCCACGCCATCTCTCCGCTGACAGCTCGGAACATACCACTTATTACATGTGATAAATATCATTTTTGATCCGTGTTGATGATATTTGATTGAAATAATAACAATAAGTTAATTATTAATGTGACCACCTAATCATTACAATATGTCTTGTATTTGTTGATTTACATTGACATGTTAACAAAAATGGTACATGTTTCGCCTTGTATATAGGCATCATTAGCCAATGCATTAACCTTGAAATAAAATCAGGCACTTGATTTACATATACATGAAATAAAACAATTTTTTTTAAAGCCTTCTATTGCTATTGATTTAAGGGATACCAGTGTGTCAGAATTTTGTCCTGCAGGAACTTCTTAGCATGCCAAATGCCAGTGACATAAGTTATTGAATTTTAAAAGCCACCAACATCAGTCAGAATCAAACTTGCTATCTTGGATTTTGACATTTAGATCAACTGACGTACTGAAAATTGGTCCTGATAGGGACCAACTCAATTAAGAATAACATGGGGCAGAAATATTAAAATTATGGGCACAAGCAGAGAAGATAGAAGAAATGATTGGGTGAAAGGAACTTGAGAGAATAAAATATGGATGTTATAAAAATGTTATCACTGCTTTATATAAGGGGCTTGGGACATCATGGTCGACAGCATCAATCCTCATACACTTTAAGCGTGTGAAGTCTGATATATTTTTTGTGATTAATTCTTGCAGGTGCATGCAAGATGAAGTTTTACTGAGAAGAAAAAGTGATTAGTAATTATAATTTTCATTATTTGTTTTCTGTTGCTAAATGGAGAAATTATAAGAAGTGAGCAGAGAAAAAGATTTATGGATCACGAAAGTGAGCTTTGTTACAAAACTCCAGACAGTGAAATTGTTGATGGAGATATATATTTGTTAGAGAAGGACCATCTAGAAATCAATGATCATGGCTAATTCAATACCAAGCATGAGAGCAATCACGTTGGTGACATCAGAAAATCACATTCTTAATTTTTTAATACTTTTTTTACATTGCACCAACACAGATGCAATAGGAAAGGTCTAGAATGAAAAACCCCAGCATTTGCCTGTTGTGAAAATAGGAAACCATGGAAAACAATCTTTAAGGCTGCCGACAATGGGGTATGCACCCACTATCTCTCAAACACAAGCTGATAGCTACGCGACCATAACCCCACAGTCACTTGCTAAGTAGAAAGTTGCAGTGGTATTTTTGTCAGAGGAGGACCATCTACAAAACATTGATCATTCTAATTCAACACTAAGTGCACAGAGAAATCTGAATGATTATATCAGAAAATGAAGATAGTGCAGTCTTTGCAAACCTTGACGAACATCGTGCTCTCTTGGGAATATCACTTCATTACTTCAAATGAATATGTACAAGGGACCTCCAAACGTTGGAGCATGAACATCGTCTTAAAATACTATGACGATTAGCTAAAAAGTTATACATTTTTTAAGGCTTAGAATTTCTCCTTTGCAGACTAGTTGATAGACCTGGTACGTATATATTTGCACAGATATTAAGAGATCAAAAAATTGCTTGGAATTCTGTATATTATAGCAGTATGAAATTTGTACAACTGGACATAAAAGCTAGTTAAGACGCCATGAAGGAAAGAACTCGCTGAGACACTTACTTGGAAATTATTTCAGTTTTGCAATGTAATCTCCACAAACATTCATGCACGTATCCCATCGCTTAACAGAGATATAATATTCAGTGCATGAAAGTCTTTGGGTTGTCTCATTCGAATATGCATCTCACTTTCTACTCCATCATCCATGAATTTATTACTACCCAGGTGGAACGAACAGATGGTAGTCGCTTAGCGCTAAGTTGCCACCTTCATTCATGAATTATATCTTAGGTCAGTTGAGCCATCTGTCACACCAGATAAATACTTTTTCTGAACTGTATTCCTAATAGTCCAAGAACAATTAGTAAAATGCCAATAGGAAAAATAGATGAGTTGCGTCCATTTCTTTCGTGTTCAATGTCGTCAAGACTATGGGAGCAATTGATTGAAATTTAGCATGGTTATATCTTGGACAGATCGAATCACATATGAAGAGATACTAAATTGAATTGTTGAGAGGAGATTGATTTGGCTAAATTTGATGAGACCGGGTGAGTTGGCCGTGCGGTTAGGGCCGCGCAGCTGTCAGCGTGCATCCGGGAGATGGTGGGTTCAAACCCCACTGTCGGAAGCCCTGAAGATGGTTTTTCCGTGGTTTCTCATTTTCACACCAGGCAAATGCTGGGGCTGTACCTTAATTAAGGTCACGGCCACTTCCTTCCTATTCCTAGGCCTTTGCTGTCCCATTGTCGCCATAAGACCTATCTGTGTCGGTGCGACGTAAAGCAAAAAAAAAAAAAATCTTGGATATCCAGTTCAAAAACGGATGTATTCTGATTAATAATAAAGTTAGTGGTTTTTATGTCCCACTAAATAATTTTGATGCTTTTCGGAGATGCCAAGGGGCTGAAATTTTGTCCCACAGGAGTTCTTTTACCTGTCATTACAGAGTGTTGCCCCAGTTAATATAGGACATGACCTTGAGATCACGTGGTGCTCCTGGAAGCAGCTGCATGCTGTTTTTATGTTCTGTCTGGTCATTGTGATTTAGGGAAGTGTCGTATACAGTTGTATCATACCATTGTTGCCTCAAGGCCTGCCGAATTGCAGATACGGTGGAACCTTGGATTGCGAGCATAATTCGTTCCAGCAACATGATTGTAATCCAAAGCGCTCGTATATCAAAGCAAGTTTTCGCATAAGAAACAATTGAAACGCAGATGATTCATCCTCGACACAAAAATATTTATTTGCATAACATTTCTAAAACAAAATATAACGTAAAACAAATTAAAGTGCACTTTTCCTTACAATAGAATCGTTGTTGGTGTGAGGGAGACGAGAGGTGACATGAGAAGAGTTACTGTGTAGCACGAATTTCACTAACGGAATCACTGCTATCTGTTGGCTCACTGGAATTGTTTTCTTCTTGTGCAACTTTAGCGAGGAACCTGTCCAATGACTGTTGCTTTTGCCTCTTTTTGAGGATTTCACGAAAATGTAGCATTGCATTGTCTTTGAACTGATTCATCGCTCGCACTGCTACAGCCTTATTCGGGTGGTGTTTTTCTAAAAAATTTTGCACCGTTTCCCACATTTTGCACTTCTCATGAATCTCAGTTGAAGTGAGAGATTCCATTGACTTTTTCTCCTTCTCTTCCTCGGACGAGATCTCCATAACCTCCTCTTGTTGTTTGCGATGCAGGTCCATCAGTTTGTTTGGTCGTGAGTTCCTGTCTATATTCTTCCACCAGCTCTTGAATGTCCACGTCATTCACCTCCAGCCCCATGGTCTTCCCCAAGGACACAATTTCATCGACAATCGGCGCCTCATTGTCACCAACAATCCCCTCAAAGTCACATCCAAGAACACAGTCAGGCCACAGCTCTCCCCAAGCGAGGTAAGAGTTCTCTTGGTGACCCCATCCCAGGCTTTATCGATGATCTTCAGGCAGTTCACGATGGGGAAATGATTTCTCCAAAACTCTCGGAGGGTAAGGTTTGTTCCTTCGGTCACTTCGAAGCATCGCTGAAAGTGAACTCGTGTCATCATCCCGAGGTGGTGCAGCTCTCTTCAGGCACACCCCCGTTGGAGGTGTGCTGCATGTACCATTTCAACCAAACACCAGCCCTCCTGCCATTCTTAAATTTCTGGCAGTACCGGGAATCGAACCCGGGCCCCCGAGGACGGCAGCTAATAACACAAACCGTTATGCTATGGATCGCTGAAATAGTGCTTTGGTACATAGCTTCTTGAAGTTCGAAATGACTTGCTGATTCATAGGCTGGAGTAGTGGAGTAATGTTGGGAGGAAGGAACTTAACCTGAACAAGCTTGAATTCCACCATTAAGTCATCCTCAAGGCCTAAAGGCCTGGAGGATGAGCAGGATCATTGTCCATAACCAGCAAGAATTTGAGCAGTAGATTATTTTCTGAAAGGTATTTCTTCACTACAGGACCAAAGACCTTGTTCATCCATTCAACAAACGAACAGGGGAGGGGAAATCGTAGGCCCACATGACGCTCGAATTGAAGAATCTCACTTGCTTATCAAGTTACAATTTATTTAAAGCGTTTGCTCATCTTGCAAAACACTCGTAGACCAAGTTACTCGTATTCCGAGGTTTCACTGTATATAGCAAGGCTACATTGTTGGCCATTCCGATGCTATTTTCTCATAATCAAGGACTGCACAACAGTGTAAAATGAAAGGTCTCAACACTGATACGTCCTCTGTAGGCAATGTGATCAAGTTACAACAGAATGGTTTCCCACCAAAAACAACAACTACGAAAAAACTGCCGCGGAATAGAGTTCGACCCTCCAGGACTCCGGACATCATTAAGAACTATAATCTATCAGCTTCATTGTCGATACTGATAATTTAAGCACACAATTATGAAGGATGAGTTTTCCACCTAATCAATAATCAATAAAGCATCTTTAAGAAGGTAACGGCTGCTGTCCTGAAGGAAAATCCACGAACTCAAAGACACCTTGCCACCCACATAAGCACGTCTAAAGGTACAGTCTGCCATACAATTAAAGAAGTTCTGGATCTGGTAAACTGGCATAAGGCACGTGGACATGCTTTGAAAGCATGGGACATTAAAGAATGGTCCACTAATGCCAGAAAACTATATGAAAACTATGAAACAGGGGATAAATGGCAGTCGGTTGTTTAACAACATTTTTAAACTATCATCCTATGCAACTCCCCCTACAGTAATAAGTACAACCCCCTCCCAATCTTCCCCTACCAACTCCCCTTCTCCGATTGCATACAAACATAATGCTACGCTCACCCCTGTTTCCCCTAAACACCTCCCGCCGAAAACCTTCACATAGCTACAATACGAGGAGTGCAAGCTTAGTGTCAGTTAGTCGATCCAGCACAGTTAACACAACCAGTCAACCTCACAAACGACGAAGGGGAAGTAGAGCATCTAAAGTGGCCTCCACTACAATAGTTATTAACATATTCTGAAAACTAAAATACACTTTTCCTTTCATTGCAGACGCTCTAAAACACAATCTGCAAACCTGAAGAAACATCTATACATCAACAAACATTCAGAATAGAAAGGTCCCTATTAGAATAAGTGTACACAACAGAGGGCGGCTATTCCATCCATAATCAAAGAAGAACAAAAATTCAGATATGACAGCATTCTTTTATTAAACCAACAACGGTATCGAATAAGAACACCGGATTTGACAATTAAATCACAATAATAATAATAATAATAATAATAATAATAATAATAATAATAATAATGTTAGACATCATCTTCTGGCTTTTCAAACTTATTATAATCAAATACACACTCTAATGGAGGGCACTACAAGGGACACATAAACCCTGTCGGGTATGAAATTTGAGTTAGTAATAATAATAATAATAATAATAATAATAATAATAATAATAATAATAATAATAATAATAATAATAATAATAATAATACCAGTTATATTCCGAATAAGGTTGTCAATACCATACAGCCAGACAGCAGAGTCCACTATGCGCAGCAAGCGATACTGTGGGGCGAATCCAGAAGGTAAAGTCGTGGTAGGTACATAGATATTAGGATGAATAGGGTAAATAAAATATCCCAATTTTTTGAAAACAACTAAAGGGCAGAGCATATGTATTTTCATAATTGCTATCGAAAAATTTAGTTATAACAACAGGATTAAAGTAAAGTGTTACAAATTTCCTTTTATGTATATATACTCAAAAGAAACAATTTCTTATAACATCCAAGACCAACAAGGCCATTCAGCAAGTAGTTTCAAAATGCTTAGGCACAATAGTGATCCTGACTAGAATTTCTACTACTTTTACACAATAAGAAACAACATGCTTTGCATTACAGTAGGAAAGTGCACAAATAGATTAAAGATAGTAACCCAAAAGAAGGTACAAAATTTGAAGGACAAACACTGATTGTAATAATACCTAGAGTACACATACGGAGTGAATAAAATCACTAGGATTGTACAAAAATTATTGAGGAACAACAAAAACCCCACTACTAGAAAAAAAAAAAAAAAAAAACAAGTAATAAAGCACTTCTTACAATTACAAGGGGTCGAAGTAAAACAAACCATTTTAAATGGAACAACAATTAGATCTGCCCCAATGTTGATGAGAAAATGGTAAAACAGGCCAAAGCTAGAAAGAGTTGGGATTTGTGAGACACAATTTTATGAATCCCACAATACAATCTCTTTTGCAATAACCTTAATTATACAAAATCAGTGTGAATGACACAACTAATTAATGACAGATCTAAAACAAACATTATCATTTTCTAACTTTTGGTCCTTTACTTCTTCCTTTTTTTTTTTTTTTTTTGGATCAAAAGGGAATGACACAGTGGAAAGGTGAGGAGAGAGCATGAAAAAGTCCGTGCACTCAGAATTATTGACAGTTCCCACAAAATAGATACAACCTTCCAACGATCTACGAGACACCCATTATCAAATTCAAAATCATATGTCCATAGTTGAAGATACTGTCGCAACACTTTCCAAAATTTAGGAATTACAAGGCTTGAAATGCTACCAAAATAGTAAGTCCATGTTTTTTTTTTTTTTTGCTAGGGGCTTTACGTCGTACCGTCACAGATAGGTCTTATGGCGACGACAGGATAGTAATGGCCTAGGAGTTGGAAGGAAGCGGCCGTGGCCTTAATTAAGGTACAGCCCCAGCATTTGCCTGGTGTGAAAATGGGAAACCACGGAAAACCATTTTCAGGGCTGCCGATAGTGGGATTCGAACCTACTATCTCCCGGATGTAAGCTAACAGCCGCGCGCCTCTACACGCACGGCCAACTCGCCGGTAAGTCCATGTTTCAAAAGAATTTTTACTGAAATGAAATTTTGTACGTCAAGTCAGAGGGGCGAGACCAATAGCTCAAATATTCAAAAGTTTGTGTGCATGTTGTTTGCTCAGCCACCTCGTCGTAAAAACCAGTTCATAGACCAGAAGTAGTACAGTCCAGCTGTACAAGGACAAATAAAACCCTCCACACAACTATCACCTCATATCCTAAGTCGCCACAAAGAAGATCAACATGAGCTTTTATAGGCGGACGGTAGCGAACACAGAAAATGTGAGAAAGCTGACGTAATACGTGACGTGAGCAGAGGAAGGAGGGGAGCAAAACCATGCCCAGCAAACGAAGAGCCAGCCGGGTGAATAGACGGACAGCTGAATAGAATAATAATAATATAAAAGAATTTATTGGACTCCAACCTATTCAATACATTACTGGATGTTAACATTTTTAGTTAAACATCGTTAAAATGGAGACATGTTTCGCCCTCCATGTGGGGCATCATCAGTCATATCAAAGTACCTCAAAATTAAACCAGACGTCTGGTTGGAAATTATGAGCAATATTTGTAAGAAAGAATACATTAAAAACACGTACAAAGTCCTATCCAAAACAAAATAACAACAGACTAGTTACACATAGTAAAATACGCTAGTGGTTTCTTAATATTAAAATGAGGTTATCATATGCACAGTATAAAAATGGAAGTAATCAAAGTCCGTATGATATTGAGTTCGATGGTAGTTCTGCGTAGTATATACAAATGTTGGCAAAATAAAACACAATTTATAATTACTGTACACTTATTTCTAATTGTTAAAAATGATGAGGTGAAACATTCCAATTTGACTATTTGTAATTTGGCTCCAACCAAAATAATTCGCCCTAGGATTCATGAGGTAGTCAAACTCCGTTGGTCACTCTCTATTTGAATGGAGTGCACAGTGCAAGTGAACAGCTTTTGTTGATTATAAAACGAGGCTGTGCTAAGACAGAGTTAAAACAACACCAGCTTCAAATGAAGATAGTTAAAAACATCATTAGGTTCTTCCTAGTTGACTAAAAATTTGCGTATATTTTGTTGTTGAAGTGTGGGAAGGTCAGTTGTTGGTTGAATGGGCAACGGTCGAAAAATGTTGTGCAGTGCAATCCGGTGTTTGAGCTGTCCTACATGTGAGGGAAATCTGAAAATGGAGGATTTGTCTTAATTAGTTAAGTGAAATGACGGAAAAAGAAAAGAAACGGGAAATCATTGAGAAATGAAAAATGTGAAAGTTAAAAATTTACCTTGAAAGCTGTTGAGCTGTTGCCTAATTGTTAGGAGGTTTGTGGAGCACTGACTGTCGCTAATGTCCTGCTCCTCGTGTTGTACGTGTGACGTCTTAGAGGAGGGGAGTGGATTTGAGAAGGCGGCGCTGTAGGTATGTGATTGGCGCTTGGGGAGGAGTTGTGTGTATTGGAGGGAGAATAGGGGCGTGATGAGTTGAGCGGCTTAGTGGGGGTGCTTGGAGAGCTTGTTTTGAGGATGTTAACAAGTCTTTTGTCTTTCAGATTTAAACTATTGAGCGAAAATATTAATTGTTCGTAAAGAGGGCTTCGGTTGTCTATTGGATCATTTAAATTCTTATTCTTATTATATTTTTGGTCCAAAAAAATGTATAAATTTTCGAACTCGGTCATGAGCCTGCCTTTATCTAGTCTTTTTAAAATTTGGAGATCCTGTTCGATTGTGGTAAAGCTATGTCCGGTGTCTTTCATATGGATGCTCATGGCTGAGTGTTTATTGTGCTTTTGGGCATTGAAATGTTCTGCATATCTAATTGCAAAGCTCCTCCCAGTTTGACCGATATATGAACTGTTACATTCAGCACATTTCAGTCTATAAATGCCAGAGCCCGAAAATTTATTGTTGTCCGAGTTTATCTTATTGTGGTTGAAAAATAGCTTTTGATTAGAATTATGGGTCTTATAGGCTACCCTAATATCATGTTTTTTTAAAGGGGTAGCGATTTGATGTATAATGGGGTTAATGTAGGTGAATGATGCATATTTAGGCTTATTAATTTTTATTGGGGAGAGGTTTGTGGCCAATTTCAATTTCACTTTATTGATTATTTTCTGTATGATTGAGGGATTGTATCCATTGAAAACAGCTATTTCTTTTATGGTACTTATTTCTTTTTTTAAATTGACGGTTGACATGGGAATTTTTAACGCTCTGTACACTAAACTGTAAAATGAGGCTTGTTTGTGCGATTGTGGGTGAAGAGAATTTTGTTTTATGGTTGTGGGAGTGAATGAAGGTTTTCTGTGAATCTGGAAATCGAAATTGTTTAAGGTCCTGGTGATTGTAATGTCTAAAAAATTGATGATATTATTGTCCTCGTCTTCTTTAGTAAACTTGATGCAATTGTCAAGGCTGTTTAAGTAAGTTAGTATGTCTTCACTATTATTGCAGCTTTTGTCTATTATTGCTAGTGTGTCATCGACATAGCGTAGCCAAAGACACAAACCGTTAATGCTGTTTGTTATTTTACTATTTTCGAGGTTGTCCATATAAATTTCGGCGAGTATTCCCGAAATGGGATCACCCATGGCTAGACCTTCTTG
Source organism: Anabrus simplex (assembly GCF_040414725.1). Taxonomy (NCBI): domain Eukaryota; kingdom Metazoa; phylum Arthropoda; class Insecta; order Orthoptera; family Tettigoniidae; genus Anabrus; species Anabrus simplex. The sequence goes on from NC_090266.1 coordinate 55,279,270, forward strand.
TTTGTATATCTTATTATTGAACGTAAAATAATTGTTATGAAGGACGAAAGTTAGTAATTGTAAGCATTCTTCTATTTCTAACTGACTTAAGGTGCTGTGTTTAGAAAGATTAGTTCGTATGATTTCGATAGTTTTTTTAGCGGGAATGTTCGAGAACATATTGGTAATGTCAAATGAGCACATTATGTGGTTAGGCTGCAAATTAAATTTATTTAAAGTTTCGCATAATTCTATTGAGTTTTTAATAGGGTGTTTATTGTGAAATGTGAAGTGTTTCTTAAGGAATTTTTGGAGGAACTGAGAAGTTTTGTACGTTGGGCTATTTCGGCTATTTATGATGGGTCGAATGGGAACATCATTTTTACTTGCAGCTGAATAGATGCGACGCATCGCAGCAGGCGGCTCGCAGAATGCGGCTCGCAGAATGCAGAACAGCAGGATGACGAAACATGTACGGTAGGTGAAGAAAAGTAGAGTCTCAAGTCACACAATGCAGCGGTGAGAGTACATGACCTATACTCTTGCCTCCAGAGGTAATCCGAAGGATGGGTGTTCGTAGAAATCCATGATGATCTCCTGGGTAGGCGCCTTCCCCGGAACGTGATGATGGTGGTCGTCGATAGCAGCAAGGAACGGAAACAAGAAAAAGAAAAATGAAGACAGCAAATGTATGAAGGAAAGGATGGGAAGAGAAAAAAATATAAAGGAGGAATGAAGAAATATGGTCAGGACCAAATATAACAGTACAAAATACTTGTGGCTTCACGAAAAAGTTAAGTTTCATAAATCCCATGAAAAGTCCCAAATAGACCCATAAGGGGGAGATTATCATACTGGAGCGAGGCATGAAAGTGATAGGTGGAGAGAGGGGAAGTGAGTAAACAAGCAAAAACATATTCAGCAAACAGAAATATCAATGCGGTCAAGTACCTTCAAATATAGACCAAAGATTATAAAGGGGGGAACAATAAAAAAAACCATGGCACTACAGCCTTGAAGGGCCTTGGCCTACCAAGCGACCGCTGCTCAGCCCGAAGGCCTGCAGATTGTGAGGTGTCGTGTAGTCAGCACGACAAATCCTCTCGGCCATTATTCTTGGCTTTCGAGACCGGGGCCGCTATCTCACCATCAGATAGCTCCACAATTCTAATCACGTAGGCTGAGTGGATCCCAAACCAGCCCTCAGGTCCAGGTAAAAATCCCTGACCTGGCCGGGTAAGAGGCAGGCGCGCTACCCCTACACCACGGGGCCGGCAGGGGGAACAATAAGTGGGGGGGAAAAAACTTTTTTTCAAGGACAAGGAGCGAGAGGCACAGAATCACCCTCTCCCCCCACCACAAAGCTATTGAGAAAACTTTTTCAAAAGATAAAAATGAGCATTCTTAATATCTTGAGGGTTAAGAGATGGATTGCAAAAGAGCAGTAGTACGGGAAGGAAAAGAAAGGATCCGAAATGGACCAAGCCATCAAGGAGAGAGCTTGGCAGAAATACTGTGAGAAGCAGAGCTAATGGGATAAGACTTAAGTAAAACGAGATCAAAACGCTTGAAGGTAGGTGCCTTAACACAAGAGTTACAAGTTTCTTTATGCAAATCACAAGCCTGAAGCAGTTTTTGAAAAGCATTGTTCAATTGAGAGTGAGTAAGTAAATGAGGAGGGGTATCAAGCAAAGATGACAAGTTCCATTTTAAAGCCAATGGTGTGTGCAATTCATGACCGAGAAACAACTTTGTGGGAGTATAAGATGTAGAGCTATTCTCCGTAGCATTTATTTATTTATTTAATTGTGTCAGAAACATACATTATACTTACAATAATAATAACAGGACAATAACAAATCTGGTACTATAATCATTAATCACTTCTGATGATGGCAGGTAGCATTAAGGGCAAGGACAAATTGGGGTAATACCTTATCCCAAGATTTATGGTCGTGGGAGTGAAAGATAGATAGGAAAGATTTCAAATTTTGACGGTATCGCTCAACGATATTTGCTTAGGGGTGATAAGGTGAAATACAGATTTTTTTTTTAATGCCATTAGAAAAACAATAATCATAAAAGGGCTTTGATGTAAAAATGGTAGCGTTGTCGGAAATCAAAACTTTAAGAAGACCTGTTATGGGGAAAATTTGATTATGCAGAAGATTGGTAATTATTTGAGAAGATATACTGTGCAACGGACGCACGATAAGGAATTTGGAAAAGCCATCAATAGAGTGAAAATGTAGGAATTACATTGTGAGGTTTTAACTAAAGGTCCTAGAATGCCGATATAAAACTTTTCGGCGGGAAAAGTAGCCAGAAAAGCAGCATAAGTGCCATAAGGTTGGTGATTAAGAGGCTTATGCTTCTGACAAAGCTCACAAGAACGTACCCAAGTGTTAGCATCTCTCTTCATACGAGGCCAAAAAAATTGAGAAGCCATGCGGGAAGAGGTTTTTGCTATCCCAAAAGTCCCAAACAGGTGAATTATGAAAGTATTTAAAGACCATGGATTGTAAATCAGAAGGAAGAACAAGACGAGGAGTAGCCTTGGGAGTGGGTTTAAAAATAAGTCATTCATTTTGTAGACAAAAGGGACCGGAATAACTAGGGGTAAAGAGATCTTTAATAAGTTGTTGACGATAAGAGTCACGATTTTGGTGATTTACACAAGACTGAAAGACAGGGGAAAATTTGTCAAAGACGAAATGCCAATATAAATTTTCCAACTAAATAATTCCTGGTTGCCAGCATTTCGCCCCCGTGTGCTAGGTTGGGCTCATCAGTTGGTACCTAGCACACACACGAAGACGCTGGCTAGTGCATACCGTGGAGGCCACTGCGTAGGCTACTTGAAGCCACCGGCAGTGCCAATGCACTATGAGAGGCTTTGTCTCATTACCAAAATTCGATGCCTGCTTGGCCATCAGATGATATAGATGTTGATTCCCATAGGGAATCTGAAATATTTGTCCCAAATGAGTAAATTTATCATACCAATATAAATTGTGCATTGGCACTGGCGGTGGCTCCAAGTAGCATATGCAGTGGCCTCCACAGTAGGCACTAGCCAGCGTCATGGTGGGTGTGCTAGGTACCAACTGATGAGCCCAACCAAGCACACAGGGGCAAAACGCTCGCAAGCAGGAATGAGTTAGCTGAAAAATTTATAATGTCCAATAACAGACCATTTATATTGGTATTATAAATTTACTCATTCGGGACAAATATTTCAGATTCCCTATGAGAATCAACATCTATATCAAAGACGAAATGGGCGTAACAGAATTTACGTGAAGTTGATAAATTTCAGAGTCATGGAAGAGGTGATCATCAAAAAGATGAGATAAGGCATCGGCAACCGAGTTATGGAATCTAGAAACTAATTTTAACATAAATTTGAAACAAGAAAGGCGAAGTAACCACCGACCAGTTTACCCAATTTTAGGGGCGTTGTTGAGTAACCACCAAAGAGCCTAATTATCAGTACTAACCAAAAATTCACGATGATCAAGGTACTCAGAAAAGTGTTCAATGGATAAGATCAAAGCAAGAGCTTCCTTTTCATACACAGAGTATTTGCATTCTACGGGAGATAGAATTCGGCCAAAGCAGGCGATCGGGAGTGTCTGACCATTAAAGATTTGTTGCAAGAGCGCTCCAATGGCAATATCAGAGACATCAGTAGCAAGTTCAAATGTGAGATTAAAATCTGTAAAAGAGGGGCCTGAGATAGTTTTGATTTTAAAGTGCAAAATGTGGTTTGTTGAGGTTCAGCCCAATGAAATTTTATGCCTTTTCTTTTTAACAGGTTTAAAGGTTCAGCGATTTGCAAAAATTTAGGAATATATTTGCTATAAAAGCCAATCATGCTGAGGAAGCATCGTACTTAAATTCTTGGGTGGTATTTTATGTATAGCTGAGACTCTATCGGGGTCAACAGCGACACCCTGAGCGCTGAGAATGTGACCTAAGAACTTTATAGATGTTTGAGCAATTAGAACCTTGGAGGGATTGACGGTCAACCCAACAGAGCGTAAACGGGCTAGAACTTCATGAATATGTTGGATGTGAGAAGAAAAATCAGGAGAATAAATTAAAATATCATCGATAAAGGGGAACAAAAACTTGTATTTAATGTTGGAAATCAAAGAGTCAACAAAACGTTGCATAATCTGTGAACCCAAGTTTAAACCAAACGGGACTTTGGTAAATTGATACAACCCATTTGGAGTAATGAAAGCCATGTATCAGGAACTAATCTCATCAAGGGGTATCTGGTTATAAGCCAAATTAAAATCCAAAATAGTGAAAAATTTTGAATTAGAAAAATGTTGAAAAGCTGACTAATTTGGGCATAGGATAGGCATCATACAGTGTTTGAGAATTTAATTTTCGATAGTCCACAATAAATCTTGATGAACCGTCGAGTTTATCAACAATAAAGGCGGTGGAGGCATAATTAGATGATGAGGGAATGATGGTGTTATCAAGAAGCATCTTGTAAACCTTGATTGAGAATCTTCATCCTTGGTGGGCTTAAAAAATATGGAGAGGAACGGACAGGAGTAGTATCGGTCAAATCAATATGAGCAGAAAAGTTTTTTACAGTTTCTAAGGTGGGAGTAATAACATTCGAAAATTCGGTAAGTAAAGATTGTACTTGATCAGAGTGAATGGAACTAATATTAGAAGAGGTGAAATGGTAAGAAGAAGGATAGAAAGCAGTGTTGACCACGGGAATACATTTAGAAGAAAAATGAAAAGAAACCGTAGAATGAGCAGAATCCAAAATAAGGCCAGCATGAGAAAAGAAATCATAACCTAAAATGAGAGGGGAAGACAAATATGGAACAACTAAAAAGGTAAACGGCCAAGAAAAAATTGCATTTTCACATTTAAGGAAATAGAACCAAGGACTTATCAATCAATACTGATCTGCATTTAGGGCAGTCGCCCAGGTGGCAGATTCCCTATCTGTTGCTTTCCTAGCCTTTTCCGAAATGATTTCAAAGAAATTGGAAATTTATTGAACATCTCCCTTGGTAAGTTATTCCAATCCCTAACTCCCCTTCCTATAAATGAATATTTGCCCCAGTTTGTCCTCTTGAATTCCAACTTTATCTTCATATCGTGATCTTCCCTACTTTTATAAACGCCATTCAAACCTATTCGTCTACCAATGTCATTCCACGCCATCTGTCCGCTGACAGCTCGGAACATACCACTTAGTCGAGCAGCTCTTCTTCTTTCTCTCAATTCTTCCCAACCCAAACATTGCAACATTTTTGTAACGCTACTCTTTTGTCGGAAATCACCCAGAACAAATCGAGCTGCTTTTCTTTGGATTTTTTCCAGTTCTTGAATCAGGTAATCCTGGTGAGGGTCCCATACACTCGAACCATACTCTAGTTGGGGTCTTACCAGAGACTTATATGCACTCTCCTTTACATCCTTACTACAACCCCTAAACACCCTCATAACCATGTGTAGAGATCGGTACCCTTTATTTACAATCCCATTTATGTGATTACCCCAGTGAAGATCCTTCCTTATATTAACACCTAGATACTTACAATGATCCCCAAAAGGAACTTTCACCCCATCAACGCAGTAATTAAAAGTGAGAGGACTTTTCCTATTTGTGAAACTCACAACCTGACTTTTAGCCCCGTTTATCAACATACCATTGCCTGCTGTCCATCTAACAACATTTTCGAGGTCACGTTGCAGTTGCTCACAATCTTGTAACTTATTTATTACTCTATAGAGAATAACATCATCCGCAAAAAGCCTTACCTCCGATTCCACTCCTTTACTCATATCATTTATATATATAAGAAAACATAAAGGTCCGATAACACTGCCCTGAGGAACTCCCCTCTCAACTATTACAGGGTCAGACAAAGCTTCACCTACTCTAACTCTCTGAGATCTATTTTCTAGAAATATAGCAACCCATTCAGTCACTCTTTTGTCTAGTCCAATTGCACTCATTTTTGCCAGTAGTCTCCCATGATCCACCCTATCAAATGCTTTAGACATGTCAATCGCGATACAGTCCATTTGACCTCCAGAATCCAAGATATCTGCTATATCTTGCTGGAATCCTACAAGTTGAGCTTCAGTGGAATAACCTTTCCTAAAACCGAATTGCCTTCTATCGAACCAGTTATTAATTTCACAAACATGTCTAATATAATCAGAAAGAATGCCTTCCCAAAGCTTACATACAATGCATGTCAAACTTACTGGCCTGTAATTTTCAGCTTTATGTCTATCACCCTTTCCTTTATACACAGGGGCTACTATAGCAACTCTCCATTCATCTGGTATAGCTCCTTCGACCAAACAATAATCAAATAAGTACTTCAGATATGGTACTACATTCCAACCCATTGTCTTTAGTATATCCCCAGAAATCTGATCAATTCCAGCCGCTTTTCTAGTTTTCAACTTTTGTATCTTATTGTAAATGTCATTGTTATCATATGTAAATTGTATTACTTCTTTGGCCTTAGTCTCTTCCTCTATCTCGACATTATCCTTGTAACCAACAATCTTTACATACTGCTGACTGAATACTTCTGCCTTTTGAAGATCCTCACATACACACTCCCCTTGTTCATTAATTATTCCTGGAATGTCCTTCTTGGAACCTGTTTCTGCCTTAAAATACCTATACATACCCTTCCATTTTTCACTAAAATTTGTATGACTGCCAATTATGCTTGCCATCATGTTATCCTTAGCTGCCTTCTTTGCTAGATTCAATTTTCTAATAAGTTCCTTCAATTTCTCCTTACTTCCACAGCCATTTCTAACTCTATTTCTTTCCAGTCTGCACCTCCTTCTTAGTCTTTTTATTTCTCTATTATAATAAGGTGGGTCTTTACCATTCCTTACCACCCTTAAAGGTACAAACCTGTTTTTGCATTCCTCAACAATTTCTTTAAACCCATCCCAGAGACTGTTTACATTTTTATTTACCGTTTTCCACTGATCATAGTTACTTTTTAGAAACTGCCTCATACCTGCTTTATCAGCCATATGGTACTGCCTAACAGTCCTACTTTTAAGACCTTCCTTTCTATCGCATTTATTTTTAACTACCACAAAAACAGCTGCATGATCACTAATACCATCTATTACTTCAGTTTCCCTATAGAGCTCATCTGGTTTTATCAGCACCACATCCAGGATATTTTTCCCTCTGGTTGGTTCCATCACTTTCTGAATCAGCTGTCCTTCCCATATTAACTTATTTGCCATTTGTTGGTCATGCTTCCTGTCGTTCGCATTTCCTTCCCAATTTACATCTGGCAAATTCAGATCTCCCGCTACAATCACGTTTCTTTCCATGTCGTTTCCCACATAGCTGACTATCCTATCAAATAATTCCGAATCCGCATCAGTGCTACCCTTTCCCGATCTGTACACTCCAAATATATCAAGTTGCCTATTATCTTTAGAAATGAGCCTTACACCTAGAATTTCATGTGTCTCATCTTTAACTTTTTCGTAGCTTACAAATTCTTCTTTCACAAGAATGAAAACTCCCCCTCCCACCTTTCCTATCCTATCTCTACGATACACACTCCAGTGCCGTGAGAAAATTTCTGCATCCATTATATCATTTCTCAGCCATGATTCAACTCCTATTACAATATCTGGTAAATATATATCTATTAAATTACTTAATTCTATTCCTTTCTTTACAATACTTCTACAGTTCAGCACTAACAATTTTATGTCATCCCTACTTGATTTCCAGTTCCCTGTTCCCTTATCACCGCTCCCTAGGCCATCCCGTTTCCCTGAATGTACCTCCCTATTACCCTTCCAAACAAATTTCCTAACTTGTACGTACCACTGCGGTTTAAGTGAAGGCCATCCGAGCGCAGATCCCTATCTCCTACCCACCCATTAGGATCTAGAAATTTCACTCCCAGTTTCCCACATACCCACTCCATAGTCTCATTTAAATCCCCAATCACCCTCCAGTCAGTATCCCTCCTACACAGTATTCCACTAATAACAATCTCCGCTTTCTTAAACTTCACCCGTGCTGCATTTACCAGATCCCACACATCTCCAACTATGTTGGTACTTATATCAGCTTGCCTTACGTTGTTGGTACCAACGTGAAACACTACCACCTTCTCCTTCCCCTCCTCCCTCTCTTCTACTTTCCTCAACATCTGCCTCAACCTAATTCCTGGATAACATTCTACCCTGGTTCCCTTTCCTCCACACACTTTCCCCACGTGTCTAACGATGGAATCCCCCATGACCAGAGCCTCAACCCTACCCACCTCATTTGATCCCCTACCCTCCTGGTCAGCCCTATCTTTCCTGATAGCTGCAGAAGCTACTTCCTCCTCCCTTTTCTCCTTCCCATGACCCTGTTCCACCTGTCTTTTCCTATTCTCTACTCTACATTTCCCTTTCCTACCTTTTCCCTTCCTCCTACTTCCATGCATCTCAGCAACAGTTCCCTGTCCCTCATCTTCCCTCTGTTGTTCTACCTGGAGTGACTCGTACCGATTTCGCACAGACACCTGTCCTGAATTCTGATCCTGAATAGAGCCCTTGGCCTGCAATCTCCTTCCCCTTAGAACGTTAGACCACCTGTCTTCTACAACTCCTCCCTTTCCTTCCCCTCCCTCTTGTACACCTACTGTAACCTGTACATTGTTTGAGGGAGTCCTATCTTCCTTCCTGTCTTCTGTGAGAATCCTAATTATCTCCCTCAAACTTTCCAACTCCTCCCTCATACCCCTCAATGCCTCACCACACCCACAATAAGTACACTCGCGCTCCTTAGCCATTCTTTACGGGGGAAAAATTTTAAATTAAAAAAATAAAGTAACTTATTTGCAAAAAAATAAATGAACGGAGGGATATATTGTCTGGGATAGTACACAACAATAAGGTAATTAATATACGACTACACTACAATACTACTTAGTCGTGCTCTATTTTTTTTAATCCTACAACCCCTAACAGGATAAAAACTGCTGTTAATTACTGAATATCGAAAGTAATACACAAGAACTACACAATTCCAAACTGCAATTAAGCCTATCCTAATTTCAACAATATTTTAGTAAGAGTTTCTACGGATACCTCTACTACACCAGTACTACACAAATATTTTACAATAATAAAATAAGCACACTAAATTCTAATAGGATATTACTCGTATACTACTGTACAGTACACTACAGTAATTTTTAAACTACTTTCAGACGTATCCTAATTACGATACCGGTACCGTACCGTATGTTACTACTAAGCACAACAGAAATGAAATTTGCAAGAACTACTGTACTCAAAGATTACCAACGAAGCTAAATGCTTAGACAATGCTTAGATCACATGGTTAGAATTAGAGACACACTGGGTGTTAGATGGCAAAAACTTCAAATGAGGAAAAATGTTTTTTAAAGACTCAAAAAAGTTCGGACTAAGAAGTGAGACCGCAGCCCCAGAATCTAATAAAGCAAGAGTAGGTAGTCCATTAATGGATACCAACACATGAGAGGCACTAGGTATAGATGGAGAAGAGTTGATAAGAGAATAATAAGAAGAAATTTGTGAGGCAAATGAAGGTAAAGATGGGCTGTGCAAAGGCGCGGAAGGAGCTTCATTATGAAATGGCAGATTTTCCCCATTATTACATCCACTGCCTACGGACGAGTGTAACAGGAGTTTCCCGAATGAAGAATAGGGCAATTTCGAGAAATATGACCAACACCCTTAAAACGAAAGCAAATCGTAGGTGGACGAATAACATCGGGAGGACGAGGTGACGGCGATACTGATATAGCTGGTGGAGAAGGAAAAGGAATAGGCGGTGGAACAGATGTATGATACGAAATATATCCTAATACATAGATTGCATGAGATTGTGCCATGGAATATAAATGAAGCATGGAAGCATTAAATTATTGCCGACAGGAAGGAGTGGCGTAAAACTGCACAATGGAAATTAATTCAGTGATAGTGTGAGCAATATTCAACACATCACTGTATGTAGTAATGGAATCCAAGTAATCATGTGCTGGTTCATTCGGAAGTTTGATGCGTAGAATGAACTCTCCACTAAGCTTGTATCGCATTTCATAGGGGAGAAAGTAGTTATGTATTGCATTAAGCAATTCGTACCATGTAGAGAAATAAGACATATTATCTGTCCAAAATTTTGAAAAGAAACCCGTAGTTTTACAAGACAAAAGACCAATCAACTGAGGAAAGATGCCATGTTTAAATTTAAAAATTTTTGGGCATGAAAAAGCCAAATAGTAAGGTTACGAGGGAATGTAGCTAACAACTGAGGAACCTGAAGTAATGATTGTTTTACGATTTTAATATTAAGGGAGCTATCAACTGAAGTAAGCAAAGGTGGTAGATGTGAAGATACAGAATCCTGATGAACAAAAGAAAATGGTTTAATACCATCACTAGTTAATAAATCAGATACTTGTGGGGAAGAAGAAACGTAACTAGATGATGTAGGTGTGTTAGAAAAGGAAATTAAATCCGCAGAAGGTGAAATAGGCAAGGAAAGATTCCTGTGAGATGGAGGGGGGGGGTTGGGGGGGGGAAATGGTATGGTCATCTCCTAAGGGGAAATTATCTGAAAAACGTGCCATCGTCACCAGTTAGTAATATAATATGAAAAGGCAACAAGTTAACTGATAATGAAAGAAATGTTCTGCTACCATATGTTGGGTATGAAATTTCAGTTAGTAATAATAATAATAATAATAATAATAATAATAATAATAATAATAATAATAATAATAATAATAATAATAATAATAATAATAATAATAATAATCATAATCATAATAATACCCGTGTGGGGATTTACCGGTTACCTCCATCAGGCGCGTCCCATTGGAATTGGGGAAGCTCGCTGGCTCTGCCGCCAGCAGAGTCAGAGGGTAGTAGGGAAATAAAATACCACCGTGAAAAAAAAAAAACTGGTCCCTTGCCAGGGTTACGGCGAAGACTGGTAAATGACCAGAAGCCAGAAAACATCTTGAGGCAACCTCTAGGGCTAACAACCCTAGTTGTAAAAGGATGGGTACCCGTCCAAAGCAAAGTCAAGTCAAAAAGCATGATGGCACAACATTTCAAGAAACATACCCCAGGGGGTAAATCTTCGGATAAATCCCTCGTCGTGAACGCCACGGCGCACGAGTCTCGTTCGGATTCTGGGGGACACTCGACATCATGCAAGAGACGAGTCGGAGCGTCTCGGTGTACCCCGAAGAGTCTAAAACTCAGGCCAAAATCTAAAACCTTTCTAGCAACTTTCAACATAAATTCACTTACACAAACTGGCAAGCTGAAAACCCTCACCAAAGCTCTTCATGAAAATCAGATATCCATAATGGCCCTACAGGAAACAAGGTACCCAGATGAAGAGATTTTTGAATCCAAAGGCTACCGATTTTTCAAGAGCAAAGCGCAAAGGGGAATCCTCAATAGAGCTGTGATGCTTGGAACAGCGTCTGCTGTTAGAACCAAGATCCTTAAATCGGTTGCAAATTTCGAACCTGTGAATGAGATTGTCTATACTCACAATTAAATGCGCGAACAAAACCTACGCCCTAATAAACGCACATGCTCCTACAAACGATAAGAACAAGTCTGATCCAGACGAAGTTGACAATTTCTGGGACCTACTGGATGAAAAATTAAACAAAATCCCCAAACACCATGTCAAGCTTCTTTTGGGTGACTTCAATGCCCAACTAGGTCGTGAACAGAAGTACAAGAAAGTTATAGGAAATTACCCTGCTCACAAAAGAACCAATCCCAACGGCAAAAGACTGGTGTCCATTTGCGAAAATCACAACCTGCAGGTCATGTCGACCCACTTTCACCATCTACCCAGAAAGGAAATGACTTGGCGTTCTCCCGTCCAAGCTCTCGGAGAGTTCCAGATTGATCATGTTGCAATCTCCAGGAGAAACAGCCCTGAGATTATGAATGTCAAGGTAAAGAAAGGCATCAATGTGGCCTCAGATCATTATATGTCTCTTATCAAATTCAAACCAATTCCCGCAAACACAAGGAAGAAAACCAAACAGATCACACGCTTCGACAATGGTAAACTTCGGCAAATGTTCGAGGAGTTCCAGGAGAAGGCTAGACCAAATGACTGTGACTTTAACAACGCCAAAAGTCTTCTTGTTGAGGCCGCCAAAGACGTTGCAGAAATCAAGAGAAGCAAAAAGCATGCCTGGTGGAATAGTACCTGCGAATCAGTCCTCCAAGAAAGACTCAATGCATGGAAACAGTACTACTCTACGAAATCAGAAAATGATTGGGAAACCTACAAAACCCAACGTGCCCAAGCAGCTAGAGTGTTCAGAACTGAGAAACATAAATACGAAAAATCTCTCATTGAAAAGATAGAACAAAACTTTAGGAAGAATGAAAGCAGAGAGTACTACAAAGCCTTCAAACGCAAACTCACTGGCTATAAACCACCATCTCTATGCTTTGAGCGAAAGGACAGCACACTGGCGACGTCAAATGAAGAAAATTGCCGCATTCTGGCAGATTACTTCAAGAATTTACTTAATTGCTCTAAACCGCAAAGCGCCATTGAGACCAAGGAACCCTTACTCAGGTACCCAGATTCCAGACCACCCGATAGAGATGAAATCAAGCGCCACATTGCCCATCTCAAAAATAACAAAGCGCCGGGGGAAGACTCAGTAGTAGCAGAATTATGGAAATATGCCCCAGAGGAATCACTTGATATCTTGCAAAAGCAAATAGAAGAAATTTGGAACAAGGAGACCCTACCCGAAGATTGGAAAATAGCTTTGATCCATCCATTAGACAAAAAAGGCAGCATGAAGAACATCAACAACTACAGAGGAATATCTCTGCTACCCGTGACTTACAAAATTCTATCACTTGCCATCCTGAAGCGTTTGGAAGCACAAGTCGAACATCAAATGGGTGAATACCAAGGAGGGTTCAGAAAAGTTCGCTCAACAGCTGAGCAGATCCAAAATCTCAAAACGATCATCAGATATTGTACACTAAGGTCCAAGCAGTCTGTCTTTGTGGACTTTAAGAAAGCGTACGACTCCATTGACCGGGAAGTCCTGCTAAACACCTTAAATGAATTTGGAGTTGATTTGAAACTGCTGGCATTAATTAGAGCCACCCTGACCGATACAAAATCCAAGGTGAAGTTCCACGGATGCCTCTCGCATTCCTTTGACATCAAAACAGGAGTCCGACAAGGTGATGGGCTATCCCCGATACTCTTCAACTGTGTTCTTGAAAAGATCATCAGAACCTGGCGGGTGAGATTACAGGAAACCAACTACAGTCCATTGAGAACAGGAAGCAAATCCAAGGGGATCGCAACAGACTGCTTAGCATTTGCCGATGATATTGCTGTTCTCTCAAACGACATAGAAACTGCTAGAGCTGAAGTTGAAATTTTAAAGGAAATTGCCGAACAAACTGGTTTGCAGATATCGTTTGAGAAAACAGAAGTAATGACTAACATCAAAGAGGCTCCACCAAAACTCCATACAAAATACGGGGACATCACCCGAGTAGACAAATTCAAATACCTGGGTGAGATCATCATGAAAAATGGACTGGACAAAGAAGCACTTCAGGAGCGAGTACGCAAAGTGGAAATAGCTTACCAAACATCCCGCACAATCTACAACAAAAATGCCTTTCCCAAAACACCAAGATACGTCACTATGAAACAGTTCTGAAGCCAGTAGTTCTATATGCAGCCGAAACCCTGTCTCTAAATGCCAACAAAGGACTCCTTGAAGAACTGGAGAAAAGAGAACGCAAAATTGTGAGAGGAATCTTGGGATCAAAGTACAGAAATGGAATCCATCAAAAGAGATCCAACAAGGAAGTCTACAGCAAAATAGAGAAAATTACCGACACAATCAGAAAAAGACGGGCACGATTTTACAGTCATCTGAAAAGAATGGACGGAAGGAAGTTAACTAAAGAAATCTTTCACTTTTTTGATTCAAACCCCAAAACCACAATTCCCTGGTTTAGAAATACCAAAGAAGACCTGCAAATGCTACGTATCTCATCTGAAGACGCCCTTATTAGAGATCTCTTCCGCAAGAAAATATTGACGAACGGGCTAAACTGAGACGAGCAACCGAAGAGAAGACACGGTGCCCCTTGGACAGAGGAGCGTAAGCAGGCCCACTCACAAAGAATGAGGGAAATTTGGGCTCTAAAGAAGGCCAAGTTCAGTGTCAAATGCAACAAGACTTAACGTGGTCCTTGATGGCCCCAGCGAATTATATATAATAATAATAATAATAATAATAATAATAATAATAATAATAATAATAATAATAATAATAATAATAATAATAATAATACACTGACTGACAGAGCAAATGCAACACCAAGAAGGAGTGGTCAGAACTTTATGCCAATTGCAGGGTAGACTGACGTCACTGAGGTATGCTCATGATGTGAAATGCGCCGCTGTGCTGCGCACGTAGCAAACGATAAATGGGACATGGCGTTGGCGAATGGCCACTTCGTACCGTGATTTCTCAGCCGACAGTCATTGTAGAACGTGTTGTCGTGTGCCACAGGACACGTGTATAGCTAAGAATGCCAGGCCGCCGTCAACGGAGGCATTTCCAGCAGACAGACGACTTTACGAGTGGTATGGTGATCGGGCTGAGAAGGGCAGGTTGGTCGCTTCGTCAAATCGCAGCCGATACCCGTAGGGATGTGTCCACAGTGCAGCGCCTGTGGCGAAGATGGTTGGCGCAGGGACATGTGGCACATGCGAGGGGTCCAGGCGCATTCGAGTGACGTCAGCATGCGAGGATCGGTGCATCCGCCGCCAAGCGGTGGCAGCCCCGCACGCCACATCAACCGCCATTCTTCAGCATGTGCAAGACACCCTGGCTGTTCCAATATCGACCAGAACAATTTCCTGTCGATTGGTTGAAGAAGGCCTGCACACCCGGCGTCCGCTCAGAAGACTACCATTGACTCCACAGCATAGACGTGCACGCCTGGCCTGGTGCCGGGCTAGAGCGACTTGGATGAGGGAATGGCGGAACGTCGTGTTCTCCGATGAGTCACGCTTCTGTTCTGTCAGTGATAGTCACTGCAGACGAGTGTGGCGTCGGCGTGGAGAAAGGTCAAATCCGGCAGTAACTGTGGAGCGCCCTACCGCTAGACAACGCGGCATCATGGTTTGGGGCGCTATTGCGTATGATTCCACGTCACCTCTAGTGCGTATTCAAGGCACATTAAATGTCCACCGCTACGTGCAGCATGTGCTGCGGCCGGTGGCACTCCCGTACCTTCAGGGGCTGCCCAATGCTCTGTTTCAGCAGGATAATGCCCGCCCACACACTGCTCGCATCTCCCAACAGGCTCTACGAGGTGTACAGATGCTTCCGTGGCCAGCGTACTCTCCGGATCTCTCACCAATCGAACACGTGTGGGATCTCATTGGACGCCGTTTGCAAACTCTGCCCCAGCCTCGTACGGACGACCAACTGTGGCAAATGGTTGACAGAGAATGGAGAACCATCCCTCAGGACACCATCCGCACTCTTATTGACTCTGTACCTCGACGTGTTTCTGCGTGCATCGCCGCTCGCAGTGGTCCTACATCCTACTGAGTCAATGCCGTGCGCATTGTGTAACCTGCATATCGGTTTGAAATAAACATCAATTATTCGTCCGTGCCGTCTCTGTTTTTTCCCCAACTTTCATCCCTTTCGAACCACTCCTTCTTGGTGTTGCTTTTGCTCTGTCAGTCAGTGTAATAATAATAATAATAATAATAATAATAATAATAATAATAATAATAATAATAATAATAATAACAGTTATATTCCGAATAAGGTGGTAGACACCATATAGCTAGACAGCAGAGTCCATTACAAGCAGCGAGTGATACTGTGGGGCGAACACAGAAGGTAAAGTTGTGGTAGGTACATGGACATTAGGATGAATAGGCTAAATAAAATCTCCCATTTTTTTTAAAACAATCAAAGGGCAGAGCAATGTATTTTAAAAATTGCAATTGAAACATTTAGTTATAACAACAGGATTAAAGTAAAGTGTTACAAAGAAACAATTTCATACAACATCCAAGACCAACAAAGCCATTCAGCGAGTAGTTGCAAAATGCTCAGGCACAATAGTGATCCTGACTAAAATTTCTACTATTTTTACATGATAAGAAACAACATGCTTTGCATTACAGTAGGAAAGTGCACAAATAGATTAAAGATCGCAACCTAAAAGAAGGTACTAAATTTGAAGGACAAACACTGATTGTAATAATACCTAGAGTACACATACTGTACCATTACGCTACAATCTATACACAAATACGAAAGAAAAAGGGGCAGACAAAATGGCGCACGGCAATTTCAGACAGTATAAATATATAAGAAATGTCACGGAAACTCAGATCAATCTAAGTTTAGAAGGCGCAGAATTATAAAGAACACGTATCAGAACGTTGAGATGGAACAGATATTGTTTTAAAAAATAACTGAAACCTAATTCATTCTTTACTGGAAGAAAAAAAGGGATTGCATCAAGTAAGATATCGGAGAAGAAGGAAGACAGAATCTGCAGTTGTTACGGAATGGAAGAATAATTTAAATAGAAGATTGAAGCATAACTGCGAGCTATATAGCAGAGAACAGCAATCGAGATACAGAGAAGGTCCGAGATCTTTAAATTTAAATACCGGCAAAAAGTGATATTGAGACCACTGCAAAGAAGAGGCGAGAAGTCAAAATTCTGTACTTCAGGCAATATAGTACACTGAAGAGTGATTAAATTAGCAATTGGAATCCATAATTAGCCTGAGAAAAATATATTTATTAGCAAGAAACCATATCCACATAGGAACAGAGACGCAATTCCATGTAGAAACAATAATATATATTAAGAGGCTAAATGAATATTTTAAATATGTATTCTACCAATCCAATGCTAATTTCTACTTTCATGAACAACTGTAACATCATGGAATCTGTTTAAGCTGAGGGAGAGGATGCCATAACGAAGCATAGCAGCAGCAATGCACTGGGACCAGAGATGACGTCTGGAGAGGCGGTAACCGGCCACATGGAGCACGTGTGACATCCGAGGAAAAGGCAGCAGTTCCCAGAGGAGTGACGAGATATGAGATAAGTTTCCTGTTAAAGATATTTGTATCATTAGATAGAAATAATTTCCTTCAATGAAATATTTAGTTCAGATTTATTCTATGTGCCAAACTCTAACCGTCAGCGACAGAACATA
Source organism: Anabrus simplex (assembly GCF_040414725.1). Taxonomy (NCBI): domain Eukaryota; kingdom Metazoa; phylum Arthropoda; class Insecta; order Orthoptera; family Tettigoniidae; genus Anabrus; species Anabrus simplex. The sequence goes on from NC_090266.1 coordinate 55,296,586, forward strand.
GTCGTAATAACCGCAAATATTAATTATTTTAATTGATATTCTGAAAACATTGGGAAGAATGCATGTCTTATAAGACGTAGATGAGCTCTAGGAGGGAATTATTGTCTAACATGACTGCACCTATACGAATGAAAGAAAGAGATGGATCCTACTTGAATTATATGAGTATTGCAGAAGTAGTATCGTCGACGGAGCATATTTTCATAATAAATTAGATGTTATAAGGAGGAACAATGAAATGAGAAGAATGATGGCTAAGAAGATATAGATTCTGAATTGTGTATTAGTTGAGACGTTGAAAGTTAAATGTTTATATTTCGAGAGGTAAGAAGATGATGTTACAAAGTTGTATTATAGATATCGATAGAGGATCGTATTGAATAGATATTATAGAGTTAGGTTCATAATGAGAAGAGTGTATTAGCAAGATATCAGCTGATTTTTACGTCAAATTAAGACACATAGTGATATACTATGAGTAGTTGTTAGCTTCCGCATGCATAATGGTGAAGATATAAGGATATATGACAAGAGTAATCGACATATTTAGGATCTTTCCTTCCCAAGCGAACTGTAGGTTGAGATATTGAGCTAATTCAAATGAATGGCACGGCGGAATATGAAATGAGGTTAAGACTATGATTGATCTGAATGTTTGGCATATCCTTTCGTTTACTATACTAGTGGATGATTAATGAATGGTATATTTATCTTGTTTATGTTTACTAATATTGCAGATGAGTTTTAAAATAGGAGAAATATATGAATATTTCATTTCTAACAACATTTTTTGAAGGTATGGCAACAATCTATAGCCATATTAAGGAAACTTATCAAATATCTCAGATCACACAAGTGAAACACGAAGTCATAAGAAACCAATTATGAAATTTCCCAAATAACAAAGAGAATAAGGATGAAGGTCTTGTATAGGGACGTCAGGTATATTAAATATGAATGAAGTTAGATGAAAACCAACTAATCTACATGAATTATATTTTCTGTAGGGCATCTTATTCATCATTAGACTTAATTATTTTTCGACAGAGGAGTCGAAGTGTGATTTAGATGTTAGCAGATGGTGTTAAATAATCCAATATTATGAAGTTCAGTATTGAATGGATGAGTTATTATCAAGAGGAATATCCCATTTCAATTGTGATTCATTGCCAGATAGAAATGTAAAATATGTTTGATTCTGAATGAAAGCATATTGTTCTTTTCCCGTGTTAACAGAATTTATTTTATTTTTTTGTCAGAGTAGCATGCTAATAAATTAGTATCATGATAAGTTGTATTTATTATTTATGAAAAATAGGATAAGATATGTAGAGTTCTTCTTCTTCTTCTTCTTCTTCTTCTTCTTCTTCTTCTTCTTCTTCTTCTTCTTCTTCTTCTTCTATAAATCTCTGGTAAGACCCCAACTAGAGTATGGTTCCAGTGTATGGGACCCTCACCAGAATTACTTGATTCAAGAACTGGAAAAAATCCAAAGAAAAGCAGCTCGATTTTTTTCTGGATGTTTTCCGACAAAAGAGTAGCGTTACAAAAATGTTGCAAAGTTTGGGCTGGGAAGACTTGGGAGGAAGGAGACGAGCTGCTTGATTAAATGGTATGTTACGAGCTGTCAGTGAAGAGATGGCGTGGGAGGACATCAGTAGACGAATAAGTTTGAGTGGTGTCTTTAAAAGTAGGCAAGATCACAATATGAAGATAAAGTTGGAATTCAAGAGGACAAATTGGGGCATATATTCGTTTATAGGAAGGGGAGTTAGGAACTGGAATAACTTACCAAGGGAGATGTTCAATCATTTTCCAATTTCTTTGCGATCATTTAAGAAAAGGCTAGGAAAACAACAGATAGGGAATCTGCCACCTGGGTGACTGCCCTAAATTCAGATCAGTAGTGATTGATTGATTGATTGATTGATTGATTGATTGATTGATTGATTGATTCCCTCCAGGGTCGTTTTTTTCCTCGGACTCAGCAAGGGATCCCACCTCTACCGCCTCAAGGGCAGTGTCCTGGAACTTCAGACTCTGGGTCAGGGACACAACTGGAGAGGATGACCAGTACCTCACCCAGGCGGCCTCACCTGCTACGCTGAACAGGGGCCTTGCACGGGCAAGGGGAATATTGGAAGGGATAGACAAGTAAGAGGGAAGGAAGCAGCCGTGGCCTTAATTTAGGTAACATCCCGGCATTTGCCTGTAGGAGAAGTGGGAAACCATGGAAAACCACTTCCAGGATGGCTGAGGTGGGAATCGAACCCTGGCCTCCGGTGGTGGCAGCTAATCACACTAACTACTACACCACAGAGGCAGATATGCAGAGTTAAGGTAATATATTCATTTGCGTTAAGAATTATTCATAGTGAATATTGAATGGAGACGTCCACTGACAAAATTGGTTTACTGAGCAATACTTAGAGGACTAGAAGGCGATCTTTCTCGGAACCTACGGTGAACAAGTAGAATATTGATGAAATAAATCTTTTTCCTGAGACGCTACCGGGATCTACACTCCGACTTGGACGCAGGTGGGGTAGAATATGGAGTGAATAAAATCACAAAGATTGTACAAAAATTATCGAGGAATGACATAAACCACATGACTAAGAAAGAACTGAGCAATAAAGCACTTCTTACGATTAAAAGGGGTCAAAGTAAAATGAACCATTTTAAATGGAACAATGACTAGATCTGCCCCAATGTTGATGAGAAAATGGTAAAACAGGCCAAAGCTAAAAAGAGTTGGGATTTATGAACCACAATTTTATGAATCCCACGATACAATCCCTTTTGCAATCACCTTGATTATATAAAATTGGTGTGAATCACACAACTAATTAATGACAGATCTAAAACAAACATTATCATTTTCTAACTTTTGGTCCTTCACTTTTTTTTTTTTTTTTTTTTTTTTTTTTTTTTTTTTTTTTTTTTTTTGATCAAAAGGGAATGACACAGTGGAAAGGTGAGGAGAGAGGAAGAAAAAGTCTGCGCACTCAAAATTCTTGACAGTTCCCACAAAATAGGTACAACCTTCCAACAATCTACGAGACACCCATTATCAAATTCAAAATCATATGTCCATAGTTGAAGATCCTGCCGCAACACTTTCCAAAATTTAGGAATTACAAGGCTTGAAATGCAACCAAAATAGTAAGTCCATGTTTCAAAAGAATTTTTACTGAAATGAAATTTTGTAAGTCAAGCCAGAGGGGCGAGACCAATAGCTCAAATATTCAAAAGTTCATGTGCATGTTGTTTGCTCACCCACCTCGTTGTAAAAACCAGTTCGTAGACCAAAAGAAGTACAGTCCAGCTGTACAAGGACAAATAAAACCCTCCACACAACTATCATCTCATATCCTAAGTTGCCACACAGAAGATCAACGTGAGCTTTTATAGGTGGACGGTAGTGAACACAGAACATGCGAGAAAGCTGACGTAATACATGACGCTAGCGGAGGAAGGAGGGGAGCACAACCTTGTCCAGTAAACGAAGAGCCGGCTGGGCGTGTAGACAGATAGCTGATCAAATGCGACACATAGCAGCAAGCAGCTCGCAGAATGCAGAACAGCAGGATGATGAAACATGTAAGTTAGGTGAAAACAAGTAGAGTCTCAAGTCACACAATTCAGTGGTGAGAGTATGTAACAACTCTAACTAGCAACTAACATCATTACAAGGAGTTAAGACCACAACAGTTTTATATCATGACTAGCAAGATACCCGTGCTTCGCTACGGTATTATACTGAAATTTACAATTGAATGCTTATTGTTTTATATATAATCCGCCGAAATTCGCGATCTGACTGGTTATCTGAGAGAATCTGCCAAAATTCGCGATCTGACTCGTTTTCTAACAGATTACGGCAAGTTTCCTCCCATTTTTCAATCTTTCTTTCCAGCAATCGATTTCGTACTTCCCGGCCTAGGTCCAGGTATTCCACCCGCTCAGTTGGGTCCCTAAATCTTTGCCATCTTTTCCTATAAGAATTTTTAATATTGATCAAATCCTTGAGGAGATCCGGCGTGGTGTCCTCTTGGGTGCCTTGGCGGTACTGAACCCGCGGCTGGACTGCATTCTTAGTCATTACCCGCCCAGGACCCGTTTCCAGCGCGGTCTGCACATTTGACGACGGTCCAGAACATTATTATTATTATTATTATTATTATTATTATTATTATTATTATTATTATTATTATAGATGTTCTGGACCCCACAGCAAGATGCAAGACCGCTACTTGGCGGTAAATTATATCTGCTGCCACTGTCATTGTTAACAATGTGACCAGCACCAATGTCGCGCGTAGCCAAGTGTGCGGGATTTCTGGTGATACGAATGACTTATTCCGTGCATTGTTGACCTTATTATAGAGATGAACAATTGGACGGTCAATCTCATTCCTATCGTTTATTTCAAAGGTGTTTAAATTTTTATTTATATGCCAGGAGAATGTACTGTAATCTAAGAACGTTCTCCAAAGAAAAAGATGGCTCTTGAAAACGAACCCAGGAAAGATAAAAAATGATCGGTTTATGATCAGAGTAAGTACATCGGAAATCTACAGCCTGTTTCCAGTCATTCGACAGGGTCAGGAATGGAATGAATAAAGCCCCCATCTGGCGGCGGCAATAGGAATTGTGCCGGCTGCCGAAGCCTGTCGCACTCCTCTGGGGCAATGGATAATGAATGACAAATGAAATGAAATAATATTGGACAGTGTTGCTGGAATGAATGATGACAGGGAAAACCGGAGTATCCGGAGAAAACCCTGTCCCGCCTCCGTTTTGTCCCGTACGAATGTCTCATGGAGTGACCGGGATTTGAACGACATAACCCACCTATGAGAGGCAGGCGCGCTGCCACTTGAGCAACGGAGGCTCCTTATAAGTACACTGTGAACAGTAAAATCAACTATTCTCACCTCCTTTTACACCCCACCGCCGTTAAGTTTATTTACCCCCCCCCCCACAAAAAAACAGAAAGGCATGTTTCTTTATGTTTAAAGGAGATTCCAAACACCAATGTTCACGTCTATTACCTTCAGTTTTGAGATATAAGTATCCCCATAAAAAATAATTCACTTTTTTCATTTCCTTTCACCCCCCCCCCCCCCCGCCGAATTGAATTTTCCGGCGAAAACCTTGTTTCTTTAATAGTAAACGATCTTCTAAATACCAATTATCACGACTCTAACTTCCTCAGTTTTTGATTTGTGTGACCTCATGAAAGGAATTAAACTCTTTTTCAAACCCGCCCACAAAGATGATTCCCCCCCCCACAAAAAACGCGTTTCCTTTGTTTCTAAAGGAGATCCAAATACCAATTTTCACGTCTGTAACAACTTTAGTTTTTATTAGGCGTAAGTATTCTCATACAATTAAGTCAATTAATTTTTCAATTCTTTCACCCCCACCCCTTCGTTGGATTTTTCGAGAATACGTGTTTCTTTACTTTAAAGCAGAATCCAAATATCAAATTTCACGTCTGTAACATCTTCATTTTTGAGATATCAGTAGCTTAATTAAAATAATGGTATCCAACCCATTATTCACCCTTTTACACCCCTCCTATTGGGATTTTCCGAAAACAAAAAATACACGTTTCTTTATTTTTAAAGGAGGTTTTAAATACCAATTTTTACATCTGTAAACTTTTCAGGTTTTAAGATGTAGATACACTCATTTTAAAAATTCACTCCCCTTTTCACCCCCCCCCCCCTATATTTGGATTTTCCAAAAACGAAAAAATACCTGTTTCTTTATTTTTAAAGTAGATCCCAAATACCAATTTTCAGGTCTATAATATCTTCAAGTTCTGAAATAAAAGTAGCCTCATTAAAGGCATTCAACCCATTTTTCACCCTTTTTCACCCTTCCTATTGAGATTTTCTGAAAACAAAAATATACGTGTTTCTTTATTTTTAAAGGAGATTCTAAATACTAATTTTTTACATCTATAAACTTTAAACGTTTTGTGATATAGATACACTCATTTTAAATATTCACCCCCTCTAACCCCCCCATTAATTTGATTTTCCAAAAACAAAAAAATACGTGTTTCTTTACTTTTAAAGGAGATCCAAAACACCAATTTTCAGGTCTGTAATATATTCAGTTTCTGTGATATAAGTATCCTCATTAAATGCATTCAACCCATTGTTCAGCCCTTTCCACCTTTCCTATTGGGATTTTCCGAAAACAAAAAAATACATGTTTCTTTATTTTTAATGAAGATTCTAAATACCAATTTTTACATCTGTAAACTTTCAAAGTTTTGAGATATAGATACACTGATTTTAAAAATTCACCCCCCTTTTCACACTCCCATTAATTGGATTTTCCAAAAACAAAAAAATACGTGTTTCTTTATTTTTAAAAGAGATCAAAAGTACCAATTTTCAGGTCTGTAATACCTTCAGTTTCTGAGATATAAGTACCGGTATCCTGATTAAAGGCATTCAACCCATTTTCCCCCATTTTCACCCTTTTTCACCCCTCCTATTGGGATTTTCTGAAAACAAAAAAATTCATATTTCCTTATTTTTAAAGAAGATTCTAAATACCAATTTTTACATTTGTAAACTTTTAAAGTTTTGAGATATAGATCCACTCATTTTCAAATTTCACCCCCCTTTTCACCCCGTTAGCGGCGGAATATCCAAAAATCCTCTCTTAGCAAGCACCTACATCTTAATATGAATGTATCCCCAAAATGTCATTTCATTATGTCCAGTAGTTTTGGCTCGGCGATGATGAATCAGTCAGTCAGTCAGTCAGGACAAGTTATTTTATATATATAGATAAGGAACAAAGTGATGAAGTTTTTAACCAGATTTTCCAGTAGTAGTTTTCATAAAGTACAACTTATTCAAATGATTTCTTATAAAGTTCAAACATAAACAGATTTTTAATCAAGGGACAATCACACTAAGCCGAAGGCAAGGCTGTCAACAATTTTTAATTTAAAGAACTCATTAACGGTTTTCTTTTACCAAATTTCAGCTGCATTTTAGGAGTTTTCATATTTTTACATTTCTGGAGTATCTAATAGTCAAACAAGGACATTAAAATGGACTTTTTAACCATAATACTTTATAAAAGGAACTACAGTAGAGTCTCGATTATCCGACCTAAACGGGACCTGGAGTACGTCGGATCACCGAAAATGTCGGATAATACAGAATAACTTCGAAAATGAACTGAAACAATCAGCAAGGCTATACTCTAGTACTAAAACAATGACATGTTTTACGGTACTCTGTTTATTGAATCATCAGTTCAATTGTACAGTACATTCAGTATTGAACGAAAACATTCCAGATGTCTTACGAAAAGAAACTTTTCTCCACAGATATTAAGCTGCCTAATGCCGTACAGTTTTTTCTATCGATCAAGCCAACCAGCACTGGCAGGAAAATTAGGGCCCCCTTCGTTAAACTCCTTCTGGAAATACACAGCCTTTTCCTGCAGAATGGGGCCAGATATTGGCAGGTCCTTCTCCCGGTGTTGAGATAACCAAATAAATAGTGCTTCACTTACTTTCTCGTACTCACATTTTTCATTTCTTCTCTGCTCCGGTAGAGCACCACTTTTCAATTTCTTCCCTCTGTTTTTCCAGTCTCCCACTGTAACACATCCAACACCATAATCTGAAGCCACATTTTGAAGAATTTCCCCTTTGTCCAGTCTCTTTAATGCACTCAACTTGTCTTCCATAGAAACAATCACTTTCTTCCATTTACTCGCTATACTCACAGAGGATATGAAAACTATAACATCCTCACCCAACCAATACTACAACGAACAATGACTGAAGGCTCACTGCACCTGACCTTGAGAAAAAACTGTCCTACCGCCAGCGGTCAGGCCAGTGCTTGTCCCATGGTCGCACCCTCCACAGTGGGTGTGCCTGAATTTAGTCTCCACCAAAAGTTCAAATTAAGTTTACCATTGTCGGATAACACGGAATGTCGGATAAGCGAAGGTCGGATGAGCGAGACTCTACTGTATTTAGTATTTTGAACGTAATCTGGATCCTGGTTAATGACTGTGAGGTGTGAGTTAATTCGCTGATGATGCCCAGCAAATAGGGCGAAACATGTACCACAAATGATAGTTATACTAAAGATTAAGTCCTACTTATAACAACATGAACTTGTATTGAATAGGTGGATTTATTTTTAATAAATTTATCTGAAATTTTATGATTTATACATTATTCAATACAGATGAAGAATGAGATTTATTACCTGCACATACCACTTAGTTGAGCAGCTCATCTCCTTTCTCCCAAGTCTTCCCAGTCCCAACTTTGCAACATTTTTGTAACACTATTTTTGGTTGGAAAACACCCAGAACAAATCGAGCTGCTTTTCTTTGGCTTTTTTCCAGTTCTTCAATCAAGTAATCCTGGTGAGTGTCCCATACACTAGAATAATAGTCTATTTGGGGTCTTACCAGAGACTTATAAGCCCTCTCCTTTACATCCTTACTGAAATGAAAACCTAGAACCTCTTTTCCAGTCACTGACCGGGTCAGGGATGGAATGAATGAATCATACATAGGCTATTAGTATGATGGGGTCGACACTCCCAAAGTGATTTATTAATGACTGAGAGATGCTATGAAATGATAATGCAGAGTGTTGCTGGAATGAAAGATAACAGGGAAAATGGAGTGCCCGGAGAAAAACCTGTCCCCCCTCCGCTTTGTCCAACATAAGTCTCACATGGAGTGACCGGGATTTGAACCACGGTATCCAGCGGTGAGAGGCCGACGCGCTGCCGTCTGAGCCACAAAGGCTCCTTTACATCCTTACTACAATCCCTAAATAACCTCATATCCATGAACATTTACAATCCTATTTATGTGATTACTCCAATGAAGATCTTTCCTTGTATTAACACCTAGGTACTTACAGTGATCCCCAAAAGGAACTTTCACCCCGTCAACACAGTAAAATTATAGGACTTTTCCTATTTGTGAAATTCTCAACCTGACTTTTAACTCCGTTTATCATCATACAATTGCCTACTGTCCATCTCACAACATTATTGAGGTCATTTTGCAGTTTCTCACAATTTTGTAACTTACTTATTACTCTATCAAGAATAACATCATCAGCATAAAGCCTTACCCTATCTCTGAAACCACTTCTTTACTCATATCATTTATACAGTATATATAAGAAAACATAAAAGTCCAATAATACTGCCTTGAGAAATTCCCTTCTTGATTATTACAGGCTCAAATAAAGCTTCTCCTACTCCAATTCTCTGAGATATATTATCTAGAAATATAGCCACCCATTCAGTCACTCTTTTGTCTAGTCCAATTGCACTCATTTTTGCCAGTAGTCTCCCATGATCTATCCTATCAAATGCTTTAGATAGGTCAATCACAATACAGTCCATTTAACCTGAATCGAAGATATCTGCTATATCTTGCTGGAATCCTACAAGTTGAGCTTCTGAGGAATAACCTTTCTTAAACCTGAACTGCCTTCTATCGAACCATTTATTAATTTCGCAGACATGTCCAGCATAATCAGAAATAATGTTTTCCCAAAGCTTACATGCAATGCATGTCAAACTGACTGGCCTGTAATTTTCACCTTTATGACTATCACACTTACCTTTATACACAGGGGCTACTATAGCAATTATCCATTCTTTGGTGGGGCCGATGACCTTAGATGTTAGGCCCCTTTAAACAACAAGCATGATCATCATCACCATTCCTTGTATAGCTCCTTCATGCAAACAATAATCCAATAAGTACTTCAGATATGGTACTATATCCCAACCCATTGTCTTTAGTATATCACCTGAAATCTTACCATTTCCAGCTGCTTTTCTAGTTTTCAACTTTTGTATCTTATTATAAATGTCATTGTTATCATAGGTAAATTTTAATACTTCTTTAGTATTAGTTACCTCCCCTATCTAGACATTATCCTTGTAAGCAACAATTTTTACATACTGCTGACTGGATACTTCGACCTTTCAAAGATCCTCGCATACAAATTCCCCTTGTTCGTCAATGATTCCTGGAAATGTCCTTCTTGGAACCTGTTTCTGCCTTGAAGTACCTGTATATGCCTTTCCATTTTTTACTAAAATTTGTATGACTGCCAATTATGCTTGCCATCATGTTGTCCTTAGCTGACTTCTTTGCTGGATTTAATTTCCTAGCAAGTTCCTTCAATTTCTCCATACTTCCACAGCCATTTCTAACTCTATTTCTTTCCAACCTCCATCTCCTTCTTAGTCTCTTTACTTCTCTGTTATAATATAGTGGATCTTTACCATTCGTTACCACCTTTAAATGTACAAACCTGTTTTCACATTCCTCAACAATTGCTTTAAATCCATCCCAGAGTCTGTCTACATTTTTATTTACTGCTTTACACAGATTATAGTTACTTTTTTAAAACTCCCCCATGCCTGTTTTATGAGCCATATGGTACTTCCCATTAGTCTTACTTTTAAGACCTTCTTTTTGTCACATTTATTTTTAACTATGACAACAACAGCTTCATGATCACTAATACCATCTATCACTTCGGTTTTTCTATAGAGCTCATCTGGTTTTACCAGGACCACATCCAGAATATTCTTCCCTCCAATTGGTTCCATCACTTCCTGAATCATTTGTCCTTCCCATATTAACTTATTTGCCATTTGTTGGCCATGCTTTCTGTCGTTCGCATTACCTTCCCAATTGACAGTGGGTAAATTGAGAACATGTCTCAAGTATTATTACAATATTATAAGTCCACCTGTTCAATACAATACAATATGATCCACTATTTCATATGGTCAAATATTTTTTATACATAATACATAATACATATTTGACCATATGAAATAGTGGATCATATTGTATTGTATTGAACAGGTGGACTTATAATATTGTAATAATACTTGAGACATACGTCAACTTCAATACGGAACCAAAATGAGAATAGTTACTTGTAAATTGAGAACACCCGCTACAATCACGTACCTTTGCATATCGTTTCCCACATAGCTGATTATCTTATCAAATAATTCCGAATCAGCATCAGCGCTACCCTTTCCCAGTCTGTACACTCCAAAGACATCATTTTGCCTATTATCTTTAGAGATGAGCCTTACACCTAGAATTTCATGTTTGTCATCTTTAACTTTTTCGTAGTTTACAAATTCTTCTTTCACCAGAATGAATACTACCCCTCCTACAATTCCTATCCTATCTCTATGATACACACTCCAGTTTCATGAGAAAATTTCTGCATCCATTATATCATTTCTCAGCCATGACTCAATGCCTATTACAATATCTGTTAAGTATGTATCTATTAAATTACTTAATTCTGCACCTTTCTTTACAATACTTCAACAGTTCAACACTAATATTTTTATGTCAATCCCTACTTGACTTCCAGATCCCTGTACCCTTATCACCGCTCCCTAGACCACACCGTTTCCCTGAATGTACCTCCCTACAATCCTTCTAAACAAATTTCCTAACTTATACATATCACTACGGTTTAAGTTAAAGCAATCTGAGCACAGATCCCTATCTCCTACCCAACCATTAGATCTACAAGTGTCACTCCCAGTTTCCCACATACCCACTCCATAGTCTCATTTAAATCTCCAATCACCTTTCAGTGAGTATCCCTCCTACACAGTATTCCACTGATAACAATCTCCGCTTCCTTAAACTTCACCCATGTTGCATTTACCAAATCCCACACATCCCCAACTATGTTGTTACTTACACCTGCTTGCCTTTCGTAGTTGGTACCACCATGAAACACTACCACCTTCTCCTTTCCCTCCTCCTTCTCTTCTACTTTCCTCAACATCAGGGACCTCAGATGAATTGACGCAGATAAATTAGAAGAAGATGCTCTTTCTGTGCCGTGGATGGAGATAAATAACGCCAATAATGTAGAGGAAATGGTCTCAAGATTTAATAACCTAGTAACGCAACTCTACGATCGGCATGCCCCAGTGCATACGAGAAAAGGTTCCAGAGCTCCTAAACCATGGATAGATGATGAAATTCGCCACTTAATGGCTAAACGAGATGCTGTTCATAGACGATACAAGCACTACCCAACGGAAGTGAACCACCAGACTTATAAAACAATGAGTATTAAAACGACCTTTAAAATTCAAAGCGCTAGACTACGTTGTGCCCATAACTTTATTAGACCTGACATACGCCCTGCGACAAAGTAGAAATCTATGAAATATTTTGGCATCAATAACCAGAAATCTAATGAAGAACTAAATGTTAACATAGATGAATTAAACGACCATTTCATCTCGTCAACAGGAATTAATCCGGTCGTGAAAGAGAAAACAATTAATACATATGACAATACGCCATCTCCACACAGAGAAATTTTACTTCCGTCATGTCACACCACGAGAAGTGATTGACTCAATAAAACGCATCAAGGCCAAGGCTAGGGGCGTAGATAATATAGGCCATGAAATGTTCATGAAGATTCTCCACCACATCATTTATCCACTGGTGACTATCTTTAAATATTTACTGCAACAGGGGACTTGTCCCGAAATATGGAAAATGGCCATAGTTCGCCCACTTCAAAAAATAAGACTGGCAAAGGACGTCGGCGACTATCGGCCGATTAGCATCTTATGCATGTTGTCAAAAGCTTTAGAATTCATAGTTCACAAGCAGATTAACAACTATCTTACGCAACACAATCTCCTCGATATCCACCAGTCTGGCTTTAGACCGAGACACAGCACTTGCAGAGCATTAACACATGTGACAGATGACATAAGGCAAGCCATGGACAACAAACAACTGACAGTTTTAGCGTTATTGGACTTTAGTAAAGCTTTTGACACTGTTGGCAGAGACATACTTATATCCAAATTAAATAGTTTAAATTTCTCCACGAGTGCAGTCCAGTGGATCAGATCCTATCTCACTGGTCGCCGGCAGTGTGTACTTAATAACAACTATGAATATTCAAATTCGCGTGCGGTTGACGTAGGAATACAACAAGGATCTGTACCGGGCCCCCTATTTTTCTCTTTGAATATAAATGGCACAGCTTCCGGATTAAAACACTGCAAATACCACTTATATGCAGATGAATTACAGATATATATACACAGCAAACCCTAAACCTACACTCAGAAACACTTCATCCGAATGAAGACTTGATGACCATAGATATATGGGCCAAAAATCACGGATTAAAATTAAACCCATCAAAATCCCAGGCAATAATTATTGGTTACCCTAAATTACTTTGCAAACTCAATCGAACAGCGTTACCACAGTTGTCCATAAGTGGTACTCCCATACAGTATAGCCAAAATGTAAGAAATCTTGGTATGATATTTGATGAACATCTTTCCTGGTCTGCCCAAACTATAACTGTGTGTAGAAAAATATACGGAATGCTACACTGTCTCAGTAAATTCAAAATCACTTTCCCTTTTAAACTAAGGAAAATTCTTGTTTAATCACTCGCATTACCTCATTTTGATTATTGTGATATAGTTTAAAACAACCTAGGAGTAGACTGGGGAAGGAAATTACAGTGTGCTTAGAATGGTTGTGTAAGATTTAACTGTGGACTTCGTGCTACTGCCTCTCCATCATTATTTAACTCTTCCTTTCACAGATCTTCTTCTTCTTAGTAATCCTTCTCTTCACCTCTCAATTGAAGGCGATATTTCAGTATATTGTAGAAATGTATATATTTTCTAAAATTTCTCTTAAGTAGTAGTTATAGTACTCATTATTCATTTTTTTTTAATGTACTCTACGTACAATGTGTATTATATAGATGATATGACTTTTTAAGTGTGATTAGTTTTGTTAATACCTTTACTGTTATTATTGTTAATATTATCATATTATTGTCATCAGTAGTTATTATTAAGTGTTCTAGGTTAAGACTGGTTAAGTGTAAGAAAGGGCTAACACTCTACCCTGGTTCCCTTCCTCCATACACTTTCCCCACATGTCTAACAGTGGAATCCCCTATGACCAGAGCCTCAACCCTACCCACCTCATTTGATCCCCTCCCATCCTTGTCAGCCCTATCTTTCCTGAGGGCTGCAGAAGCTATCTCCTCCTCCCTTTCCTCCCGCCCACGACCTGTTCCACCTGACTTTTCCTATCCTCTACTCTACATTTCTCTTTCCTACCTTTTCCTACTTCCACACTTCTCAGTAACAGTTCCCTGTTCTTCGTTTTCCCTCTGTTGTTCTACCTGCAGTGACTCGTACTGATTTCTCACAGACACCTGTCCTGAATTCTGATCCTGAATAGAGCCCTTAGCCCGGAATGTCCTTCCCCTTAAAGCATTAGACCACCTGTCTTCTACAAGTCCCCCCTTTCCTTCTCATCCCTCTTTTACACCTTCTGTATCCCTTACTTGGTCGGATAACCAGCCAACTTGATTCCTAGCAGCCTGCTGAGTAAGTGGGTTTCGAAAAAGATACAGTTCAGTAGATCAACTGCAAGATTTCCACACTCTCATCGAGATGACGAGAGAATACACCATCCCACAGCAGAAGTTTGAATGATGGAGAAGATACCATTCAACAGAGGTGTTCGCCAGGGTGATACTATCCCAGCAAAGCTCTTCACCCTCCCATTGCACGGTGTATTCAAGGTGAAATTCCGCTTAGACGTGACGTTTCAGAAGGCAGATGGACAGAATTCATTTTATTTTCATCTAGAGATGGAATAAAAGTCACAAATATAAAGTGATATTAAATTATATACTTTTTGAAAACAGCAACTTTATTTTCTTCTCTGCGTCAACAAATAACAAACAGAAATAATTTAAAATATTATATGAAAGGCTATAATTTTATATTACTCTCTTCACATGAAATACTTCTAAATATTATATGTACATCCAAGAAAGTTTTAATAGGCTATATACAATGTAACATAACTTGATCATTCAGCCAGCCTCAAGCACAATACATGGAACAAGAGAGCACAGAAAAATATACATAAATAAATAATAATAATTGTGCACCAAACACTGTTTGTTGGAAGCACAGGAAACTTAATATGGGCAACTGCAAAGTTGATGCAAGTAAGTGAAAACAAAATCAAAGCAGAAGAATAATTTACTGCAGAAAACTGAATCGTCAAAGTGAAACTCTAGTACTCTGTGGAACCACCTCTACCTTACATACAAAATGTGATACAAATGGGCATGGAGACTTACAAGTTTTGTATAGCATCCTATGGCATATCTATCCATATATGCTGCAACTGGTTCTCCACATCGTGTGAACTCCTACACTGCTGAATTTGGCATCCTAGGGGATCTGAGACATGTCTGATAGGTGAGTGGAGACGTCAGCGAAGTGTGATAATATTGTGGAGGTATTCCTATGATACCCTCACTGTGTGCAGCTGAGCATTATTCTGCTCGAAAATGCCTCTTGGAAACTCTGCTATGAAGTGTTACACATTCGGCTGCAGTGTGTCCTGCACATATTGCTGTGCTGTCAATGTCTCTTGTATCACTACTACAGTTGACCAACTGTCATTTGCAATGGCCTCCCAGATCAACAGACAAGTGGTGGGGTAGTGTGTCATGCCACAGCAAAGGCAAGATCGAGGCGCTCACCACAAGACCTGCAGACACAAACACAGCCATCATCAATGCACAAAGAGAACCTGGGAATTATCCCCAAAGACAACCTGGTTCCAGTCTGCACCAGTTCAGATTTATTATTCATACCACCACTGAGATGACAGTGGGTCAGTCATAGGTGTTGTGAGACTACATTTCCTTTAATCAAGCACCTGGAAATGGTTCGGGCCTGTAATGATGGTGCTACATGTGCCTGGATGGCAGACACCGTAACAGTTGACCTGCTCGTGTTTGTCAGAGGATCTTATTATCCTCTTCCCTGGTGGTCAGTTGAGGGAGCCCTGAACCTAGCTGCCATGTGAGAGCGCCCTCACACATCCATTGGTCCCAATATGCCCTAACAGTCAGACCAGAATGGCCTGACAGGTGATTCGTCAGTATGAGCATCCCACCTTGTGCATGTGCCCCCTCTCAGACTCTGATAATTGGGCAAAATCTGTCTGATTGCATCGTAGAGGATGTCAAGTGGTTGATGAGTTTTACACAACCAGAAGCAGCATTCAACTATGTACGAGTAGCCTCTGCGAGCCTTTATACGGGCCACGGATGGCAGCACATTCACAGTCTATGATGGCAAGACCGTTCAACTGATCACACCACCACACTAATCATTTCACTCTCTGCTTGAGATTTAAATGCATGATGAATTTTGCAGCAAAATGATGACTTCTTCACAGTGCACATTTTATGTTTTATTTTGCAAAGAAATAGGCACCAAAGAAATAATTAGCCCTCCAATATTGAAGTAAAGAGGCTGAATGGAAAACAAGTGAGGTTACTTTAAAGAACTAAAGTAAATAACAGTACGTATTTTATTATTGCACAAGGAATGTTATACTAGCATTTTACAGTTTCACAATGTTCATATAACATTCAATATCTGCCTTATGTTGATAATACACTAAATGCATGGTATGTTTAATTATGCCTCATATTTTCTTTAACAATTTTTTGCTCAGGCACCTCAGTTATTATAAGCACATCAGCCTACCTACCAGAATGCACTGAGTGTATGCAAAGTATTTCAACAGATACTACAAAATGAATGGCAACTCTGATAATTTAAAAAAAAAAATGGAACTTCAGACCAAAATAAGAAGGAGAACCTTGCCTTAAAACAAGAACAACCATGCCTAAGTAAAATTGCTGCCAACCAATATTCGGATTGAGAATTAAGAAGTAAAATTATGATAGAACACCGAAGTCACACCAAAAATTACATCAAAATATCAGAAGGTTGAGCAAAAACTGAAGCAGCCCAGGGAGGGTTTGAAATACAACAACTTTAGGACAGGAACGTATAGTCTAGGAAGAAACCCTATTACCAGGGTATGCTGGGAATGTCCTGAATGACACAATGGACAATTTATTTATTTTACCAAAATGATCTGCTTTCTGAAACAATCCAGAATACATTATGATGTCATAGTAATTTGTGCATGCAGTGAAGTCAGGCATTGGACATTGAATGTTGTAGAATGCTGTGGTGGATGACAGTGTGAATATTATCACTTAACTGACTGTAGGGCATTTTGGAAAAATAAAACTGTCCATTATGTTGCTCCTGACATTCCCAGGCTTGCCCTGCTGCTAGTTTTTGTCCTAGACCAGGGGTCTTCAAATGGTAGACTCCAGTCCGGATCTGGACCCTGATGCCTTTTTTCCCAGACCTGAACGAGTTTATACAATGTCAAGAGTAAGAAAGGAAGGTAAATATTACGATTATACATAATAAAATTATTTTAGAGACTAATATATGACTTACACCTCCTCTGGCCTAGAACAATAATTACTCCACAGAAAATGTGAGTGTGAACAGGTTTTCTACTTGCTCCAAAGATGACAGTGTGTGTTAACTTGGATTTTCTCTAGTCTGCAGCCTCTTCCCAGCTTCACTTAGCAGTTAGCTGTTCTTGCTCCGCACACAAATTAAAAAATAATGTGTGACGTATATATATCAGTGCAAGTAGTCAATTATTTCAATGAATTTTTTCATCAAGAGTATTAAAAAATCAACAAGAGATGTACAATGGATTTGAAAATCGTATCTTCTGATCAACATGGCGGACGACACGGAAGATCGTGTAGAAGATGCTCCACAATACCTAACAGATATCGTGGAAACAGGAGGTTATATGAAGAAAGAAAAGAAGGAGGAAATCCTAAAAGCAGTGAGTGTACTGAAATATTACTTCACTTGGCAGAAAAAGGCCCGAAAATCAAAAAACGATGAAAACATGTCTTCAATTGAGGTTAAGTGAACACAAACAGAGAGCTTACAAGAGAAGAACGACACCTGTGTAGCAGGACAAGTGGCGCCATCTAGCGACCAAGAACAAGAGTTAACAAGAGGCACCCTGCACACGCTTCCACCTACCGAAGAAACGGGAGATGATCTGAACCCCGAGCTACATCCAACAATAGAATACAAAATTACCGAAAAAAACAACAATTAAATGAGAGCAATGATAGAAGACATCACACACAATATCAAAAATATGATTAAAGAGGAAATGGCAGCTACAAAGCAGCAGAACCCTGTACCACCGGAATTTGTAAGAATAAATAAGATATCATACGAGAGAGAATCAACTGTCTCACGGAGGAGAGTAGTGGAAGGGGAAACCACTCCACCTGGGAGCAAGAACAACAGCCGTATGCAGAAGTATCGCATCAACACCAAGAACATAATCAGACAACAGATGAACAAGGAGAGGAAAAATGGACAAGACAAACCCACAAAAGGCACAGACGCCCGGAAAGACAGCAACAATCCATGAACGGTACAGGAGCGAAGGACGGTAACTTACAAGCAGAAGAAAAGAGGGCCTGGCTGTATGTGGGAAGACTAAAACAGGAGACAACAAAAGACGCCGTAACCGGGCGAGTTGGCCGTGCGCGTAGAGGCACGCGGCTGTGAGCTTGCATCCGGGAGATAGTAGGTTCGAATCCCACTATCGGCAGCCCTGAAAATGGTTTTCCGTGGTTTCCCATTTTCACACCAGGCAAATGCTGGGGCTGTACCTTAATTAAGGCCACGGCCGCTTCCTTCCAACTCCTAGGCCTTTCCTATCCCATCGTCGCCATAAGACCTATCTGTGTCGGTGCGACGAAAAGCCCCTAGCAAAAAAAAAGAAAAAGACTCCGTAACAAGATTCCTAGCCAAAAAGGGAATCACAGAGAACGTTACTTGTGAAGAGATAGAAACAAGATACAGAACCAAAGCTTTCAAGGTAGGAATACCTTTCAACTTCCTTGAAAGTGCAAACAAGAGGGAATTCTGGCCAACAGGAGTAACAGTTAGACGCTACTGTTTTATTCGGTCTTTTCGAAGGGACACAGGGACATCACTTGAATAAAACAACTCAGAAGCACTCGGAAATTACAAGACTTGGAGAAATCGATGGGAGAAGAAGCATGAAAATAATGTTATGGAACATAGAAGGATTAAAGAGCACAGCATGCATAGCACCACCAGACTTTCTTGAACGATATGGCGCAGCTATATTCACGGAAACCTTTCTCACAGACCATTGGCAGCACCCGGAATACTATAGCATACACCTGCTAGCGAAACAAGGAGAAAGAGGAAGACCCCAAGGAGGAATAACAGTCCTTCTTAAACAGTGGATAACACCAATTGTGTCGACATCAGAGCAGAACCACTCCATTTTAATAGAGACAAAATACATCACAATATTAGCAACCTACTTTCAGCCAAATGCAACGGCTATAGATATAATAGACGAATTGGGCCAACAAATAACACAGAGCAAGAAAGACATCCCTCTAGTAATTGCGGGGGATTTAAATTGTCGGTTGGACATATCAAATCACGAAACAAAATTGGTAATAGACTCACTGCAAGAAGAAGGTTTCAACCTGCTAAACGACACTAATGTCCCTACATATATTTGCTGCAACAGCAAAAGCACTGTAGACATCACCCTCATAAGAGGAGAAATAAAAGGGGATATCAATCCACTTTGGAGCGCGTACCACACACCAATAAGAAAACACATTCCAATGAGCATCGACATACATAGTGAATGGAAGGCAAAGAAAAAACAAGAAAGGAGACCACTCTCAAGGAGATTAGATGTTAGAAAAGTGGAAGAATGCCAAGAACAGATGGAACAAATCAAAACACTAATCGACAACTCAAATGTAGAGGAAGCAGTACATGAACAGGAGAAACTCTTAACACAAGCAGCCAGCCCCAGGAAAGTGTGAAGAGCAAAAGCATGGTTCGATCAAGAGTGCTTCTTATTAAGGAAAGAGGTGCGTCAAGCTCTACACCGACTAAAATCGGACATTGAGAATCGTATACTCTTTCAGACATACACCGAGAAAAGAAGATGCTACAAAACACTAACACGGGAGAAGAAAACGGCATACAGGGAAGAAGAAGGAAGAAGAATAGTTGAGGAAGCCAGGAGAGACCCATTCATAGCAATCCGCCCTCGAAAGCAGGCACAGACCCACTACATCAGCATGGAGGAATGGACGAGAAATTTCAAAGACACCCTCAACAAAGAAGGAAGAGAAGGAACACGGAAACCAACCAAGTGGATACAACGCATGAGATGGCAGCATGGTCTCCACTTACTACAACTTAGGTTCAAAACATTATTGAATCCACAAAAAAGAAAAAAGCTGCAGGACCGGATATAATATATAATGAATACCTTAAAGACACGGCTCATGTACTAGCTCCAATTTGGACGAAACTTTATAATAAATGCATAGAAACAGCCAAAATCCCAAATCAGTGGAGAAAATGAATAGTAAAGGTATTCTTCAAAGGGAAAGGAGAACCGAAGGACACAAATAAATACAGAGGGATAGCCCTGGAAAACAATCCTTTTAAGGTATTCACAAAACTAATCACAGAAAGAATAAAAGACACAGTAGAAGAGCACCTCCCAGAATCTCAATTCGGGTTTAGGAGAGGAAGATCCACTCTCGCAGTGGTGGAACTACTGCTAAATAACATATGGAAAGCCATCGAAAGGAAGGAAAAATACTATACAATCTTCATAGACTTCACAAAAGCCTTTGATCTCCTGGACCAAGCATTAGTACAAAGGAAGCTCGAGGAAACTCTGGGAAGAGACAGCGTCTGGACAAGAATCATAAACTCCATAAATGAATGGAACAAGATAAGAATCTCGGACAGCCTAGACCTTTCAGAACCAATAATTCAAACAAATGATGTACTCCAACGGGACCCACTAAGCCCTCTGCTGTTCATCCTGGCAGCGAAGGACATTATGGAAATTGCACAAGAGGAAGATGTAGCTGCATACGCCTATGCGGATGATATTGTGATTGGCTCAGAAAGCTTAAAGAAACTGCAGAACACTATAGATGAAGTGGAAAAATGGTGCATTGAACACAAGTTCGTAATTAACACTGAAAAGACAGAACTAATGGTGTTCAGATCAGGAGGGCAAATATCAAAATCGACAAGAATCACCTTAGAAGGGAAAATAATATCTATCACCAAAGAATACAAATATCTTGGGATAACATTCCAGCCGTCTGAAAACTGCTTCACTAAGCACACAATAGAGAAAGTGACGCAAGCAATTAGAGCGATAAACGAAATACGCTTCATCAGAACACAAAATCTTGACACAGCAATGGCGCTCTTCAAATTGAAAATCGTTCCAATACTTACATATGGAATTGAAATTATATGGACACATCAGAATGAAAAGAACTTAGCAACACTGGAAAGAGTTAAAGCAACATACATCAAAAGAGCAATCGGAGTGGCAAAAACAACAAGATCCAGATTAGTCTACCTTCTCATGCGGGAAACTTTCCTCATAGAGGATTTAAGGACAATGTACCCCCTACCTAACCTACTAAGAACACTAATAAGGAAAAGAGAAGAAGTACACATGGAATTCTATGGAACTGCAGCCATGATCGATCGTACATGGACAGCAGCAAATTTTGAGACGAGGCACGTGTTTACAAGACTTGCAGTACATGGATTCTACCATGTCATTTGCGAAAACCCAAAAATTCTGCAACAAGAGGACTAGATCAATCAGAGACTATGTGACCAATGGTGCAAGTGTTAAATTGTTATAATACCTTTCACTAATGTATGGCTATTTTGCTGCAATACATGTTTTATTAAAATCGTATCTTCAAACCTATAATGGAACTGCAATTTTTCTTAGTTTTGCCTGAACGTACAGACACAAAACAAACATCTTTAATTTGCAATCAAATAGTTGCTTTGGTTAACAGTGGGAATTTAAAGGGGCATTTCAACAGCAAATATTCCAGTTACGACCAACAATTTCCGTCTGGCAGTGATGCAAGAAACTGGAAGTTGAAAGGTTCATTAGGGGTGGTCAGCAATGCATAAAACGACTCAAGTAAAATAAACTTGTGTCCTCGTCCTGAGAGAGTGCAGGTCATTTCAGGAACACCCCAAGTGGAGGTAAGCTGCATGTACCATTTAAACCAGATACCAGCCCTCCTGCCATTCTTAAATGGTGGCAGCTAATAGTAATAACTGTTACGCTACCAAGTGATGTGGATGCTGTAAATCAGAGTCGTACAAATGTCAGGCATAACAAACAGTAAGATTACAACCAAACATTTATTCATTACTGCCAGCTACTTTTCCTGGTGCTTTTACTAGCGATAAAGGTCCCATTCACAGTCCACATCCTGTGGTTCATCAACAGAACTGGCATACGGTATTTTGAAATTATGGTAAGTGGCAGATTGACCTCAATGAAACAATGCAAATACCACATCTATGTTAAGTATTAGAATGCTCAAGTGGTTTAATCCCTCTCTGGATGAGGGCAGTGGAATAACACCCATGGTAAAAAAAAAACAAAAAAACAGTAGCACCACCACCACCACCACCAACAACAACAACAACAACAACAACAATGGTTGGCGACCATGGGATCCTTAGCTGAATCCTGGCATTGATTCCACTTACTTGTGCCAGGCTCCTCACTTTCATCTATCCTATCCGACCTCCCTTGGTCAACCCTTGTTCTTTTCCAACCCCAACAGTATTAGAGCACTCAAGGCCTTAGGGAGTCTTTCATTTTCACGCCCTTCATGCCTTCGTCTTTTTCTGGCAGATATCTTAATTTTTCGAAGTGTCAGACCCCTTTTTCTTTTCTTCTTTTTTTAAAATTGGCTTTACAACGCACCAACGCAGATGCATCTCATAGCGACAATGGGATAGGAAAGGGCAAGGAGTGGGAAGGAAGCAGCTATGGCCCCAATCAAGGCACAGCCCCAGCATCTGCCTAGTGCGAAAACAGGAAACCACAGGAAACCATTCTCAAGGTTGCTGACAGCGGGATCTGAACCCACCACCTCTCAATTGCAAGCTCACAGCTGCACGTCCCTAACCGCATGGCCAACTTGCTCGGTTCCTTTTATATTTTCCGAGTTACACACAAGCGTTGTTGAAAGTATCCTGGATGTTAGGTAGGAAAAAAAGAAAAAGGAGGAATCATTTTTCACCTCTGAAAATGTGAAGGGGTGTCTTATTGAAACAGCCAACATCTTATTTCCAAGTGATGCAAAAGTGATTCACACCATGAAAAGTATCCCACTGTCTGCTGTTAAAATTGTACGCGAGGTACATTTATTACCAATAGATGTTCGTACTAAACTCAAGCAGGAAATAAGTGATGATTCTGTGTACTCTCTGGCAGTGGACGAATCTTCAAACAGAACTGACTGTGTTCAATTTTGTGTGTATACATATGTACATTTTCGTATTTTTTAATGCTGTTCGATTTATGGAAGAAATGCTTGGCTTGAAAGCTATTGAACAGTCATGCAAGGAAACATATCGGGCACTATGCTCCATTTTGTCCGAGTACAAAATGGGGAAACCTGTTATCAGTGGCAACAGGTGATGCTTGTAACATGGTAGGAGATACGAGGGGCCGGGTGCATCATATTTAAGATCAAAATAGTAATGTTGTGTTTCTTTACAGTGTTGTGAAGCAAAAGATCTGTGTGCATGGCACAAAGTTCCTCAAAGTAGGTTCTGAGATGTCTGTGTATCAATGATCTCTCACATAAAATACTAATTTACAATTGGCTTTATGTCACACTGACACAGATAAGTCGTATAGTGACAATGGGATAGGAAAGGGCTAGGAGTGGGAAGGAAGGAAGCGTGGCGTTAGGTACAGCCCCAGGATTTGCCTGGTGTGAAAATGGGAAACTTTGGTAAACCGTCTACAGGGCTGCCGACAGTGGGGCTCGAACACACTATCTACCGAATGTAAGCGTACCGCACAGCCAACTCACCTGGTACGTTAAAAACAGGAAACTTTTGGTTGACTATATTCATAACATCAGACAACTCAGGAAACAACATGCTGCACAATAGAGTTTGGTGAATTATACAGATCAACAAATTTGAAGATATTTTTCAGGCTGTGGAAAAGCCATTTTCCGTCGATTCTTGAGGAGAATGATGTTCTGAAGCAGAATTACACATGGAAATGCACCCGTTGCAGATGAGAGAAGAAAGGGCAGAGAAAGGGGATGTGTCGTTTTGGCTCTCTCTAGATAGAGATTAACACCTGAACTTGCACAAGTTTTCAAAATATACGCTGACAACGTTTGGGTCAACATACAAATTTGAAAGTATGTTTTCCAACATGAATTTTGTGAAAAATAATTTCAGATCCAGAATTACTAATGAACACTTGAAGGACTGCTTCACCATTGCTGGAAATTTCGTGCATTCCAAACTTTGTGAACATTTTACTTCTCTCACTAGTGAGACTGGAGGGTGAATTGTACGGTATTCAGACGTGTGTCTGATTACTAAATTTAAAATATCATTGATCTAAAATTATGTTTGGATGTGAATGTATTATATTTCAACACTGGAAATACGGTGCTAATTGATACTAATATATACCATATTCACTTTTTCTGTATTTTTTATACAGACTAATCAATCACTGTAAGCAAGGCCAGCACTTGTCTTCTTTTGTTTTTTAAAGTGATATTTTTGACCTCTGTAGACCTTTTGCCACTACTTTCACCATATGATAGGAACCTGCGTGTAAATGGAATTGCGGAAGTGTAGAGTGTTGTGTGTTAGGAAAGGAACGTTAAGGACGACACAAACACCCAGTCCCCAGGCCAGGGATATTATTCATTTACATATAAAAACCACTGACCTGGCCGGGAATCGAAAACGGGGCCGCCGGGTGACAGGCAGACGCATTGCCCCTACACAGCAGGGCCGGACTAGCACTTGTCTTACCCAACCAAATATATGGACCCCAGAGCCCCCTTTATTGCAATATTAGCATCAATCCAGAGCCCAGGGAAAAGTAACTGAAGACCCCTGTCCTAGACTATACGTTCCTACTCGCAAGTTGTACTTAAACCCCTTTATGGGCTATTTCAGTATCAGTGCAACCTGTTTAATCACCTAGTACAATAGTCTTTCTTGTAAATTTGTAAGTAAAAGGGCTGCATAATCAAAGTATAAAGGCAGTCCTGGTTCACCTAGAAGATGAGGGTTTGACTCCCATCAGGAATCTGAAAAAAATTAGACTGAAGATTTTCAATTGTGGAGAGGCATGTGGTCCTGTGACGTTCATTCAGCCTACACCAGACAAAAGTGCCAGTTTAATTTCTGGGGTCAACAGCAACATAGCAGAGAGTTTAATCACTCCATCCCACCTAGTGTTGAGGTTATGAATAGTGAAAGCCTTTACCCTCCCTTCCTCCAGGTGCCTTCACAGCCTGAATGAAGATACCTTTCTTTGATTTGCTTTATTCTAATAACTTTTAGTTCTGAGATTACAGTTTTACACCATGATTCCAAAGACAAGGTTGTTCTTTTCTTCGGTCAACAATGAATTACTTATAGGCAAAGGAAAACTCAACAAATCTGATTATAGATAACAGATACTTCTCGTGAACTCTGTCCTGCCCACAACTTTTTCCTTCTGTAGCAGAACAATAGTCATAGCACCAAAAAAAAGACAAACACAAATTTTACAAGTTTCATAGAAGAAACTACTGGTTTTCTAGTTTAAACCACACTCTGCTTGGGTAAGTGTGATTCTCAACATTTTGCTAATACTACAATGGAGCATTTCCAACAGGATAATTTTACAGTAAGTGCTGATTGGGTTCATATTAGGGTAAAATAAGATTGTTTTATCTGGTAATATCTGTTGTTTCATAAATCATACTATAGTCTTGTATACAAGATCTCTCAAAGAGACTATAAGGTACCAAGATAAGCAACTAGTTTTCAACAATGAGAGGATGTTCTTTGTGATCATTCTGACACCTTGCAGACCTGATCTGCAGATACTAGAGTGTCACATGGTCAGCATCATGACATCTCAGCCATATTATTTAGCTTCTGTGATTAGTCGCTTTTAATACATCTAGACATAATTGAATGGCTTTTATAAAAGGAAACAAGTGTGCATTCTAACATTTTTAAGATACACCCATGTGTGAGCACATGAACCTCACTCAATGTTTTAATTAAACAGAACCAAGCATCATCTAAGCTGTGCTGACTTCTGTGAGCACTTAAACTATCAACCAAAGTGCACTGTCGTTTTCTTCTGTTATTTGAGCAAAATCAAGTGATCTTCGGCACTTGCAGTTCGCAAAAGCTTATTTTTTTTTAATGTTGAAAATAAAGTGACAGGTCTGAGTTTATGATTAGACTTACGTGGAGAAGGATGGTTTCTGAGTTTTACTTCCTCATCTGGGGGCTGGAACCAAAATATCAAAATGGTTCTTATGATGAATACATTGTTTGATAATTTAGAAACACTGAATTCTATAACATTGAAGTTGCTTCCTAAATAATTATGATTTTGGTCATCTGCTCTAAAAACCAACAAGAACTGTGCACCTTGAAGGTTTACCTTATGAGACAATATTAAATAATGTGAGCCTCCCCCTTATTACCATTTTGAACTGGCCCTGTGGCCTAGAATATTGGTGTCAAATGGCTTACGCCAGCATACCTTTTTTAAAGTTACGGTAGACAGCGGGCCATTGTCTGGCCTTGTGGTTGGTTGAGTATAACTGCGCATGCGCTGGCCTACTACCAGGCAAAACTTGTCTCCTTGCTCGCTTGCCGACGCGAGACTCAGTTCGCTTCAGTCAGCCATGATGTGCGCTTGTGTGTTTGTGAACTGCGCAATGGAGAGGTGGATTTCCAGAAAACCCCCGTGATACCTGCATTAACGGGAATTTTCCCCGTATGAACTAGTTGGAGACCTCCTGCCATTTCTTCTGATCATATTTTTGGATTTATTTTTCGTCTGGATACTTCCCAACGAGGTCTGCATGCCGGTCGTGTGACTGTATTTCTTCGTCAACAATGTCAGGTTTAAATTCCTCTCATTTCTTCATCACCAAAGGTATGTACCAGTGTTTGAAATCATTTTAAACGTCGTCCTGAAGAGGATTTTGATATTTTCGAAGATTTCTGGAAAAATAATAATAATAATAATAATAATAATAATAATAATAATAATAATAATAATAATAAATATTTGGACTTCGCCGTTAAATTAATACCTATGTGCGTGTGCGGTATCGAAAATTTGAAAAACAGTTTCGGCAACTAATCACAGTAATGTGGAAGGTTCACCGTGAGCTAAATTGGTATTATTAATTTAAAATTTAAACGAATTATTTTTGGCACTTTAAATCGTTACTTTCCTTGTAAACCAAGGTACAGTCTCCAAGGTAGTGAGCCTTACCTTCTTCGGCTTTCTGTTTACTTTTCTGTGTTTTGTTTTCTAATTCGTTTGGTATGTTTTCTTCTCCCCTCCCCCTTCTGGGGTTTTGAGTGAATTAACATTTATTTTCTCTCCCCAGTTTTCCTCCTTTTGGAGGCGTTGCTTTTGTTTGCTGGTTACCTTGGCAACGTTTTGGTGTGTGGATTGTTGTCGGGTTTTAATGTGTCTGGCGTGGGAGCCGGTGTGCATCTAGAAGTATTTGTTTCTGAGTTGAGTGTATCGTTCTCTGTTTTAAATTAATTTATTAATTTCGACCGCCCTTTAACGTTGTGTTACTATTTTCTTGCCCCGAAGGAGTTTTGTTTTTACGTGAAATTCCATATGTCTTGGAAACTGTCCTTGGTGAAAACTGAACGTTTTTAATTTTGGTAATTATGAGAAGCGGCCGCGTTGAAGATCCATTTTATTGAATAATTGTTAACTTAGTTTTCTATTAAATAACTATCCGTGATCGATCACATTTTATTTCAAGGTAGTATTTATGTAAGGAAGTCTATTGGTTTTCCGTTGTTTTCTGATCACATTTTATTAGGCACGGAGGTCATCCTTTCTTTCTTTGTTGTTTTCATAAAATTTTCAATTTATTATCTGTTAAAGAGTATTTATTTACCATTAATTGTTAATTAGTAATGAATTAATTTTCCTTTTAAAACCATACCTGGGTATTTTCCGTTTTATTCTATTTATTGTTAATTACCTTTTCCACCTTTCAACTTTACGTTGACCTTATTTACATTTTGGCTTTACGTCTTAAAATATAAATAGGTTTTATCAACTTAATGACTTGTTTGTTACCTACAATTTGCCCTTCAATTAAAATTTTTTTTTTTAACTTCATGTAAATGCTGGTTTTCATTCGCCACGTTCGGTGGAGCACTGCCACCGTTTTTCTTGTGCATTAACTTCCACGGCCTTAAGTCGTCTTCCTCCGCTGCTTCCGGTAAGTTTTTCTATGGTTTCTTGTTTTTTTATATTGTGACTGTACTTTTGTTGTCCTTCTTGTGCCCTTCTTTCTCCCGCGTGTTCGCTATTACTCCCATTCTGGGGCGGACACGCTAGCAACCTTCTCGCCAGGGTCTCTATCTCTCTCTCTCTCTCTCTCTCTCTCTCTCTCTCTCTCTCTCTTTCTCTCTCTCTTTCCTCTCTCTTCTACTCTCACCCTGGTGGGTAAGGTTATTCACCTCATCAATCCCTAGGTGGTACCGGGGTCCTAGAGGGTGGTGAGCGGTGAGACCTTAAGATAATGGAAGGATATCATAAAAAGAGAAAATTATGTGTGCCACAAATACAGAAAGATGACAATAAAAGAACCATTAAAATTTAAACAATTATCAGCACAAAGATCAACACCGAGGGAAACAGAATCAACTAGCACACATTTCATGAAATTAAACTGAAGAGAAGCAGATGATTTGTCCTTGAAGTTCGGCTATGTTGATTTCCTTATGTCCTAAAAGAAAACCTGTAAGCAATAAAATGTTTAAGGATATTGAATGTATGCATCATCTTATACTACAGGATGTCTGGCCTTTTTATCATAAACTGCATTCCAGTACTGCAGTTGAAGATGAAATAGATGGGTTTGGAAATTATGCAAACTTTGCAGTGGATGATGATTTTTTTCTCTCTCTTTCTAGCGGTTTAACTCACAATAACACATTGAAGGTTTTTCAGTGATGCAAGGGTGGGAGGTAAGGTATGGAAAAAAGGGAAGTGGCCATGGCCTTAATTAAGGTACAGCCCTAGCATGGCGGATGTTGATATTGGATGATGAATGAATGCTAATATAGATTATTTTCAAAGCTGTTTTCATTAGTTTCTTATGTGCGACTGTTAAGCGAGCACATTTTTTATCTATGTATTTTATATTTAGTAACTCATATGTTACCAACTAGGAAACGTGTTAAAATGTACTTGGTTCTTTTAAAGAAATAGAATTTGAATTTATTTAAAGAGAACCAACAGCCTTTTTCATTCATGAACTTATCAGGAGAGGAATCTTTCCTGCGATGTATAATGGTAGCACAGCTTAGATATGTACCAAAAGTTATCTTGCAAAGTTTTACTGAAATAGGTGCTTTGCATTTTTTTTTTTTTTAATAAGGTAATTATTAACAGCCTTTTCTCGGCTGTGACTGAATGGCACTTGATACATTGTGTATAAAAACCATCCAACTTATATCTTTTTCCTCACCCTATTGTTTACAGCATTGGTTTCCAGGGATCATACAAATAATAAATCCTCTTTGAATATGGCATACAATTAACAAGAACTTTCTCCACAGCAACCACCACTTAAGATACTCCAGAGTGAACTGCCACACTGTCTGAAGCAGGGACTAAATATATACAGGCTGAGAAAATCCTTACACATGGACAGGGTATGGATATTACCAGCTGCACACAAGGAGGAATAATTGAGAAAATAAGGATCTCAGTTTAACTTTCAACTAAAGGAGACTGTGAGAGATGAAATTTAATGCCATTTTCAGAACATATTCTCTTAACATTCAATTAAATGGATAACCTACAGGATACAGACAGCTGAACAAGAATTCATATAAATATATTTTTAAAACAAATAAACATAACTGGAATAGATAATTTCATAAGCTGAGCCAGCAACATCAAAGCAAATTATCACAATATAGCATATTAAAGAATACTCCTTTTTAAAATAAATCTCTCTCTTAAATAATGAATATTGTGAGTAAAATGATATAAAGTCCTTAATTAACAACATTGCAAAAGGACAAAATATAATAAGAATAACAGTTTCATATACAATTTAATTTAGTAAAAACAGTGGTTATTATTTACAGAAGACTAATGCTAACATCACAGATTGAAGATTACCTACTACACAAATGTTCTATTCTAGTCAAATCCTGGCTATAAAAGATAATTGGTTAAATCTCTTGTGCTAAGATTGAAAGATTTCTCAGTGTAATAAAACTAAATACATTCAAACAAAATAAGTTCTCAAATTCTGTAGTAGAATATTATTAAACCACGAGATGTCTCGTGCCCATAGAAGTAGCAACCAGAAGTTTCATGGCTATTCATGGCTATATATCCTAGACCATAATCAGCAAAAATACAACTTTAATGCATAATTAACAATTAGCAAATATGCATTACTTCACATGAAAATAAACATTTTTCATTAACTGATGTTAATAATAGTATATACATCATTTTACTATTATAATATATTATCATTATATGAAGAACCAGAACCATTATCATGAATACTATCAACTCCATTTCTTCACATTGCACAACAGATATGAGTTACTTTCATTACTGCTGACAAAGGTATAGACATGGAGAGGTTAGTTACCTGTGAATCATTTGGACAACAGGACAAGACTGGAACATACAGAAGGAATAACATGTTAATACTCAGGCCAGAGCCACACGAGCGTTGAATATATGTGCGCCCAGCACACATCCTTTTCAATGGACATTGAGTATCTGTTCAGATGAACGTTGCTTTACATGCATTTGCCAGTTTTAAATATGACATCATACAGGTTGTTGCTCTATCTTACCCTATATTGTGAATTATTAAGGAAAAGAATCCTTCAAGAAGGTTCACACCTAATTAACAATGAACAATATATTTACGGTCAATTCTACTCATTATATCTCCATCGCAGTGAAAACAGTTATAAATTATGAATTAGTCCATTGTTCAAAACACTACACAAGAAAATAATGAGACACTAAACTATGCATGCTAAAATAAAAAAGCTTCACCATTTAGTCAGCTCATTGTTTCTATGTCTGCTGCTGAAACGCTAGCTTTCTTGACCAACATCAATCATACTAGGAGAGACATTGGTGAAGGTAATAAAAGAGCTCGCAATCAAATTATACTACTTAAACTCTTAAGGTTTAATTAACCATGCTCCAATAGGTAACATAATGAATTATCATTGTTATTACTCCAAATAAACCTTCAATTCAGTATATACCGAGCTCGATAGCTGCAGTAGCTTAAGTGCGGCCAGTATCCAGTATTCGGGAGATAGGGGGTTCAACCCCACTGTCGGCAGCACTGAATATGATTTTCTGCGGTGTGCCAGTTTCACAACAGTCAAATGCTGGTGCTGTACCGTAATTAAGGCCATGGTCACTTCCTTACCACTCCTAGCCCTTTCCTATCCCATCATCGCCATAAGACCTATCTGTGTCGGTGCGATGCAAAGAAAATGGTTTTAATGAGGGGGCATGATTCGGTCAGTTGCTTAACTGCTGATCTC
The DNA here is from genome assembly GCF_040414725.1 of Anabrus simplex. NCBI lineage: Eukaryota > Metazoa > Arthropoda > Insecta > Orthoptera > Tettigoniidae > Anabrus > Anabrus simplex. The sequence goes on from NC_090266.1 coordinate 55,328,355, forward strand.
CTCATCGATCCTGGGTTCAGACTTTCATCAGAAAAATCATGTGACATCAGGAAGGGCATCTGGCCTTAAACCCAGGACCAAAACGAGTCTGGGTGGCCCCTGTGACCCCAGAAATAACTGGCATAAGCTGAAGAAAGTTTGTACATTCTGTAATGAGATGGACAAGATAGGTGAGGTTACCAAGAACAATGCATCAAGTAGCAGTAGCTCTCAGCAAGTTGAGACTGAGGCTGCTACACAACCACTGTAGCACATTTAGTTCAGACAATAAGAAGCATCAGAGTAAACTAGTACACACTGAGAAGCAACTTGCACTTCCTCTCTACTTCCTAGTCAATATTCTTGCTGTGCACCCATTCATGTATGTTATCACTTCTAGCTAGCATTATCATTATCTGATTGAAGAAACTCCATCAGGTTCGTTAATGTTGCCTATCCGACAGTGTTGAGCCTACAGCTGGCTACCTGGTTGGTTAACATTAAGAGGTAGTTTTTCGTGATGGCTTTGTGAATATTACACATAAATAAAAATTACATTATGAGATAGGTAACCAAGTTACATATAATGGTACAGTGCCCATTAGTTTTTAAATTTAAACTCAAGTTATATTCCCTATAAATATCTTGTGTCATATAAGACCTGCTTATACAAAATTAAGGTACCAAAAGCAAAAGAGGAATCCTCTAACTGTCATACAAATTGTCAGTTACCATCGAATCTTTGACCGATATTCCTCCTTAATGCTTACACGTTTAATGCTCTCATAACCTAAGATGATAGCAAAGCTAAAGCATGCTGACTGTACCATCCGAGCAGATAGCCCTTTTGTAAATATTCTGAGGTGCTCCTCTGCCCACAAAATTTGGAACGTTTGCCGAATAGAATCCAGCCTCTGAATCTGAAAATTACCAAAAGAATACACTCGTTAATATAAACTGTTCAAAAAAAGTAAAGTAACACAAACAATGTACAACAATAGAAGTAGATTTTTCAAATTAATTAAACCATCTCACACAGATCACTAACACAAGTGGATTATTCTGATTTATTTTTCATTGAAGTTTTACATTCAGATTTCCTATTTACAATTCTTTAAATCTTCAATTTGTGTTATCCCTAAACAAACAAATCTTTAATCTTATAATAACTACAACAATTATTATTATTATTATTATTATTATTATTATTATTATTATTATTATTATTATTATTATTATTATTATTATTACTATTGCAGGAAATTACATATATTTGGAAGAGGAAAACGAAAACCGACAACCTGTTTTCCAGTCATTGACTGGGTCAGGGATGGAATGAATGAAGCAGATATAGGCTATTAGTACGATGTGTTGTTTGATGTTGATTGATGTTTGTTGTTTAAAGGGGCCTAACATCAAGGTCATCAGCCCCTAATGGTACGAAATGAGTCGAAATGAAATGACAACTTAAAATTCCAAAATCCTCCACTGACCAGAACTCAAAGCATGAGGATGAAGAATGAATGGATGGAGATGAATTTAAAACGATCAGTGGATCTGACCCACAGTGCCTCACATGCGCAGACGCTGGCACAAAACAATCATATTACCGACCAAGGGACTGCTTCTATAGTACGATGCTGAATCGATTGTGCGTATAGTCGAAACGGGTCCAAAATCCAGGTCATCAGCCCCTCATAATGGTATTTATCGCTAGGAAAGTAGAACCATGCAATGTGTAATGTTGCGGTACTAATCAAAAGTAGTGGAGACTCGCAGTATTCCACACATTATGGTACTATTCACAGGTAGTGTAATGCGCACATGTAACACAGACCTATGGTGTTTCGCACATTGCGGCGCTATTTGCAGGCAACGCAAACCTATAAAGGCAACGCAAACCTATGGCTTTCCTCACATAAGTGGACTAACAACAGGGACCCGTACTATCCCGTGGAATTCCTCACATATTGGGAACTGAGCATTGGTAAGGCAGAACCATGGTGTCGCTAATCCCATGGTGTTGCTCATATAGGGGTACAAATCACAGGTACTGCAGGATCCCATCCTGATTCACACACTGTCGCTACTAATCACAAACCTATTGTGTACCTAACATAGTGGTACTACGCGCAAGTAAATGCAAACCATGGTGTTCCCTGCGTGATGGTACTAATTACAAGTAGTTTCATGGTTCTAATTGGATCATCCCTTGGTCGCCCCTTTTAGTTGCCTCTTACGACAGGCAGGGGATATCATGGGTGAATTCTTCGTCTGAATCCCCCACCCACAGGGGGTGTGTGTTTGGTCTGCGAGAGGTATTTTATTTCCCTCAAGTCCGCCGGCAAGCTGGTTAGGACCCCCCTATCCACCACCTGGGACGCGCCTCGTGGGAGTATCACCTCTCCCCCTGCTACAGGGAAAACCGGAGTACCCAGAGAAAAACCTGTCCCGCCTCCACTTTGTCCAGCACAAATCTCACATGGAGTGACCAGGATTTGAACCATAGCATCCAGCGGTGAGAGGCCGACGCGCTGCCGTCTGAGCCACGGAGGCTCATTTGGAAGAAGAATAATACAAAAATAACAAATTGACATTGACAAAATACAAGCACCAAACACATCATCCAAAGAGTCTATATCAGCATCTTCTCCTTGCTTCTTGTCCTCGTCTTCTATTGTTTTGTTTCTTTTCCATACTGCCAACACCAACATCACAACTCAGCCATCCTGTTATTCAACTAGCCCGGATGAACCATCATTACTGAAGCTGGTCCATGGCTTCACCATCTCGGCACAGCTGAAGGTTCGTGCTGGTCCCTCATGGTACCCCTACAAGGTTGCCGGCACCGTATTTCAATAGTTCAAGTCTGTTCGAATAGAAACTCTTCTTATTCTCTTGTACTTAAGAATGTTCTGTTTTGTCTGATCACGTAGATATTCACATGAATCGTAGAACTGAGATCTAATTTCTTCCTTCAATAATCCTTGAATTTCTGCTTCTTCTTTTGTCTTCATTTTCACCCCCATCAGAAGCCCAAAAGGTGTAGTGTTGATGCTTCTTTGGTAGGTGGAATTCAGGATCTGCTACATTTTGCCAACATGTTTGTACCACCGGGCTCGATTAGTGACTGATAACTTTGACAGAACTGGAAGGATGTCCTATACAGTGGAGAATACCTAGACAACATGGAAGACTACTTGGAAGACAAAAGTCTAGTTCACAAAAACTGGAAAAGCTCCAATTATCTAAGGAAGAGTTTGATGCTTGCTTGTGCTTGCTTACTTAAAGGGGCCTAACATATAGGTCATCGGCCCAGGATGAGAATGATGATGTGCTCTTAAACTTCCATGACAACAAAGCAACTGGTACAAACAATACCCTTGCAGAACTCTTGAAACATATGGGTACAGGAATGAAACAGCAACTTCCTGAAATAGTTACATTATGTTATGAAAGAGGAGTAATACCACAAGACTTCGTTCAGAGAAGGACGGTTATGCTACTAAAGAAAGGAAATGCCATGGATTGTACTAGTTATAGAACAATCTCTCTTCTTTATCAAGCTTCAAAAATACTGCTGAACATCTCTGAGAATAGAATAAAAGGAAGGGGTTGAGCAGTATTCGGATGATGATCAGTTTGGCTTCAAAGGTGGCAAAGGCATAGGGAGGCAACTTTATATCACTATGCTTGATTCTTGAAAAGAGAATGAACTTACCAGAAAAACTTATGTCACATTTACTGACTTAGGATAGGTTTCTAATTATGGGGGGAAAAGACGTTTTAGGCAAATTAAAGCTCAAAATTAACACTGAAAAACTAAGGCAAGAGATGGTAAGCAAAGGAAATCATGGACAGGAAGCAGCAGCACATGCTTTCTCGAGAACTTCAACATTGGAAACATAGTTCTCCCATTTGATGTTCATGTTGGAGCATAGTTTTTGCTGGTGAAAACGTTCCAGCATTTTGATGTCATGGCAGTTACGGAGATACCCGTGGAGCAGAAAGAGGTTAAAGAAGGTGCCGGGGTGAATGGGTCTATCTACACTATCAAAAATAAATTTAAATCTTGAACTGAAGGATATATTTCTTCAAAACAACAACAACTCAACAAATAACAACATGTCAGGTACAAAAGCAATCTTGAAATATGACTAGGAAAATCCAAGATAAGTGAATTTTACAGATTCTGGTCTTCAAGCCCCTAGTTTTACAATTCCAGAGATACCGGATCCAGTTTACAAAACTTTAATTAAAAATGAGGAATCCTTTAGTCAAGGGCAGAAATGGAAAACAATTACACAGTGTAAGATTTGCAGACATCGTAGCAATTAGTTGCAGAAACAGAAAAGAACATGAATAAGATGCTAAAAATTATGGGGAAAAAGGAGGTATTAGGCAAATTAAAGATGAAAATTAACACTGAAAAGACTAAGGCAGTGATGGCAAGCAAAGGAAATCATGGACAGGAAGCAGCTGTACAACTTGGAAAAAAAAGATGAAATTTCAGAGTTCTGTTACCTTGGAAGTATCACTAAAGGTAAGCAAAGCATGAGGGAGTTTAAAATGAGGAAAGCTATGGCTAAGTATGCATTTCAAAATAAAAAGAGTTTGTCAATCAATAAAAACTTGTCTTGAAACGAGGAAAAAGTCTGTGTGACTGCACAAGCCAATTCTTGCATAGAAAATACGTCCACACACCATACAGCTGAGGGATGGGGGGAGATCTTGGCTGGGTTTCGTGAAGTTTGCATTCCTGTCACTTAATTTCTTAATCTCTGTGGCGTTATTGTTCGAAGTGTTGAACTGAGGCATAGACACTTTGCCACTAAAGTAAACAGTCTGTGGCAAGTACTTCCCAGGTTTGTGGGTTTATTTCTGTCATCTTTAAGGGTTGTTTCAGTTGGTCTTTGATGCATCTCATGGGGGTACCCAGTGGTCTCGAACCGGAGCCAAGTTCCCCATAGAGAATCTGGTGCGGTAGTCATTCTTACAGTGCACATGCCCGGCCCATTTAAGGCAATGGCCAACAATCAAAGCTTCTCCACTCTTAACACATGCTTTCTCAAGAACTTCAACATTGGAGACATAGTTCTCCCACTTGATGTTCATTTTGAAGCGTAGCAACTAATACACAATAATAAAAAATATTTTTAGATATAAGATCTCAAACTAAATGTAAGGGCGCCATCCAATCAGTATGAACGGGACACTCTAATCTTTAATTTTAAGGCTCATCATAAAACACACAAATTATATGTATATTCAGATCAAAGGGAAATTATGAAGGCTCCGTCCTAGGAATGGGGACGGATATTTAAACGGTCACCGAGGGTTTACTATTCTACAAGAACAAGAACCTGGAACTGTTTCCTTGCAAATGCTGAAGGAGCATTTTATTTAAGTAAACAAAATAATTTTTACACATAACAAAATCTGTTGACCCTTGATTTGCCAGTAATTTGGCAAATTATTCCTGAAAATGATTACATAATATTTATCACTTTTGACCACCCTTCCATTTGGGTGGTGGAACCGTTGATATCTGAAGGTATCAGATTTACCTTCGTTAACACCATGACCATATTTGGTCATGGACCAATTACCTGTTGGCTAAGTGGGCGCGATCACATGGACCATGTTATCGCCTCCACTTTGATTGAGATGAGACCAACCCGGGAAACTACAAACTCTCCCCGGGTTCCTAACCAAGATATGCTAATCGTTAGTTGAAGGAAACGACAAAGTGACTCTAACCTAATGGTCCAGATGTAGGGATTTGCCTTCATTTTACAACTATTAACTTAACTTATTATTCACAACAACGTGACATTATTACGTTAATTCGCCAGCTGACTTCCGTGATATCATTCATCATCAGCATCCGAAATAATAAAATAAAATAAAAATAATAAAAAAAATTTTAAATTATTATTATTATTATTATTATTATTATTATTATTATTATTATTATTATTATTAACATTATTATTAATAGTGGAGATCGTGATTATCGTAACCCGTAATCATCCTTGCTATAATACTTCAACTTCTCGCTCTTATTATTCTCATCTGAAATTAAAAAAGTAGCTTCCTTTTTTTTTGGTACTTCAAATATTATTATTATTAAAGTGGTTTGAAGATTTCAATATTTTCAATTCAATTCCCACCATCATTATTGTGTTCATAAATAAAAATAAAAAATTCTTCTTCTGATTCTTCAAATATTATTATTATTATTATTATTATTATTATTATTATTATTATTATTATTATTATACATACATACATTATCATTATAGACTGTTATGCCTTTCAGCATTCAGTCTGCAAGCCTCTGTGAATTTACTAAACGTCGCCACAATCCTCGATTTGCAACTAGCGTTGTGGCCTCATTTAGTTCTATACCTCTTATCTTTAAATTGTTAGAAACCGAGTCTAACCATCGTCGTCTTGGTCTACCTCTACTTCTTTTACCCTCCATAGCAGAGTCCATTATTCTCCTAGGTAACCTATCCTCCTCCATTCGCCTCACATGACACCACCACCGAAGCTGGTTTATGCGTACAGCTTCATCCATCGAGTTCATTCCTAAATTAGCCTTTATCTCCTCATTCCGAGTACCCTCCTGTCATTGTTCCCACCTGTTTGTACCAGCAATCATTCTTGCTACTTTCATGTCTGTTACTTCTAACTTATGAATAAGATATCCTGAGTCCACCCAGCTTTTGCTCCCGTAAAGCCAAGTTGGTCTGAAAACAGACCGATGTAAAGATAGTTTTGTCTGGGAGCTGACTTCCTTCTTACAGAATACTGTTGATCGCAAGTGCGAGCTCACTGCATTAGCTTTACGACACCTTGATTCAATCTCACTTACTATATTACCCTCCTGGGAGAACACACAACCTAAATACTTGAAATTATCGACCAGTTCTAGTTTTGTATCACCAATCTGACATTCAATTCTGTTGAATTTCTTACCTACTGACATCACTTTAGTCTTCGAGAGGCTAATTTTCATACTATACTCATTGCACCTATTTTCTAGTTCCCAGATATTAGACTGTAGGCTTTCGGCACAATCTGCCATTAGGACCAAATCATCAGCATAGGCCAGACTGCTTACTACATTTCCACCTAATTGAATCCCTCCCTGCCATTTTATACCTTTTAGCAGATGATCCATGTAAACTACGAACAGCAAAGGTGAAAGATTACGGCCTTGTCTAACCCCTGTAAGTACCCTGAACCAAGAACTCATTCTACCATCAATTCTCACTGAAGCCCAATTGTCAACATAAATGCCTTTGATTGATTTTAATAATCTACCTTTAATTCCATAGTCCCCCAGTATGGCGAACATCTTTTCCCTAGGTACCCTGTCATAAGCTTTCTCTAGATCTACAAAACATAAACACAACTGCCTATTCCTCTTGTAGCATTTTTCAATTACCTGGTGCATACTGAAGATCTGATCCTGACAGCCTCTCTGTGGTCTGTAACCACACTGGTTTTCATCCAGCTTCCTCTCAACGACTGATCGCACCCTCCCTTCCAAGATGCCAGTGAATACTTTGACTGGTATACTAATCAATGAGATACCTCGATAGTTGTTGCAATCCTTCCTGTTCCCTTGCTTATAGATAGGTGCAATTACTGCTTTTGCCCAATCTGAAGGTACCTTACCAACACTGCATGCTAAGTTTACTACTCTATGAAGCCATTTCATCCCTGCCTTCCCACTATACTTCACCATTTCAGGTCGAATTTCATCTATTCCTGCTGCCTTATGGCAATGGAGTTTATTTATCATCCTTTCCACTTCCTCAAGCATAATTTCACCAACATCATTTTCCTCCTCCCCATTTGCTTGGCTGTTCACAACACCACCAGGATGATTTCCTTTTACATTGAGAAGATGTTCAAAATATTCCCTCCACCTCTCCAGTGATTCCCTGGGATCTATTATGAGTTCACCTGAATTACTCAAAACACTGTTCATTTCCTTTTTCCCTCCCTTCCTAAGATTCTTTATTACTGTCCAGAAAGGTTTCCCTGCTGCTTGACCTAGCCTTTCCAAGTTGTTACCAAAATCTTCCCAGGACTTCTTTTTGGATTCAACAATTATTTGTTTCGCTCTGTTTCTTTCATCTATGTACAAATCCCTGTCTGCCTCGGCCCTTGTTTGGAGCCATTTCTGATAAGCCTTCTTTTTACATTTACAAGCTGCTCTCACTTCATCATGCCACCAAGGTGTTCGCCTTTTCCCATCTTTACACACAGTTGTTCTTAGGCATTCCCTTGCTGTTGCTACTACAGCATCCCTGTATGCCACCCATTCACTTTCTATATCCTGAACCTGCTTACTATCTACTGTTCGAAACTTCTCACTAATCATATCCATGTACTTCCGTCTAATTTGCTCGTCCTGGAGATTTTCTACCCTTATTCGTTTGCAGACAGATTTCACTTTCTGTACCCTAGTCCTGGAGATACTTAGTTCACTACAAATCAGATAGTGGTCTGTATCATCGAAAAATCCGCGGAAAACTCGTACATTCCTAACAGATTTCCTGAATTTGAAGTCTGTTAAGATATAGTCTATTATGGATCTGGTACCCCTAGCCTCCCATGTGTAGCGGTGAATAGCCTTATGCTTGAAGAATGTATTCGTAACTGCTAAACCCATACCAGCACAGAAGTCCAGCAAACGCTTCCCATTCCCATTAGCTTCCATATCTTCCCCACATTTACCAATCACCCTTTCGTATCCTTCAGTTCTATTCCCAACTCTCGCATTGAAATCGCCCATTAGCACTATTCTATCCTTGCTGTTGACCCTGACCATGATGTCACTCAATGCTTCATAAAACTTACCAACTTCATCCTCATCTGCACCCTCACATGGTGAATACATGGAGACAATTCTTGTCCTAATTCCTCCAACTGACAAATCTACCCACATTATTCGCTCATTTACGTGCCTAACAGAAACTATGTTGCGTGCAATGGTATTCCTGATAAAGAGAGCTACCCCAGACTCTGCCCTTCCCTTTCTAACACCCGTCCAGTACACTTTATAATCTCCTATATCTTCCTCGTTATCTCCCCTTACCCGAATATCACTTACTCCTAGCACATCCAGATGCATCCTCTTTGCTGACTCAGCCAGTTCTACTATCTTTCTTCAGTAAGCCCCATTAATATTGATAGCTCCCCATCGAATTCCATTTCGTTCGCCAAGTTGTTTCCAAGGAGTCCCTCGCCTGTCAAATGGGAGTGGGACTCCGTTACTCCCATAGGTCCGAGGCTTGCTTAAAATGTTCTGAGCTCGGTAGATTCATGAAGCAGTATGCTACCCTACTTACACATAGTCCAAGTGAGGATCTCTCCTCTAACGGGTTATGGACCACAGGTGGATTGTGTAGTCCTAGCCGCCTGAGCACAAGGAGGGCCAGGACTCAGAATATGTCCGAGATGCCCACTCCCATTCCATAGTAACTGGTATCCCGACTCTCAGGACCACTTACTAGGCCACTCAGCCGTTGCCCATAGTTCACGAACTAGGACGTGACTACAGTAACCCACAAACATGAACCATTATTATTATTATTATTATTATTATTATTATTATTATTATTTTAAAAAATTAATTTCGCTTGTTACACGGCAGTCCACTCTATATATGTTTACCGCATAACCCCTTTTACAATTCCGATTTATTTTGGCACTAATCAACCCAGACATGATTTACTTGGAATATTATTATTATTAATTAAAAAAAATTAATTTCGCTTGTTACACGGTAGTCCACTCTATATATGTTTACCGCATAACCCCTTTTACAATTCCGATTTATTTTGGCACTAATCAATCCAGACAGGATTTACTTGGAATATTATTATTATTATTATTAATTTAGCTTGTTACACGGTAGTCCACTCTCTATATGTTTACCGCATAACCCCTTTTACAATTCCGATTTATTTTGGCACTAATCAATCCAGACAGGATTTACTTGGAATATTATTATTATTATTATTAATATTATTATTCTTTCGAGAATTTTTAGTTTTATTCCCCATCTTTATAATTTAGTCACATACGTTCTCTCCCAAACAGAAATCTCCAAGATCCGAATTCACATCAGTCGGGACATAATAGTGTTCGAACCCGCAACCTTATTTTCGTACTGTCGTTAATTCATGGAGACCATATGCTCCTAAGACGATTCTCAAATCCTATAACACCTCGCAGTTGAGCAAATACCTCCAATCTCTGCAAGTGTTAAATTATTCCTTCCTTTTCCATTTTGAAGTCCATTTATCCATCGGAACTCTTCAAAACATTTTCATTAATTAACCCTCGGTGCGTGGACTCTCTCCTGCCACTCATATCACCGGTATAGAAATACAACCTCTATGTAGGCCTTAAGATCTATCTATTTCTTCATCAACATCAGTACAATTCACTTTCATTTCGGGCCAGATTTCTGTCCCACAAAACTCCAAATCTCAACTTTTGGCTCAAATCACTCTGGGCCTCAAACATAGCGTGACCATATTATCAAAGTGCCTATCTCGTTTCTACCAAAATTTATTTATGATTATTATGGAGTCCAAAAACGTTAAATCAACAATTAGTGTTAAAATCGGATTCACTGCCCAAATAAAATATTCATGCCACATATTATCTCCACATTTAAATTACTTTAATTTGCAATCATTCTATCCAACTAGGCCCGTGCCTTTATTCTCAAAGATTATTATTAAACACGCCTTTACACATTACCCAATATTAATGTAATACTTCGACACTTGTACAGATTATTATTATTTTGTCCACTGGCGAACTTCGCGATATTTACAAACAAATCAATGGATTGCATTCCGTCCCACAACAATTTAAATCACTTGGCAACCTTACCTCTGGATTATCTTAACAATATGCCTTAATATCTATAAAATTTCCGATAATGGAAAAACACTTTGGAAGCACTTCTAAATGAATATTAACATTATCTTTACGTGAAACGTGCTCCATATCATATCAAACAACTCAAGCACTTGAATGAACAAATAAACCCTACTCTACTCTATTTAATAATCAAAATTATGATGAGTGCTTGATCTAATTATGTACATTTTAATTTGTCCCTTTGTCTATCTATCTTTGAATTTATACGAGCCAGAAACGGCTCACGAGAAACGAGGAGCACAGGCCCCGTCCAGTCTTAGCCCTGCATCCTACTGGTTTTCATGCCAGCTTGAAGAAGCAATCCAATGCACTTTGCAGATTTACACATATTAATTTTCAAGATTTAAAATTTTAACATTTTAACAAATTTACACACACTAATATTGAACTGAAACTTTACACTTCTGGCCTTTATCTGACCCGCCTAATTCATACACATATTCTTCATTCCTCCCCGGCACTAAGGAACTAGTGACACCTCGATATCACATTCAAACGGCCCGGCGCGCACTTGATTTTCCCGTCTCAGGTTCGCGTAGCTGACCAGGTATCAGTTTATAATAGACTATTACTAGGTGAAATACATCGAACACTCGTGACCGTTCTCACGTAACATACTTCCTAATCTGTTGGTAGAATCTCACACTCCGTAAGTTATGCTTTACTGAGTCCTGTAATTATTTGAAACACTTCATACTAGTATACTGCTCAAGACTGTAATATGAGCTACATCACGTTATGAATCACTGAACTATGTAACAATATAATACTTCGAACCCTACTCCCCGTGTAAGTACACACACGCACCCCTGGCGTAATCACGGATCGAACACAATATCAGAAGTTGTCACGCACCCCAGGCATGGTATCAGCCCGAACACTTTGTCAAAAGTAGTATTCAGTCCTTGTCCACGACCTCATATTTATACTTGTATCCCCTCTCTTCCGAGTTCACGGGAGGTCATCTTAGGACGCGCAGCCCCGATATCTTCATACGACAATTTGCGGTTTGGCCCTTGGCTTAAATATGGGATTCAATGATGTAATTATGTTCTCAAAGGCTCTATACCAATTTTCAACTAATATCGTTCACTGGTAACTGATATATTTGCGAATTTAGCTGCCGTATCCCGGCCTGGGATTTCGCGCTATATTGTGGCGTCCCTTGCCTCCAGCCAATCAGCGAATAGCGTCCATTAATTCTCAGAATTACGCCAATCAATCTCCCTCAGTTAGAGTAGAACGCAGCCCGGAACGCGGTTCCGTTGTGCAGACAGAGACAGAAGTATGAGGTGCGGTGATGCCAATTTGGCTACTCATAGCAGCATGTATGTGTAAACATTTTTTCATCCAGTTATATCTTTAATTCCAAAGCGATGACCTATATTTTTTGTGGGCTTAAAAGTTTCCTGAAATTCCAAATTAATTTTTAACATCAAACCCCGAGAAAGTGTTGAGGGAAATTTTCGAGATATTAAAGAAGTTAAATGGAAGTTGAGAGAAATGAAGGCGAAGTGCAGAGAGCATAACAGCATGAATGTGTAAACATTTTTTCATCCAGTTATATCTTGAATTCCAAAGCGATGACCTATATTTTTCGTGGGGTTAAACGTTTCCTAAAAGTCCAAATTAATTTTTACCATCAAACCCCGCGAAAGTGTTGAGGAAAATTTTCGAGATATTAAGGAAGGTAAATGGACGGTCCAGTTTCAATGCTGTAGGATATTCGCCGTTTTTATACATATCAAATATTGTTGTACGCTGAACATTTTTATTGAAATCATCGAGGACCGTCACTGGCTTCTTCCTCTAAGGGTTCTTCTCTGGCGACCTGAACACCGCATTATTTTTATATCCGAAGCTTGTTTTATCCTCTGTACTGTTCGCAGGCCGATACCACACGTGAGTGCTGTCTTCTTTTGAAGCATGGCAACATGGCGTTCCTCACTTCTCCGCCTATGAACGAATGATGCTGCATGCTTACAAAATACAAATACACTTTAAATACTATTTCCCTCGCCTGTCGACGGAATACTTGTCTTTTTGCTCTTCCTGGATCTATCGTACACATGCAAATAGTTCCCTAAATTCGTTGGTTATGATATTTGCAAATAAAACTCGAAACATTCACTTGTGACCCGCATAAACAGGCACTTCTTACTGAAATGATTCTATTGGCTCAGCGGAAACACGTAAACACATCATACTACAAAACGCGCGAATGTTACTGCGCAACCCTCTTCAAACCGCCTTCCGGGCTGCGTTCTACTCTAGTGACTTTCAATAACTTTTATTACTTGGTTAGGCTTATAAATTCCACCTTATTCCGAATTTATAACTCACTTACGTTTATAAATTTAATCCGTGGAGTTCAGGTTTCTCATGCTTCTAACAATACGAAGTTGGCGTACCTGCGACTGGTCGATGAATTTTTCTATTGGTCCGCATAAACCACGGGACCGGGAAAGCTCATATTTTTTTCTTCAAGTGCCAACCTCGCGTTCAACATGGAGATACCCTGCCATCATTTCTAAGAAATCTGCACCCGGCTCTTTGCGCTCTTGCCACTACCTATTTCGCTCGAGGCGAGGAATGTGTCCCCTAACTTGTCAACAATTCTCGCCTCTCTCTTTCCCCCTTCGTCACAATTTCTGAGAATTCTAATTCTGCTGTTCATTGTGTTTGTTAATCTCAGTGGAGACAACATTCTGGGGTAGGTTTCACAACATCCTCTCGGCCTGGGATTTATTTATTTTGTAGTGAACGTGCCCCACAGGCATGATTTGAGTAGAGACTCGTGTGTGAACATTGAAGTGGACAAGGTCAATACAGATATTGTTAAAATTTGTAAACATTTTCGGAATACTCAGGTTATTGAATGCAGCAGTTTTGAGAGATACTGTTATACAAAACATGGCCTCCATCTAAACAATTCAGGTAAACGAAAGATAGCAAATATTGTTCTAGATTTTATTAATCTTAAGATATGTACTGTAAAACAGGCAACTCCCTTGAGTTATAATACTGACCAGGAAAACTAGTAGAAAGAGCCAGCTGTACTTCAAGCTGGCTCAGTCAACTAGAAAAAGAAACTCAGGATAGTAAGGAATTTCAAGTTACCCAATTGCAACAGTCAAGTTTTAGGGAGGAAGGGGGTCTGAGATTGCTCTTGGTAAACTGTCAAAGTGTAGTAAATAAACAATTAAAATTCGCTACATTGATGGAATCTTATGAGACTGATGTGGTGATAGGAGTGGAATCGTGGTTGAAAGAAGGGGTGGGTAATAGAGAAGTATTTCCAGAAGGGTACACAGTCTATCGTAGAGACCGAGGAGATAAAAAGGGAGGGGGGGTGTTTATTCTGGTGAAGGAAACTTACTGTTCACATGAATGGTTTACCGATGAAAGGGATGAAATATTAGGGATAAAATTAGTTTGTGATAATATGAAGGAGGTGGGAATTATAGGAACATACAGGCCTGGAAGAGAGGAAAGAGACATGGAAATCTTTGAAAAAATAATAGATTATACTCGTAAAAACAATAATAATGATATGGTAATAATTGGGGGAGATCTAAATTTGCCTGAAGTTGAATGGAAAGGAGCTGCAAGTGAAGCCCATGAACAGAAACTGGCAAATAAGTTAATTTGGGAGGGAGGATTTACACAAGTAGTACAAGAACCGACTCATCTCAATAATTTACTAGATGTATTCTTGGTTAAACCATGGGAAATTGTTGATAAAACTGAGGTAATTGAAGGAATAGGAGACCATAAGGCTGTAATAATGGATGTAGGACTCGTACCAAAAAGGCTTAATAAGAGGGTTACACAAGACAAGAAATTGTACAGAAAAACTAAAGTTGATGAATTTGGGACTTACCTTAAATCACAATTCAGTTGTTGGATAAGTGAAGGGAGTAACGTGGATACACTTTGGGCTAAATTTAAAGGAATAATTTGGGAAGGAGAGAAGAGATTTGTACCTGTTAAGAAGGGTAAAATGACCTCAGACCCTGTTTATTATACAAGGGAAATAAGAAAATTAAAAAGAAAATGTAGAATAGTAAACAGGAAAATCAAAGAGGGTAGGGAGAGTAGAGAAACTAGAAAACAGCTAATGAGGGAACTGAATAGAGTGAAAAAGGAAGCAAAAGAGAATTATATGAATGGCATACTTCAAGAGGGTAATGACCACAAAGGGAAATGGAAAAAGCTGTATTCATATATCAGGAATCAAAAAGGAAAAGGAATCCAAATTCCTACAATGGTGGGAGAAGGGGGTGAACACTATTTAACAGATACTGAGAAAGCAAACCTATTTAGTAGGGAATTTAGAGATTCAGTAGATGATTGTCAAGAGTTGGAAACCGAAACAGAAGATAGAGAGGGAGAGAGACAGAGGGAAACAAGAAGCTTCTCATTCACAAACGAAGATATTTTCAGAGAAATCCAACTGCTTCAGCGAGGAAAAGCAGCAGGAAGTGATCAAATTACTGGGGAGGTATTAAAGACAATGGGGTGGTACATAGTGCCTTATTTAAAATTTCTCTTTGACTACGTCATAAATAATAGTGTAATACCAAAGGAATGGAAGGAATGTATAATAATACCAATTTATAAAGGAAAGGGTGATAAAAGGAAACCAGAGAACTACAGACCAATCAGCCTGACCAGTATAGTTTGTAAAATTCTGGAGAGTTTAATATCAAAGTACATCAGAGGGATATGTGATGATAAAAATTGGTTCATGAGGAGCCAGTATGGATTTAGAAAGAAATTTTCTTGTGAGGCACAACTGGTGGGATTTCAGCAGGACATATCAGATCAGTTGGATTCAGGAGGCCAGTTAGATTGCATAGCCATAGATCTTTCCAAAGCCTTTGATAGAGTGGAACATGGAATATTATTAAAGAAATTGGAGGGAATAGGATTGGACATAAGGGTTACATGTTGGATAAAAGCATTTCTAAATTCAAGGGTTCAGAAAGTCAAAGTAGGAAATAATGTATCTCAGGAAGAGAAAGTTTGGAAGGGAATTGCACAGGGTAGTATAATCGGTCCATTACTTTTCATAATATACGCAAATGACTTAGGGAACAATATAACATCAAAAATAAGATTGTATGCAGATGACATAATTGTTTATAGGGAAATAAACAACATTGAGGATTGTTCAGAATTACAAAGGGACCTTGAAAGTATCCAACAATGGGTTGAAGAAAATAATATGAAGGTTAATGGAGGCAAATCAACTGTTACAACTTTTACAAACAGGAGCTTTAAAACTGAATTTGAATATACTTTGGATGAGGTAGTTATCCCAAAAGTTGGCAAGTGTAAATACTTAGGTGTGAGATTTGAAAGTAATTTGCACTGGAAGGGTCATATTGATGACATTGTTGGGAAAGCATACAGATCATTACATGTCATAATGAGGCTACTTAAAGGATGCAACAAAGAATTAAAAGAAAAAAGTTACTTGAGTATGGTTCGTCCATTATTGGAATATGCAAACAGTGTTTGGGATCCTCACCAAGAATACCTAATAAAAGAAATAGATAGTGTGCAGAGGAAAGCAGCAAGATTTGTAACAGGGGATTTCAGGAGAAAGAGTAGTGTATCAGAAATGTTAAAGGAACTTGGGTGGGAAACTTTAAGCAAGAGAAGGGAGAAAACGAGACTTATAGGATTATATAGAGCCTATACAGGAGAAGAAGCATGGGAAGATATCCGTGAGAGGCTTCAGTTGGAAAATAATTATATCGGCAGGACTGACCACAAATATAAAATTAGAAGGAATTTTAGCAGAAGCGATTGGGGTAAATTTTCATTCATTGGGAAGGGTGTGAAGGAGTGGAACAGTTTACCAGGGGTAGTGTTTGATCCTTTTCCAAAATCTGTACAGATATTCAAGAAGAGAATAAACAGCAACAGAGAAAATAAATGAAGTGTTAGAGGGCATTCGACCAGTACAGGTTATTGTAAATAAAAAAATGTGTGTGAATAAATTAATTCCATCCCCTGGTTTAAGGAGTTTGGACAGCCAAAGTAGGGGACTGCCTGTAGGGGTGAAGTACAGTGGGGACTTCGAGGGCCCTGGGACCACTACGGTAGCTGTGAAGGCCCTTCAGGAACTCTGAAAAGTGGTGGCAAAAGGGGCTCTGGTTAAGACGCAGCAGGTCGTTATGCTACTTAGGATCCAGAACGGGTAAAAAACAAAAACAAAAAAAATTTTAAATAAATAAATGCAATGTAAATATTAATGTTATACCAGTTGTATAGTATCATTTGAAGTAATTCCACATACTGTATATTAGTTGACTATATTTGTAAGTAGTACAGGAGATATTATAAGTAGAATTTTGTAAACAATATAAATTTATTAAGGATGAGCTGTGTGTTTAATAGAAAACATTGTTAGCGTAAATTGTATAATATTGTATTATAGGAAAAATTTTCTTCTCTTGTTATTTTAATATTTAGTGCTTGACAATAATGTATTTTAGTGTACCATTTGCCACCGAGGTAGACACCTCATTTGCAAATAAAGAGATTTTGATTTGATTTGATATAAAGTACGATCTTCTCACTTCTGAAATTGAAATATATATTCCTCCATAAATAATTACAATTGCATGACGCTTATCACACCCCCACCAGGGCGCAGTATGTATGAATATGTTTAGTTCTCAGCCCGAAGGCTGCTTGGATCCTCAACAACTCCACCATCAGCTGTCATAGATGGCCTAGGCATCACTGAAGAGGCATACTAGGGAAATGAGGAGTGAGGTAGTTTCCCGTTGCTTTCCTCACCGAGCCAGAAGTTGCTATTACATATCAGTCTGCCAAGCCCACTGAAATGCATGCACCAACCGACCCTATGAGCAATATTTTCACACCATTCATAGCAGGGACTGGCTGCAGATGGAATGGCATTACTAGCATCACTCATACCTCAGTCACTTTCATTTTGTCAAAGCCAAGGATAAAGCTGAGACAGATCAATGAAAGTAATAAGATTGCTCTAGCCCATACCAGAAGACATAGTGCACTGTAAACACTAGGTCCCACCAGCAAAAGCATGATGAACCATAGGATTTAAAATATAGAAATGATAATAAGTTTTTGGGCTTTTGCCATGTCAGGAAACAAGATAAAATTCTTTAAGTTTTGCAGATAATTTTGCTCCGCATCTTCAAAAGGAAATGCTGTCTGTTCACAAGCAAGACTTCTCTAATAATGAAGGTGTGAATTTAGGAATGCTTTACTGTTGGTCTATAGTAAGTGGTACTCTCGTTCATCACCAGATGGCTCATTGTACACTAGCCTTCTGAGTGGGAGGAGACGACACCATCTTAGCTCCAATTAAGATGTTTCTGGTTCCATTTTATGTGCATGTAAAGTAAACAGCAAAGTCATCAGATGAATTAGAGATGAATGTGGTAGAAGATATAAATAAAGAAAAATAAAATGAAAAATATAAAATAACGACTGACAGGATAGAAGAATAGAGTGGAGCTGAAGATGAAAAGAAAAGTGTAGCAGAAAAAATGAGAAAAATGAGGGTTAGTCAGATGGGGGAAAGAAGGACGTACTACGATGTTGAAGACACAGGTTTGAAAAGAAGGACGAATAAAACAGTAAGAGGTGTATATAGGTTATGAAAGTATGATGCATAGCACATAGCCATGGAGAGCATGAATTTGGAAAACACTGAAACAAAATAACAATAATGAAAGGACAGGAAGAGAACTACCTACATAAATCCCTAATGGCTGACAATGACATATTACTTAATTGATAACTAGTGTTCCTCATAAAACTGTTAGGATTTTTTCATATTTCCACAGCTTCTCGTATAATCCTAGACCTGCAGTGTACAGTGTGGGTAAGAGCTTGAACATCTTGGAACTCGACATCATGACCCGTTGATAGGGCATGCTCAGCTGTTCCTGACTTATCTGGCTGGCTGAGACGGATATATTTCACTGGTGTTCCTTGATACGAATACCAATGGACCAGCAATGTTTGGCCAACATTTACCTTGCCATGAAAAGATGGACACACTCAAGTCACGTTCAGGGGTAATGGTTACAAATTTGTTTTGCCCACATAGTGAGTGTCATAAGAATGCCCTGTTTTTGTGCTGGATGGTGGTGAGAATCTGCATGGAGATTTGTTTGGGTAGGCTTACAATAGACAGGGTGCCTTAAGGAGCTATCCAGTTTCTTACTAAAACATCCAAGAAAGGAAGGCTAGTTGCTTTAGCTAGTTGCTTAACGTCGCACCGACACAGATAGGTCTTATGGCGACGATGGGACAGGAAAGGGCTAGGAGTGATAAGGAAGCGGCCGTGGCCTTAATTAAGGTACAGCCCCAGCATTTGCCTGGTGTGAAAATGAGAAACCACGGAAAACCATTTTCAGGGCTGCCGACAGTGGGGTTCGAACCTACTATCTCCCGAATACTGGATACTGGGGAGATAGTAGGTTTGAACCCCACTGTCAGCAGCCCTGAAGAAAGGAAGGAAGGGGTATTTCAGTCCCCTTGACAAAGAATACTGCAGTGTATTTGAAATGTCGGCAAACTGTATGGAATGTACAGAAAACAACAACACGGTTCAACCTGGAAAAAAGAACTAAGTAAGGAAGTGATCCGACTCCATCCCCACAGTGAATTTAACTGAAGGATGCTGCTGATTTAGGTGGTTTAGAAATAGGTGAAATTTCTTAGGACCTTCTGTCCTGTATGTATCATCAACACACCTCCACCAAACAACCGGGAGTCCCACTCGGAAGGCTAGCACACAGTGAGCCACCTAGTGACAAACGAGAGTACCACTTACTACAGACCAGTGGTAAAGCATTCTTAAATTCAAACTTTCATTATTAGAGAATAATAATAATAATGTTATTTGTTTTACGTCCCACTAACTACTACTCTTTTACGGTTTTCAGAGATGCCGAGGTGCCGGAATTAAGTCCCGCAGGAGTTCTTTTATGTGCCAGTAAATCTACCGACACGAGGCTGACGAATTTGAGCACCTTCAAATACCACCGGACTGAGCCAGGATCGAACCTGCCAAGTTGGGGTCAGAAGGCCAGCGCTCTAACCGTCTGAGCCACTCAGCCCGGCATTATAAGAGAAGTCTTGCTCATCAGAAGACGAGATTTTCCTCTGAAGATGCGCAGCAATGTTCTCTGCAAGATAAAGAATTTCACCTTGATTTCTGACATGGCAAAAGCCCTAAAGCTTATTATCATGACTGCAATTACAGGCCATGAAAGCATCAATCTAAAAAAAAAAGATTATAAATTTGGTAGAGATGGGAGTTACATATTGTAACATAATAATGTATCCTATTCCACCATAGTAAGCTGCTCCAGAAATATTATATTCCTCTGGAGACCCTAATACAAAAGTAACTGTCACAGCAAAACCAAGGGAAGCGTAGAGAGTTTCTGATTGGCTAATGGATATTAGGAAGCATAGCAGCTCGCTTCAAGTGTGCACTCATGTGTAAGCACAAGCAATCATTTTCTAACAGTTTAGTGGCAGTACTGATATTCCTACCCCGTTACTTGCTGGTCAGTTACAGATATTCTTTAGTAATTTGAAGTGCTTTGTATTAGCATCACTGGTGGTAATACATACAGTAACACAGTTCCTCGGAACTGTTACGTACGGTCTTCCCACCTTGCATCTCGTGTTTCACTCCATGTTCTGGACAATGAGTGAGTGGATGTATTGCATCCGATACTATTTATGTGGACAAAAAGTCAATTACAGGGAAATTGTTTCTTAGAAATGCACTGAAATAAGGTACCCAATAATAATAATAATAATAATAATAATAATAATAATAATAATAATGGTTTGGTGAAAGACAAAGAATTTCACCTTGATTTCTGACATGGTAAAAGAAAAAAAAGCTTATTATTATGACTGCAATTGCAGGCCATGAAAGCATCAATCTAAAACATACATATATACAACATCATTATAAACTGTTATGCCTTTCAGCGTTCAGTCTGCAAGCCTCTGTGAATTTACTAAACGTCGCAACAATCCTCGATTTCCAACTAGTGTTGTGGCCTCATTTAGTTCTATACCTCTTATCTTTAAATTGTTAGAAACCGAGCCTAACCATCGTTGTCTTGGTCTCCCTCTACTTCTCTTACCCTCTATAAACGGTCCATTATTCTCCTAGGTACCCTATCCTCCTCCATTCGCCTCACATGACCCCACCACCGAAGCTGGTTTATGCGTACAGCATCATCCGTCAAGTTCATTCCTAAATTAGCCTTTATCTCCTCATTCCGAGTACCCTCCTGCCATTGTTCCCAACTGTTTGTACCAGCAATCATTCTTGCTACTTTCATGTCTGTTACTTCTAACTTATGAATAAGATATCCTGAGTCCACCCAGCTTTTGCGCCAGTAAAGCAAAGTTGGTCTGAAAACAGACCGATGTAAAGATAGTTTCGTCTGTGAGCTGACTTCCTTCTTATAGAATACTGCTGATCGCAACTGTGAGCTCACTGCATTAGCTTTAATACACCTTGATTCAATCTCACTTACTATATTACCATCCTGGGAAAACACACAACCTAAATACAGTACTTGAAATTATCGACCGGTTCTAGCATTGTATCACCAATCTGACATTCCATTCTGTTGAATTTCTTACCTACTGACATTACTTTAGTCTTCGAGAGGCTAATTTTCACACCACACTCATTGCACCTATTTTCTAGTTCCAAGATATTAGACTGCAGGTTTTCAGCACAGTCTGCCATTAAGACCAAGTCGTCAGCATAGGCAAACTGCTTACTACATTTCCACCTAAC
The DNA here is from genome assembly GCF_040414725.1 of Anabrus simplex. NCBI lineage: Eukaryota > Metazoa > Arthropoda > Insecta > Orthoptera > Tettigoniidae > Anabrus > Anabrus simplex. The sequence goes on from NC_090266.1 coordinate 55,350,166, forward strand.
TGAATCCCACCCTGCCATTTTATACCTTTCAGCAGATGATCCATGTAAACTACGAACAGCAAAGGTGAAAGATTACAGCCTTGTCTAATCCTTGTAAGTACCCTGAACCGAGAACTCATTCTACCATCAATTCTCACTGAAGCCCAATTGTCAACATATATGCCTTTGATTGATTTTAATAATCTACATTTAATTCCATAGTCCCCCAGTATAGTGAACATCTTTTTCCCTCGGTACCCTGTCATATGCTTTCTCTAGATCTACAAAACATAAACACAACTGCCTATTCCTCTCGTAGCATTTTTCAATTACCTGGCGCATACTGAAAATCTGAACCTCACAGCCTCTCTGTGGTCTGAAACCATGCTGGTTTTCATCCAACTTCCTTTCAAGGACTGATCGCACCCTCCCTTCCAAGATGCCAGTGAATACTTTGCCTGGTATACTAACCAATGAGATACCTCAATAGTTGTTGCAATCCTTCCTGTTCCCTTCCTTATAGACAGGTGCAATTACTGCTTTTGTCCAATCTGAAGGTACCTTACCAACACTCCATGCTAATTTTACTACACTATGAAGCCACTTCATCCCTGCCTTCCCACTATACTTCACCATTTCAGGTCGAATTTCATCTATTCCTGCTGCCTTATGACAATGGAGTTTATTTACCATCCTTTCCACTTCCTCAAGCATAATTTCACCAACATCATTTTCCTCCTCCCCATGAGCTTGGCTGTTTGCAACACCACCAGGATGATTTCCTTTTACATTGAGAAGATGTTCAAAATATTCCCTCCACCTCGCCAGTGACTCCCTGGGATCTATTATGAGTTCACCTGAATTACTCAAAACACTGTTCATTTCCTTTTTCCCTCCCTTCCTAAGATTCTTTATTACTGTCCAGAAACGTTTCCCTACTGCTTGACCTAGCCTTTCCAGATTATTACCAAAATCTTCCCACGACTTCTTTTTGGATTCAACAACTATTTGTTTCGCTCTGTTTATTTCATCTATGTAAAAATCCCTGTCTGCCTCAGCCCTTGTTTGGAGCCATTTCTGATAAGCCTTCTTTTTACGTTTACAGGCTGCTCTCACTTCATCATTCCACCAAGATATTTGCCTTTTCCCATCTTTACACACAGTTGTTCCTAGGCATTCCCTTGCTGTTTATACTACAGCATCCCTGTATGTCACCCATTCTCTTTCTATATCCTGAACCTGCTTACTGTCTACTGTTAGAAACTTCTCGCTAATCAGTCCTGGAGATTATCTACCCTTATTTGTTTGCAGACAGATTTCACTTTCTCTACCCTAGGCCTAGAGATACTTAGTTCACTACAGTTCAGGTAGTGGTCTGTATCATCGAAAAATCCGCAAAAAACTCGTACATTCCTAACAGATTTCCTGAATTCAAAGTCTGTTAAGATATATTCTATTATGGATCTGGTACCCCTAGCCTCCCACGTATAGCGGTGAATAGCCTTATGCTTGAAGAATGTATTCGTAACAGCTAAACCCATACTAGAACAGACGTCCAGCAAACGCTTCCCGTTCCCATTAGCTTCCATATCTTCCCCACATTTCTTCAGTTCTATTCCCAATTCTCGCATTGAAATCATCCATTAGCACTATTCTATCCGTGCTGTAGACCCTGACCACGATGTCACTCATGCTTCATAAAACTTGTCAACTTCATCCTCATCTGCACCCTCATATGGTGAATACATGGACACAATTCTTGTCCTAATTCCTCAAACTGACAAATCTACCCACATCATTCGCTCATTTACGCGCCTAACAGAAACTATGTTGTATGCAATGGTATTCCTGATAAAGAGCCCTACCACAGACTCTGCCCTTCCCTTTCTAACACCCGTCAAGTACACTTTATATTCTCCTATCTCTTCCTCGTTATCTCCCCTTACCCGAATATCACTTACTCCTAGCACATCCAGATGCATCCTCTTTGCTGACTCAGCCAGTTCTACCTTCCTTCTTCCATAAGCCCCATTAATACTGATAGCTCCCCATCGAATTCCAATTCGTTTGCCAAGTTGTTTCCAAGGAGTCCCTCGCCTGTCAAATGGGAGTGGGACTCCATTACTCCCAGAGGTCCGAGGCTTGCTTAAAATGTTCTGAGCTCGGTAAATTCATGAAGTAGGATGCTACCCTACTTGCACATAGTCCAAGTGATGATCTTTCTTCTAACGGGTTATGGACCACCGGTGAATTGTATAGTCCTAGCCGCCTGAGCACAAGGAGGACCATGACTCAGAATATGTCCGAGATGCCTACTCCCATTCCACAGCTACTGGTATCCTAACTCTCAAGGCCACTTACTAGGCCACTCAGCCATGAGCGGTGTTAAGGGAACAGGGAACTGGAAATCAAGAAGGGATGACATCAAACTGTTAGTGCTCAACTGTAGAAGTATTGTAAAGAAAGGAATAGAATTAAGTAATTTAACAGATATATACTTACCAGATATTGTAATAAGAGTTGAATCATGGCTGAGAGGTGATATAATGGATGCAGAAATTTTCTCACGGAACTGGAGGGTGTATCGTAGAGATAGGATACGAAAGGTAATAGGGGGAGTATTCATTCTCGTGAAAGAAGAATTTGTAAGCTACGAAAAAGTTAAAAATGACAAGCACGAAATTCTAGGGGTGAGGCTCATCTCTAAAGATAACAGGCAATTTGATGTACAGACCAGGAAAGGGTAGCGCAGATGCTGATTCAGAGTTATTTGATAAGATAATCAACTATGTGGGATGTGAAACGATAAGGACAGGAACGTGATTGTAGCGGGTGATCTCAATTTACCAAATGTCCATTGGGAAGGTAATGCGAACGATAGGAAGCATGACCAACAAATGGCAAATAAGTTAATATGGGAAGGGCACCTGATTCAGAAAGTGATGGAACCAAATAGAGGGAAGAATATTCCGGATGTGGTGCTGGTCAAACCAGATGAGCTCTATAGAGAAACCTAAGTAATAGATGGTATTAGTGATCACGAAGCTCTTTTGGTGGTAATTTAAACAAAATATGAAAGAAAGGAAGAGATTAAAATTAGGACTATTAGGCAGTACCATATGGCTGATAAAACAGGCATGAGAGAGTTTTTAATAAGTAACTATGATCAGTGGAAAACGGTAAATAAAAATGTAAACAGAATCTGGGATGGGTTTAAAGCAATTGTTGAGGAATGTGAATATAAGTTTGTACCTTTAAAGGTGGTAAGGAATGGTAAAGATCCACTACATTATAAAACGGAAGAAAGAGACTAAGAAGGAGGTGCAGGTTGGAAAGGAATAGAGTTAGAAACGGCTGTGGAAGTAAGGAGAAATTGAAGGAACTTACTAGGAAATTGAATCTAGCAAAGAAGTCAGCTAAGGATAACATGATGGCAAGCATAATTGGTGGCCATATGAATTTTAGTGAAAAATGGAAGAGTATGTATAGGTACTTTAGGGCAGAAACTGGTTCCAAGATGGACATTCCAGGAATCATTAATGAACAAGTGGAGTATGTATGCCAGGATCTTCGAGAGGCAGAAGTATTCAGTCAACAGTATGTAAAGATTGTTGGTTACAACGATAATGTCCAGACAGAGGAGGTGACTAATACCAAAGAAGTATTAAAATTTACCTATGACAACAATGACATTTACAGTAAGATACAAAAGTCGAAAACTAGAAAAGCAGCTGGAATTTATAAGGTTTTGGGGGATATACTAAAGACAATGGGTTGGGATATAGTACCATATCTGAAGTACTTGTTTGATTATTGTTTGCATGAAGGAACTTTACCAAATGAATGGAGAGTTGCTATAGTAGCCCCTGTATATAAAGGAAAGTGTGATAGACATAAAACTGAAAATTACAGGCCAGTCAGTTTGACATGCATTGTGTGTAGGCTTTAGGAAAGCACTCTTTCTGATTATATAAGACATATTTGCAAAATTAATAACTGGTTTGATAGAAGGCAGTTTGGGTTTAGGAGAGGTTATTCCACTGAAGCCCAACTTGTAGGATTCCTGCAAGATATAGCAGATATCCTGGATTCAGGAGGTCAATTGGACTGTATAGCGATTGACCTGTCTAAGGCATTTGTTTGGGTAGATCATGGGAGACTACTGGCAAAAATGAGTGCAATTGGACTTGACAAATGAGTGACTGAATGGGTGGCTCTGTTTCTAGAAAATAGAACTCAGAGAATTAGAGTAGGTGAAGCTTTATTTGTCCCTGTAATAATTAAGAGGGGAATTCCTCAAGGCAGTATTATTTGACCTTTATGTTTTCTTATGTATATCAATTATATGTGTAAAGAAGTGGAATCAGAGATAAGGCTTTTCACAGATGATGTTATTCTGTACAGAGTAATAAATAATTTACAAGATTGTGAGCAACTGCAAAATGACCTTGATAATGTTGTGAGATGGACAGTAGGCAATGGTATGATGATAAACGGGGATAAAAGTCAGGTTGTGAGTTTCACAAATAGGAAAAGTTCTCTCAGTTTTAATTACTGCGCTGATGGGGTGAAAGTTCCCTTTGGGGATCATTGTAAATACCTAGTTATTAATATAAGGAGAGATCTTCATTGGGGTAATCACATAAATATGATTATAAATAAAGGGTACAGATCTCTGCACATGGTTATGAATGTATTGCACCCGTCCACCTCCCGAGTCCCAGACTAGCATTTATCTCAGGGGTGTCGGTTCATTATTTAAGTCATCAAATATATAAATATAGAGGCATCAGTGAACATGGGAATGAACGGGGCAACTAAAAAATAAAATGGGGAAAGTTCAATTGTAAACATAAATTCAAGGACTCCATGATAGGACAAGGAAGAGACATTTAACTTTAAAAGGGGCATAATGTCTAACTACAATAAAAAGATTATGAGAATGATTTCCTTTCAAATAATGGCCAGAAGGAGCAATATATTGCGCCATCCGGCGCACGGAATTTTGATACACTTCGCAACAACAATTAATTTTAAAACACGTTACATAAAACAAATCACTTGCTTTACCGCAAGTGGTAACAATATGCTGATGATGTTCATCCTGGAAAAGAATGACAGTTGTGGGGTATATTTCACTTATCGATCACATGAGGATCGAACCTATGTCCTTAAGACTCGAGAGCCCGAGGATAAACCATGTTTATTGTCGGCTACTCGATTTAAATTAGGTGACGTACCTCCGACTATCTACATTTCCTGCGGTCGGCACTCAGGATGGGAAATGTCATATGATCAAAGGGAAGCACTATCACGAACGGGTTCTATTTTATATCCAGATGATGCCATGCCACTGGAACTAACATCTACAAATTATTTACACATAATCTAAATACTGCCCAACTCGGACACATGGTATCAGTAGGTTAGTGTCTCGAATGAGATAACATGAGGAGTATTGGGAATTACCAGCCGATGAACTCCACTCGCCCCGCAAGCAGAAAATAAACAAACCAAGCATTACAGTAACATGACTCACGCCTGAGCCAGCTAGTTACAGGAAAATATGTGATTATTACTCCGACGATATCACGAACTGAATGATGTCATCGTCAATACTTTAATTCATTATTATTAAAATAATCATCCATCCATGAAATTACCATTATTATTATTATTATTATTATTATTATTATTATTATTATTATTATTATTATTATTCGATGATTCCTGACACCGCCACGGTTCATTATGATCTTGATTATTACAGGACGCAAAACACAAATGTTATTACTGTTATTATTATTATTATACTATCACTCATTTGATTATTAATATTATTATGATATCACTCATATGATTATTATTATGGGTTATGAGTTCGTCACGTCCGCAAACATCTCAACATACCGGTTACATTACGCCTCTACAATGATCACCAAACCAAATGTGATTATTATTATTTTATGCTAATTATTATGACATTGATCACTACAATTTATCACCGTTCTAACGTTGTTATTATTATTATTATTATTATTATTATTATTATTATTATTATTATCATCGGTCTCACACCATCAGTTATTTTCCTCATTAACACATTTATCCTCGTTTATTTATTTAACACTGTCCAACTTCTCGATCTGAAATATTTATTATTATTATTATTATTATTATTATTATTATTATTATTATTATTATTATTATTATTATTATTACGGTATCATGATTATTATCATCACTCGTCATTTTAACTATCACAACATATGATCATTTATGTGGAATCTGAACCTCTCATTATCTTTAGGTCCGTATTATTTCAATGAATAGCTGCGCAGTCTATTAATTTCGTACATGCTGTCACAGGTTCAAATCCTGCCCACTACGTGATTCAGTATTTCTCTGTGACATTGCCCATATATTTTACACTCATTTCTCCGTGTTCATCATTAATTTCATACATTTCCTCGTATCATATTATTTCAACACAGCTTCGTCAATATGCTAAGTGTTTCCCATACGGAATTTATATCTCTTTCTATCTCAACATTCTTTTATTCATTTATTTCTCACAGAGTTATCAACTGACTTATATTTTTCATTTATGACATCGTACGACATTTTTATATCCTGACTTCATGATCTTATTATGATGATGATCTTCCCATTCGATTTATTTCTGAGGTCATTCTCCACAAATCCATCACAACAACCTGGAATTATACTGCCAACATTTGACAATCATGATCACGTAATTCATCACCCTATGTGTTCCGGTTAGTACTTGCAAATGAAATATCTGACATTTATTTATAAAATATTTTGGACCGTAATTTAAACAATACGTCTGTTAGCATATAAGGATTATTAGCACCGATATCATTACTCATAATTATTAATTCACAAATTTAGATTATCATTCATATTAAGTCCGAATTAGAAAAACATACCATCATTAACGACTCCCGATAATTTCAACATATCATCACACAGAACTTACTATTAATAGCTGTTCACATCGAAATACGATATCTCAAGAATTATTATTATATTTATGATTATTATTAGCGGCATTCCCTTCAACTTTTGACAACGTCAAACGAAGACTATTAACATAACAATACAAACACAGCTGGCCTGACACAAGGCTGGATTTTCCATAAAGATTATTATACGACTTGTCGTCAAATGAAATAACATAACTGCAAACTCCGGGTCGAATTGAACACTACACAAAATCAAAACCTGTCGAAAAATCTTGACTATAAAATACTGGTAAATACATGCAGGACTTAACTACTATCCTATATCTACAGAAATTATATGTACAACAAAATGAATACATACTTTGACCCGACATTTACGTTAAAATTATTTAATCCCATTCATTATACAAATTTAGAATAGGATCGAGAAGCGACCCATTTCGTTACATAAGGTAACCAAGTCAAAATCAAATTATTACCCTTCCCTGGATCATAATGACATCCCCAAATAAGTTTACATTTTGGTACTCATCTTTGTCGTTGTCATCTTTGGCGGCACAGCAGATGAGAGACCCACCTGGCCCTCTCTGCTGTTTATCCCTCCATAATGGCTGGTTGTACGTCACAAGTGATTTCCTGGCATTCTGCCATACTTATTAAATTATTCCACATTTATCACTTCAAATATAAACACTGTTGGTATTCACTGAAATACTATCATAACACTTAATCATCCTAGACCCAATTTAATTTATATACACTGTTATCTCTTCGTCCTCCTTCCGCACAAAGGACTTAACACAACGGAGGAGTGTTAATATACACGCCCAACGCTCTTCGAGTTGTCTGGCCCGTCCGACTCACGTCGTACTCTTGAAGAGTTTATCAAGATGACGGTTCAATTCCTATCGTACAGGTTCTATTAATTTAATGTTATTTCCTTGTACTGCTTGTCACACAGTAGTGTAACTCTGCATTTACTGTTTTTAGTAAAAGAGAGTATGTTCTCTCCTTGGAAACACTATCTACTACTTAAACTTCACACAATATAAATCTCAAAGTCTCAAATCGTAGCATGATTTGGACTGTTTACAGTTACTCTACTGACTGGAACAAGACGTAAATAATACAAGTCACTTCGCCCGCACACGAGCACATCAGGTACGTACATGCGGTCGTTCGTAGAAGTTGCAAGTTAATTCAGCGTCAAAGTAAAATTTCAGAGTAAGCTCCACGACAAGTTAGCGCCAACCTGAATTCAGAAGTAACTAAGTACACGAGTTAGCGTCAACATGCATTCACAAGTAACTAAGTACTGAGTGTTCATTGCTCTCATATTTATTGGTGAGTGTCTTCCTCGTGACTCCACTGACGTCATGTCCGAGAGAGGGGGGGGATGGATTTCTCAAATCGGCACTTGGACTCCGAACTGGAAATTATAAATTATCTCAAATTAATCCCCTCATTTGGAATATATACTGAATCGAATATGATCTCCTGACAATCATAGATTTCAGAGATATGGATGGATTTCGCTCCTGACTTTTGGCGGGTCCGAAAGCGCCTATCTCAACGTGGTCCAGCCAATGGCAATCGAGGAGCTCAAATTCCAAGAAAGTCCGTCTGCAATTAATTCAATTTGCAATCTATTTGTAATGTGAAAATGGGAACTAATATTTACAGGACATAACTGAATTATTACATCAAAGCATCTAAGTGTATTTATTTATTCATCTGTCATGTCGACTTGTGTATCCAGCCGTTATCTGTATTATCGGCCATTGTTGGAACTGTTTCCTAACTGTGGAAGTTACCAGACCAATTTAATTCAAGTTATCTATCCATTATTGTCAGGCATTTGACTGGACTCTGTAATGCGCCGAATTATCATTTGTAACTTCTGCGCATTTTCGCGGTGCACGCATTGAATTATGGGACTGACCTATCGCTAGCTCGGTGTGAGCTCAGTTGTCTGCAGCAGTCTGCTCGCGCTACTCTCCAAGATGGCTGTGTTGTATGAAGCTCCCAAGCAGACGACTTGGCGAAAAGGGAAAGCTATTATAATGGAGCTTGACTCTGGGGGTTAAAGAGTAACGTGAGGGCTAGGCCCTGTTATTTTTTTTTGAAGTTATTCAGTGTGCTCCAACCTTAATATTTTCCTAATGTAACATGTAAACTTGGTGCAGTGTGTAACCGTTATCGGTATGAAAAGTTTCAAGTGTCTTGTAAGTTTGGATATCTTTACTCCAAGTAAGTACTGAAAATTATAATTTATTGAAGGGATCCCATTCGTTCAGGCACCAGTGTGAGTAATTTCATCGCGGACATGAGCAACATTATAAACGTCAATTTTGGTATAGTGCAACCTTGTAAGCAAAATTTGATATCTGTTTGAACCGAACCGGTTGGAAAAAGAAAATTTAATGTAATGTAGGGAGCTCGGGATCGCTAGTTATGCATCTATGAGGTGATATTTTGTGTAAGTGATTTTGTCTTACGTTTTTGTCGGGGTCCATTATTGCCAACTGTGTTTCTTGATGTTCATTTTGATGACGATTATTATTATTATTATTATTATTATTACTTTATTTTTTTGTAATTCATTTCGGTGCGTGTTTTCTCCCTTATTTTTTTTTGGTTGGTTGTAATTGCTGTCTGATTTTGTCCTATTGCCTTCGTGGCTGGTTATCTGTACGTAATGATTATCGCGTTGTTACGGGCCTTAATTAATGACACCTCATATTCGCATCGTAGCGCATTCCACGGCCCCCTCTGTTCTAAAGTATGTAAATCGCTGATGAATTCATTAAGTAAGGCTAATGTAAACTGGTATTATCACCTCTTGGATAAGTAATAATTATTATTATTAATATTATTATTTTAATAACTTACAATCTTAAAATTGAAATTTGCTGGTCGAAATTAAGTTTAATTATGGGAGTTTTCTTTCGTTGTCTTATTATCTTTTCTCCCATTGTTTGGGTTCCTTGCTTTTGTCTTTATTACGTCATGTCACCCCTTCTTATCTAATCTGATGATACGTTAATATTTTGGGTGGCTTTGATGATTATTATGGGATCTTGGCTTCGCGTCGGTAACGGGTAGCTCTTGTTGGGTGCTTCAGTGTTCTTTATTATTTTTATGAGTGCACCGTTAATTGTAAATTTCCTTTAATATACTTCATTTTGTTGGGATTGCTGTGCACTATTATTTTATTGTGTTTTCATCTAGCTCGTTTCTTTTGTGTAATGATTATTCGCGGTTGGAGCCACTACATTTTCTTCTTTTTCGTGTGTCCTTGTGTGCGTCTTGTAACTTAGTATTTTAGTAGTGTAGCAAATTTCAGTTTTAAAGTGATTTTATATCGCGGGCCCACATATCGGTTGCAACCAATTTTTAAATAATATTATTTTCTGTATGTAAGGTAATGAGTTATTAATGAATTTTCAAACCTTAATTTCGGCGGAAGCCTATGTTAATGTGAGCTTCATTTCTCCTTAATTTCAACTTTATTTTAAAATACTGTTTTCCTCATCTAGTTTGATTGCATTTTTAAATTTTAGAAAAGGAATTATATATTTTTTTATTATCGTTCTTATTTTATACCATTTTCAAATTACATTTGCTTAGTAAATTTTCTTCATTTCAAATTTATCTGGTGTGTCATTTAGTAGCTAGCAATATTTACCTGGCAACCTGTCAAAGTTATGTAAGATCCTGGCCTTTTTAATTCTCGCTTTGCCTTCCACGCTTCATATTTTATGCTACTGCCTTTCGGTAAGTATTGTGCTTGTTTTCTTCTTGATGTTTGTGCTTTTCTTTTGAATGTTTGGTTTTCTGATTGGTAAGGTTGCACTATTATTGATTATTCTTCTACGTATGACATCTAAAAAGTTCCTTAAGTTGATCCATATAACTGCAATAATTTATTTATGATTACTTTCGTAGCTAACTTTACTATTTCACCCAGATCTTTCACGGTGGTATTCCTGAATCGCCAATTAAATTTTCGTGATTGGTCTACAAGTGCGAGGTCGGTTTGAATTTTCACCTGCAACAACCTAGGCCAACGATTACCGTGGAAACACTGTGATTTTCCACTCTCTGATTCTGAGAATCCGTGACGTAGCAGAAAGTTTGCGTTCGCCCGAAATATCCTAGCGCAGCGCTCGTGTTGCAACATTCCATTGTCTCAGGCTTGCCTTTCTCTTATTGTACGAAACATATTTGTGGACATACATATCTTCTGGTCGCTAAATTGATGATGATGATGCTTGTTGTTTTAAGGGGCCTAACATCAAAGGTCATCGGCCCGGTCGCTAAATTAATAGGCCCCCTGCTGTGAGGCAGCTCTATGCTGTTGTGACAAGCTAATCCTTCAGGCTCCAGTCTGTCGTGTACTTAGCTCGTATTTCAACACTACACAGATGAAATATTGTCAACTAAATTCTGCATTTCAATAAATGTAGCATATATTCTTTCATGTAACAAATCATGATTAAATTATGACCCCGATCATGCGGGTTCAGTATATAGGGCTTGTAGTAAGGATGTAAAAGAGAGAGCATATTTGTCTCTGGTATAATTATTATTTCGTGTGGTTATTTCTAGCCGAGTGCAGCCCTTGTAAGGCAGATCCTCCGATGAGGGTGGGCGGCATCTGCCATGTGTAGGTAACTGCGTGTTATTGTGGTGGAGGATAGTGTTATGTGTGGTGTGTGAGTTGCAGGGATGTTGGGGACAGCACGAACACCCAGCCCCCGAGCCATTGATATTAACCAATGAAGGTTAAAATCCCCGAACCGGCCGGGAATCGAACCCGGGACCCTCTGAACTGAAGGCCAGTACGCTGACCATTTAGCCAACGAGTCGGACTTTGTCTCTGTTGAGACCCCAACTAGAGTATGGTTCCAGTGTATGGGATCCTCACCAGGATTACTTGATTCAGGAAAAAAAAAAAAAAAAAAAGCTTGATTTGTTCTGGGCGATTTCTGACAAAAGAGTAGCGTTACAAAAATGTTGCAAAGTTTGGGCTGGGAAGACTTGGGAGAAAGGAGACGAGCTGCTCGTCTAAGTGGTATGTTGCAGGTTATAAATTTCATTTTTTGTCTGTATTGAAGATCTACTTGTGATACAAATCCTTATAATTTTATTAAATACCACCTATTCAATACAATAATGTAAGTTTTAATTATGTTATTATTGTATTGAATAGGAGGTATTTAATAAAATTATAAGAATTTCTATCATAAGTGGTATGTTCCGAGCTGTCAGTGGAGAGATGGCGTGGGAGGACATCAGTAGGCGAATAAGTTTGGGTGATCGAAACAGACTTTCAACGTATTAGGTCGTGTTACGTACTACATGTACATGTACAATGCGGTCGTGAAAATTCAAAATTCAAGTTTGGGTGATGTCTTTAAAAATACGAAAGACCACAATATGAAGATAAAGTTGGAATTCAAGAAGACAAATTGGGGCAAATATTCGTTTATAGGAAGTGGAGGTAGGGATTGGAATAACTTACCAAGGGAGATGTTCAATAAATTTTCAATTTCTTTGCAATCATTTAAGAAAAGGCTAGGAAACAACAGATAGGGAATCTGCCACCTGGGCGACTGCCCTAAATGCAGATCAGTAGTGATTGATTGATTGATTGATTGATTGATTGATTGATTGATTGATTGATTGATTGATTGATTGAACAGCTATCTATCTCTCTCAGGAAGTTGCCGGCTGTGTAGCAGCTTTATTATGATCTGGTCACCCATGTATGAGAGACTGACGGGGGGGAGGAGGAGGGAGGCTCTGCGCCCCTTTCCATCAAGAGTTTGTGAAGCAATTGAGGTTGATGCGATACTGACAATACGTGTTGGGCTACAAGGCCATTTTCTTCCTTTTGAAGGCAATTATCCTCTTTATTGAACTTTATTTAATATCAAGGGGTCTTCTTTTAATACATAAACTAGTAACATTTTACGTTTACCAAGTGAGTTGGCCGTGTATTTAGGGTCGCATGGCTGTGAACTTCCATTTGGGAGATGGATGGTTCAAATCCCACAACCAGCAGCCCTGAAGATGGTTTCTGTGATTTCCCATTTTCTCACCAGGCAAATGCTGAGGTTGTACCTTAATCAAGGCCATGGTTGCTTCCTTCTCAAGCCCTTTCCCATACTTGTGTTGCTGAAAACCTTTGATGTCTTAATGTGACATTAAACCAACAGAATTTTAGGTTAGAGTTATAAGGTAGACCACTTCCTAAATTTTTCCACATCCTCTTGGGCAAATTATTGTTCATACTGGTCTACCAGTTTATAAATGTTTTAATTTAGGGTTAAGATTTCCTTCATTCACTTGTACTGTAGTTCTGCTTCAGCCTTGTATTTGTATGACTTAACCTTTTCTACTTCCTCCTATGCATATCGTTTAGGTTATTTCTTTTATTCTTATTTATTTTTCAGGTTATACCGATATTGATAACAGTAAAATATTTTGAATATCGATGCTAATGGGGGGCATTATGAACATTTCATGTACGATAAGAAAGAGTTTCATGTGGTAACCTGGTACGTTCTGTTCCTGAGTGTTTCCCATGATTAATGTATTATATAGAGTTGTAGAAAATGAATTCTAACATGGAAATAAAACATTTCCAGACTCATGTCCAGATAACATATTTTCTTCTTCTATGTGTGAGGAATGTTTCATGAAAGTTCACCTGTACCTTAATGTTACATCCTGTATTATATTTGTCTTGATTTGTATTAATAAATAAATGCATGGTAATGATTTTGAATAAACATGTGGAAATGAATTTAAGAGTACCTTGTAAGACATTATTCTTAATGACAAATAATAATCTACAAAAACGTCTCAAATGGCAAGAATGCTGCCTAAACTGAAGGAATTTAGTACACATAAAAATAACCTAACCCACATTCCAACCATTTAGTGTCAGAGTAGCCTCATACGGGATTCATTAATCGCTAAAGAAAATAGTGTGAAATGTTGTCGTTGGCTTAGTTTTCTATATAGAGGGTGGAAGGCAGAAGGCAATGAATTTGTTCAGCGGAGAGGAAGAGTTACGTAGTTATATTTGTTTCGACCAGTGGTGAAGCTTGGGGGGAATCTAAGAGTCTCAGATTCCCCAGACGAAATACGAATAATAAATTATTGATATAAGGCACGAAAATTATGTCTAATAAACTTAATAGACTTCACGGCTCTCCAATCTGCCGTGCTACTCGCAGAGCACTGAGCCTAGCCGTTGAGTCTGGCTTCAGCCAGACTCTTACCTTTCTGCTAGCGGGCGGGGCTTGTACTGGTTGCTATGACAACGTATGACGCCATGCAGCGGTAAGTGCTCGCTTTGAAACCTAGCTGGGAGTCTAGTCTCCAAGTCGCGAGTTACGAGTTAATGTTTACGTGTTGATCTGTGAAGTTTACAACTTATTATTAGTGGTCTGTGTTTTGTGAAGAGTTGCCAGTATTTTTTAAATCCGTGTATAATGAATGAAAGTAATGATCTTATTACATACTTGCTTCGAACTCCATTTTCTTCTTTGTCTTTCGAAGAAAAATGTGCCCTGAAAGGCAAGCGGCCACAGCCATTATTGAAAATTGTGCAAAAGGATGGAAACCAAATAAGAACTTTCCAGTCCCAATGGTATAAGGATTATACATGGCTTACAGCAAGTGTGACAGATTGTAAGTTTTATTGTTACATTTGCTTATTATTTGGAGGTGATAGTGAATGGAATGAGGGTGGCATCAGTACCTTAAAAAATTTTCATAGAAGAGCACGTAAACACCAGATTTCAAAAAGACATATTCAGAACAGTGAGCGTTTTCTTCTTCTCGGCAGGAGTAGAATACATTAGATCATGCGATATCAGAAGCGGCTCGTCTTGCAGCTCTAAAGCATAATGAGTTAGTAAATCATAATAGACGGGTTCTTGGCAGGTTAGTTCAAGTGGTGTGTTTTCTCGGAAAACAAGAACTTCCATTCCGTGGGCATGACGAGAGTAGTGACTCCGTAAATAAAGGTAACTACCTCGAGACCTTGGAATTGCAAGCACAAGAAGAACAATTCATGAGAGAGCATCTGGGAGCAACTTCAGGATTTAAAGGAACTTCGAGTGACATTTAGAATGAACTTATTGACTGTGTAACTCAAGTGATGAATGAAGAGATTCAGAAAGAAATTTCTATTTGTGAATTTGTACCAGTTCAGGCGGATGAAACATTATATATATCTTGTCAGAATCAGATGAACATTATTTTTCGGTATTGTGTTGGTTATAACGTTCACGAGAGGTTTGTGGGGTTCTACGACGTCTCAAAAGATAAAAGTGCCACTGGACTGTCAGCCGTAATATTGGATGTCTTACAAAAATGGGGCATAGAAAAGAAGTCAATATGTCAGACTTACGACGGGGCTTCCGTAATGGCGGGTTCTACAGGGGGTGTTCACACTATCGTAAAGCAAGTTTGCCCACATGCAATGTTTATACATTGCTACGCACATAAGATTAATTTGGTACTCTTGTATGGAGCAAAAGCTATAAAGAAAGTGCATCTCTTTACTTATGATTTGACTGCCTTCCATACATATTTCAGCAAGTCATCAAAGAGAACTCAAGTCCTAAGAGATAAAGGCTTTAAACTTCCCCCGGCATGTACGACACGTTGGAACTTCCACTCCAGAGCAACACTAACAATAGCATCCCATTTCAAGGACTTGAAAGAAGCTCTTACACACATTGTTGATAAAGATGAAGAATGGGATGGCGAATCTGTTAATGGTGCTATGGGACTGGTTAAGAGATTAGATGACCCTAATTTCCTCTTCCAGTTGTGCGTCTTCAACAAGATATTTTGCTACACGGATCATTTATTCAAGGTGCTGCAAGCAAAATGCACATCTAATGTAAATATCTGCAACCATGAGATAAAGCAAACCATAAATAACTTAAAAAATCTGAGAAATGAAGAAACAGTGAATGAATGCATAGACACCAGCAAAGCTCTCAATACCGCAATGGCAACAGAATCATTTGTAGTGCCAACCCTCACAGCATTAGCATACGAAATAATTGATACCACCATGGTACAGATGGAAATACGGTTCTGTGACTTTGAAAACTTCCATTTTGCAGAATTATTGGATGAGAATCAATTTAAGGCTTACAACACAAGTTTTCCCTCAATGAAAATGAAACAACTCCTGAAGATGTACCCTTTTTTCGAAAGTGAACAACTGACAAATGAACTTGTGAATGTGTACTCTGATGAAGCTAAACATCTACCTCCACAAATACTGCTAAAATATATTTCGGATAATGGTCTGGACAAGGTTTACGAACAAACAACACGTTTGGTTCGTTTAGTTCTCACATTTCCAGTGACAACATGTTCGAGTGAAAGACGTATGAGTGCGCTAAAACGCATTAAAACCTTCCTGAGGAATTCAATGACAAACAGTAGACTATGTAATTTAAGTACACTTGCGATAGAGAAATCTCTATTGCACGAACTGTCAAATAATCAGAGCTTCAGGGACCGTGTCATTGATGCATTTGCAGAGAGAAAGGAGCGCCGCATACACTTGCTGTATAAAAGAATTTAAGGTAAGCTTGAACAATATTCTTAGACTCCCCAAGTAATATAGCTAGCTTCGCCACTGGTTTCGACGTGTGTTAGTGTGTGATGTATGATCATGCTTTTGAGTGAAATAAAAATGCAGTAAATAATTAGAGAGTACCTTGTACGACACTACTTTTAGTGATGAATAATAACCTATTAAAACGTCTCAAGTGACGAGTACACAGAATTTAGTACAGACAGGAATATCCTAATCCACACTCCAGAGTCTGCCATCAGAGTAGCCTCCCGTAGGAAGTGAGTACTAATGAAAATTGTGTGAAGTTGTTCAGAAAATGTATTTACTAATGTGAAGACCGGGGGGGGGGGGTCAAATGTATGGTTTGGTTGAATTTTTATTGCTTCTTTAATGTTGAATGATTTTTTTTTTTTCATTTCTGATGTGTATAATTTTTAGACCTGTATTGTTGTCTGTGAAATGGTGTGAGCTGTCATATACATGCTTTTCAAGGGCTGAATGCCGATTGTATTTTTGACTTTTTGACTTTTTGACTTTTTGTGCTCTTTGTATCTGGTGTGGATATTATGTTTTGTTTGGCCTATATATGTGGCGCTGAAGTTTGGTTCTTGACATATGAGTTCATAAACATCTGATCTGGATAAAAGGTCTTTTCTTTGTTTAGGTTGCATTTCCTGATGTGTCTTTGCAGCATGTTCTTTGTTCTATAGTCTACTTTCAGACCTCATTTTGGGAATATATTAGCTACATTGTGCGTTTTTGTTCACGTATTTGAGGACAGTGTATTTTTCTTTCTCATGTATGGTTTTTCTTTGTTTATTTAATAATCCACTGTGTGATGAGGGTGGTTGTTTTCTTTTGTGATCTCTTGTTTGCCTTTTTCTCACAAGTTCCTTTATGTCACTCTGACACAAATAGGTCTTATGGCGATGATGGGACTGGAAAGGGCTAGGAGTGGGATGAAAGTGGCATTTGCCTAGTGTGAAAATGGGAGACCATACAAAACCATCTTTAGGACTGCCAACAGTGTTTTTTTTTTCTATTTGTTTTACGTCGCACCGACACAGATGAGTCTTACGGCGACGATGGGAGAGGAAAGGCCTCGGAATGGGAAGGAAGCGGCCGTGGCCTTAATTAAGGTTCAGGCCCCGGCATTTGCCTGGTATGAAAATGGGAAACCATGGAAAACCATCTTCAGGGCTGCCGACAGTGGGGTTTAAACAAACTTATCTCCTGGATGTGAGCTCACAGCTGCACGCTCCAAACTGAACAGTGGGGTTCAAACCCACTATCTCCCAAATACTGGTGATCTGTTTTATTGTCTGTATTTCGTTGCTGAAATCTGTTGAGCTCATTGGTATGGAAATTTCTCTGAGTAATGTTGTATTCAGTCCTGCTAATTTGTGTGCATACAGAGAGTTGGATTCGTTGTCTATTGTGTGTTATGTTTGAGTTTTCTGTATATTGTGTTGGACTGGTTGTAATGTCTAAAGAAATGTATTTTCTTGTTAGTTTTTGGTTCCATTCTGAATATGATTGACTTGTGTAAAGAAATCAGTGTGTTTAATAACTGGTGTGCATCTGTGACAGCAATATCATGTAAGTAAGCACATTACGTAATCTACGTATCTGCTCCAGGGTAAGATTCCTTTAGAATGCTGGGTAGTTAAGAAACTGTTTTCAATGTTATTTAGGAAAATGTTCATACGAGGGCCATCCGGAAAGTAGTACCCGTTAGCGCCTCATATAGCGCTGACGACTCGGGTAGCCACTGGGCAAGGTCAGACCGCGTCAGTGGCTTGTCTGCCTGCTGTGTGCGAGGTTGCGTGATGCTAGCATTGCCTGTGTTGTGTCTGTGATCGTTTAAAATGTTTAAACAAATTGAGAACCCGGCCAGTTGTGAAGTGAGGGCCGTGATTAAATTTCTTAATGCACGAAACGTATCACCAATTAACGGAGGTGTATGGAGAAAATGTGATGGATGAGTCGTCTGTTCGGTGCTGGTGTTGCAACTTCAACCTGGGGAGGGAGAATACTGAACCATTCCGTTCATTGTCTTATAGTCATGATTTTAGCCTGCGATATTTGGAATATTCGAGACCACCCTGAAAATCCTTGTATACTAATTTATTACATGAGAGAAGTGGAGTGTGAGCAGTTCTCGTGGGAAGAAAGCAGCTGTGTAATTATGAAGTTTCTAGAACCTCATAAGATAAATTTATAACCCCAGCGAAGCTCTTTAATTTAGGCAGAGGACGCCAAACACTTCACCTATGTAGCGTGCCAACAAAGGATTTGGAGTGAAGAAAGAAATTAATTTATATCTTTGAGGACAGAATAGATGCATTAGATTTGATAAGAAAATTGCAACCTCCGTAATCGGCACAAGATTTTGATATGCGGCATGAGCATAGTGAGAAGTGCATAAGGGAGATAAGTACTTGGCGCGCATTGTGCATGTATGCCGCGAGCGGGAGAATGTCGCGGGTAACTCGTTAGTGTGGGTAAGAGAGCCGTATTATACTGGGTGGTACAGCTGCCCCTATTTTTTCCCGAATATATGCAACCAGCTAGGACGTAAGTTCCTCCTAGTCCCATCTTGCGCAACACCTTACAGCAATGTTATGTGCAGTTAACCCGATGTAGAATTCTCCGCACAATGGAAAAATGGTACAAGAGGCAGTAAGTGAGGTCCATCTCAAAAACACTGAAAAATGAAATGTCGTATGGCTTTTAGTGCCGGGATATCCCAGGACGGGTTCGGCTCGCCAGGTGCAGGTCTTTGTATTTGACACCCGTAGGTGACCTGCGCGTCGTGATGAGGATGAAATGATGATGAAGACAACACATACACCCAGCCCCCGTGCCATTGGAATTAACCAATTAAGGTTAAAATCCCCGACCCGGCCGGGAATCGAACCCAGGACCCTCTAAACCGAAGGCCAGTAGGCTGACCGTTCAGCCAACGAGTCGGACTCAAAAACACTGTACCATTTTATGTAGAGCGGTGTCCAATACTCTACTAATTTTTACGAAATGTTACTATACTGTACAAACCATAAACACGCCTATAGCTGTCGGTAGAGAATTGCGCACCTGATTGGTCCAAGAGGCCATTTTCTTTTGATAGAAAGGGCGGTCATGGTATCATAGAAAACGTGATAGGGTAAGACCAATTACAGACATGTCAATGCACCACCATTTTGTACAGTCTCATCACATCGAAATTGATAGAAACGTGTTTTGCACTGTAGTTTATAATCTGTGGCACGCAAATGCTGTACAGCAGATGTGATAGCTTACGCCATGTCTGTTAGAGCAATCAAAAAAGGCATAAAACGGGATCATAAGGCTGTAACTCATCAGTAACTTGTCGAAGCGGGAACTTCCGCTCTCCTCGTGAATACAGTTACAAGGATGGCGCTTGTATGTTGCAAATAGCTGCGCGGAATTACGTATGGAAGACGTACCTCGATAGGTTACTTGAAGCAGGAAGGGTTCCAACCATTCTTGAGTCATGCATTTTTTAATGTCATTTCGTATTCGCCTAGGCATCGTTTACGAAGACCTTTCTGAAGTCTCCGATATTCTTCTACGGAAGGCATCATAAATATCGCCACATACGCACCGATTGTGAATACCACATGAAACATAACGCTGGACTCATTCAACCAAGTAACGCGTAGGAAATGGTTGCAACTATCTGGGCGTAAGAGAGACGCGATTCTTTAGTTCACTGTGGTGTTTGCACATTCGAGTTCAGAACTTTTAACATCAACGATCAGTATCGAAGCGATAGCCTAGGTAATTCCATTAGTACAGAGCTACGAGACCAATTCTTTGTCGCCTGCAGTGGCTATATGGCACCAATCGCAGCGAGCATACGATATGTTAGCAGGCATTTAGAGTTCGAATCTAGTTACGAGCTTTTCAATTTTATTTTTATATTATACTTGTAAGGCCATTCGTAATAAATATTTAATGTTCTTAAGTCTCAAAAGTAATTTGCCACCTTTACAAAGAAAGCATACATACGAAAGGAATAATAACATGCGACTTCCATATGGCAAACGACTACAGGGAATGAAGCGCAGTGCACGTGTCGTCAACATTCTGATCCACCCATTCAACCAAGCAACTGCGCACGTTCGACTCGAAGACCAACTAACAGCGGTCTACACTTCATACGTAGGGCACATGAAACAGCATATCGTAATCCTAGCAGCAACGTGTGAGCACGTACTGTACGGTTAGCACGAAAGCAAACATTATGTATTCACGGGATGATTATGTGAATATGGTACTACTTTATGGAGAAGCAAGGCAAAATGCACGGGAAGCCAGACGCTTGTATAAAGAACGATTTCCTGGACGAAGGCTGCCAACTGCAGTTACATTTCAACGTGTTGAAAGACGGTTGCGTGCAACGGGGTCATTTCATACATTACCCCCCCGTTCGGGATGCTCCAGTGACGTCTGGAAATAACGACGAAGCTGTTCAAAATGCAACTGCATACAACCCGCACACAAGCTCACGGGCCATAGGAAATGAACTGAACATCAGTCATGTATCTGTACTGCGAATATTGCACTGCCATAAATTCCACCCTTTCCATCAACAGCTGCACCAGGAACTTCACGGAGATGACTTTCCAAAACAGATAGAATTTTCGCAATGGATATTACAAAGAGTTGAAGCTGATGCAAATTTCTTAATGGACATTCTCTTTAGTGATGAATCCAGATTTCACAACAACGGAACTGTTAATCGTCATAACTTCCATTACTGGAGCGTTGAAAATCCTCACTGGATCAGGGGAGCTCGATTTCAGGTACAATGGGGCGTCCACGTGTGGTGCGGGATACTAGGTGACAAGATAATTGGACCATATTTCTTCGAAGGAAACCTCACGGGACGATGCTATCTAGAGTTTCTTCGTGAGTACCTCCCACTCTTATTGGAGGATGTGCCCCTTATGACACGGTTACGGATGTGGTTCCAGCAGGATGGAGCTCCCCCACACTGGTCGTTGGCAGTACGGAACCACTTGCATAGGACATATCCTGGACGATGGATTGGACGAGGGGCAGTACGGAACCACTTGCATAGGACATATCCTGGACGATGGATTGGACGAGGGGGTCCGGTCACATGGCCAGCTAGATCACCTAACCTTACTCCACTCGACTTTTTCCTCTGGGGTTATTTAAAGGAAAGAGTCTATGAGCAGGAGCCTGAGAGCCCGAATCATTTACAGCAGCTCATCACGGAAGCCTGCAGGCAGATTCCACCACATATGTTGCAGCAAGCACGAATGTCTCTCCTCCACCGTGCTCAGATGTGCATTAACGAAGCAGGTGGTCATTTTGAACATTTGCTTCATTAATCAAATGGCCATGCATAAGCCCATCGCACCGCTGTCGGTACAATCTCACTTTATTGCAAATAGCTCTTTTAAGAGCTCCTTAAAAAACAAACATAGCTGAGTACCTGCAATATGAGAACTGATCATGATTTAGATTTGTCGTCAACAACACGACTCTCACGAACATCAACAACGCAATAAAAATATTCGTCGTACACAGGACTCGAACCGCCTACTAACGAACACCGGTACTCTCCTCTAACTTTTAGCAAGCTCGGCTATCACGGGTTGCTGTTTAGCGCTGTAGTGTTGCTGCTACTACTAGTCATTCACCAATAATATTCTCTGTACAGGACGTTTCTGCGACACATAATTTTCACGATTCTTTACCATCAATCGGTATTTTATCATTAATGCTGATTTGCTTGACACGAATAAACGAATTATGGAAAGCGTTGTAAGAGCAGACATTGTAGTGAGTAGTCAAGGTCAATATTTTTAGGTTCGACTATAATCTGCGGGTTGCCTAAAACTGCGTGAATAGAGGCAGCTGTACCACCCGGTATATATGGAGCCGCGGAGCGCTTGAGATTCATTCTTTGACTGTCTTGCTGTCGGGACTGCGTGAGAAGACTCCGAGCTGACATCGAGACTAGCATCTGAGCTACGAGCCGCAAACACCAATTATGATCTATTCGGGATATAAAGTAAGTAAGCAACCTGCATGACTAAGTTGAATTTTTCATACTACATGTGCTAGCCTGCCTGTCATGAGAGGATGTACTGCCTATGACTTAACTGTCTAGCTAGTAGCTTCATATGACTTTGAGGACCAATTGTTAGAAAGGAAGTACGGAGAATAATAATAGCTCAGATTATTTCTGGTAGTTGAGAGTAACAGTTCTATGAGAGGACAACAAGATCTTGTCACCATATGTGAATAAGTAAATTCTTGAATCATAAGACTAAACTCTAGTAGAGAACCAAACTTAGAAGCGTGTGAGAGGGGGCATTTGTGGAAACAGGCATCGAATTGGAACCCTCTGTAACACATGTCTCTTTACAGTTTTCCCTTCACCGACCCAGCGGGAGCAACGACACGCTGAGAAAAAGAAAGAAGTACGGCGAGTTGGAGAAGGCAGGAGCTGTCAAGACCCCGAGCATCGACACGGGGACACCAGGAAGGCGTGCTCATCACGACGCCGAAGGAGACACCTCACAACCTTCGAGGAAGCTGCAGGAGAAGCCTTCATCAGCCAGCATGTATCCAGTAATCCGCATACCTGTGTTGCTGGCGATGACAACTGCCAACATGGAGTAAAATCCAGTGGTCCATAGAGAGGCTGCCTCGCAATGCCATCGATACGTCCAGGTTAGATCGCTCCAATTGGTTCTAAGCATGTAAATTATTGCAGTTAGGTTCAGAGTGGCCGTCAGCCACAACAATAGCTGTCTGATGTAAATAACATTTGTTTAGAGTAATCAAGTACCGACCTCGAACTCAGGATAGTAGGATAGGCAGTAGGTTGTATTTTCCCACTTGTATAATTTTGATTTTTTTTTTTTCTTCTTTATTTTGTGGTATCTGTTCCATCTTGGTCATGTTTGCTAGGTCTGTTAACCAGATACGGTAGTTAGTGCAGCGTAGCCTATATCTATTTGTGATTGTACGTAATTCAGAGGAGATCTAGACTTAATCTTTGACTCACATAGGCTAACGGGGCTGGGTGTGTGTGCCATGTTGCTTGAGATATCTTTACATAAACTTCTAGCTGATTGCACGTATTGTTATAGTGATGCCGAGCGCAAGTAAATGATGAACATTGTGATGTGAATATTCTGCATTATCCTGGCCATGGTAGCGCCAGGGAATTGAGTCCTTGTATACTTATGGATAAGTCCAGTGGAGGCAGATATAAGAGAACGTGATTTATGGATAAGCCCAGTGGAGGCAGAGATAAGATAATGATTGAATAATTTCGGCGCTAAGATTGTTATATCATGTGATTATAGAAGGGAATTGAGGTACACGGCTGGTATGCCTTTATCCGATCAGCTGAGCGCTCCCAAGGGGAGCTGGGCCGACACACATCCCGTTTTTTTGTGGGGGTTGAGGAAGTCAAGTTTTACGTCACCGGCTAGGGAAAGTGATTAAGCTGTCTGCGCTAGCTCAAGTGTTCGCAGGGAGTCTCACTCCCGGCCTTGACATTTTGTAGCCAGCAGGGATCGCATTTTGTCTGCATGGCTTTGTTTTTTCTTAGTCTTGCCACTTGTTTATTTAGCTACCTGATGATGGAGTTGTAATTTCCATGATTTTATTGATTAGTTTAGGTGCCTTATGTATGACGGACTTTGAATCTTCATTCAGTCCAGGCCGTGTAGATTGTAGTTTTGTTGTTTGATGATCTTGGGTTCGAGGTACTGTGACCGATATTTTTCGTGTAGAGGAGATGGCTCTTCTGACGAGTTTTTGCATAGAAAGTTATCCTTTCTTGTTACTTTTGACTTATTCCGTGATTCATGCCTGTTCCAGCCTGGCAGTACGATAGGATTGTGACCTGGAAGTCATCTGCAACAAACTATTGACAAAATTATATGAGATCTTAACTTCTTGTATATAATTGGATACTTTCCTTTTTTAATTATAATAATAAATCCATTTATGTTCAATGTGAATGCAGCATTGTTTCCCGTATTTTCATTTTATTTTTGGTTGTTCTTACCTTGCTATCTTGCATGTCCATGTGTTTGATCGTATTTCCCCCTTTTGTTTTACCCTGTATCCCTGAGACATGTGCGACTGAGTTGCTGAGCATGGATATGTAACGCAGGTAAGAGATGTGCACGAGCCCACGCTGGTGGGAGTATTGTTCACTATGGTGCTCTTGGTTCAAGCTCAGCTTTCGCTTGATTGGAATCAAAAGCACTGTAGGGCACAATACACATGACGAGGAGCGTTCAGGGAGACCATCTGTCATTACAGACCAACTGCTGAGCACAGTAGACGAATGCATGAGGAACGATCAGGGCGTCACAATTGATAAACTCTGTGATCATTTTCCTAATGTGTCTCGAACAATTGTTCATGAAATTGTCAAAGATCATCTGCATTATTCAAAAATCTGTGCAAGGTGGGTCCCTCGCATGCTTACAGAGGAGCACAAAACCAAGCGTATGGCTGCAGCACTGACGTTTCTGGGATGTTATTCCAATGAAGGAGACTCTTTCCTGACTCGCATCATTACTGGGGACGAAACATGGGTTTGTTATGCATCACCTGAGAGTAAACGAGTCACTGGAGTGGCATCATGCTCATTCACCAACCAAACCAAAAAAATTCAAGACAGTTCTGTCCACCAGGAAACTCATGGCAACCATTTGCTGGGATCGCCGAGGTGTACTGCTCATTGATTTTATGGCCCGTGGAGACACAATTAATGCTAATGCATATTGTGAAACATTAAAGAAATTACTGTGGGCAATACAAAATTGACGGTGAGGTCTATTGTCTACAGGCGTCATTCTCCTTCATGACAATGCCAGGCCTCATGCAGCTGCGATAATACAAAACGTTTGCAGCAATTCAAGTGGGACACCTTCGACCATCCCCCGTATAGTCCGGACTTCGCCCCTTCGGATTTTCATCTCTTTACGAAGCTTAAAGACTTTCTGGCGGGAAAAAAGATTTGACAGCGATGATGAACTTAAACGAGCCGTGTCTACGTATCTCAATACGCTGGCGGCGGAGGACTATGACGCTGGAATACAAAAACTTGTTCCACGTTATGACAAATGCCTAAATTTGCTTGGAGATTATGTGGAGAAGTAGTGTAAAGTATGCTCTTTCCATTAAAAAGGTGTATATTTGTTAATATTTACTCCTGTGCCTTTATTGCACAAACGGGTACCACTTTCCGGATGGCCTTCGTATTATACCTGATAATGCTGATCCCATGGTTAACGCTTCCTTCTAACAATAGATTTTGTCATCGAATGTAATACGGTTCTGATTTAAGGTTGTTCTTAGAAGATTAATTATTTTGTTTCTTGTAGTTTCTTTGAGATGATTTTCCATAATTTTAACTGATTCTTTTATTGGTACATTAGTCTACATACTGGTGATGACAAATGATATCATACTTGATCTCTCTGTCATTTTTAGTTTATTTAGTAATTTGACTAGTTCCAGGGTGTTTTGAATGAACTTGTCTTCTTCGATTGAGATTTTTTCTTTAGCATTCGGTTGTGTAATTTGTTTACATTACAACTAGGTGCATCTTTGAAATTTGCTCTTGGTCTGATTGGACATAAGTCATTGTGTATTTTGGGGAGGGTTCATAGTGTGAGAAGTTTGGGATTTTTGATGGCAAGTCCTTCTTTTTCCAACTTTGTGAGAATAAGGTCTATTTTCTTGATCACTTGTTTTCTTGTTTTGAAATTTATTTATTGAGTCGCACTGTATCCGTTGTATTCTGCTGATGTTAATGAATTATTTTGTTTTTCTACATACTGAACTTTTTCCATCATAACTGTTGTATTCACTTCATCCGCTTTTGTGATGATTAGATTCTCATTTTTTAAATACTGAGTATTAAGTTGTGAATTTTGGTTTTTTACCTGAATTTCCATGACTAATTATTTTTAGGGTTTCCTTCTTAACATGTTCACTCCCGGCCATTACTTGAGCATAATGTCTTCTGCCTTTTATCAGGCGCATACTGTCAAACACATATACTAGTGATGCCTTTTTTAAATTTAATTTAATTTTTTTCCATAAAAGATGGCAAAACAGTCCTACATCCAAAGGTACCCCTTCCGCCCCACCAACATCCACGCGTACCAACCCCCTTTATTTTCTCTACGCCCTCCCCGTCCAGACACCACAGGCTTCAGGAGTACCTCTGGCTCAACCTCAAAGACATTACCGACTTGCAACCATACAAGTATACTTGTGCCTTGCAAAACATACATAATGATGATGATGATGATGATGATGCTTGTTGTTTAAAGGGGCCTAACATCGAGGTCATCAGCCCCACAATACATACAGATGGGCAGTAGGCAGTAATGATTGGACTTTGAATGTCACAAGCTTAGAGTAGTAATCACAAAAATTCGTATACAGTAGAACCTTGATAATTCAAAATAAGTTAATTCAAAATCCCGCCTAATTCGAAGAAGCTCTCGTTCCCGGAAACATGAGATAAGGTTTTGCATGTTATTTAAATAGTTTAATTCGAAATACAGATAATTCGTAATTCGAAGCACAATGTCGACCCCATGACCGAAATTCAGACTTTTAATCCGAAACTGCATTTACATTTTAAAACAATAGTATGTTACAGAGTAATTTAAATTCTAAAATTATCTGCGTTATGATAGAACACGTCTTCCGGAACGTGCAGGGATAGCTTTCCGCACTTTCACACACTTTGGTGTGTCTACATTGTGCTTCATAATTGCTAAGTTCACTGAGCTCGATAGCTGTAGTCGCTTAAGTGCGGCCAGTATCCAGTAATCGGGAGATAGTGGGTTCGAGCCCCACTGTCGGCAGCCCTGAAGATGGTTTTCCGTGGTTTCACATTTTCACACCAGGCTGTACCTTAATTAAGGCCACGGCCGCTTCCTTCCCCTTCCTAGGTCTTTCCTATCCCATCGTCGCCGTAAGACCTACCTGTGTCGGTGCGACGTAAAGCAAATAGAAAAAAAAAATGCTAAGTTCGAGTGAAATCGGAATTCTTTTGTATTCAATATTTTAGGGAACAATGTAATATCACGCAGCTGGCAGTGTGCAGAGAAACAGAATCTGCGAACAGTGCGATGCCGACAGTTGACGGTAAAGCGTGGGTCATATAATTAATTCATAGGCACCGAACAATATTGTCATTGCCGATGAAACTGCATTGCTTTCTTTTAATGCCAAGCCCAAACGGTCTTATGGTTTCAAATAAGAACGTGCCAGCCGGGAAATCATACAAGGGTGGGGGATCATTGTACTGTGTTGCAACCCACACGGAAGCTAGAGAATTCCTCCCCTCGTCATAGGAAAGTTCAATAAGCCACAATGTTTTAAGGGCGTCGGGCACTTTCTGTGCAAATACAAGGCATCTTAACATGTAAACAGTAGAGTAATCCAAAAAATAATGCATTTGCACAGGGAAACCAGGATAATTTATCCTCGTCTTTGAATCGTGTGATTTTTTTCCTTTCATTGTGTGAGGTGATTTATCCAAGTGCATTATTTGAACATTGTAAATGCACCTTGTTGGATACATTTCGTAAATAGTTTTCTCCATGGCATTTGAAAGGTTTAAACTGTGAATCAAGGTGATTGCATGCATTAATAGGTCTTAAAATACTTTGTGACGCGGCAAGTGTCTACATTTCTGAAGTACAAGAGAAGTGCCATGGCGGGAAATTGTACAATGATAGTCAATGTACTGTGCTGTAATGCAGAAGGAAGCGAGAGAATTTCTCCCCTTGTCATAGGAAAGTTTGATTAGTGATGATGTTTTAAGGGCATTGGGTACTTTCTGTGCAAGTACGGGGCATCTAAAATGCATACAGTACAGTAATCTAATGAATAAAGCACTTGCACATAGGAGCCAACATAGATTTCTCCTCGTCTTTGAATCGTGCTTTTTTTTTTTTTTCTTTCTTTCAATGCGAGAGGCTATGTTTGTCAGTGAGTTATCCAAGTGCATTATTTGAATACTCTAAATGCACCTTCTTGGATTAATTTTGGAAATCTTTTTTTTTTTTTTTTTTCCAATGTCATTTGAAAGGTTTAAACTGTGAATCAAGGTTAACTACATGCAGTAACGGGCCTTAGAATATTTTGTAACGTGGCAAGGGTTCACTTCTGAATTACGAATTGGCAGTTAATCGAAATCACGTAATTCGAAGTCCGATTTTTTAGTCCCAACGACTTTGAATTAACGAGGCTTTACTGTATATACATTACATACGAATGTTCAGGTATTAGGTACTAATAAGAATTATTGGTAAACCTAAGATGCTAAACGCATACTGAAGTTTGAAGCTTGAAATTTTTCTCACCAAACGCCTTAAGGCACTGGCGGAATGTTATCCGCCTTAAGTCGGAAACAGGAGTGAATGTGTTAACAAATCAGAATTTTTAACTAAAACTTATTCTGTTGCAGACTGAACGCTGAAAGGCATAACAGTCTATAATGATAATGTATGTATGTATGTACTTATTCTGTTCATTTTGCTGCTGATTATATTTCTATGTTCAACCCCCACCCATCAATGATATATAGCAAACAAATACAAACACTAATGGCCAGTTTCTGAAATGACAGTTATCTGTAGATGGGTAGTTACCAGTGACTGAACATGGTGATGTTTAAAATGAGTTTCCGAAACAACAGTTATCGGCTTCTTCACAGTTATCTCCGCAAAGACTGTTAACTGCAGCTAGTGCTGTAGTTACCTCTATGTTAGAACTGATTCCAACAAATACCGCTATGAGGCGCCACTCCATACCGTTTCGTACAAGGTCTTATATTACTTTCGTAAACATTAGAAAGTGATAATGAAGTGGTTATAATATATTTACAGCCATTCATTGTAGTTCTAACGTGCTTGGGTGTGCTGGACTCGACAATATTTCGGTTAGTATGTTTACTTCCATGTTATCACTGGCTTTAGTCGCTGATTACACTTGTATGGTGTCATCTGTCCCAGCTGTTTAGGTTATAATCTCCTTGGAGCATGACGCCTCTACTGTAGATATATCTTCCAATACGGGAAATGAATCGTCAAATAAAATGGAACTCGAGTCGAACGGATTTTCATCAGGCTCTAATTGATCTTTCAGTGCAGCTATAATGTTAAGATCTCTTTCGTCATGCTTTGAATCATGAGTCCCACCAACAGTTACCATAGTGAACACAATCTGAAATTATGGAGGATTTACCATTAATATTTACATTTGTACCAAATAATAAATATCTTAGGTACCGGTATGCATTTAATATTAACATGCTGAATAATAAATATCGATTTTTCATTGCTTTTTTTTAATGCTATTATATTCTTTAACCGGTGACGTGAGGTCTCATAGACTCCTAATAAACATAAAACATCTGGACTTCCTTAATTAAAAGTCTTGCAGGGAGCTGTAGTTTGTCATCTTCTTATCTGTTTCAACACACTTCACACCCTGAATCAGGGTTAGCTTGCTACGTTCAATTGAAATTCTCAAGTGGACATCACGTCAGCAGTTACGAGAGTATTTTTGTCGATGCATGTTGCGTGGTCAGTATATAAAAAATAAAATTAAAAAATTTAAAAAACCTGGCAACAGTTGCAGCGAGAACAGATGGATATAGCACCATCAGTGCAGAACTTCAGTGTCAGAATGATAGGTTCCAAAGTGTGGGGCACGTTTTCATTTATGTGATTATTTGCGTTTACGCTTGTTCTGTTCTGGATCAATGAAAAGTGATCTGATTAATGACAACGTTCAAGGTGAAATTTAAGACGATGTCTGCATACTGTCAATAAGAAAGAAGAGGAAGTAATATATACCTAATTTTTCCATCGTTAGATAGTACGTATTTTCACATTATGAGAGTTTGTTACATGCTGAATCAGACTTATTGACATGACTGTGTACGTATTTGCCAAGCATTTTTCATTGTAGAAAACTTCTGCTAGTAAAAGTAACTAGATTTTACCAAAATAACCCTAAAAACATTTGCGTAGAGACATCTATCGAAGGACGAGAGGTACTAAACATGACGATAACTGTACTGTTTATTACCAGGGCTATTAAAACTGGATTTAAGTTTCCGGAAACTCCTTAAAGTTAACAGCACAGTTAAAGTTACACGCGCTTTTAGGTAACTCACAGGTAACTGTGGTGTACCAGAAACTGGCCATAAGTCTCTCCTTCTATCCACATTTTCTCAGTGTGTTTGTACCTTATCATGGTAGTGGTCAACATCTACAAGAAGATTCTTGTAAAATCTTACCTGAAGTCGCGCTCTAACAATATCCAGCGGGTTGGTAAGTAAGGTGGTTGTGAATCCTCCCAATGTTCCTGCTATGCATTGGATGGCCAAGTGTGACATCCAAATTGGTAATATGGCATGTAGTTTGTCTGTAACAAAATAATGTTAGACAAAAAAAAAAATACTTGATTTATTTAATCTGATCCAGGACACCCTAGATTTGCCATAAGACACAGAATAATACACAATAACAATTTTGAGGGAAGATAAAGAAGATTAATGTTTTTAAAAAATGATAGGTTACAATTAACCATATTAAATGGCATGAACTCCATATAAATGGTGTTGAAGAATCGAAACGGAGTATTTGATGAGTGAGAAGACTATCTCATCTTGTAGACTTCTCGCTAGTTTATATTTTTGTCGCCATGTGACGAAAGATTTGGGAATTGTTCCCCTCGCACCAAAGAAAAGTCCAGTCACAGTAATTTTTTTAAGGTTATACGACTCAAGAAAGAAAGGGATGGTCGGATTATAGACATCCATTTTCTCATTATCTACATCAGTCGGCTGACAGGCTGAAGATTCAAAGCGTACCGTAGGATCAATAATTTCTGCTTCGTTCTTCCATCTGTCAATCGCTATAATATCAATCCTGCGAGTGCTGCCTCTATTGGCGATGCCACTTCTAGATTTTTCAGACGAAGTGCATTAGCAATCAGGTTTCTGATGATGTTATGGCGTTTGATCCTAAGCAGTTCTCCCTGAGGGCAACACCCCAGCACATGTGCTAAGGTTTCATACTCACTGCAGTGTCTGCAGTGGCCTGTGCTGGTAGAACTTCCCGGCAGAGTACGTACTGGTGCAACCATCACGATCATCTTCAACATCTCCCTCCATTCCGAACAAGTTAAACCATCCCTTCTGGTAACCCAAGAATTAGCAGCAGGAACTTGAGCAAATAACTCAACCCCTCTTCCTTTCTGTGGATATGCACACTAAGCTTCAAATTTGCATGTTCTAAGTACATCGCGCTGTTGTCTAACAGATTTCGTTGATGTCTCTTCATTGAGTTGAAGTTCAGATAGGCAGTGAGTTTTTATTGCTGTGAAATTTCGAACAGCGTTTACGTGCGAATCATTCACAGCTTCTAGCTTAAGATTGATGTTCAGCTGTTGAAGGTACGCTTCCCAAGTAGCACGCATTAATGCTAACCCTTTATATTTGTGGCTTGAATAGATCATACTTGTCGGCGTGTCACTCGGAAGTTGTAGAAGTTCTTTAAGTGCATGTCTAATCATGTTGTCGGCTTTTACAAGACTTGATTTGGGAATTTATAATAATAATAATGTTATTTGTTTTACGTCCCACTAACTACTCTTTTACGGTTTTCGGAGACGCCGAGGTGCCGGAATTTAGTCCCGCAGGAGTTCTTTTACGTGCCAGTAAATCTACCGACACGAGGCTGACGTATTTGAGCATCTTCAAATACCACCGGACTGAGCCAGGATCGAACCTGCCAGGCTGGGGACAGAAGGCCAGCGCCTCAACCATCTGAGCCACTCAGCCCGGCTGATTTGGGAATTTTCTCAACCAAAACAGTCTGGAAGGGGTATATCAGTGTAGGGCCAATGAACTGATCTATTACAGTCAGTTTTTGATGCTTCTGACTGTCCACCTTTTTTCATCCCTATTGCATATGCTCATTCCCCTCCCCCCCCCCCCCCAAAAAAAAAATTAATTCAATGTTTAACACTATATTAGCAAGAATATGATATGGTAGCACATATAAGAAAGGGGAGGAGTAAAGGGAGGGGAAGGAGGATGGAGGGGAGAAGGAGAGAAGAGGCGTCTAGGGTGGGGCTGAAGGATGAGGAAAGAAAGACCGGTGCTGAGAGGGAAGTTAAAGAGATTATAAAAGAAATAATTCTTTTTATCTGAGGCATGATTACTAAAGATAGGACTAAAATGTCATGTAAAATGTTTGATTTCTCTGAAATTTCATTTAGAATCAGTCTAAGAGGGTCACATAACATAACAGGTGTACGCAACGTATGAAATTGACAGGGGTATGACATTGACAATAACTCGGAATGAAACATCTGGCGATGAGCAACGTACAAATCCGTACAAATAAGTGATTCTGATGGTTCCGCCAGCTTCCGCTTCGAACGCTAGCGCTGTACCACGTCCTCGGAGCCATCTGGTGACATACCATTTCCACTTCTATTATCACGTATAAATTCAAAGCTCATTGTTTAAGAAGCCTTTCTCATGGACTGTCGAGATTTTCTTCTGATGACACAGACCAAAGTTCTCTGCGAAACGTAAAGAATTTCACCTTATTTTCTTGACACGGCATAAGCCCAAAAGTCTATATCATGTCTCCTAAGTTAACTTAATGAAAAGAAGATCATAACCTTAATTTTTGTTGTTATATATATTTTATATGTTATCATCATTCCTACAACATTGTCTTTGTATGGTATACATACGTTTTAGTTATCACATAATCTGTTTAATTTTATTTGGCTGAAGATGGCTACTAAGTGGCTGAAACTAGTCCCAAGATTTATGTAATATCATTTACTTGACATGTTGTATTGAAATTTATT
The DNA here is from genome assembly GCF_040414725.1 of Anabrus simplex. Classification (NCBI taxonomy): domain Eukaryota; kingdom Metazoa; phylum Arthropoda; class Insecta; order Orthoptera; family Tettigoniidae; genus Anabrus; species Anabrus simplex. The sequence continues at coordinate 55,383,718 of NC_090266.1, forward strand.
ATTCTTATTCTTATAGGGTACTTATATCTCAAAAATTGAAGTAGCATAAAGAAACCCCTATTTCTGTGTTGGATTATTCACATAAGGGAGGTGAAAAGGGGTGAAAAAGGATTTGAATTCCTTTTATGAGGTTATATCTCAAAAACTGAGATGTAACAGATGTGAAAATAGCTATCTGGAATCTCCTTTCAAAATAAGGAAGCATGTATATTTTTGTTTTCGGAAAATCCTCATAAGGGGAGTGGGGAGTGGAAAAAGGTGAAAAATGGGTTCAATATTTTTTATGAGGATCCTTGTAACTCAAGAACTGGCAATGTAACAGACATGAAAACTGGTATTTGGAATCTCCTTTAAAAATAAAGAAACATCTATTTTTATTGTTTTAGGAAAATCCACCTTGGGGGGGGGGGGGGGGAAGCGAATAACTGAAGATGTTACACACGTGAAAATTGGTATTTCAAACCGCCTTTAAAAGTAAAGAAACACGTATATTTTTGGAAAATCCATTTAAGGGGGGGGGGGGGGGGAGGAAGGGCTTGAAAATGGGTTGAATTTTTTAAAATGGGGATACCTATATCTCAAAACCTGCAGATGTTAGAGACCTAGTAATTGGTATTTAGAATCTCCTCAAAATAAGAGAAACATGTTTTTGTTTTGTTTTTTCCGACTTGAGAGAGGGCTGTTTCTCACATGGACAGTTCTGGGTCGCATGATCTAGAGTTAGCTCTGCTAGTAGCCTGGGTCATCTTGGCCCCAAAATTCAAGACCACAAACGTGGTTTTCAAAGAGGTACTGGGGTAAATGAAACTGAATTTTTCAGTGAGTTTTTATACCTTGGGAATTTTCAGAAAATGTCTTAGCAGCAGGGAGGAACAATTACTTTTATCTAATTACAAAATCCACGCAAGTGAAGTCGTGGGTAACAGCTAGCAACATAAAAAAAATCCTTACCTAAATCAAAAAGGCTCATGAAGACAAAGGCCTGGTCTTCAACTAATAAAATAGACCATTATCGCTTATAAAATTGTCTAAGAGCACCTCGTCATCTTGGCATGAGAGAAGAGTACTTTACTGTCCAGGCAGAGATCATGCTGAACACTGACCAGGTCTACACACACACTGCGGTGATGTGTAACGAACCTAGACGAGTTTCACAAGTATGCATGGGGGTACGAGTTTTCACCCAACTGTCAGCATGTGGCTATACCGCATGACTGCTTCTCTTTCTGGGAGGATGGAAAAGATTATTTCTACTTACTTGCAGTCCCCTTCAGCACTATCTGTTCATTTGGATGACAATCCACTCCTCTTTCCAGGGAGAATTTTTGCAAATTTTGACTAAGATTGGTTATCACCAAATAGTAATGTTGTAAAGTAGTATCTGCCTAACTTGCAATAAGATTTTCAACTATTCCCATGTGGTTTGAGAGCTCTAAAAATACAATATTATTCATCGGACCTGAATCAAGGGGTATAGCAAGTTAACTCATACTAGATGAATGCAAGCGAGTTCAAGGAGTTAATTCACCAGGAGGTGTGGTAATTAGATAGCACATATCAGAGATTTTTTTTTTTTTTTACTACTGGTGTAATGTCTCATGGACTCAAACAGGTCTTATGGCAATGAAGGAATAAGACAGGGCTAGGACTGAGAAGGAAGCAACCATGGGCTCAATAAAAAACAGCCCCAGCCATGGGGCTGACACTTCATAAGGAGCATCAAACGTGGCTTGCTGCGAGGTTCTACACCTCTGCCAAGTAGTCAACACCACAATTCTCTTTCCTAGGGTTAATTTTGAAGTCAGTGGTTAACACTGTACATGCTGAAGCATACAACAAATCTGTAACACAACAATATCATTGTGGTGCACGAGGGACCTAGTTAAGCAGCAAATACCATCAGAAATCCAGTTGATGGATCCTTTATAAATGATCCTTAACATGTGTTGTTGAGTCATCAGTCCATAGACTGGTTTGATGCAGCTCTCCATGCCACCCTATCCTGTGCTAACCTTTTCATTTCTACGTAACTATTGCATCCTACATCTGCTCTAATCCGTTTGTCATATTCATACCTTGGTCTACCCCTACTGTTCTTGCCACCTACACTTCCTTCAAAAACCAACTGAACAGGTCCTGGGTGTCTTAAGATGTGTCCTATCATTCTATCTCTTCTTCTCGTCAAATGTAGCCAAATCGATCTCCTCTCACCAATTCGATTCAGTATCTCTTCATTCGTGATTCGATCTATCCATCTCACCTTCAGCATTCTCCTGTAACACCACATTTCAAAAGCTTCTATTCTCTTTCTTTCTGAGCTAGTTATCGTCCATGTTTCACTTCCATACAATGCCACGCTCCACACAAAAGTCTTCAAAAACATCTTTCTAATTCCGATATCAATGTTTGAAGTGAGCAAATTTCTTTTCTTAAGAAAGCTCTTCCTTGCTTGTGCTAGTCTGCATTTTATGTCCTCCTTACTTCTGCCATCGTTGGTTATTTTACTACCCAAGTAACAATATTCATCTACTACCTTTAAGACTTTGTTTCCTAATCTAATATTTCCTACATCACCTGCCTTCGTTCGACTGCACTCCATTACTTCTGTTTTGGACTTATTTATTTTCATCTTGTACTCCTTACCTAAGACTTCATCCATACCATTTAGCAACTTCTCGAGATCTTCTGCAGTCTCAGATAAAATAACAATATCATCGGCAAATCTCAAGGATTTGACTTCCTCTCCTTGGACTGTGATTCCCTTTCCAAATTTCTCTTTGATTTCCTTTACTGCCTGTTCTATGTAAACATTGAAAAGGAGAGGGGACAAACAGCAGCCTTGCCTCACTCCTTTCTGGATTGCTGCTTCTTTTTCAAAGCCCTCGATTCTTATCACTGCAGACTGATTTTTATACATATAGCTGATAAATTGGAGAATACCTTTTCTGAAATTTCCAGTGACAACAATTATGACTTTGAATTTTTGCACACCAAGACAACTTGTGAAGTGATACATTTAGAAGAAGTTTCTATTGACTCCGGTCAGGTTATTAATGATACATTACAATTGCAAGAACTAATTACCAAACTTGACAAATGTGGAAGATCCAGTCCTGGTCCTGATGCTATTCCTGATGAGTTTTTTAAACAGCTTCCACTCAACACATTAGATTACCTGCTTGTATATTCAACCATATATGGAACACAAAGGTATTTCCTGACCAGTGGCATTGTGCTATTGTAGTTCCAATACCTAAACCAGGAAAGGACACACAGCACAATACCTGACAGCTACCGGCCGATTGCATTAACGAATACAATTTGAAATCTAGTTTTATAAATAGTGAATTAAAGGTTACATTGGTATCTCAAGCACAGTAAATTGTTCATCCCTGTACAAAGCGAGAAGCTTATTTAACTATAGACTACGTAACAAACCTAGAATCTGTAATCTGGGACGCGTTCCTCAAACAGCACCTCATTGCAGTCAGTTTAGACATTGAAAAAGCCTATGACATGGTGTGGAAAGATTACATTTTGAGAATATTGATGAGAAACAAGGTTTCAGGAAACATGTTGCATTTCATTTTAATTTTTTTCAGGATCGATGAATGCAAGTCAGAGCAAATGGAATTTTATCAAAGAAAGTTACCATCAATAATGGAGTCCCACAAGTATCAGTCATCAGCGTCACATTATTCCTAGTAGCAAGAAACAGCATTGTTTCTAACGTCAGTTCACCAGTGAAAACCTGACTTTTCGCAGACAATCTGACAATATTTTGTGCAGGAAAGAGCGTTCTTACAACTCAAGAATTATTAGAAGAAAGCATTGGAAACATCCAAACAGGCTAAAGACACAGGTTTCAAGTTTTCAAAAACCAAAACCAAATGTATACTGTTCTCTAAAAGCAAACCTACAGTTAAGAACCCAACCTTATACACGGACAATCTCAAAACTGAAGTTGTTGAAAAAATCAAAATTCAAGGAGTTACCTTTGATAGCAGGTTAACTTGGATTCCTCAGTTTACAAATCTCAAAGATGACTGTTGCGCCCATCCTGCGTCCAGGTACGATACACAAAAAAATACTCCGGTAGCTCGTTAATATCTCAGGGTAAATCTCCATGAAATAACTCACCTTTATGTGGATTCAAAGAGAAATCCGACCGTGTGCGACATAATTCATCTCCGGATGAACGTTTCCATCCTATCGCATGTTCTATCAGCGCTAGTACCATGATAAATCGCAAAAATCAACTTAAAACTAAGTTAACCTACGACAACTGTCCATAAATCACTTACTCACATATTTAAAAATCAATAATAAGTTTATTAAATTAATTGATTTTTTTTTCTTTACGTCGCACTGACACAGATACGTCTTACAGCGACAATGGGACAGGGAAGGGCTAGGAGTGAGAAGGAAGCAGCCGTGGCCTTAATTAAGGTGTGAAAATGGGAAACCATGGAAAACCATCTTCAGGGCTGCTGAGAGTGGGGTTTGAACATACTATCTCCCGAATATTGAATAAATTGAATTAAGAGAGAAAGTAAGTTTTTTCAATATCTATCCAATAAATCATAAAATAAATTAACACTATATATTCATTTCATTTAAGTCAGCGTTGGCTTAATATAGTTGAATTTCAATCCTGACATGAGCTAACATCTCGTTTCACATTCTCCTTTGATATGAAAATATTAAGTTATTCAATTACATAATTTAAATAATAATCAACTTTAAAATAAATAAAATCAATCATATCACTGATTAATATACAGTTGATTCATGTTTCAATGTTTTCTTTTAAGTCACGCAATCTAAATTGTTTTATGTATATCGCATTTTCTTTGATGTTTTCGTTGAATGTCATGCTAAGGTTACTAAGCCCTATTGCCATTTATAATCTTGGCACCTACCATCCTAGTCTTACTATATTTATGTATTTGTAAAATCTCAAGTATCTATCAAAAATAAAAAAAATATAAACCTCATTACTAACTAAAGTAGTTCTTAATTAGCCTTACTGACATCCTCTCATTATGTGTTTGACTTTACATGAAGCTTTATTTGCGATGACAAGTTAATCTAAGTGACTCCTCTCAATTTTAAATATGATAGCTCAATATTATATCTGACATCTATGTTATTCTACATAGCTACACATTCATTTCATCTTTCACTTCATGCATTACCTCTGTATGATATTTGCTATTAATATTTCCTTACAACACAGCTGTATATTGATATAGCAAAAACCACCTACTCTAATATACGCATCTGGGTTTGCCATGCATACCTTCTCTCATGTTATTTCCTCGAAGTATTACTCACTCAATGAACTCGCTTCTCATATTCGATCCATAATCTGAATATTAACATCAGCATCCCTCATTACGTCTTGACTGCAACTATCTTCCTAATATTTCATTTCAATTCCTTCATATAAATCCATTTACTTCCCTATATTGCTCAATTCAATCAATTATAACAACAATATAACCATTTTTCTTCATATCATAACCACTTCATATATAATACAATTCCTACGATGTATTAAACTTCGTTCCACCTATATTCAGTTTATTGGATCATAATTTCTCTCAAGTATCACTACAGCAATTATATTTTATAATGTGTTAAAATATGTTTTAGATGTTTTAGGAATATATATATATATATATATATATATATATATATTGTTTAATTTGTACTTAAGGCTGATGATGGCACACAGATGCCGAAACTAGTACCATTTGACTAATTGACATGTGATTGAATCACAATAAAACGTCATTGTATTGAATAGGTGGATCTTGAAGGAATTTAATTTTACTGTACCAAGTACTAATTAATATTTATAAATATTTTATATATTTATTTATATATATTTATAAATTTCTAAATATTAATAATATTTATAAAGCCATTATGAGAGCCAACTTAGACTATGGTTCTACAGTGTATAATTCTGCAAGAATGTCTACACTCAAGATGCTTGACCTAGTACAATCCACTGCTCTACGAATAGCCTTGGGAGTTTAACGCACTAGTCCAGTAACCAGTATACAGATTGAAACAAATGAACCACCACTTGCAGTCAGAAGAAAACAACTGAACCTATCATACGCTTTCAAGATAGCAGCCATGAATGATTCACATATGAAACCTTACGTCTTTTCTAACAGATGTAAAGATAAATTCAGTGTCCCACATGCACAACCATTGCCTTTCCATCTCAGGGTATCTAAATACCTTAAAGAGCTAAACCTTAACGATCTTCCTATACTACACAGCAACCAATCTCTTGTACCTCCTCCCTGGAAAATGACTCTACCTACAATCAACCTAGAACTTAAGCAATGCTAAAGATCAGACTAATAAATCTGTTTATCAACAATTATTCAACGAGATTTGCAGCTGACTCCCAAAACACAGTCTAATGGATCACAGTCTGATGGATCAAAGTGCAATGAAAGAAGTGGTTGTGCCATAACATACCCTGATCACAACATGCTCTTTAGACTGCCTGACTTCTACACTGTCTAACCTAATGAACTCTTTGCACTTAAAAAGGCTATGTTACAGATTCTACAAACTATTCCAATTCATTTATAATTTGTTCTGACCCCAAAAGTGCATGAACTGTAATTAATAACCCTTCATCAACCCACATTCTCACAAAGGATATTCAGTTCCTGTTTCAACTAATCAAGAAAGTATGAAAACATGTTACCATAATGTGGATATCTTCACACAGTGGAATCCAAGGTCATGGGACTGTTGATCAGACAGCAAAAGAAGCTATGAGACATCCAATGAGTGAGTCAACAATACGTATACTGCATAGTGACATAATCACACATGTTCAAAAAGCAAAATCTGTGAAATAACATCCAGTTCCATAACACAGTATCCAGTTAAGAACCTTTGCAGGCAAGATCAGGTTTTAATATCACGACTGAGGATAGGACACTCAAAGCTAATCCATAGTTATCTTCTAAGAAAAGAGCAACATCCCATCTGCAATGCATGTTAACTCACCATTGGCAATCAAGCATATAATTCTGAATGTCAACTGCACAATCAATGGCAAAACTACCACAGTCTTCCTAATGAGCTCCAAAAGGCACTGAACTTTCCTTCACTATACCTCCAAATTATTACATTTTTTTTAAGGATTCTTGTTTATATTACCAAATATAAAGACTATTTATTCACAGGTTGTATATTCAATGTAATTTTTTCTTTATGTAAAACCGAAAATTGTTTTGAAATTTTTAGATTTAATGTAAGTCGTGATATGACCATAGAGTTAAAGCGACTATCAGCAGTTTAAATTTAAAAAAGAAACTACTCCTCATTCAGATTCTGGTGGGACACTGGCACCAGCCAGCAATGCTGTTGCCCTAGTCCGATGACTAAACTCCAACACACTTACTTGATCCTCCAACACTACAACAACCCCTCATTCATGGCAGCCTTATACAGTAGAGTCCCGATTATCCAACCTAAACGGGACCTGGAGTACGTCGGATCACCGAAAATGTCGGATAATACAGAATAACTTTGAAAATAAACTGAAACAAACAGGAAGGCTATACTCCAGTACTAAAACAATGATATGTTTTACGGTACTCTATTGAATTATCAATTCAATTGTACAGTACATGCAGTATTGAACAAAAACATTCCAAATGTCTTACAAAAAGAAACTTGTCAACAATGTCTGCTTGCCTGCCGATCCATGTTTTCTTACTGCGAGATCCCGTCATCGACGAAAAATCAACACCTCCGCTGCACTTGCTTCCGGCTGTTGCTCAACGTAGGTTAAGACCATTTCCAATGCACTTAATCCATCACTGTGAGTCATCGTTTTCTCCTTTTGTTCTGCAATGTCTCGTTCTTCTTCTTCATCATCATCCTCATTTTCATTAGCATTCACAAAATCAATAATATCAGGGTTAGTTAGTTCAAACAGCTGATCTTGTGCACACCATTTACTCACATCTTCAGTCGTAGCATCCTCACAGCCAGGAATGCAATTCAGTAAGGGCACAATATTTTCCATGTCTTCTTGTACCATCTCCTCTCGATGTTCAACCTCACTCAACAATATGTTCCAAGACTTTGCTAATGTTGTTTTTCAACTTCTTCCCAAGAATGCGCTATCCAGTATGCCACGTCTTTTATGTTGATTCGTTTTAACTTTTCTATCATGTCGTTGACATTGTCCATTCCTCTATCAGCGATGAAAGGAGTTTCCACCGATATTTCCTCTTCAATGTTTCCAGCACACCTTGGTCCATTGGCTGGCATAATGATATCACGTTAGGAGGGAGGAACATGACTTTGATGTCACCGCTACTAAGTTGCTCTTATTTGGGTGTGATGGAGCGTTGTCTAGTAGAAGAAGAGCTTTTCTAGGGAGATTGTTCGAAGCTAGACATTTTTCTACATCTGGAACAAACTGTGTAAAAAACCAGTCTTTAAAGATGTCAGCAGACATCCAGGCAGCCTTCTGATTTGTGTAATGGTCTGGAAGAGCATTAACAGAAATGTTTTTAAATGCCCTAGGTGTCTTGCTTTACCGATCATAAGCTATTTTGCTTTTAAGTTCCCAGTAACATTTCTACAGGCAAGAACAGTAACTCATTTCTTACTACGCTTGTAGCCAAGTGCAGATGTCACGGCTTGGGCTGTGAGAGTTTTTGATGGCAGTATCTTGAAATTTAGCCCAGTCTCATCACAATTTAAAATCTGATCACTGGTTAATCCTTCAGCAAGAATTATTTCCTGAAATTCCTTTTTAAATTTCACAACCTTATTGGATTGAGCTGACAGTTTTTCTCCACAGATATTAAGCTGCCTAATGCCGTACCGTTTTTTTCCACTGATCAAGCCACCCAGCACTGCTAGTAAAATTAGGGTCCCCTTCATTAAACTCCTTCTGGGAATACACAGCCTTTTCTTGCAGTATGGGGCCAGATATTGGCAGGCCCTTTTCCCGGTATTGAGTGAACCAAAGAAATAGTGCTTCACTTACTTTTTCGTACTCACATTCATTGTTTTTCTAATTTTCAGTGCATCACTGGTAGAGCAACACTTTTTAATTGAAGACATGCTCGCAAAAACAGTCTAACCCTCACTTTCCTTGAAAGGAGAAAATTTAAGTTTTGTAAATGGAACAATAAAAAACATACTGCATTAATTTTACCTGGTGTATTGCACATCAAATCAAAGTATACATTCAGAAAAATCTTTTCATAGCAATTTTAAGTTGTTTTATTGCAGACTAGTGATGCAGTAGCTAAATGAACTTAAGGGAAGTTTTATACTCAATGTACATATTGTACCAGGAACGCCGCTACGAGAGAAGTCCGAAGTATGTTTGTTGAACTTCGCATGAGGTGGAAGGTAGGCAGCCCGCCGAATGCAGTGACGTACCCAGCGAGTGACATGGCCGCCGTAAGCCAGCTATACGCGACCATATATGGTAATGTTCCAGCTTACCCTCAAAAGTACATTTTGCGCTACTTTATCGCTATTTCGACACTGCCATCTTAAAAACCATTACAATGGACGTAATCTGTCAAGATTTCAAGAAAATCCACCAAGTATTATAGAAGTTATAAGGGTAGATAATACCCGGGTTCTAGACACTTCCATGCGAACGGGTATAAAAGGAGAACCACCCGACCTACGAATTCAGTATCTGTCACTCCGCCGTCTTTGTGACACGGGTGACAGGAGGAGTATTGTGTGTGTCGAACTTCTAGTTGACAGTCTTGGAAATCCAAGAATTGGAACTTCGGTATTTTCTCTAAGTGTTGTGTCGGGACTTTATCATATTCTTGAAGTGCCTGATTGGGACTTCGTTATTTTCTGCGAGCATCGTGTTGGAACTTTGTCATATTGACAAATTGGAACTTTGTTATTTTTCGTGTGTCATGATTGGACTTTGATATTTTCTTAAAGTGCCATATAGGAACTTCGTTATTTTTCTGAAGCGTCTCATTGGAACTTAGTTATTTTCGCCAAGTGTCGCGGTAAGACTTTATTATTTTCTTAAGGTGACATACTGGAACATTACATGTTACAAACTTCTTATTTGGTCCGTATTGAAAATGTACATCAATTTAAGATTATTAAAATTTTATTAGTCAACCTATTCAATACAAATGACATTTGTAAAGTTAGGACTTACATCCTATTAAACTAAGGTCTAAAGGGACATGTTTTGCCCTTTAAAAGGGCATCATCAGCCTTTTTACACTCATGCTAAAGGTAAAAATCAGGATCCTGATTGTCGATATAAGAAAAAGTATATAAAATGAGAATAAAAATTAGAATGAATATTATAAAATATGTGCAATCATGAGTTCTTAAATGACAACTGACAATTAAAAATCATTTAAAATGTTTGCGAAGAAATAAGAGTTGGTATGGTAATTACATCAGCAATCTTAAAATGATCTTATAAAACTGTACAAACTAGGCCTTGACCAAATAAATAATAAGAAAGTCTATGGCTAAAGTTGTCGTATCAAGGTTCGTTTTATGTTGTCTTGAGTGGCCATTGGATTCTAATTTGCTCTCCATTTAAAATCAGGTTGCTTCCAGCCGAATTTCACACTCATGAGTGTTGTGTACCACATTGAACTTACGTTTCAAACTTATTCGAACTTGTATTTTGTGAATCAATTTCTGGAACATTGAAATTTTCCGAGCGTGTAGGATGAACTTGTGCCCTACCAACATAAACTTTCGAGTGAACGATATGACTTTTTTTCCCAAGTGCCTCATTGAATTAACGTCTTGTAAAGACTGTGAAACTTAGGGAACGTTCAACATTACGTTTAATTGTGAAATATGCAATACTTTCCAAGTGCTGCACTGGGACTTGTGTTTTGATTCTTATCCTTATTAAAGACTGTGACAATTCAGAATATGCATGTCTCTTTCCCAGAAAGCCTAGAACTTTCCAGTAGTTTGAGTGAATCCATAATTTATGAAGTCAGACTTTTTCTTTCAAATATCATTTTCTTTAATGGCTATTCACTTTGCCTATTGACGGAACAAGACAGTTTCCGAGTGCTATTTATTCAGTTCACTGCCAATGTGTTTTAAATCTTCAGAAACTATGCATTAAGAACTGTGGTGACTATAATCCTCTAGAACATTCCAATTTCCAGTAAGCTTGCATTATGAAGTTGCATTTCTACTGGTACAAAGTCAAAATCATCTTGTCCTTCGAGTGATTATTCCAGAACGTTTTGATTTAATATCTAGAGTGCAGTAACCATAATTAAAAGGTCATATCTGTTCAGACAGTGCCATGAATGTGTGGAGTGCTGTGCAGAAAACTCAAATGTGAATTACGTCTCAAATCGAACCCAGGAATGTGTGTCACTCTTCGAGACATTCCAGAACTCCTCATCCGAGCAGGTGTGGTCCCTGCCCAGGCGATGTCCAGCGCCAACCCTGGACTCGAAGGTACCAACCAGCCACGACACTTCCATGCTGCTGTACGAAGGTGATATGAACTTGCTTTTGATGATCAATAAACTCAATTTATCAAAAGAATCTCTAAAATTGATAACTATACCCCTCTCTGTACCAACTCCAATGATAAAGTCACTCCCTAGCATAAGATCCATGCTCGTTAATTTAATAACAAGCGCCTTAAAGATATGAACACTTTTTTTTTTATGGGTACAATGTTAGTTTTATAACATACCTACCTGACTTTGTGATAAATGGGAAGGAAATACAAATAATTCTGGCAATACATTATATAATATAGATAAGGAAGGTGTTGTTACAAACAAATAGTACATACTTTATCAACAAATGCAATAATGAGGTTGGCCTGCAGGTACTTAATCCTGTACCTTAACCTAATCATAATCAGGAATATCAAAATGTGGATCTTCTTCTTCTTCTTCTTCTTCTTCTTGCATGGGACTACATGCATTGGAAGCAAGATTTCTGTAGTATGCATGATACACATGGGGTAGGTAATCTAATAAGTCTAAAATATGCTTGATTTTGGCTGGAAGTACAGGGCTAGGTCTGTCGTACTTGCATGGTAGGTGTTCAATACCGAATGATGGTCTACCAGGTACTTTCTTTCCTGACAAGGGGGCATTACCTACTCGTCACCACCAATTTCGATCAAATTTATAGAACATGCAGGGCTTGGCTAGAAATGAAAGTACCCGAAGTGGGAACTCCAGATGGCCAAGCGTATAAAAAATAAAAATAAAAATGTTGACGCGGCTCTCGCACCGTATAAGCCACTTACGTTAGCATGCACGCCGAGCAGTTGTTGGCGTAGCGGTGAGAGCTCGGAGTAGTAATTCAATGGTCGTTGTTTCGACTCCACATGTGGAGACTGTTTTCTCTGTCAACTTTTATATTATTCATTTTCCAATAACGCAAAGAGGTGAATAATTAATGTTATTTACTTATTTATACGCAAAAGGCATAGAAAAGATAAAAAATTGGGATTTCATTGTCATTTTCTACCTGCGCCAAGAATCTATTGTTTGTGTACATCCGCCAGGAGCAACCTTCACTTGTCACGTGAAAACGAATCTTACAACGAAATGACTATTCACATTTACGGCACATTCCCCAAGGAGGGGAGATAGCCAATAAAGGAGAAAAAAGAAAAATTTCTGTTTGAACATGTCGGGAAAGTTCGCAGCTCCAAATTTTTTACAATTGTGCACTCATTGAAAATAATGACGTCCTATATGCCTTTTGCATATAAATAAGTAAAATAAATTAAAATAAATGAATAATACAAAAACTGAGAAAAATATTCTCCACACGGGGAGTCGAACCCACCACCATCGAATTACCAGTCTGAGCTCTTACCGCTACGCCAACAACTGCTCGGCGTACGCACTAACGTAAGTGGCTAATACGGTGCGAGAGCCGCGTCAACACTTTTATTTTTATTTTTTATACGCTTGGTCATCTGGAGTTCCCACTTTGGGTACTTTAATTTCTAGCCAAGCCCTGCATGTTATATAAATATGAGCAAAATCGGTGGTGATGAGTGGGGAATGTCCCCCTATGAGATCTACAGAATCATACTCTTCAATAGAAGAGTATGAGTACTTGAAAAGTAACCTAAATGGATCCTCTTTACTGATTTTACAACATGTAATCTTGCTTAATAATGCCTTTTGCTTCGAATCAGAGACTGTTCTTTTTGTTATCTTATCCAGTAAAGGCGAAGCAGTGATAAACATGTCACGTGTCATCTTTACCACTGCAAATGGCTTCTTAACCCTAGTCTCCCTAACTAGTTCCATCCATTGATCTATAAGGCCAAAGTCTCTGTTACATGGCAAATACGTGTGACCTGCCACTAAATATTTATGTTCTATTATATCAAATCTTCCAGTCTGGACTAAAAACATCCAAAAGCTAACTAAAGAATAGTTCTTATTTTGACCAAAACAAGAATCAGAATATACTATCAGGCGGTTAATATTATCAGGAGCGGAAGTCATTACATAATACCCAAGGCACGAGATTACACCATCGGCCCTGCTTCCCGCTACATCCTCAGATAGGGGTTAGCCCATTTTTGCATTCTGACAAATTCTCTCAGATGATTTAGATGTTGATTCCCATAGGGAACATGATATATTTGTCCTGAATGAGTAAATTTATAATACCAATATATTATATTATATTATATAAGTTGCTCTTATTTGGGTGTGGTGGAGTGTTGTCTAGTAGAAGAAGAGCTTTTCTACGGAGATTGTTCGAAGCTAGAACAATAGATAGCAGCACCTAACTCACTTCTTTATTTTGAGGGTTAGACTGTTTTTGCGAGCATGTCTTCAATTTCTTCCCTCTTTTTTTTTTCCAGTCTCCCACTGTCACATGTCCAATACCATAATATAATATAATATATTATACTGGTATTATAAATTTATTCAGGACAAATATTTCATATTTCCTATGGGAATCAACATCTATATTATCTGATGGCCAGGCAGGCATCAATTTTGGAAATGAGAAAAAGTCTCTCATAGTGCATTGGCACTGCTGGTGGCTTCAAGTAGCCTATGCAGTGGCCTCCATGGTATATACTAGCCTTGCGTCTTGGTGGGTGTGCTAAGTACCAACTGATGAGCCCAACTTAGCACACAGGGGTGAAATGCATGCAACCAAGAATGAGTTAGCTGGAAAATTTATAATGTCCAATTACGGACCATTATATTGGTGTTATAAATTCTCTCAGGTTAAACACTCAAATTTTCACCCAATGTATTTCCTCTAAATGATCCCTGCTGATATTAGTGCATGTAGGAATAGTTACTATTCATGTTGCTCAATAGATAGCAGAGCCTAACTCACTTTTTTAATTTTGAGGGTTAGACTGTTTTTGCAAGCATGTCTTCAATTTCTTCCCTTTTTTTTTTTTTTCCAGTCTCCCACTGTAACACGCCCAACACCATAATCTGAAGCCACTTTTTGAACAGTTTCCCCTTTGTCCAGTCTCTTTAATGCACTCAACTTGTTTTCTATAGAAACAATCACTTCCTTCCGTTTAATCGCCATACTCACAGAGGATATGAAAATTATAACAACCACAACCAACCAATACTACAATGAACAATGACTGAAGACTCGCTGCGCCTGTCCTAGAGAAAAAAAAAAACGGTCCTACCGCCAGTGGTCAGGCCAGTGTTTGCCCCATGATCGCACCCTCCACACCAGGTGGCCCTGAATTTAGTCTCCACTAAAAGTTCAAATTAAGTCTACCAGTGTCGGATAACATGGAATGTCGGATAAGCGAAGGTCGGATGAGCGAGACTCTACTGTATTTATATCTCGATGAGGGTTACTAGAATATTCAGGGCTTGGGTACAGAAACAACATATCTGTTTCATTTTCTAGAAGGTGCAGGGCAAATTCAGATGAAGAGAACAATACAGGGAAAGGTCGACAATGCCTTCGGGCTGGGAGCTCACATATGACTAGCCCCTTCCAGGAAGTATCGAAAGGGGTTACGGCAGGGCTGGCATGTAAGAATATATTCCTTGGAGGTGACCTCAACGGACATGCAAGATGATCAAATTCTGGAGAAAAGAGGTGGCATGGTGCCTATTATTTATGGGGAAAGAAACCAGGAGGGAGAAGAGATCATCTGATTCATCTAAGTTCTTGATTTGGTCATTCTGAATACATGCTTCAAGAAACAAAGAAACCACCTTGACACCTGATGACTTACAGTAGTGGTGTAAACAACAGCCAGACTGATTGCCATCTGTGTTCGTGACATATCAAAGGCACTGTACAGGACTGCAAAGTCATACTCGGGGAACCAGCTGCAACCCAACATTGATTCCTGTTGACTGAAATCCGCATGAAATACCACAAAAAGCAAACGGACAGGTCAGTCAGAGTGAACAAAATCAAGTGGTTCGAGATGAGAAAGCCAAAAAGCCGGTGTTCGTGGATACAGTGGTGAAATACTTGGACGGTTGTATTGAGGGGGGCCAACGAACTGACTGCGGATCATCTGTGGAACACATTCAAGGCCCGCTGAGTGCTGAAAGCCAGAGATAAGCTTAGTATTTCCAAGGGCCATCATCTTAACATTAGAAAAGATGGATGGTTCAGGAATGAGACTGTAGAGGAAACAATTCAGGAAAAGAATCAAGCATTTCAGGCATGGACAATTTTTGACCCAAGATTGACAAAGGAGAAAAACAGGCTGTAAAATGAATATCACTTGAAGAAGGCAGCAGCAAAAGCAATGGCACATGTGAGTCTCCGTATGATGATCTGGAAACTTCACAGGGTCAGAAAAGACTACAAGATCGCAGTTCAGAAACAAAACAACATGAAGGTATCCTGTGCCAAAGTTTATCAATGATGACCACAGCAGACTTCTTATCCAGGACGATGACTGGAGAAACTACTTTGAGACTGCTAAATGAAGAATTCTCAGGAAAATAACACCTATTGTTGCCCCAGTTAACTCAGATGACATGTGTGATATTACCTTCAAGGAAGTTAAGGAAGCAGTGTACCAAATGAAGGATTACCAGCACAGCTGTAGAAGAGATGTGGTGACATTAAAATAACGTTTTTGCAAATTATGCTCAACACGATCAAGAACGTAACCCAATTCCAAACGTGTTCTGGGAAGGTCTTTTTTGCCATTTTAAAAGAACGAGGGCCATTCGAGAAACTGTTGAAATTACAGAGGCATTAAACTCATGCTACATACTCTATGTGGTCAAAAATTGTGGGAGAAAGTTCATTTAGGCAAAGATATATGCTAACCAATATGGATTTGTACTGGGAAAGTCCACCATAGATGCAATTTGGGACACGAGGATTCTAATGGAAAAACACAGAGACACCAAAAATGATCTGCATGTAGTTTCTGTTGATCTTGAGCAGGCATTTAATACAGGGAGATCTGATTTGGGCAGCATTATAAGCTCATGGCATTCCAGAATCTTATGTAAAACTGATCCAGGATATGTACAAGGATACAAACACCCGTGTGAGATGCAATGCAAGTATATCAAAATCTTTTCCTGTCAAATTTGGTGTTCACCAGGGTAATGTTGTCAGGCCTCTCCTTGTCATCATTGTCATGAATTTCCTGACATCAGAAATCAAAGATGCACTTCTTGAGACATCACTGTTTGCTGATGATGTGGCAATGATCAGCAACAATATGGTATTGCTTCAGGAGATATTTGAAAAATGGTGAAAAGTATTAGAAGACAATGGACTGAAAGTGAGCCGCTCAAAGAACGAACATCTTCACTGCATTTTCATATATCCTGTGGCTTTATTGCTAGATATTTTGCTTGATTCCTAACCAGTCGTGAAATGCAGCAGTTTTAAATACCTTGGTTCCATAGTGGAAAAACTGGCTGAACAAGATGAGGATGTAAAACACACAATTAGTGTAGGCTGACTGAAGTGGAAACAAAATTCACAGGTGTTTTACAATAAGAGGATGCCACTGAAGTTAAAAGGAAAACTCTACATGACAGTGGTGATGCCTGCACTGACTTATGCTCTAAAATCCTGGACATTCTATGAACTCTACAAAGTCAAAGTCATCTTCGTACAGGCCATGAAGGCCCTTGGAGGGGTGGAAGGTAAAGGCTTCCACTATCCGTAACCTCGGCAATTAATGGGGTAGAGTGGTTAGCTCTACGCCTGGCCGCCTTTGCCCCCAGGAATTAACCTGGTACTCATTTTTGGTGTAGGCTGAGTGAACCTCAGGGACATGTGCACCTCCGGAAGTAGAAATCTCGTTTACGGGGATTCGATCCCACATCCTTCCGGGCGAACCAAGCACGCTTTTACCGCTTCGGCAAGGCAGCCCCTCAGGAACTTTACAAGCATTGTCTAAATACCACGGAGATGAAGTTTCTGAGAATGTCAGCAGGAGTTTCAAAGACCACATCTGAAATCAGTACATCACAAGCACATTACATGTGAAAAGGACAGTTGTGGAGAAGGTTCAGCATTAGGAGAGGAGGTGACATGGTTTGTGAAGGTGAATTAACTGGATGAAAGCTAAAAGAGCCTTTGACTTTCAGCTACCTGAAGTACAAAGAAGATGTAGGCCTAAGAAGTACTAGGCCCGAAAGATGCAAAAACAAATTCATGGCTCCACTAATACTGAAACACAAACAGCTGCCAACAACAAAGTGCAACTACATTATGATAACCCTGGAGGATCTGCAGCAGCAGCACCACAACCAGGATGTCATCAATGAAAATATGTTGATGACAAAGAGAGGAAGAGAAGGAGAAGAAGATGATCTGTTTGATAGCACCTATATCTGTGTTAGATCTTCTTCTTCTTCTTATTCTTTCTTCTTTCTTCACGGGGCCTCCAAATATTAGTTCCTAATTAGCGTCAACCTCTAAGATCTTTTGCTACCATGTATTACCTTCATTCTCACCTAGATATACCTGCTCCCTTCACAAAGCTGCGGGTTGTTCTTATTGGGTCTTCTTGGATTTTTTCTCTCACTTCACCTGGTAGTCCTAGAGTGGAGAGTCTGTTTCTACCCAGCGCCTCACATTCGAAAAGTATGTGTTCAGCTGATTCCTCTGGTTCATTGCATTTCCTACGTACTGTACATTGTCTCTTATTACTCCTATATAGGTGTTTTTTTCAGATGGCAGTGTCCTGTCAACAGTCCTACTACCCAACTTATATTTTCTCTGCTGAGTTTCAACAGTTATTTAGTATGTTTCTTGTTTGGTCCTTTTATCAGTTCCTTTGCAAGCCTGCACCCTGGAGTATTTCTCCAATTCTCCATTTGTTTCTGCTGTATCCACTTTCCTATGTAGTGTCGGGCCTGTCCATAGGAAATCCCACATACACGTTCTGGGCCTACAAAATGTGTTTCTGCCCCTTTCCTGGCCAGTTTATCTGCCTTTTCATTTCCTTCTATACCTGCATGCCCTGGTACCCATATTATTTTGACAATATTATACTTTGAGAGCTTCAGGAAAAGTGAATGGCAATACCAGACAATTCTGGATATTATCCGGACTGCTTCTAGTGCCTTATGGCCGCTTGGCAGTCCGTAAAAGTGAAAATGTTCTTATTCCTATAGTTCATTTTCAGATTTTCTTCAAGACATGTTGTGATAGCTACCGTATTTACTCGCGTATTAGACACCCCCCCCCCCTTGCTTTCGAGACGAAAAAAAAAATGGAAAAAAAATCTTGCATATAAGACCACCCCCCCAACGTAATTCGTCAGAGAAGAACAACGATTCCGCTTCGAAGCGAGTACAAGTCTTATTGCAGCTCTGATAACATCGCACAAATTTGTGAATAGTTTCGTCCGTACGACCTACGACAATGAAAACTTGTTGAATCCATGTGGTACATCTGTGTTTCGTAGTTAAGAAATGTCCGCCTCCGTAGCGCAGGTCTACTGCAGCTCTGATGACATCGCACAAATAGGTGAATAGGCCTAGCTTCGTGTCTGACCTGCGCGTTGCAAGCATGCATTAGTCATGCTATATGTCTGTGTTTTGTAGTTAATAATGTCCGCCAGCGTAATGGTAAGCACAATTTAGTTGCTGTTCTCGGGAGTTTGACTTCGGTTCCCGGTACCGTACTGCCAGAGATTTACGAATGGCAGGAAGGTTGATATGCGGTAAAAGTGGTACATGTAACTCCCCTCCATTGGGCGAGATCATTAACAAAGTGGTTATTTAATATCTTGTAACTCGGGCCAATATATGTATATATTTGGAGAGAAGTAAGTTTAAAACATGATAAAAGCTAACACATAATAATAATAATAATAATAATAATAATAATAATAATAATAATAATAATAATAATAATTTTATGTCCTCACGTACTTTAAACGATTTTCGGAGACGCCAAACAAAACATACTAGGGTATGCGTTTATAAAAAAAAAGAGACAACGAACATATGAAATTAAACATTATGATAATAAAACGCATTACCACCACACCTGTAGATTTCCATAAATGCGGTATATTTTCCTGTTATTTATTTCTATTCTTTCTGTTAAGGAACTTTTGGCACTATCAGGACGATAATATACCTAACCTAAACAATGTGGTCTGTCTTACCTCATGGACAGCTGTTTATGTAAATCCTGATGTTTCAACATCCGCAGTTATCAAAAGAATGTTTCCAGTTACTATGTATTACATTCGGAAGTACAACTCGTAACATACGCTAGTTATCAGCTGATGGTTTGGCATGCCTTCTACAGCACGGCCTTATTCGGAAAGAGTGGCTTCTACTACATATACACCAACTGGGAATATCAGAGACCATCTCCAGAAACCATTTGGGAATAGATTCACACAGTTTAGACTCTATAGACGGGAACAAAATTATTTTTGAAAGGTTCAAAAAGACGGGACTTCGTATGCTATCGATTGCAGTGCATGGCTCAGAGAGAATGAAGCATGGTTGACACGACTGACGAGATGGCAGTGAACGTTGCCTACGCTATAACACAAGGCCTTGAAACGCACTCGTGGAAACGGGTTGCTTCCCAGTTCACCATTCAGCCGCTAGGATCGCGGTCTTGCCCCCTTGTATTCACATGGCCGTATATGTCAATAAGTAAAGTATATCCTAAATAAAAAGAACTGAATGTTCTTGCGAGTATTGACAGTACTTTATTTATAGAGCGGTGCTGCATTGGCTTGGATATGTCATTGAAGTTTCAAATCTTTCCTTCCGAGGGGCTTCTTATCAAGTTTCTAAACTTTCTCTCTTCTACTTGAGTGGCTCAAAGCAATGTTGTCTAACAGAGATTTAAAGTTAAGAACTTCATTTTGGCCCGTATTGAATCTAGATTTACACTATAAATTGAGGATAATTATGTCCACTTTTTCAATACAAAAACAATGTGACGTCATTAACACATCACATATTTATTACCTTTCAAACATTGGGACCGGTTTCGGCATTATTTGTATGCCATCATCAGCCATAGGAAACTTTGTGACAAGGCCTAAGTACAATATTAACATAACTTACAACATACACATATATATATATATATATATATATATATATATATAAACTGAACATATTCTTACATGACTATTAAAATTTGGTGTACACCATAAAACCTTAGATTAAAATTGGTAGAATCAATCAATCAATCAATCAATCAATCAATCAATCAATCAATCAATCAATCAATCAATCAATCAATCAATCAATCAATCAATCAATTCAATACTGATCTGCATTTAGGGCAGTCGCCCAGGTGGCAGATTCCCTATCTGTTGCTTTCCTAGCCTTTTCCGAAATGATTTCAAAGAAATTGGAAATTTATTGAACATCTCCCTTGGTAAGTTATTCCAATCCCTAACTCCCCTTCCTATAAACGAATATTTGCCCCAGTTTGTCCTCTTGAATTCCAACTTTATCTTCATATTGTGATCTTTCCTACTAATAAACGCCATTCAAACTTATTCGTCTACTAATGTCATTCCACGCCATCTCTCCGCTGACAGCTTGGAACATACTACTTAGTCGAGCAGCTCTTCTTCTTTCTCTCAATTCTTCCCAACCCAAACATTGCAACATTTTTGTAACGCTACTCTTTTGTTGGAAATCACTCAGAACAAATCGAGCTGCTTTTCTTTGGATTTTTTCCAGTTCTTGAATCAGGTAATCCTGGTGAGGGTCCCATACACTGAAACCATACTCTAGTTGGGGTCTTACCAGAGACTTATATGCCCTCTCCTTTACATCCTTACTACAACCCCTAAACACCCTCATAACCATGTGCAGAGATCGGTACCCTTTATTTACAATCCCATTTATGTGATTACCCAATGAAGATCTTTCCTTATATTAACACCTAGATACTTACAATGATCCCCAAAAGGAACTTTCACCCCATCAGCGCAGTAATTAAAACTGAGAGGACTTTTCCTATTTGTGAAACTCACAACCTGACTTTTAACCCCGTTTATCAACATACCATTGCCTGCTGTCCATCTCACAACATTTTTGAGGTCACGTTGCAGTTGCTCACAATCTTGTAACTTATTTATCACTCTATAGAGAATAACATCATCAGCAAAAAGCCTTACCTCCGATTCCACTCCTTTACTCATATCATTTATATATATAAGAAAACATAAAGGTCCGATAACACTGCCCTGCGGAACTCCCCTCTCAACTATTACAGGGTCAGACAAAACTTCACCTACTCTAACTCTCTGAGATCTATTTTCTAGAAATACAGCAACCCATTCAGTCACTCTTTTGTCTAGTCCAATTGCACTTATTTTTACAAGTAGTCTCCCATGATCCACCCTATCAAATGCTTTAGACAGGTCAATCGCGATACAGTCCATTTGACCTCCAGAATCCAAGATATCTGCTATATCTTGCTGGAATCCTACAAGTTGAGCTTCAGTGGAATAATCTTTCCTAAATCCAAATTGCCTTCTATCGAACCAGTTATTAATCTCACAAACATGCCTAATATAATCAGAAAGAATGCCTTCCCAAAGCTTACATACAATGCATGTCAAACTTACTGGCCTATAATTTTCAGCTTTATGTCTGTCACCCTTTCCTTTATACACAGGGGCTACTATAGCAACTCTCCATTCATCTGGTATAGTTCCTCCGACCAAACAATAATCAAATAAGTACTTCAGATATGGTACTATATCCCAACCCATTGTCTTTAGTATATCCCCAGAAATCTGATCAATTCCAGCCGCTTTTCTAGTTTTCAACTTTTGTATCTTATTGTAAATGTCATTGTTATCATATGTAAATTTTATTATTTCTTTGGCTTTAGTCTCCTCCTCCATCTCGACATTATCCTTGAAACCAACAATCTTTACACACTGCTGACTGAATACTTCTGCCTTTTGAAGATCTTCACATACACACTCCCCTTGTTAATTAATTATTCCTGGAATGTCCTTCTTGGAGCCTGTTTCTGCCTTAAAATACCTATACATACCCTTCCATTTTTCACTAAAATTTGCATGACTGCCAATTATGCTTGCCATCATGTTATCCTTAGCTGCCTTCTTTGCTAGATTCAATTTTCTAGTAAGTTCCTTCAATTTCTCCTTACTTCCACAGCCATTTCTAACTCTATTTCTTTCCAGTCTGCACCTCCTTCTTAGTCTCTTTATTTCTCTATTATAATAAGGTGGGTCTTTACCATTCCTTACCACCCTTAAAGGTACAAACCTGTTTTCGCATTCCTCAACAATTTCTTTAAACCCATCCCAGAGTCTGTTTACATTTTTATTTACCGTTTTCCACCGATCATAATTACTTTTTAGAAACTGCCTCATGCCTGCTTTATCAGCCGTATGGTACTGCCTAACAGTCCTACTTTTAAGACCTTCCTTTCTATCACATTTATTTTTAACTACCACAAAAACAGCTTCATGATCACTAATACCATCTATCTAGCATATTTTACGCGACATATTATGACTTTATACAATTATTTGACTAAAGTTAAAGCTTTTTGTCAGTTTTTATAAATATTACAAAATGTTAATTGAGCATCCAGATAACAATTTTCAATCTTTAAAAACTTAGGCGTTAAAGATAATAGTGCATTTGTTTGGTCAATAATACTAAATTGACATGCATTAAAATAAAATCGCCTACTGTCAGATTGGAAAACAGTGACCTATTTGTACTAGGTATGGGGATAAGTTACATTATCAGCCTTTAGTAATTCTATATCTTGCGTTAATATAGTTTGGTTATTTAATAACAAGTCGAATAAAATGATAAATTCGGCTGATATTTTAAACTTTAAAACATTAATTGTCCATTATAGAGGTCCCTTTTTCAGTGAAGATATATAGTGAGCAAAACAGTTCCTTTTAGAATTGATTACAGGTTCACTCTATTTTAGGTGGATTTTGGATTGAATAAATTTCTTATTTCGTAATATAATGTCGTTGAGCAATGTTCGTATATGTAATATTCCGTCTTTTATGCTAATGTTCCTAAAATGTAGATCGACTTGATAGAAGTGGACTGGTGAACCGAAATTTCTTGGACCATTACATTCGAGGTCTTTGAGGTTCTAGAAATATCTCGATCCAAGACGGACCTAAGAAGAGAGAGATATATACTATGTATTAGCGTAATGCATGTCAATTTAGTATTATTGACCAAACAAATGCACTATTATCTTTAACGCCTAGTAGTTATAAAAGTTTTTAAAGATTGAAAATTGTTATCTGGATGCTCAATTAACATTTTGTAATATTTATAAAAACTGACAAAAAGCTTTAACTTTAGTCAAATAATTGTATAAAGTCATAATATGTCACATAAAATATGATACCAATTTTAATCTAAGGTTTTATGGTGTACACCAAATTTTAATAGTCATGTAAGAATATGTTCAATTTTTATATATATGTATGTTGTAAGTTAAAACTGTACTTAGGCCTTGTCACAAAGTTTCCTATGGCTGATGATGGCATACAAATAATGGCGAAACCGGTCCCAATGTTTGAAAGGTAATAAATATGTGATGTGTTAATGACGTCACATTGTTTTTGTATTGAAAAGGTGGACATAATTATCCTCAATTTATAGTGTCTAACAGAGATCTCAGAAATTTTCATAGTAGAAAAAGAGGTGGTTTGTTGCCTTTACACTTTCCACACTTAATTTCACTGTTGAACATGTCTTTCGAAAAAATAAACATACACCTTTTAGTAACTCTCTTCGAGACAAGTACTGCGTAGCGGAAGTGACAAATTCCGTCGTTCACTGCAGAAGTGCCACAGACGATGATTTTCGGTATGTGAGGGCTCCTCGATCTTGAAAGCGAATAAGACATAATGTTGGACTTTGATTAGCTGGAGAACAGATATGTTCTAAACAGCCTTTACAGTCTGTTTTTTCTTTTGCCACACGAACCATAATGTCATTGTATTCCGCCTGGCGTCTTAGGTAGCTGAAGAAGAGCTTGATGTCATAGCTCGTTAGGTTCCTCGTCAATGCATAATGCAAATGTATACTTATGAGGTATTTTATGCAGGCCACAGTGGACTGGGTAGTCAAGATCTATGCCTGACACATTTCTCTCATGATTCCTTTTTACTTTCTTAATATATGACAGGAAATCATTAATTAACCAACTGAGGAGTTCATCTTCAGTACTAAAAGATTTTTTTTTTTTTTTTTTTTTTTTTGCTAGCGACTTCACATCGCACCGACACAGATAGGTATTATGGCGCCAATGGGATAGGAAAGGCCTAGGAGTTGGAAGGAAGCGGCCATGGCCTTAATTAAGGTACAGCCCCAGCATTTGCCCAGTGTCAAAATGGGAAACCACGGTAAACCATCTTCAGGGCTGCTGACAATGGGATTCGAACCCACTATCTCCTGG
The DNA here is from genome assembly GCF_040414725.1 of Anabrus simplex. Lineage (NCBI taxonomy): Eukaryota > Metazoa > Arthropoda > Insecta > Orthoptera > Tettigoniidae > Anabrus > Anabrus simplex. Next base: position 55,408,660 of record NC_090266.1, read on the forward strand.
ATGCAAGCTCACAGCCGCGCACCCCTAACCGTACAACCAACTCGCCCGGTTAAAAGATGCTCGTTTGTTCTCGTTCCTGAATATGTCCCATGTGAGGTGTTGCAAACGTTATGTGCGTTGAACAATTTAATAAAATGCTCCATAAAACAAATGGCTTATTTTAAACTGTATTTTATGCTCTCAGGACAAAACCACCTCCATACTTTTCAAACCAGAGATTGTTTCAGGGGAAAATACAATATTTTTAGCTCTTGCTACATTCATTTTCGTGAAATTTGTTGGGCAAATTATTTTCCTCGTTGGTTTCCTAATTAAGATTTCTGAGTTTGAAGATGCCTCTCAAATGATTGCCGGTCACGGTAGCATAGTTTAAATAAAGTCCAGTGACAAATTTTGGGATCGCCCGATTCTTATGACGTAACTCGGATCAAAACTTAGGAACAGAGGCCTACTTCGATCAGCTTGAAGTCATATCTCATGCGTAATACTTCCTCTGTATAATGTTTCGAACATTGAATATTCACTGGAAACTTGTGAAACGAAATTCCACTACCTTTAATTTCTCGTGAATAAACCATGACTGGAACTGCGAATGCTTAACATCAGACAAATACATAATACATTCACAACCAACTCAGTTAAGGGGACTTATGAGTGAGTTTTCATGAAAATACGGCCAAAATACCGAATTTTGGATTTTGCCGAAACATGTGGCCCAAACCTTTTCTGAAATAAGAAATGTTGAAATTTTTCCCATAGCACCTTTTTTAAAGCCCTGGCAGTGATTTAAAGATGGTTGCACGTCATTATTAAATACCTAAGCATGACACGCCTACCTGACTCGTACTGAAACACTTCGGATTTGTTTTCCATGTCATTGCTAACAAGTTACCACGAAGCTTGAATTAGCAGTTACAAAAGCAGTGAGTGAATTTAACATGGCTTGTGTGAAAGCATTAGAAGTGATGCATGACATTAGGCAAGAACCTATGACATGTTCTTCATTGAAGATCAGTGAGCAACGTGACCACAGCCGTCTTCGTCAGGGCAGAAAAAGGAGCACCTCAGGATAGAAAACTACAAAGAAAAGGAGAAAACTGCAAAATGTGTCCTCAGAAGAAAGTATGAAGAGATCTGAGGGCTGTACATATGGTGCAGGGCAGTTCTGATGTAACTAACCACCCAACTTTACTTGCTCATGAAGTTATTTTTGTTACAGGTATTATGATTAAAAAAAGCTCCCTGTATTGTAGTTTTAAAGTTATTTAGTTCAAAGTCCGTTTAGATATTTAAATATGTATGAAAATTGTAATTAACTCTGAATTTTTATGTCAGTCAAAAATAACTGCATTATTTGTTCTTTCAAATATACGTAATTTCTGATTTTTGGGCAAAACTTAAATGTTATCATTTTGATTCTCTCTCCTGATTCTCATATTAAAGGCACATCAAATTCAAAAGCAATTTCTAATTATGCATATATTTAGGTAATGTTTACCAACTATGGATGAAAATGAGTGAAAACCACATCGCAAGGAACATTTTTATGACCCAATGTTTTTGATAATAAGTCTATTATTATTTCAAAAACTATTTGAGCAATCAAGTTTAAATTCACAATGTGTCCTAACTACAGGCATATCTACCTGTGCTTAAAATTTCAAAATGATCCGTCCAGTAGTTTCAGATTTTCAAAATTCACACGTTTAAAGGCGCGAGCCTGGTAGACAGGGGGCAAGAAAGCGATCCTAGCGGCCCGGCATTGAACTTCAGTGTAACCACTTCCATAGCGTTTTACGGGCTCTATTTCCAGGCCTTGTATTATAACATAGGCAACGGCAGTGAAGATGACGTTACTTGCAATGCCGATACGCCGAAACAGGGCAGGGAAGTTGGCGGCGCAAGGCGATAATTCAAATGAAAGCAGTGATCAAGTTTACTGTGTGTTAGGCCTACTGCTGAACTGACAGAGACAAATGACCGGGCCTAAGTTCTTTTGAATCAAAATTTAATTATATGATCACACGATACCCTTATCCCTTTTTCTCTACGGGGTCGAGTATTAAGTGAGACAAATCTTCGTAGTGAGTTTTTACGGCCGTATGCCCCTCCTGACATCAACATCACCAGAGGAATTAATAAGATGTAACGAATGACGTGATATGAGTAACTAAAATGGACTTTTATATGTACCGTAGGCCTAAAAGTTGTGTTCACCATGTATTGTCTTTTTACGTTAACGAATGACGTGATATGAGTAACTAAAATGGACTTTTATATGTACCGTAGGCCTAAAAGTTGTGTTCACCATTTATTGTCTTTTTACGTTTAGAAATACTGCCTTCCGACAAAAATAGCCAGTATAACTTAATTGAATTCTAAGTTTGTTATATAATAGTATAGAATGTTTACACATACACTTTATAGCCTAGAAGTCATGTGTTCGCTGCACAAAATTTTGAGGTCATTGCATATTGGAACCTCCTTTACTATTTTTGGCTGTAAAAGTGGGAAAAAAGGGGTCTAATACGCGAGTAAATACGGTATCACTTCAGCTTGAAAGACTGTAGTGTGTTTGCCCAGGCTCATCTGGATTGATCCCTCAGGTCTTCCCCTGTTGATCCCTCCTCCTGTGCCATCCCCAGTCTTTGAGCCATCAGTCCACCACACTATATCTTCCTTTTCAGTATTCCATTTGTTGATATCCCAGTCTTTTTTTATTATCTGGATCTCAAACAGTTTTTCAAAGTTGTACTTTGGTATCATATGATCAGAAGGCATGTGTAGAACTTTCTCTGTTATTACTCTGTTAATTTTACAGTGTCCTAGATTGGGTCTTTGTGCATTCCAGCACTCTGATTGTGCCAATCTATATGAACTCATTCTAGCCTGTCCTTTTATGAAATTGCATAGTGATGGGAGGTCTAGTAAAGTATTCAAGGCTTCTGTCGGCGTAGTTCTCATAGCTCCAGTTATGACTATGCATGCCATTCTCTGTAGGCTATCCAATCTACTACTGACTTTTCCTTGGCTTACTTTCTGCCACCAGATGTTTGCAGCATAGGCCATCAATGGTCTAATGATCATTGTATATATCCACATTACCACTGATGGTCTTAGGCCCCATGTCTTCCCGACGGCTCTTTTATATGCATACAGCAAGTTCTTGGCCCGGGTTATGTTTCTTTCTATATGTGTATTCCAGGTTACATTTTCATCTAACACTACACCTAGGTGCAGTGCCTGTTCTTCCATATATATGTATCTTGCCCAAAGAGTTTCAGTGACCTCTTTCCCTTTAATTTTCTCCTTTTTGTAAAAGGAACCAGAGTTATCTTGTTCGGGTTGACTGATAGTTGTTCTTCACAACACAGTTCTCCACAAGGTTGAGTGATCTTTGCATGAGGTCCTGGATAACACTCATCACCTTACCTCATACCACAATCACTAGGTCATCTGCGTATCCTTGTGTATAGAAACCCTGTTCATTCAGCATAGCTATGATTTTGTTCACCACGAGGTTCCACAGCAGAGGCGAAAAAACACCTCCCTGAGCACAGCCTTGGGTGGTCCTAATCGTCAGCATTTCTTCAAGCAGGGTTGCTTTTATCTTCCTTTCGTCTAACATGGATTTAATCCATTTGATGACGGATTTACTCACCTTGCTCTTTTCCAATGCTTTGATCATAGAGTCACAGGTTGTATTGCTGAAGGCTCCTTCTATATCTAGAAATGCCGCCAGTGCAATTTCTTTATATTCTAGGCTTTCCTCTAGTTTACAAACCAACTGGTGGAGTGCTACTTCAGTGGATCTGCCAGGTCTATATCTGCCAGCTTGAAGAAACGCTGACGGTTAGGACCACCCAAGGCTGTGCTCAGGGAGGTGTTTTTTCGCCTCTGCTGTGGAACCTCGTGGTGAACAAAATCATAGCTATGCTGAACGAACAGGGTTTCTATATACAAGGATACGCAACGTTGAGTTCAGTTGCACCGTTCTTCTGATATACAAGTTGGCCCAATTAAACCTTTCACTGCAGATATGTCTGGAACAACAAGAGATATTGAAAAATGACTTTCACAGACATGAAGGCAGGGAAGGGGTTAATTAAAGTAAATAGTATGAGCCAGTCAAAAACGTAGGAAAATAGTATTTTCAACATCAAATTACGTTTTTCAAAATGGACACCCTGTATTATTTCATGCACAATCGTTAACATGAAAAATCACATAAGTAATGGGGTTTGTTTCATCGCAATAGGTCAGTTATATCCCGAGATACTGCAACATGAATTTGACGCTTGAGATAAACGAAACGCACAGCAGTTGCACATCCTGAGAGTCCAGCGCAAACCTCAAGGTCCTCTTACTTGCGATGTTATTGCCGTACTACGATGCGACAAGCACTGTACATAATGCTATTTGCACTGTTATCAAGAGGGATGAAAATAAGAGAAGGGTTTCCTGCCACAGCAAAAGGATATGTAAATAACGGTTTCTCTTTTGGGTGTTTTATTTACCTACACAGTACAGTGCAGTACTCTGTATTGTACTATTTCAGAATGTACATGCAAAGTTACTGTAACAAAATTTAGTGTCACCAGTCAGTGTAAGCCGACCCATTACACTACCCAATACACCCCTCGCCTCTGAAGGTTTGTACTGGAACGGAACGATATGACATCACGCTGTGTAGTGTGCGAAAGGTTCTCTACGAAGAAGGTTGACTTGTTGGAGGTACGTTCGGGTAAATGACAGTGGTGTACTGTTCACAGTAATTGGTATCACTGTTTTAAACATGGCATTAATTTACCTGTCCATCCTTTCTAGGCATTTGACATGTTATTACTTTACGGAGAATGTCATCGAAATGACACACAAGCAGCACAACTGTATGCACAGTGTTATCCGAATAGATATCACCCAACCCGTCCTACCTTCACTAATATTGTTAAAAGACTCCGCGCGACAGGAAGCTTGTCTCCATAACCGCGGGTCCGAAGCAAGAGAGTAACACATGAAGCAGCAGAAGTCGCTGTTCTGGCAGCCGTTGTAATAAAACCTCATCCCAATTCTCGTGGAACAGAAAGACAGATTGGACTCGCTCGAACAAGCATGCTACGCATTCTTCACAGGCATAAATACCATCCATACCACTTGTCACTACATCAAGAGCTTCAGGGCAATGACTTTCAAATTCATCTGGAACACTGCCAATGGGTTCTGCAGCAAAGCGATGACGTTATGCGTAGGGTACTGTTTATCGATGAAGCCGCGTTTACAAACCATGGGAACATCAACTTACACAATATGTATTACTAGGCAAAGGAAAATCCACATTGGCTTCGTCAGGTAGACCATCAACATTAGTAGAGCATCAGTGTATGGTGTGGTATTGTGCGACACCACATCATTGGCCCGTACTGCATTGATGACATTTTGACTGGGCGAAAGTACAGGCAGTTCTTGAGACGTACCTTACCTGTACTACTGGAAGACCTACCTCTGAATTTGCGTCAAATAATGTGGTATCAGCATGATGGATGGCCTGCGCATAATGCCATAGTGGCAAGACATGCACTAAATCAACAGTTCCCAATTTGATGGATAGGACGAGGCAGTCTTGTTCAGCGATTTCCAGCACAATCGCCGGACCTCACCCATTAGATTTTTTCTTTGGGGACATGTGAAAAATGTGGTGTATCAGCAAGTTACAACAACAAGGGACACATGTAAGACCGTATTACCGCTGGATGTGCTGCAATAACACCAGAAACTCTGGCAGCAGTGAGTCGATCAGTGTTGGAGCGTGCACAACGGGGTTGCCATGTAAATGGCAATCTCTTCGAACATGCTTGGTAGAGTTTCTGTTGTGAGAAATCCGGTTGTATACCGGCGTTCATGTTTGTGTGTTTCTGAGGATGTTGCTCGTTTTGTAGGTACTACTGTACAAACATACGTTTATGTCATCACTTCAGCATGTGCAAAATTTCATGTGTAATGTAGTAATTAAAAATGTTTAGTAACATGTCCTGTACTTGTCATGTAACATTATTTAATTTACGTTCAACTACGTACAGTAAACCGGTCCTCTGCTAGATCGACGGTCAGCGGTTGATTTTGTAATACCCCGACCGGTGATATTCAATTTCGTTACCGTTATGTCCATTCCAGTACTGTACAGTAGTACAGATCAATAGAACACGAACGAGCTACTCCTTTCTTTATAATTCCATTGTGTGTGACTGGAAGTAGGTATTGTTTCAAGCCTCTTCATAACAGTGCAAATAGCATTAAGTACAGCTTGTCGCATCGTAGTATGGCAATCACATCACGAGTAAGAGGACCGTGAGGTTCGCGCTGGACTCTCAGGATGTGCAACTGCTGCGCGTTTCGTTTATCTCAAGCGTCAAATTCATGTTGCAATATCTCGGGATATAACTGACCTATTGCGATGAAACAAACCCCATTACTTATGTGATTTTTCATGTTAACGACTGTGCATGAAATAATACAGAATGTCCATTTTGAAAAACGTAAGTTGATGTTGAAAATACTATTTTCCTACGTTTTTGACTGGCTCATACTATTTACTTTAATTAACCCCTTCCCTGCCTTCATGCCTGTGAAAGTCATTTTTCAATCTCTCTTGTTGTTCCAGATGTATCTGCGGTGAAATGTTTAAGTGGGCCACCCTGTATTTATCCACAATTTTCTCCATTGCTTTCAGCATGAAGGAGGTTAAACATAATGGTCTCTATGCTTTGGCTTGGGCGTAATTTGCCCTTCCAGGCTTAGGTATGAATACTGCTTTAGCTTCAGACCATGATTTCGGCACGCACCATAAAGCTAGACTAGCTCTGAAAAGGTTGATTGCCCATTTTACATGGTTATGTTTTATTATTCTGTTAGCACAGTTCCAGTCTGCTCTTCGAGCTCCGGTCTCTGTTCCAACCGTTTCTTCTTCTGTCATCTCCTCAGCCTCAGGAAAGTGATACGCCATTAGTATCTCCTGCGTGTCCCTCCCCACCTGAGTAAATGACCCATCTGGTTTCTCCAGTGTCCCCACTTGATTTATATGGGTTGCTTTCAGAACCTTCTGGAACCTTACTTTCTCACAGAACAGTCTCCAAAATTTTCTTTTTGCTTTCCGTATCTCTAGGTTATACTCAGTGAGTTTCCTACGATATACATCCCTCATACCATTTCTAGATGATATTCTATACAACATCCTAACCTCTTTTTTCATTTTGGCTAGTTTGTTGTTCCACCAACTTACTTTTTTGGTGTTTTTATTTTCTTTGAGAGGACAGTTTTCATGGAATGAGTCTATAATGGCCTCTTCTAATACTTCCACTGCCTCATTTAATTCTTTCTGTTCTCTCACGTTAGTTGGAATTTTTTGTACAGCCTTCCCTAGAACTTCTCTGTATCTCTCCCAGTTAGTTCTTTTTGAGTCTCTGTACATCTCAATTCTACACAGTCTCGCATCTATTGCAAATTGGATGTGCTGGTGGTCTGCCAATGATGATGGTTCCTAAAGCACCTTCCAGTCTTTAATAAATTTTGCAATATGCGTATTGATTAGTGTAATGTCTATTACCTTCCTACGATTTTTATTTATAAATGTCAACTCAGTTCCAATAATAAACTCTAGTAAACACTCACCTCTTGCATTGCAGTTCATGCTGCCCCATGCCGTATGGTGTGAATTTTCATCTACTCCTAGGACTAGATGTTCGCCTTTACTCTTTGCGTTGCAAATTAGGTTCTCAACTTCTTCTGATGAGGGCAGATTAGTTGAGTCATATGGCAGTTATGCAGAGCCTATGGTTATTTCTCTGGGTCTCTCCCAATTTCCAAGTTTAATCTTGGCCACGGTTAAGTCCCGGGAACAGTGTTCCTGCAAAATACGACATTTTCATTTCCTGTTGACAAGAAGACATGTTCTGGGTATTTCCGATGTTGTATCGCATATCAGCTTACCTACAGATTCTGCCAGTCCTGCTACTCTGCCCTTCACTACCCATGGCTCTTGAATAGGAGCCACATCAATAGCCTCGGACTTGAACTTTCTTGCGAAATTGGCCACAGCTGCTTTTTATGCTGAAGATTGGCCTGAAGGACTTTCAGCTCCATCTTTATCAATATTGGGTTTCGTTTTTCCCGTGATGACTTGAAACTTGATCTGGCCAAGTCCGAGCTTAGCCTTAAGGCTTCTCTTTTTGAGCTCTTCAAAGTCTATTTCACTAAGGGCTAAAATGACTGTTTTTCCTGTCTTGTCGATTGACGTGGCATTCAGCACTCTCCACTCTTGTATTAGAAGTTTGGTATCGTGCTGATTCAGACAACAGTCTGCTCTACTGGAGCTTCTGTTGCCATTTCTTGTCAGGCGACAGCCTGTCCAATAGGGACTTCTGCCTCCATTTTTCCATCTTGGGCTTGCTCCCGGATCTGCTCTACTGCAGCTTCCTTGGCTTCCCTTGATGTCGAAGTTTTTGAAATTGATTCTTTATAAGCATCCATATTTCAATCACTCATACGGTTTTTGCCCCTTCTAGGGCCCTGAGCATCGTTCTCACCATCCGTGGTGAGGCATACAGCCAGACATTGTACTCCCGCAACTCAGGCCCTCTGTAGCAGAGACCACGCCCCTCAGTCGCCTATCCAGCAGTCCGCCCTTGGCCCGAACTTAGCCAGGTTTGTTCCCCCTTCAGTAGGCCTACTCACGTGGTCTCCACTTGGCATTATCATGACTGAGTTCACAGCCATGACTTTTCCCCTAGGTTGGGATCGCCCCTTTCCCAACCCGCGACTCATCCAGTCTACGTAGAGCAAAGTGATGTGTTGGTTCCAGCACCCCGCAGTGAGCTTTCACCAGCCCCACTTCACCTGACCCGCTGTATCACCCATGTGGAAGAACCATGGATACCTCTCTAGCATGTGTGTGCGAGGCCTCAACTTCCAAGCCTTGACTTGGGCTAGTAACAATCACAATGCTTCGAGACGTTTTCTGGCAATACCTAATTTTGGTCCGCGAGAGGGTATTTTATTTCCCTCAGGCCCTCCAGACAAGCCCTGGGGGCCCCTCTATCCGCCACCTTGGACGCGCCTGATAGGGGAACAGGTAAGAAAACCCCCATGGGTCGGTGTTAGATAATTCACCAATTTTTTTTTAAATTTTCTTTTTGCTAGTTGCTTTACGTCACACCGACACAGATAGGTCTTATGGCGACAATGGGATAGGAAAGGCCTAGGAGTTGGAAGGAAGCGGCCGTGGCCTTAATTAAGGAACAGCCCCAGCATTTGCCTGGTGTGAAAATGGGAAACCACGGAAAACCATTTTCAGGGCTGCCGACAGTGGGGTTCGAACCTACTATCTCCCGAATACTGGATACTGGCCGCACTTAAGCGACTGCAGCTATCGAGCTCCACCAAATAATTTAATGCAACAACTGATTAGAATAATATCACTCTTTTTGATTTGCATGAGCACTACGGATTCTGATCTCTTCCTTACCCTCCTCAATTTTTCAAATTACTCAAAAACTATCATACAAAATAGATCTTTATCACTATAAACTTCCATCAACATGTTATGCTAGGAAGAAAAACAGTGACAGATTTACAGGGTGAGTCAGAAATATGGGTATGCGTTTGAGTATTACTGCTGGAAAGATAATTCCTCAAATTAACGAACAGCACACATCACCGACAGAGTGACTTCATTGCCTCAAAATGCTCACCTCTCACATTCATGCACACTGAGAAACACTTTGGGAATCGTATGTTATAGGCAGGAAAGTTTCCACCTTTTCAAAACAACCTTTTCAAAGGTGGAAACTTTCCTGTCTATAACATACGATTCCTGTCAATATGGAAAATGAAACTGATAAATCAAGACACTTTGGGAAGTCGCTCATGCTTCATGATACATATCCGTTGGAATAACAAAAAGGTTCTTTTCCAATTACTGTTTTCAGCATGCCGATGTTTTGCAGTTTCTGAACTTACAACTTCTCCTTCAAATAATACAATCATCTGTTTGACAATGTGCGATTCAAAAATTCTATCGCTACTCCCAGTCTCAAAACTAGCGCAAGATTAATAATTATTCGCAAATACCTGTAAAAGAAAACATTACTTGACAACAGAATATACCTAAAAAAGAAACCATTTAATTAATAACAGAACAAAATGTTTTGTTCTTGAAAGAACGTTGTCAGATTCTATCAAATCACACTTTTTCTTTTTTAGCAATGGATGAATATTGTTCAAGTATAAAAACTAATATGTCAAAATTCTGTTTTCAATAAATCTGGAAACGTTTTGAAATGGAGTGGGTATGTGGTAAACTGGGATTGACATTTGAAAATTCTAATTGGTGGGTAGGAGATGTGGATCTACGATCATATGGCATTCATTTGAACTGCAATGGTACATACAAATTAGGGATTTGTTAAGAAGAATTATAGGGAAGTACATTCAGGGAAACAGGAGGACTAGAGAGTGGTGATGATAGCATAGGAAGCAGGAAGTCAAGTAAGGATGACATAAAATTGTTAGTGTTAAACTGTAGAAGTATTGTAAATAAAATAGTAATTTAATCTTTAGAATGCCGGATGATATATAGTTGTCTGGTACTTGTGTGTAAAGTGCCAGCAACGATAAATCATCATTTGAACAGCGCACCTTAACATCTGCATTTAGCACGATTATGAACAGCAGATCATACACTGATCAGCCAGAACATTATGACCACCAACCTAATAGCAGGTATGTCCACCTTTGGCACGGATAACAGCGGCGATGCAACTTGGCATGGAAGCAATGAGGCCTTGGTAAGGTCACTGGAGGGAGTTCGAAGCACATCTGCACACACACAACTCACCTAATTCCCGTAAATTCCGGGGAGGGGTTCAATGAGCTTCGACACCACGTTCAATCACATCCCAGATGTGTTCGATCGGGTTAAGGTCTGGCGAGTTGGGGGGCAGCACATAAATTGCAACTCGCCACTGTGTTCCTCGAACCACTCCATCACACTCTTGGCCTTGTGACATGGTGCATTATCTCGTTGAAAAATGCCACTGGCGTTGTGAAACATGATCTTCATGAAGAGGTGTACATGGTCTGCAACCAGTGCACGATACTTCTCGGCTTTCATGGTGCCTTGCACAAGCTCCATTGGACCCATGCATACCCATGAGAATGTTCACCCTGAGCATAACTGAGCCACCGCTAGCTTGTCTCCATCCCGCAGTACAGGTGTCATGGAGCTGTTCTCCTGGAAGACGACATTCGCACCCTCCCATCGGCATGATGAAGAATGTATCGGGATTCATCAGACCATGCAACACTCTGCCACAGCGCCAACGTCCAGTTATGATGGTAACGAGTCCATTTCAGTCGTAGATGCCGATATCGCGGTGTTAACACTGGCACATGCATGAGTCGTCAGCTGCAGAGGTTCATGCTTAGGAGTGTTCGGTGCACTTGTGTTCAAACACACTTGTACTTTCCCCATGAAATTTGGCAATCTCAAGAATATTTCCAACAAATTAATATTAAATGTTTTATTGTCTGCCGGGAGCTGTAATTTGTCATTTGGGAAGTAGTCAGTGAGCTCCGAACCAGTGTTTTTCTTCATTCAGAGGGGCGATGCATTGATCCAGCTTCGACAAGGGCAAGGTAAATCATGTGATGAGCCCATGTGCTGTCCTCCCACGCACAAACGACTGACAGTCAGCTTCTCAAACAGTCAGAGCCCATTACAAGAGACCTGACAACCAATTACCGTCTTCGTAGAGTACACGCCTCCCAAGCCAAGGATATAAAAAGCCTTGTTCCGAGTAAATCACTCTCTTGGATGTTCGATTCTCTGCTGGATAACTCTCTGCTGTTCGACTCTACGACGCTACGTTACTCGACCACGTGGGAAATAACTTTGCAGTATGAGCAGACGCCCGTTCTGACACAATTTAGTGGAATAGTTAACTAACTCCTATGGAGTAAAATTCAACTTAAAAACCAAGTTAAGTGTAACTATCCAGGAGAATATTCAGTAATTCTGTGTGTGTTTGTGCCTATATTAACATTTACCGTCTCAGTTACAGCTTTCACGTCTGGAACACAACAGAAGTTAACCTGAAGATCGCAGCACATCAAGATGGATAATTCTTCAAGAATCTACACCTCAACTTCATTGTGGGACGCCTACTGCCGTGTCTCCATGGATTTCTAAAATGTGAGGCGTATCTGGTCAAGAGGAGGTGACTGACCGGGGAAATGCTGGAATGATTGACCACTACCTGGGAACGAACCTCATCTAAAACTTGAGTACCATTTAACAATTTTATTTCTGTCCCATCTTTTGTAAAACTAGAGGTCTTTCTTCTTTAAATCGCAGATCTATTAGTTTTGTTGTAGTTAGAAACATTTCATTTTTCCATTTCTTGAGGTGTCGTGGTGATTGAGTCATTTGTATGAATGAAATTTGGAACCTATTAGATTAGATGTGTAGTCTGTCTTTGAGTGATTTCCCATGCATATGAGTTAGGTGTCTAAAAATCAATGACCACGCGATAAACCTTCTTGCTTTGTAATATTGAAATTAATCGGACTTGAATTTACGTGTACAACTTGTGAGATAGGGTCGAACCTAGTGTCTTTTTAAGATCACTTGTATTCCTTAGGATCCAGTCATCTAATTTTACGATATTTCAGGAGGATTGATAGATGTAATAATCACTTGAGTAATAACAAAATTAACTAAAGATCGGGTAAAAAGAGAATTAAACGCTCGTGAGCTATAAATTATCTTAGATTCCTTATATGTAAGATTCAATGTGCTCTGTTCATGAAGTGTCTGGAATATGGCAAATCCTGCGGGATATTTATTATGTAATTGAGCAATTGGAGAATTTATTTGTGATAATTGACTTGTTCGTGTGTCATTGGGAGCACAAGGGAACTTATTATAAGTGGAGCACATGTTGCGTGTGTATTTCAAGGATAGGGAATAATAATAATGCGATTGAGGCTCACGGACGCAATAGTTGCGACTTGTAACCCATGTGATGGTAGTGATTATGGATTTTATTGGAATCTTCAATTATATCTCCCAATTTTAGATGAATCTCCATCGTTGTGAGAAGAATATTTCATCCCAAGTGATATCCCTAATTTCAATCACTAGTCACTATTGATGAAAGGGTGATTTCCGTACACGAATTTATCTTCTATTGAATGTTGACGTGTCCATGCTTAAAATTAAAGAATAAACTTATAAGGGCAGGATTCGATGTAAATAATGTATATAAAAGTACGTGTTTCCCTGTATGAATGTGGTGTGTGTGTAAATATGAGTATTTTCCTTGTATCTTGATTGTTCCATTTGATTTAATCTGGTCGTGTACTTGTGGCGACACAGATTACGTTCATCGTTGTGTGCCACTTTGAGAAGTTATTTTTGCGCCCTTGAGGGAAAATTTAATAAGTTTAAGTCGAGGAAGACTAGAAGGGGATTTTATTTTGTTGATTAGTATAATTTAAAAGGAAAGATCATCTCGTTATTTTTGCAAAGGCAAACGATTTGTAAAGTAAATTATTATTTAATTAGCTCACACGTGGATAACAAAATTTTCCTAACACATTTATATTTAAATTTTGAAACATTTTAAATTAATTTGAAATGTGAATGCCATGCAAAGGTCAGAATTAAATGCTCACAAACGGCATAGTTATCTTGAATTCTGGTGATAATGAGTCACAATAATTAATTGAAGAATAATTATTTAAAATGTAAATGATAATTGCCACGTGGATAATGCAGTGAGATACATTCATTAGAAACACGATCGTGTGATGGTAAAGAACATGTTACTCAAACAAGGCTAGAGATTAATAATAATAATAATAATAATAATAATAATAATAATAATAATAATAATAATAATAATAATAATAAAAAATAATTAATTATGAAATTTTGAAATTCATTTTGATTTTTATTAAAGCTTATACTGGTGTAATTGACAAATGTCATATACTTTAAACGTTAAAATTTATTAGAAATCAGTTTAAACCACATGTTGAGACTACTCTTAATTCATAAAACCTCTAGCAACTTTTCTTGTGGAACCATAAGCGAGACAGCTGTCTAATTATTTTGTAAAAACCCTTTTGTTAAAGTTTTGAATTCTTTCAGCCAAGTATTTAATTTTAAAAGGCGGTAGAGGCCTAATTTTCTTTGATTTTCATTCCAGAACAATAAGGCTGGATGTCGAGAAATACGTGTGATTCTCAAACACTGCGGAAGAAAAGAATATTATGAAAGTTCATTGTGAAACAAAACCATCAAGGATATTTCTTTTTGTGATATGCTTATGTCAATAAATGTCAGAGTGTTGTTTTAAAATTTATTTTCTTTGCCTGGTCATCAACCTTTTTTTCCCTTAAATGCCTCTAGAAAACGATAGCCATGAACGAACGGTCCACCTCGGGATCTCTCGCTCACTGGCTGGGCTTTGCTAGGCAATATTGGGGGCAGTACTTCGCCCAGCCTTAAAGTCTGATGTTAGTTCAGCCACTGCCTACGATCTGGCATTTGTAATGAGGGGTGGCCGCCTAACCCCTCAATGTTTGGACGTGCTTTCACCTTGGTTTCGCCACTTGTTGAAGACACTCACCACAACACTCCTCAAACACCCAACAAGTCATGCAGTTTCTGAAATGCTCATGCTGAGCCTCCAGGCCACCACAATCTGCCCTCGGTCAAACTCAGATAGATCACGCGCCTTCCCCATACCACACATGGACAGCAAGCTCACTGATACTACACGCACCGTGGATGTGTCTGACCAGCAGGTGATGCTGCTATCGCCTGGATGGATTAATATCGATAGTAGGTATGTGGTCATAATGTTCTGGCTAATCAGTGTATATTTTGTTTCAAGAATGTAGTTTCTAATTTTATCACTACGCGGCTCATTTGTTCATTTATTTACACACATTGGATTTCTGAATTTCATGTGTTTCTCTGGTCACGCGATGATTGGCACTTACGTAAAATGGGAACGGTAGTAAGAGTGACATACCTGGGAGAGTTGGTCGTGCGGTTAGGGGCACGCGACTTTTTAGCTTGCATCCGGGATTGACAGCCCTGAAGATGGTTTTCCATGGTTTCCCATTTTCACATCAGGCAAATGCTAGGGCTGTACCTTAATTAAGGCCATGGCCACTTCCTTCCAACTCCGGCCTTTCCTATTCCATCGTCGCCATAAGACCTACCTGTGTCGGTGCGACGTAAAAGCAACTTGCAAAAGAGTGACATTGGCAATGATGATTTGGCTGAGTTTGTAAATAATATAAGTGAATGTGAGGATTATATTGATTCTGGCGAAGATTTCATTCCTCCAACAGATGCTGAGGAGAAAGTTGAAGGCCATACTTCGAGCGATAGTAGTGGTCATATTATAAATAGGCAACCGCATGTTGATAGGAATTCTGACACCAATAGTGAAAGTGACAATGATCTCCAGAACATGTTTTATCCTGTCACTTGATTCATTTACCTGAAGATGATCAGATTACTGATCAAAACTAGTACTAAGACGATATGAACTTTGACATGAGATAATTTTAATTATCTCAATTCTGATGTATTGATTAGGTAGATTTAATCTTTCATTTCTGTTAATAAAGGTTGAAAAGAAATGGAGAAAAAAGATTTCTGAAAAATGCCTCTTATGAGCTCAGTAAGTTCGGGTACCTGTCTCCAGGCATGAATTCTGATATAATTTCCTCTAGAAAAACTCTTGACTATCCCACGAAGGCTTGTTGGCATAGGCCAAGTGTCAAGACATTTATTGAAACTATGAAGACCCACATTATTAAATGCCTGGGAGACATCCAACATTGAAAGATCATTCTTATTCTCATTTACTCTTCTTAAACATCAACATTAATGTATGTCCCTGGCTGATTCACAAATCCCTTCAACTCTCATTTAAGACTATAAACCACCTCCATATGGACTCTGGAAGTCTCTCAATGAGACGTCTAATCACTGACCGTATAGAAATTTGATGCCAGTTTGAAGGATGACTTTTATTGCCTTTACCTTTGTAAATTAGTTTGATTTTAGCTTCTCACATCCCATCCAGAACCACCTTCTATTTAATCATTACATTAATTAAATCAGCAATGTCTTTAGAACACTGCACTAATTTTGTCTGATCCTGGAAAGAGTCTGACTCCACAGGCACAGACGTTGAAGCTCAAAGAGTTTTGTATGCCGTGATGTGGCCATTCCACCCTCACTTTTTTTGTGCACGTCTGACTCCATCTTACTAAGGATTTTTCAATGTCTTTAACTGATACCGTATTTCTCCAAATCCAAGGCAACCCTGAATGCAAGATGAGCCCTACTTTTTCCTTCAAAAAACTTAAATCGGGCTTAAAAGTGCTTTGTGAAATCATAAATTTTATTTATAACAAATTTAATTTGAGAAACAAAATAAACATACATACAAGTATCACGTGAGTAAATCCTACCTAATTCCCTAATCATTTTCATTAGAAGTATCTGATACTGTCTTTGAAAGTTCAGGGAATTCCTATTTGCGAGCCTGCATTCGTATTACATCTCGTGTTATGGCCATTCTGACCTTGCATTTTTCATGCACATACCTCACAATTTCATGTCGACTTCTTTAAAGCGTCCTTGTTGCAGGCCACTGAATGCCTTTCTTGTACAGTATGCATTTTAGACTACCTTTGTCTTCACGCCAAAGCCGAATATTGGCTTTAGTTATACTGTATTTTCTTGCGGCTGCACAATTATTCTTTTCCATGTGTTTAATAAAATTGGAATCATAATATATCAGAGAACCCGTTGGAACTTTGCCGGCAATACTTGTTTCATGTGTTTCTAAAATATGACAATCCATCACGAAAATATTCCTTTTGTCTATAAAACTCTTACTAAGCGTCAGGTACAATCGGCTGCCACTAGACACATGTCTTGCTTGCTGGCTTCGGCCAGCTTCAGGAGCTAGCGATGTGCAGTATAATAAAGGCAGAGACGCTGAAGCTCAACGAGTTTTGTACGCCGTGATGTGGCCATTCAACCCTCACTCTTTTCGTGCACGTACATCACAATTTCATGTTCACTTTCTGCAAATCATCCTTGTTGCGGGACACTGAATGCATTTTTTTTGTACAGTATGGATTCTTTAAGCTATTTTTTGGCTCCACACTAACGCCGAACTTTGGCTTTAGCTATGCGGTATTTTCTTGCGGCTACAAAATTATTCTTCATTTCCTCATGTTTAATAACCATTAACTTAAAATTGGTATCAGAATATCAATGATAAACCATTGAAAATTTGCTGGCAAACTGTTCCACATGTCTCTACAATACGACGATCCATCGCGAAAATATTTCTGCTGTCTATAAACCAGTTACTTTTCCTAAACATCAAAGTACAGTAGAGTTTATTAACTTAATTATTGCGGTTTGATTTTTATAATGGTCTGTATATACTACAATCTCTACTCCAATAAATATACCTTTGATAATTAAAGTCAGCCTTCTCAATATTTAGAGTTGTTTAATTTTTCTTTTTTTTATCACATCATATACTGTACATGTTTCGACGACTTTACCGTCCTCTTCATCAGCGTTTTTTTCTCTCACTACCAATTATCTCTTGGACCTCCTTATGCACATACTTCACAGTTTCATGTTCGACTTCTTTAAAGCGTCCTTGTTGCAGGCCACTAAAATCAATCAATCAATCAAGATCTGCATTTAGGGCAGTCGCCCAGGTGGCAGATTCCCTATCTCTTGTTTTCCTAGCCTTTTCTTAAATGATTGCAAAGAAATTGGAAATATATTGAACATCTCCCTTGGTAAGTTATTCCAATCCCTAACTTCCCTTCCTATAAATGAATATTTGTCCCAATTTGTCCTCTTGAATTCCAAGTTTATCTTCATATTGTGATCTTTCCTACTTTTAAAGACACCATCCAAACAACTTATTCGTCTACTGATGTCCTCCTATGCCATCTCTCCACTAACAGCCTGGAACATACCACTTAGTCGAGCAGCTCGTCTCCTTTCTCCCAAGTCTTCCCAGCCCAAACTTTGCAACATTTTTGTAACGCTACTCTTTTGTTGGAAATCGCCCAGAACAAATCGAGCTGCTTTTCTTTGGATTTTTTCCAGTTCCTGAATCAAGTAATCCTGGTAAGGGTCCCATACACTGGAACCATACACTAGTTGGGGTTTCACCAGAGACAAATATGCTCTCTCCTTTACATCCTTACTACAACCCCTAAATACTCTCAAAACCATGTGCAGAGATCTGTACCCTTTATTTACAATCATATTTATGTGATTACCCCAATGAAGATCTTTCCTTATATTAATACTTAGGTATTTACTGTGACCGTTCATCACATCATCAAGACTATATTGTGGCATTCCGCCGCTCAAATATGCCGTTTTCCGCGCTTTCATACGTTAATTAGCGCCCAAGTCAGCGCACGTCCACCCTCCACGGGGTGCGAGTGGCGAGCTGTCAGCCCCACGCACTAAACTCTCTTTGCGCGTAAGTACTGTACCGAGACATATTTTCGCCTCCGGCCAGAAGCGCTCTCACTCAGGCGCGACAGAGAAAGAAACACTCCCACAGCAAGTAGGTCACGGAGGTCGTGCCCAGCGTTGGCAAATATCACTTTTCCGCTCCTTTTCCCGCGAAAACACCGCTGCCAGAGACCTGTCTTCAATTGTTTTCAGGAGAGTAATTATCATAACTCGCATACTACAAGGCAGATTTTCATGACTCAAGGTTCATTAAAAGCGGCGAATTTTATAGAAAATTTTGACACCAAGAAGTCCTTTACATGATTCTAATGGAATAATCTACGCTGTTTGTGGACATCCCACAGGTGTTCACCATCTGGAGAAAGCTGTTAGGGTGACCGAAGCCACGGAACCGCCAAATTGCAAGCCCCTCCCTCACTGGGATATCAAAGGACGCTTTCGAGATTAAAGCAAAACACGTGAAGTGATCAAAATGATAAGTGATCAGTAGAAACTCGCGCAATTGAGCTTTAATTTGATGCATTGGTCGATCCTGGAAACCACGTGCCACCGGACCGATTTCTGCAGGTAGGAGGAGTCTTACCCTCTCTCTCAAGTCTGACACGTTTCATGATAAAAGGGGGTGCGAACTGAGGCAAGCATCTTGTTCTATTCTGCCAGTGGCATGGTGAGGTGGTACCTAACGTGAGTGACTCTTCAGTATTCTTTGCTTCAGTGCTACAAAGTGTGACCAGTCAATAATCATTTGAATAGTGTTTATGTAGCTGAAATTCTATCAGTGATATGATTATGTAACAGTGGAGTGAAGATTTGTTGATACTAACAGAGTGCGGTATTTAACCCTAACCATGACGGTCATATGATATGCAGAGTGCTTATGTGTACGAATATATGAGTAAAGAGAACGCAAATCAAACGCTAGTAGGCTGTGAAATCGTGTAAGTAAATTCACGAGTGTATTAACTGCCGAAGAAATAACATGGGAGATCCAGTAACCATATAATGATGAATGATCAGGTGTAGGAGAAAGTGCGGCTCAGTGGCGACGCGTAAACTCAGGGCGATATCGGTAAAGAAAAAAATCCCAGACGTAGTAGCTAATCTGTACTCCCATATAAACTAGTGCTGAATTAGGCAAGGTCAAACCACGTTCGTAAGGGTAGCTTTGGGACTTCTAATAACAGTGAAAGTGCGAACGTGATAATTAGGGCCTAAACTGCCGACAGTGGGATAGACAGCCAATAGGGAAAGCAACGGGCTACAAACATTACCGGTGCTTGGTTAGAGGACTCGAGCCTATGAGTCTCTCTGATCATAAAAAATTATAATGTGTTGCCAATTATCACAATTATAATTAAGTCAGATTCCCTCATTGTGGTGTGCCAGTGACATCAGTCTCCGAGAAAGAAGAGAATCAACGGGAGGCCCGCACTTAATCAAGACGCCGTGGAACCTCAAGGACTTCCGACTGTGTACGGCGAATCAAGACATCATGCCATCCACCCAGCGGCAGCCGAACACCGGACTCCAGGTTGCTGATACTGTCGTAATGGACGACTAAACGACTAGATGTGCCTTCTTGGGTGAGCTGTGGGGTGATCCAGGCAGATGAGTATTGTGAAAATATTTGAAAGTCTATTTCCTGTAAAAATGTAAATATTTAATGCATGCAGATTCTTTAGAAATGTAGGGTAGGATTTCGTTGTTCTCAAAGGGATGGCAGTAGTTATTGATAGGGCTAGTGTTTATGTTTCTTCACGGTCGGGGACCGTATTTCTTTATTCAATATGGGAATTCATGCATGATAATTTAAGACCTTAGATTTGATTTACCGTGGAGCACTATGGGAATTAAAAGGGATTATTTAATATTCTTGAAAATCATTCCATGTACCATCGATAAAAAGATACGAGTAATATGAGTCATCTAGAAATTTCAAGGTTTTCTGTAGTAGATGCTTCACGTAATGTGTTAGGTCACCCCCTTGTATAAATTAAGTATGGTGAAGAAGAAACCTCGATATGACAAGTGAAGTGTGATAATGTGTGAATTTATTTAGAACGCGAGTGTTAGCATACTTTGTCCCGAATGCTAGGGCTTTTCTTTCTTCCAAAATATGCGTGTATTGGTTATGCCGAGAAATGAGATCGAGCTACTCTAGCCGATAAGGAATAGATCGAATGCGGTGTTGATGAAATATAAGCAAAGTATGCGCAAGGTTGTTTATCCCGTGCTAATGGTATAAAGTAGGATAGATGCAAGCCGATGTGTTTAATTGATGCGTGTGGCATCCAATGAATAATGATATTTTAAAGGGAAATGTCGAGGTGGCTAGATAACGGGACTGAGTTCCCTTGTGTTGAAAGTGAAAGCGCAGGGTGAGGACAGTGTAAACAGCTGGCCGGTGAGATTTAAAGTCCGGCCAGGTAAGGAGGGATGTGAAATACTATCACCGCTGTGAGAGGAACTTAGTGTTAGAGGGCTCGTTCTCTTTCTCTCCGGCATCGATATTACATGCAACCAGTCAGAAATAAACACCGTTGGTTAGACCTACAATTCCAATAAATGAGAGAATTCCCCCATTTCTTTATGTAACTAAAACGACTAGGGATTTTCAGGGTGGAAGTCACACTTCACAATTGTCATGGGACATGAGTTCATGTCTCATCAGCACCAGAGGCAGTTATGCTGCTGCTATCAGCTACGGGCGGATGCCCGGTCCGTGATTTATATTGTAAATGTCGAGTGTATTTATTGTCTTTTATCCACAGGTGTGATATGTATTTGAATACTGTATTGTTTCTGTTTCGCTAAATATGATTCGTTTAGGAACCATCGTTGTATAAGTGTCGAATTCGTGTATATATTTAAGTGACATCCCATTGGAACATACGATGTGTATTATTTGTTTATTTCATGAGATAGCGAGATAGGTGTTTTTCTTTCTAATAAGTGAGACGACTTTCAGGTATTTTAGACAAGCTCATATATCAAATACGCCTCACCTGGTTCATTCGATAGCTAAGGTTAATTCTCGCCGATAGGACTACGACTTGGTATTTGAATATATAGTGTAATAATGTAAATAAGGCGAGTAATACAAGATACGCCATCATCCAATTATTTCTGTGTACAACGATACTAGTGCATAATGTGTTTGAATATCTTCAGAGTGAATTGCAATTCTAGGGAAAGGACTAGAGAGGACAGTTACACACTCAAGAAAATTTACGGTGTCTAATTTATATGTTTAATATGGTGGCATATCCATGTATAAATTATCTACGTGTTTTCTCAGGCATTAAATTTTTTTTTTAAAAAGAAACGTAATTCATTCTTCTCATTTCATAGGTAAATAGTATTCCTCTCATTATTATGATTCTCCTACTGTAAATTATTAGATTACTGCCCAGTAAGGACAGACTGCGACCCGTATGTCTCTACCGGCTCAGCTAGTGCCTTGTAACGCTAGTAGGGGAGAAGGGGTCTTCGGCGCCGCGCCCGGTCGAAGGCCTCATCCAAGGTGTTCCATTTTTAACGTCATGTTGCGGGAATATTATGGTCTATTGATGTACTGATACCACGAAAGGTTACATCAAAATGATCCCCAAAGGGAACTTTCATCCCATCAGCGCAGTAATTAAAACAGAGGATTTTTCCTATTTGTGAAACTCATAACCTGACTTTTATTCCCATTTGTCATCATACCATTGCCTACTGTCCATCTCACAACATTATCAAGGTCATTTTGCAGTTGCTCACAATCTTGTAACTTATTACTCTGTACAGAATAACATCATTTGCAAAAAGCCTTATCTCGGATTCCACTTCTTTACACATATCATTGATATATATAAGAAAACATAAAGGTCCAATAATACTGCCTTGAGGAATTCCCCTCTTAATTTTTACAGGGACAGATAAAGCTTCACCTACTCTAATGCTCTGAGTTCTATTTTCTAGAAACAGAGCCACCCATTCAGTCACTCTTTTGTCAAGTCCAATTGCACTCATTTATGCCAGTAGTCTCCCATGATCTACCCTATCAAATGCCTTAGACAGGTCAATTGCAATACAGTCCAATTGACCTCATGAATCCAGGAAATCTGCTATATCTTGCTGGAATCCTACAAGTTGGGCTTCAGTGGAACGTGCCTTCCTGTTGTCGAAGGATGTCAGACTGTTGCCCTGGCCTGCCCGATCACCGGACTTGTCGCATATCGAAAATGTGTGAGAGATGGTGAAATGATGGGTGCAGTGCTGTGACCCAATGCCAACTACCAAAGGTAAACTGTGGAACCAGGTGAATGCAGCATGGATGGCTATACCTCAGGACGACATTCGCGCCTTACACGCGTCGATACATCATGCATGGAACAAGTTATCAGTGCACATGGAGAACCCAGTGCCTACTAGGCAGCAGGACACATGCTGAACCTAGGTGACTGAAAAGCTAATCGTTTCTGCTGAACATACCAATGAACATGTCCTGTGAATATGAACTTCCTATCCAGTCCTTCAAGATGTTCTCCTTTTATGAACATGAGTGAACATTAATGAAATAAAAACCTAATTAAGTAATGGATCAAACTTTCACTATGTAGCGAGTTAGCACAATGTCGCTCAACAGCCAGGCACGTTCTAGCAGAGGGAGGAATCAGTTTAACAGCTGTGAGTCCAGACTATTCAAATTCGAGGGAGGGGAAAAACAAACATAAGTTAAGACCTGATCTTAACCATCCTATAAGAGAGAAAGAGTGGGGGGGGGGGGGGAGGGAGATAGAGAGAGAGAGAGGACAAGCAGCATTGGTAAATGTTATCTAATTTTTTATTTTCCTCTTAAAATACTGGCTCTCTAATGTAAACAACTTCCCCCAAATTTTCATTAAAGTTATTGTCGACATTGTTTTTGTGCCAGATAGATTTCTAATTTTTCAAGGATATCCATATACAGCATTTCCCTTTATTTGCGGTTTGCATTCATTTCATGTCTTGTTCGATGTTAGTAAATGAACGTGCCTGGCTGTTGAGCGAGATTGTGCTAAATCAATATGTAGCGTTAAGTTTGATCCATTACTTCAAGTTAGGTTTTCATTTTGTTAACATACATCAATATATTTAAGATTTTCTTATTTTAGAATAAAAAGAGTATCCATTTAACTTTTCAAGGACACAGCAGAGATTTCTTAATGTGTGCCATTTTTAATTTCCATAGCCAGTCCTCTATTTTATCAGTTCATTTCCCAAGTATTTGAAGTGTTCTGCTGTTTCCAGTTCCTTGTCTCGAATTTTGATAGCTCCTTTTCCTTTTTTACTTCCTCTACTTACCATCATTGTCTTGCTCTTCTCCACATTGGTCCTCAATACCCATTGTTCAATCCTGCTATTAAGTACATTCATCTGTTGTTGTACCTCTTCATCATCTTTTCCCCAGATCATATCACCATCCACAAACATCATTACATTCATTCTCTTCCCTCTATAGTCTTCCCTTGCTGCCTTTACAGTGTCATCCATCATCAGTGAATAGTAAAGATGACAGCACACTCCCTTGTAGTAGCCCACTGTCAATGAACCGTTTTGATCTACCCACTGTTGTCTTCACACAGCTGCAACAGTTATCATATATTGCTTTTATCATTATTAGTTCCATGCAGTGCATCTGTGCATCAGGCCAAACATTTGTTCAGGTTGTATGCCTTTTCTAAGTCTATCAAAGTCATTACAATATCCTTTCCATATTCCCAGCTCTTTTCCATGATCTGTCTCAGAAAGAAAACTGGTTACACTGTTGACATTCCACTTCTGAATCCAAGTTGTTCCTCTTGTAATGGACTTTCCGCCTTTTCTCTAATTCTTCATTCTAATATTCTTTCAATTATCTTGGCAACGTGGGAGACGATTGTGATTCCTTTGTAGTTACTACTGTAGTAAAATGAAATTCGCCTCACAGCAGGTTTCTCTCCCGTTGTCTGCACTGTTAGTGCAGTAGGATGACTTCTGTCTTCTCTTTGAGATAATTCTGTTCTGCCATGACGTGCAACATTCTTAGAATAAGAATACAATAACAATCCGGGCAACTCAACTTTGAGATGATAAAAATGTTATGCATAAATTAGAATAACATTTAAATCAGTTACATGCAACTCTGAAAAATGTTATATGCAATATAATATATCCTAGGATTTTTAAAAAACTCCGCTTAATTCACGAACTGCCCTGCAGTCTAGAGGTGGGAAGCCTGCCTCTTATCTGGAGGTCCCGGATTTGATTCTTGGCTAGGTCAGGTATTTTTACCTGGATCTGACAATTAAGTCTCAGCCTACATAAGAACAATTTAGGAACTATCTGATGGCGAGATAGTGGCCCCAGTCTACAAAACCAAGAATAATGGCCAAGAGGATTCGTTATGCACATATCACCTTGTAACCTGCAGGCCTTTGGCCTGAGCAGTGACTGCTTGGTAGGATAAGTCCCATCAGGGCTACAGTAACATGGGGTTGGTTTCTTATTGAGAACTAAATACAAGCAGGTGATGTATAAGCCAGCTTCAAGTGTACAAACATATTGAACCCGTACATGCACACTCATATCTGAAATATCGAATAACTGAAATAATATAATTGTAATATGAAGTGAAGTATGAAAACTGAGAGACTAGAAGGGTCGGAGAGGATATTGTAACAATGAAAAGGCCGAGGCTTTGTTACACAGCGATAATAACAGTTGTAAAACACTTCGCTCAGAGTGTGCATCTTTAGAAATAAGACAGTAGGGGCAGTTTCAAGTATGCCTGAGTTGACAAGCATGAAATCTCTTTAGAAATCTGCTGGTATGGATCCTTGCAGCTGCCAAATAACACTGAAGAAATTAAAACATCAAGAACGGTTCTTAAGAAAACTAAACTGATCTGGAACGAAGATAATGAAACTAACACTTTAAGAAATGTTTAAGCCTTTTGACATCCATACATTGCACCCGCCCCCTCCCTAAATGGCACCGGCATGGAATCTACAGGGTCGCACATGAGTCATGAAGAATGAAATAAATAGGCGCTGAACTAAAGTAAACTTAAAGGCGTACAGGGGAGGAGAAGCGGGGCATACATAACTAAAATGAGAACACATTCGAATTAAAATATTTAACTCACAAACCGGTTTATTCAACCTTAATGATGATGGGAAATGGCGCATTAAATAACACTAATGAATTACATTAAAATTTATAAATGTTTGTTGTGACTTGTTATGTGAACATCTGTTCGTTAGGCTTGATAGAAATGAGTACGTTTACCCCGAAGCTGTGTATCGTAACATGTAGCAAATGGTAATTTTATCATAACACTGAGGCTATATTATCACTAACACATAAAACTAACATGCACCCGACAACACGTCTGAGCAATCCCTATTCTAATGAAGACCTAGATTCCCCAATGAAATGACGTAAAAGAAAACACACACATATGATACAACACCTGGGTTCGAACCGACCCTCGCTATTATAGACATCGCCAAGCTGATGGACAGAACCACCACTGACCTTATTTACAACCACACACGACATAAAGAACACATAAATCATACATGATATGCAACAAACACGTAAAGGCACTTTGATCTTTCTTCTGACGCTGTAGGCCTCCTATGCCTATGTTGAGCATCGAACTGACAACCTCTTGCGATGAAGGCAGGGTCCTGTAATCCCTATCTATATTATACTCGAACAATTAACAATGATTCATTGGCAAACATTATCATTATCGGCCGGGTCGCTTGTTAATTACTACACTGCTCTGGCGTGTTAGGTAAATCACATATTTTGCCGTTCAAAGAAGCCAACTTCTCTTTAACAGCAATGTCCCTCCTTCCTCAGCTTACGGGACACCCAAACAAAAAAAAGGAAACACAACTGGGGCAAGGTCAGACGGGCGCGTCCGCCACCCCAAGGGTCAACAGCCCACATAACACGCGTGACATTCCCTTTTCAAAAGAAACAGTAACACTTCACTCGGAAGTACGTCTACAATAAACGGCGGTCTCAAAGACTCGCGCAAATCACCTTGAATTCAACACATATTTACCCAACAGTATCACGTCATTTTCACAACGCGACTCCAGTATTACAATGGTAACCTTTGCCCGATCACTATTATTATTATTATTATTATTATTATTATTATTATTATTATTATTATTCCTGCCGTCCTACATGGCTTACCCGCTACATTAATTATGCATGGTCATCGTGCGGAATCTATTCAGCAATTACAACACAATTAACCCTAAAAGTGCCGAGTGTTTTTCCTTAAATGCCAGGCCATTTTCGCATGTATTACACATTTATGTTTTTAAGAAATGTAAGCACGTTTAGTGCAGAAAAGTTAGGCATGCAGCACACCGTATTACTCAGAAAGCTTTATTTAAGATGCTTGCTTATCTGGTGCGTATCAGGCGATCAAAAATTTGAAAATTTAAAAAGTTGTGTTTTTCATATTTTCAAGTTCTCTATTAGTAATAAATAACCACTCATTTTAAAAAATCACTATATACAAAACACGCGAAATTTCTTCTAGCTTTTTAAAATATTAAGTTCCCAAAAGGAGAAACAAAATATAATCACAAAAGAATTAAAACTTCCGAGCTGCACACAGTTCCGTCAGCCGCCGAGCACTACTGGGAGTCGTTCTCGGAGTTTTCTTTTCCTGCCATGCCTCATTGGCCTCCTGAAATGCTGTAATTTAAGATAGCATTCACGGTGCAACCCATATTTATTAGAATGGCAATTTACTTTTTCATTTCGGAGACAGTTACATCAAACCAGGTTCACATACGACAAAAGGCCTTCATTTCTCCAGAATGTCTTTTAGTTTTTCTCGCCGCATAGTCCTTACTTTCTTTTACCAAGAGCTTCCAAATCAAATCCGTAAATAACGAGTAGAAATACATAATAGGTGTACTGTTTCGGGGCGAGCAGATCAAAATTCCAGGATCCCCTATGCGGAACTTCCCAGAAACATCGAACTCCGGTTCGGGTGGATAAACCCTGCACCATTTTGGTGTTACGGAAACTGTATCATCCAATGAAACGTCGACAGGCCTGCTCTCTTCATCGGAATCACTTTCAACTTCAGATTCTGGAATATATTCTTCTCCGCTCTCAGAAGAATCATCAGCTAAAGAAAATACTGTATATCGCTGGAAGAGGAAGCATCCCAATCGTCTTCAAGAACTTTGTGAATATCACTTGAATCACGTAGCTCATCATCCATGATGAAACGTTACACTTCGGAAAAAACAATTTAAGAATAAACTAAATCTGTTGAAATATAGCGAAAGATATTCACAGAAACTAACAGGAACAGCGAGCGAGCGCGAAGTTACATAGCAACTGAGACGGCAGGAAGATGAGGAATGAGTAGCTGAATTTATACCTACCCTGACCTTGACCGAGTCATTTCCGGCTAGTAAGGAATGTGTGATGGAAGACTTGAAGCTTCCTCTTCAATGTCTTACTTATTAAAATAACGTAGGTGAACGATAAATGATGTTATGACTGATTAAGCGAATGCATGTACTATGCGTCACGCGTGCGACGTTGGCATTCTAGTGACACTTTATTGAGTCGCAAGCGCGACGTTGGCAGTTCTAGGGTTAAGTGCTCGCGCGGCAATTAACATCTGATTACTGACTGCTAATTAATCGATGGTCAGCACATGGTTGCTTTATCGTCACACGGCGGTACATTCATTAATTAATTAATATTCACACGGATTGATATTTGACACACACATTATGATCACTTCCTGGTAAATTTAATCACATAATCAATTTAAATCATATCACTTCCTATCTAAGTATTTCAAAGGGTGGGGTTTTTGGCTGTCAGTTCGGCCGCTGAGCCTCGTAGTTACGTGCCCTACGCACTGTAGTACTTACCGTTTTACTTGTCATGCACTTATCGAATTAATGATTACTCTCATTAATAACTACTCTCACTGCACTCCCCTAAACTGATTACTCCTGGTCTTCTGACGCCAATAAACAAACAGAATCTCCCAAGAAAGAAATAATGAATAAATCTCTACCCCATGCAAAGCTAAAGTATTATATTCCCTAAATTATTTACAATCGATTACTCAGACCTGTCGTCGTTTTCCTAAACTAAGAATTCACAACTACACGCCCATTTTGGCACTCTATTTCAACAGGACTACATCTTTAATCTCTTATAGCGTCAGTTTACAATAAACATTCCCCATTCCCTCTATGCATGCCAGATATTGAAACTTTGTACTCATCTCTATCACATGATGACACCTTCGTCAGCTCAGGAGGTCCATCCTGAGCTTACTCCTGGTCCATGGACATCGCGATGATTACTTCCATTTCCATTCCATCTTGAAGTTGAAGATCCATTGTTCGATGCTGGTGGAGCCGCTGGCAGTTAATCCTGTACACACACAACGTCACTGTTTAATTCACACTCCGGTTAACAGCGTTCACTGTGAACGTCCGGTCACGATCTCGTAAGCGACTACATAGTCCGTGGTTCAGTACCGAATCTCGTCTATCTCTCGGCCACTATTCAGTCTGCTGCTACGTAAGATTATTATACTATAGTACTGATAATAATATTATTTTACACATCACGGTTTTATAAAAAGGTTAACACTGGCGTCACAGAGACCAAACTATACACTGTTTATACGAATTCTATTATTTCACTTAAAATGGGAGTTAACTTCACTTGAACAAAGAACTAACGAGGGCTTAACCGAGCATAGCTTCACCGTCGATGAGCCGCTAGCCCCGAAAGACGCTCGTCCCTTACTGCAGTAGTTTTTAAAAGGGAGCGATACCCCTTCCACTAATTTGCGTATCGCCGATTCATGGCATACTCGAGGTATAATAGTACGGCTAATCGGTGACCAATATATAGTTGATGCGATTGAGACATAACCATTCCATTATCCTTCGGTGGATCTCCTTCAATTAATTAAAATCTGTCCGGCTTCCCCCTCCTTGCGTGGTGAACTCCCTTCTTCGAGGACGTGTCACGAGACTAACCAGATGGCCCAGTACTTTTCCACGCAGAAACCACACGGTATTCTCTCTTCTTCTGAAAGTTATCAAGAAAAGGGACATTAAACACTCCATAATTTGAGTTTCATTAATTTTCTGGATCGTAGGTAATTAAGTTGGCTAGTCCAAGTCCGAGATGGCTCCCATATTTCGTTTCGAAAAAGTTGGTTCCCCCTCATTCTGTGAGTCTTGAGGAGGGATGACTTCTCTCGAGTGATGTCACGGGGAATCCCCATTCATAACCCCTCCCGGGTCTAAATTGGCTTGGCTTCCTCTGTGGGCCCCCGCCACACAAAGGACAATACTGCACAATCAGTTGCAGACAAAGAAATCTCATAGAATAATTTTTTAAATACACAATTTATCCATCTCAATGGTATGAATATTAATTAGTTTTGGTATTACCTCCATCAATGATATGAATATTAATCAGTTTCAGCCTTATTTCCCTTAAATACCATTGCGTGCGTAATTACGAAGATCAATATCAACCAAAGGTCCTTGGATCATGCCCCTGTTGGGTTCAACATCGTGACACAGATGACACGATAAAGCAAAGGACAGTTGAAAATATATTGGACAGCATGACAAATGTTAAGAGCACTGATGCTCGTAAGAAAGTGGTTACCAGCTAGAGAGCGACCAACCAATATCAAATAGAGCTAGGAGGCAAGATATGATCCCATTGGAGGGCAGCTTGGAGCCAGAAGGGGAGAAGATACAGTGACAGTGGAGAGATTTTAAAACGACAGAATCTTAGTTTTCTGCACTCATTTCTCATTCTGTACTTATTGTCGATTCAGTATGTACTCATTTGTTATGAGTTTTCGGTACTCATTTCTGTGCTTACTTAGTTATTTACTTGCTCAAGAGCGACTTAGAAATTTTAAGAAGATGCAAATTTTGGAAGTTTTTGAAGCCAGTAGACACTTAATCCAAAGTCTGCGTTCAGCTACGAACTGTATTTAATCAGTCACATGAGTCATGTGGAGACAGTCAGAGGGGAATACGCACCAGACAGAGAGAGATAACTTTATTCATTTGTCATTCAATATTTTGTGTGTGTGTGAGAGAGAGAGAGAGAGAGAGAGAGAGAGAGTGTGTGTGTGTGTACAAACAAACCGTCATTAGAGTTGAACGGTGGTAGGAGAAAACTAGTGTAGATGGAACTGACAGTGTAAATTTCAACAGTAAATTGTGGAGTATTGTGCGAGCTATGAATAGAGACAGATCATTAGAAGGGACACGGCAAATAAATGGGGTAGCACCAATAGCGCAAGACTCTAGAGGATTTGTTATTAATTCAATCCATCTAAGTTACGTATATTATACTGTATGTGCGCCCAAATGTCGAGACTGCAGGTACAGAAACAGACAATGTGTGGGAAGTTTCTGACAATTATACGCGGACCGGACGAGTAAAGATAAACTCTACAAGGACTGTAGGAATTAGTGGTAATCAACAAAGCCACGGAAAAAACAACACGATAGCCAGTTAAAATGATTAACCAGTAATTAAGCTAATTAACACTAAAATGAGGTACGTGTAATATAATAAACTGTTACAATGTTACTAGGCAATACGGGCAACCTGTACGAGTCGGCGAGGGAACTGCAGCAGCAGCAGCAGCAGCCTAGAGCCGAACGGGAGACCACAAGGAGCAGTCCAAGACGCAGGAAGCAGTTAATACGATGGCCATCAATTGTGTCATCATGATGGAGTAGAGCAGCAGGGAATGAACCCCGCGCTGGAGGCGAGATGTTGCCAAGCCTATTTGCTAACACGGCGGGACCACGCAGTTGGTCTGCCACTGCTAAGCAGAGTCCTGGAGGGGCGTGCCAATCCAGCTGATGAGCCCAAATGGCACGTCTGGGTGAAACTCTGCAAATGCACATGGCCTAACCACCCAAAAGCTGGTTCTATTCCTGTGATTGTAATGAGTAGAACAAATATTTAATACGTAAAAACTTGCATAGATGTTTTACAGGGAAAAGTTGTAAATAGTAGACAATAAGCATTTTTATCAGATAGATACAACAAAACTGTAGTTTTACGGTAATATAAATTATAGGGATTTGAAAGAAACCGAGTGCATTTCTTCCATTACATTCAATTTCATATTGTATTATTGTGGGAGGTGTTTTTCTAAATGCAAGGGAAACATTTGATATACTTATTAATGTAGATAAAAGCGCATCAATGTTTAATATTTTATGTTAATTCAAGGGATTAAGTCAGGGCTACGCACGGGAAAGAATGTAATCATAGGTTATGATAATTTTCTAATATTTTACCTTATGTTGAATGGTGGAACATCCCTGAAACCCTATTATATTACAAAATGTAATGTCAAGTCTTGGAAAATGTTCTAAACATCTCTTAACAGAAATCTAATATGGGTCATAATTAAAATAAAATATATCCTAAATGTCATACAAGAACACTCTACACTATTCTATTTAAAGTTTTCTTAAAATGTCATCCTTGTCTATTACCTGAGAATACAATCAATTTATTAAAATTAACGTCCAATAAACTTTTACAAAATATTCCACTTCAGAGATCATGTCAGTTAAATTTTGCTGGTATTTCCATCTGTCCTCGAAAAACCCTAGAGTTGTAGCTCTTCATGGTTCATGGTGTGGGTTACTGTAGTCACGTCCTAGTTCGTAAACCATGGGCAATGGCTGAGTGGCCTAGTAAGTGGTCCTGAGAGTCGGGATACCAGTTGCTACGGAATGAGAGTGGGCATCTCTGACATATTCCGAGTCATGGCCCTCCTTGTGCTCCGGCAGCACAATCCACCAGTGGTCCCTAACCTGTTACAGAAAGGATCCTCGCTTGGACTATGTGTAAGTAGGGTAACATTCTGCTTCATGAATTTACCGAACTCAGAACATTTTAAGCAAGCCTCGGAATTATGGGAGTAACGGAGTCCCACTCCCATTTGACAGACGAGAGACTCCTTGGAAACAACTTGGTGAACGAAATGGAATTTGATGGGGAGCTATCAATATTAATGGGGCTTATGGGAGAAAGAAAGAAGAACTGGCTGAGTCAGCAAAGAGGATACATCTGGATGTGCTAGGAGTAAATGAAATTCCAGCCAGGCTGAGTGGCTTAGACAGTTGAGGCGCTGGCCTTCTGACCTTAACTTGGCAGCTTTGATCCTGGCACAGTCCGGTGGTATTTGAAGGTGGTCAAATATGTCAGCCTCATGTTGGTAGATTTACTGGCACATAAAAGAACTCATGCAGGACAAAATCCCGGCACCTCGGCATCTCTGAAAACCGTAAAAGTAGTTAATGGGACGTAAAGCAAATAACATTATTATAAAATGCTATTTGGAAAAGGGGAGAAAACGAGGAAGAGATAGGAGATTATAAAGTGTACTTGACAGGAGTTAAAAACGGAAGGGCGGAGTATGGGGTAAGACTGTTCATCAGGAAAACTATTGCACGCAACATCGTTTCTGTTAGGCACGTAAATTAGCAAATGACGTGGGCAGATTTTGCAGCGGGAGGAATTAGGACGAGAATTGTCTCATCATGTGAGGGTGCAGATGAAAATGGAGTTGACAAGTTTTACGAAGCACTGAGTGACATCGCAGTCAGGGTCAACAGCAAGAATAGGATAGTGCTAATAGGCGATTTCAATTCGAGGGTTGGAAATAGAACTGAAGGATATGAAAGGGTGAATGGTAAATGTGAGGAAGATATGGAAGCTAATAGGAATGGGAAATGTTTCCTGGGCTTCTGTGCCAGTATGGGTTTATCAGTTATGAATACATTCTTCAAGCACATAGCTATTCACCGCTACACATGGGAGGGCAGGGGTACCAGATCCACAATAGACTATATCTTAACTGACTTAGAATTCAGGAAGTCTGTTGGGAATGTAGAGTTTTCTGGGGATTTTTTGATGACCACTATCTGATCTGTAGTGAACTAAGTATTTCTAGGCATAGGATAGAGAAAGTGAAATATGTCTGCAAACGAATAAGGGTAGAAAATCTCCAGGACGAGGAAATTAGACAGAAGTACATGGATATGATTAGTGAGAAGTTTCGAACAATAGACAGTAAGCAGGTTCAGGATATAGAAAGAGAATGGGTGGCATACAGGGATGCTGTAGTAGAAAGAGCAAGGGAATGCCTAGGAACAACCAATCTAAAGATGGGAAAAGGCGAACATCTTGGTGGAACGATGAAGTGAGAGCAGCCTGTAAACGTAAAAAGAAGGCTTATCAGAAATGGCTCCAAACAAGGGCCGAGGCAGACAGGGATTTGTACGCAGATGAAAGAAACAGAGCGAAACTAATAGTTGTTGAATCCAAAAAGAAGTCGTGGGAAGATTTTGGTAATAACCTGGAAAGGTTAGGTCAAGCAGCAGTGAAACCATTCTGGACAGTAATAAAGAATCCTAAGACGAGAGGGAAAAAAGGAAATTAACAGTGTTTTGGGTAATTCAAATGAACTCATAATACATCCCAGGGAATCACTGGAGAGGTGGAGGGAATATTTTGAAAATCTTCTCAACGTGTCGCAAATAACTAAGCTCATAGGGAGGAGGAAAATGATATTGGTGAAATTACGCTTGAGGAACTGGAAAGGATGGTAAATGAACTCCACTGTCATAAAGCAGCAAGAATAGATGAAATTAGACCTGAAAGGGTGAAGTATAGTGGGGAGGCAGGGATGAAATGGCTTCATAGAGTAGTAAGATTAGCATGGAGTGTTGGTAAGGTACCTTCAGATTGGACAAAAGCAGTAATTGCACCTATGTACAAACAAATTGCAACAACTATTGAGGTATTTCATTGATTAGTATACTGGGCAAAGTATTCACTGGTATCTTGGACAGGAGGGTGCAATCAATGGTTGAGAGGAAGTTGGATGAAAACCAGTGTAATTTCAGACCATAGAGGGGCTCTCAGGATCAGATTTTCAGTACGTGCCAGGTAACTGAAAAATGCTACGAGAGGAATAAACAGTTGTGTTTATGTTTTGTAGATCTAGAGAAAACATATGACAGGGTTCCGAGGAAAATGATGTTCACCATACTGTGGGACTATGGGATTAAATGTAGATTGTCAAAATCAATCAAAGGCATTTATGGTGATAATTGGGCTGCAGTGATAGTTGAAGGTAGAATGAGTTCTTGGTTCAGGATACTTGCAAGTGTTAGACAAGGGTTTCATCTTTCACGTTTGTTGTTCATACTTTACATGGATCATCTGCCGAAAGGTATAAAGTGACAGGGAGGGATTCAGTTAGGTGGAAATGTTGTAAGCAGTCTGGCCTATGCTGACGACTTGGTCTTAATGGCAGATAGTGCCGAAAACCTGCAGTCTAATATCTTGGAACTTGGAAATAGGTGCAATGAGTATGGTATGAAAATTAGCTTTTCGAAGAATAAATTGATGTCAGTAGGTAAGAAATTCAACAGAACTGAATGCCAGATTGGTGATACAAAACTGGAACAGGTAGATAATTTCAGGTATGTAGGGTGTGAGTTCTCCCAGGATGGCAATATAGCAAGTGAGATTGAAAAAAGGTGCAGTAAAGGTAATGCAGTGAGCTCGCAGCTGCGATCAACAGTATTCTGTAAGAAGGAAGTCAGCTCCCGGAGGAAACTATCTTTACATTGGTCTGTTTTCAGACCAATGTTACTTTATGGGAGCGAATGCTGGGTGGACTCAGGATATCTTATTCATAAGTAATAAGTAACAGACATGAAAGTAGCAAGAATTATTGCTGATACAAACATGTGGGAACAATGGCACGAGGGTACTCAGAATGAGGAGATAAAGACTAAGTTAGGAGTGAACCTGATGGATGAAGCTGTACGTATAAACCAGCTTTGGTGGTGGGGTCATGTGAAGTGAATAGAGAAAGATAGGTTACCTAGGAGAATAATGGACTCTTTTAGTGAGGGAATCATATCTTCCTTGATTTCTGTAATCCACTTAATGTTGCACTTACTATTCCATACTTTTTATATTATTCTCCTGATGATCCTGTTCTCTGGTGTCCTGATTAGATGTCCAAAAAATCAAATGTGTTTCTTCCCGACTCCTTGTAGACTGTTTCATTAGAAGCTACTCTCCAGTGTCCATTTTTTTGGATGAATTGTCGATGCATGTTCTAATGATTCTTCTCTCTATCTTGAGTATTTTGTCTATTTCTGTAGTGTTAATTGTTTTGAAGATGGCTTCACTTGCATATGTTATTTCTGGTTGAGTGACTGTTTTGTAGTGTTTTAATTTTGTTGCTATTGACAGGCCCTTTTTGTTATAGGTATTCTTGGTGACATATTGTGCTCTGGTAAATTTATTTATTCTGTTATACCATGCTGGCTTTTCATTGAGGTTATATGTTATGATTTCTCTCAGATATTTACATTTATCTACAATTTTAATCTCTTGGTTTCCTATGGCAATAATTACTGTCTTTTCAAAAGATATTTCAAGACCAATTTTCTGTGCTATTTCCTGTAGTGATATAGCTTGTTCTCTGGTTTCCTGAATATTGTTGGACAAGAGAGCAAGGTCATTGGCAAATCCTAGGCAATTTAAACTTATGTTGTCTTTGGGACTTCCAATTCGGATGTTCTTTGGGTTAATCTTGTACCATTCCCTTATTATATATCCCAAGGCACAGTTGAACAGCAGTGATGACAAGCAATCTCCTTTTCCTAAGCCTGTTTTTATGATGAATGGCTCAGAGAATTCCCCACTGAACTTGACTTTTGATTTAATGTTGGTTAAGGTGAGTTCTATCAATCTGATTAATTTTGGATGGAGCCCGAAATTTCTTAAAATTTTCAACATTGAAGGTCTATGGATACAGTCGTAAGCTTTTTTGAAGTCCATGAAGGTTATTGCAAGAGGTTTTTTTTGCTTCTTGTAATATGCTATGGCTAATTTTAAAGTGATGATTTGTTCTGCACAGCTTCCTCAAGGTCTGAAGCCGCCTTGGTATTCACCTAATTCTTCCTCTAGTTGCTCTTTGATCCTCCTGTATAGGTTTCTGGCAAAAATCTTATATGTGCAGTCTAACAGAGAGATACCTCTGTAATTATCTCGATTGCTTTTATCTCCTTTTTTGTGGAGTGGGTGGATTACGGCTGTAGTCCAATGTTTGGGGCACTTTTCTGTTATCCAGATTTTTATTAGGGCCATGTGTAAGGATGTTCGAACTTTATCACTGGCATATTTCCACATTTCTGCAAAAACTTGGTCTTCTCCACATGCCTTATAATTTTTCAACTCTCGGAGTGCTGTTTCCACCTCATGGATTGTTGGGGGGTTTATGAGTTCAGGCGGGGTTTTGATGGGCGTGTCTGTATTAATTGCTTAAAGTTCCTGCGGTTCTTCACAATTCAAAAGTTTAATGAATACTTTTGCCATGATTTCAGCAGTTTCCTTGTCATTATGTGTCGTTTTTCCATTCTCACTTTTCATTATTAACGTGAGAGGGGCAAATTTTTGTACTTGTTTTCCAAACATTTTGTAAAAGTGTTTGGAATTGGTTTTATAGTAATTTTCTTCTACTGAGTTGATTAGATCTTTCTGTGATTGTCTCTTGGTTTGCCTGATAATTTGTGTGAACTTTTTCCTGATATATTTGAGGTTGGTTGCACTTTCTTCTGTTGTGTGTGTTTGAAATTTTAACCATGTCTGATGTATTTCTTCATGAATTTTGTTACATTCTGAGGTCCACTAGGCATGTCTTTTACGTGTGTTCAATGGGGCTAAATTTTCACCTTGTTGCCTGAGAATTGGAACCAGTTCTTCTAAGTTATCTGTCAGTTTTATGTTTTGTGTGATGTCTCTATATTTATCATTTCTAATTAATTGGTGTGGATCAAAGTTTCTCTTTCGTTTATTGCATTTTGGTTTTTTTTTTTAGTGGTATGAACTTAATTTTGATTTTGACTATGTAATGATTTGAACCTATATGTACTCCTCTTAATACTTTAACATTGTAGATTTCTCTGTGGAAGGTTTTGTCCATAAATACGTGATCCAGCTGCCATTCCCCTTTTCTCCAATCAGGATGTTTCCAAGTTTTAATTTTGTTGGGCCTGCTTTTGAAGTATGTGGACTTTGAGATCAGTTTGTGTTCTCTGCAGAGTTCAACGAGTCTTTGATTATTCTTATTTGTATGTTTACGTGGAGCCCATTTCCCAATGATATCTCGGTATTTCTTTTATCTTCCAAGTTGGGCACTGAAGTCCCCTAACAGGATCTTAACGTTGTTAATATTTATTTGGTTTACAGTTTGGTCAAGGAGATCCCAAAACTTTTCCACTTCTTTCCTAGTCTTTGTTAGAAAATTATTTTCATTAGTAGGGGCATGGGCATTTATGATGGTATAAATTTTGTTGGATACTTTTAAACTCAAAGTTGCAATTCTAGGTGAGATGGCTTGAAAAATCGATTATTGAATCTATTATTTTCACACTGACTATAATCCCAGTTCCAAATTGGGGACATTGTTTCATAACCCTTAGTCCAGGTTTCCCGTTGTAAATTCTGTAGCCTTGAGATTCGAATGGTTCTTCTGTAGTATTTCTCATCTCCTGGAGTCTTGCTACTAAAATTTTCTGTTTATCTAATTCGTCCGTCAAGTTCTTTAGTTTTCCCGCTTTAAGTAGAGAATTAATATTATGAGTTGCAATGTAGTTGATCTGATCTTGTTTGATCCTGTTCTTATGTGCTGGCATAGGAATGGGCGAATGCCAATGCTCCGACTCGTTGACACCTTCTAGGTGGCTACCCACCAAGTCCGATGTAGCCTTCTCCTGCTTTCTTGGACAGGACGATGGAATTCTTTTCCTAAAAGACCTTTCCATGGTTGACTTTCAAAGGTAGTTAACCTTGGGTGGAGCAAGCTCCGATTTACAACTACGGTTGTTAACCACAGAGGTACAACCCCAGATGTTCAGGGTTCTGGGTTGGCATTTCCTCCTAACCCAATGAGGTATGGTTTTCCCGCCAATACTCAGGTGGCTGATTGCAGTGGTTTCCCACTGGGCAATGGGTTCACCACGTCCCTACTATTATTAAAAGAGCTTCCCAAAATCTGAAATAAAATAAAATGGGGAATTGCTTTTTAAAAACGTGTTTTAACTCTACACAAAGAAACCTAGTACAGTATACGAAATAGTGGTTTTATTCCTTGTTGTTGACAAAATCTACTGTGTCCTTGGAGGAGCGACGGCAGGTGCAGCCTTCCGTCTTGTGAAATAATGATGTGTGTGTTCCAAAGCTTGCTCCGCCTTCAGGGAAGGCAAGGCTGTGGAGTGAGGGGAGGAGGCATGTCGCTTACGTTCACAGTTTCGGCTTTAGAAGAAGGGGTAGGGGGAATAGATATGTGAGAGGACGGAAGTTCATTAATTTTCTTTCTTTTATTGTCTGTATTGTTTTTAATGCTTAATGTTTCCAGATGTGATAATATCCCTTCCTATAAAGGGTTCCTATTATCAATATTATATCATTCACGTTATCCTGATTACTTTGCTGATCTAAATAAATGTATATATTTTCTAGTGTGTTTAGAAGACCACCTTTAGTGTTTTACATAATATTGTCAAATCTTGCTCTATAGTGGTGAACTGATGACCGGTTGCACTCATATGTTGGCCAATCGAGGAAAATTTTTTATGCCTCTCGGCATTGACGTGCTCTACGTATCTGCGTCATTGTTGGATGCGCTTGGGAACGGTTGGCTGTTGAGAGAGCTCTTGCATTATTGTAGTGATAAAGTAGTGAAAACCTATTGAAATAGCTAAATTTTGTGTATATCTGATTCATTTAGTGCTGTTTATATAGTGGTGTTTAGTGCTTGTTGGTAGAAATTGGGAGTAGTGACATTTATTTAAATTTTGTAACAAGTAATTCAGTTGGTCCTCAGTAAATTTCGTTTTCTAGGTTAAGTAGGCTAGCTAGGTGTACCTTGTTTCGATTTTAGGTTTAGGAAATACTTTAGGTAATAATATTAACTTTAAAAATATTTGTAAATATCTGTAGGTTCGTTGGTTATACTTACAAATGTAGGTTATCATAAGGAATAGTACCGTAACTTCTGCAGCAACTTCTCCGCTATTTCGTATAGATATCCGTTCAAACTGTCACGAAGGTAATAATTTACTACATAAAAAAAAACACGATACGCCTGTAAACCTCCATTTAAAAAGAAGTTAAAGAGATTACACGGTAATAGTTAACAGTCGTTGTATTGTTATTGATTATTGTCGGTCCTCATATTCAAATATTGCATTGTTGGCTAAGTTGTGAACAAAGGGTGTAGTGTAGTCAAGTAAATATAAATAAAAAATCAGCCGATCTTGTATTCCATTCATTGGTACTTCTAAGTAGGTAGTTAAAGTATCCGTAATTTATATTTCGCTCCCTCGATCTTTCAATATTTATGAGCGGTTAGCTAATAATAATAAAGTTCATATATCCCAGTAATTGCAGTTCAAGTCCCTGGAGTAGTAGTAGTAGTAGTAGTTTTTATAGAAATATTTGAGAAATTACTGTAGACAACCTCGTATTTTTCAGTAGGCGTAATTAAGGACACTTTTATTTTCCGTCCCGTGGAGTAGGGAAAATAATAGTAATCCACCAGCTGTAATAATCACATAACCACATTTCAGTAGAATTGTAGTGAAGATAAGGTATAATATATTAGATAGTATCTTGCCAGTTATATTCGTGTGTTATTTTTCGTGTGGATCTATTAGACCGTAATACTAATAATAATTTGTCTAAGCATTTAGCTTCGTTGGTAATCTTTGAGTACAGTAGTTCTTGCAAATTTCATTTCTGTTGTGCTTAGTTTAGTGACATACGGTACGGTTCCGTAATTAGGATACGTCTGAAAGTAGTTTAACATTACTGTAGTGTATTGTACAGTAGTGTACGAGTAATATCCTATTAGAATTTAGTATGATTATTTTATTATTGTAAAATATTTGTGTAGTACTGGTGTAGTAGAGGTATCCGTAGAAACTCGTACTAAAATACTGTTGTTGTAATTAGAATAGGCTTAATTGCAGTTTGGAATTGTGTAGTTCTTGTGTAGGTTATTACTTTCGATATTCAGTAATTAACAGCAGTTTTTATCCTGTCAGGGGTTGTAGGATAAAAAAATAGAGCACGACTAAGTAGTATTGTAGTATAGTCGTATATTAATTACCTTATTGTTGTGTACTATCCCAGACAATATATCCCTCCGTTCATTTATTTTTTGCAAATAAGTTATTTTATTTTTAATTTAATTTCCCCCCCGTAAAGAATGGCTAAGGAGCGCGAGTGTAGTTTCTGTGGGTGTGGTGAGGCATTGAGGGGTATGAGGGAGGAGTTGGAAAGTTTGAGGGAGATAATTAGGATTCTCACAGAAGACAGGAAGGAAGATAGGACTCCCTCAAACAACGTACAGGTTACAGTAGGTGTACAAGAGGGAGGGGAAGGAAAGGGAGGAGTTGTAGAAGACAGGTGGTCTAATGTTCTAAGGGGAAGGAGATTGCAGGCTAAGAGCTCTATTCAGGATCAGAATTCAGGACAGGTGTCTGTGCAAAATCGGTACGAGTCACTCCAGGTAGAACAACAGAGGGAAGATGAGGGACAGGGAACTGTTGCTGAGATGTGTGGGAGTAGGAGGAAGGGAAAAGGTAGGAAAGGAAAATGTAGAGTAGATGATAGGAAAAGACAGGTGGAACAGGGTCATGGGAAGGAGAAAAGGGAGGAGGAAGTAGCTTCTGCAGTTATCAGGAAAGATAGGGCTGACCAGGAGGGGAGGGGATCAAACGAGGTTGGTAGGGTTGAGGCTCTGGTCATGGGAGATTCCATCGTTAGACACGTGGGGAAAGTGTGTGGAGGAAAGGGTACCAGGGTAGAGTGTTATCCAGGAATTAGGTTGAGGCAGATGTTGAGGAAAGTAGAAGAGAGGGAGGAGGGGAAGGAGAAGGTGGTAGTGTTTCACGTTGGTACCAACAACGTAAGGCAAGCTGATATAAGTACCAACATAGTTGGAGATGTGTGGGATCTGGTAAATGCAGCACGGGTGAAGTATAAGAAAGCGGAGATTGTTATTAGTGGAATACTGTGTAGAAGGGATACTGACTGGAGGGTGAGTGGGGATTTAAATGAGACTATGGAGTGGGTATGTGGGAAATTGGGAGTGAAATTTCTAGATCCAAATGCGTGGGTAGGAGATAAGGATCTGCGCTCAGATGGCCTTCATTTAAACCGCAGTGGTACGTATAAGTTAGGAAATTTGTTTGGAAGGGTAATAGGGAGGTACATTCAGGGAAACGGGATAGCCTAGGGAGCGGTGATAAGGGAACAGGGAACTGGAAATCAAGTAGGGATGACATAAAATTGTTAGTGTTGAACTGTAGAAGTATTGTAAGGAAAGGAATAGAATTAAGTAATTTAATAGATATATATTCACCAGATATTGTAATAGGTGTTGAATCATGGCTGAGAAATGATATAATGGATGCAGAAATTTTCCCACGGCACTGGAGTGTGTATCGTAGAGATAGGATAGGAAGGGTGGGAGGCGGAGTGTTCATTCTGGTGAAAGAAGAATTTGTAAGCTACGAAAAAGTTAAAGATGAGACACATGAAATTCTAGGTGTAAGGCTCATTTCTAAAGATAATAGGCAACTTGATATATTTGGAGTGTACAGATCGGGAAAGGGTAGCACTGACGCGGATTCAGAATTATTTGATAGGGTAGTCAGCTATGTGGGAAACGACATGGAAAGAAATGTGATTGTAGCGGGAGATCTGAATTTGCCAGATGTCAATTGGGAAGGAAATGCGAACGACAGAAAGCATGACCAACAAATGGCAAATAAGTTAATATGGGAAGGACAGCTGATTCAGAAAGTGATGGAACCAACCAGAGGGAAAAATATCCTGGATGTCGTGCTGATAAAACCAGATGAGCTCTATAGGGAAACTGAAGTAATAGATGGTATTAGTGATCATGAAGCTGTTTTTGTGGTAGTTAAAAATAAATGTGATAGAAAGGAAGGTCTTAAAAGTAGGACTGTTAGGCAGTACCACATGGCTGATAAAGCAGGCATGAGGCAGTTTCTAAAAAGTAATTATGATCGGTGGAAAACGGTAAATATAAATGTAAACAGACTCTGGGATGGGTTTAAAGAAATTGTTGAGGAATGCGAAAACAGGTTTGTACCATTAAGGGTGGTAAGGAATCGTAAAGACCCACCTTATTATAATAGAGAAGTAAAGAGACTAAGAAGGAGGTGCAGACTGGAAAGAAATAGAGTTAGAAATGGCTGTGGAAGTAAGGAGAAATTGAAGGAACTTACTAGAAAATTGAATCAAGCAAAGAAGGCAGCTAAGGATAATATGATGGCAAGCATAATTGGCAGTCATACGAATTTTAGTGAAAAATGGAAGGGTATGTATAGGTATTTTAAGGCAGAAACAGGTTCCAAGAAGGACATTCCAGGAATAATTAATGAACAAGGGGAGTGTGTATGTGAGGATCTTCAAAAGGCAGAAGTATTCAGTCAGCAGTATGTAAAGATTGTTGGTTACAAGGATAATGTCGAGATAGAGGAGGAGACTAAGGCCAAAGAAGAAATAAAATTTACATATGATAACAATGACATTTACAATAAGATACAAAAGTTAAAAACTAGAAAAGCGACTGGAATTGATCAGATTTCTGGGGATATACTAAAGACAATGGGTTGGGATATAGTACCATATCTGAAGTACTTATTTGATTATTGTTTGGTCGGAGGAGCTATACCAGATGAATGGAGAGTTGCTATAGTTGCCCCTGTGTATAAAGGAAAGGGTGATAGACATAAAGCTGAAAATTACAGGCCAGTAAGTTTGACATGCATTGTATGTAAGCTTTGGGAAGGCATTCTTTCTGATTATATTAGACATGTTTGTGAAATTAATAACTGGTTCGATAGAAGGCAATTCGGTTTTAGGAAAGGTTATTCCACTGAAGCTCAACTTGTAGGATTCCAGCAAGATATAGCAGATATCTTGGATTCAGGAGGTCAAATGGACTGTATCGCAATTGACCTGTCTAAAGCATTTGATAGGGTGGATCATGGGAGACTACTGGCAAAAATGAGTGCAATTGGACTAGACAAAAGAGTGACTGAATGGGTTGCTATATTTCTAGGAAATAGATCTCAGAGAATTAGAGTAGGTGAAGCTTTATCTGACCCTGTAATAATTAAGAGGGGAATTCCTCAAGGCAGTATTATCGGACCTTTATGTTTTCTTATATATATAAATGATATGAGTAAAGGAGTGGAATCGGAGGTAAGGCTTTTTGCGGATGATGTTATTCTCTATAGAGTGATAAATAAGTTACAAGATTGTGAGCAACTGCAACGTGACCTCGAAAATGTTGTGAGATGGACAGCAGGCAATGGTATGTTGATAAACGGGGTTAAAAGTCAGGTTGTGAGTTTTACAAGTAGGAAAAGTCCTCTCAGTTTTAATTACTGCGTTGATGGGGTGAAAGTTCCTTTTGGGGATCATTGTAAGTATCTAGGTGTTAATATAAGGAAAGATCTTCATTGGGGTAATCACATAAATGGGATTGTAAATAAAGGGTACAGATCTCTGCACATGGTTATGAGGGTGTTTAGGGGTTGTAGTAAGGATGTAAAGGAGAGGGCATATAAGTCTCTGGTAAGACCCCAATTAGAGTATGGTTCCAGTGTATGGGACCCTCACCAGGATTACCTGATTCAAGAACTGGAAAAAATCCAAAGAAAAGCAGCTCGATTTGTTCTGGGCGATTTCCGGCAAAAGAGTACCGTTACAAAAATGTTGCAATGTTTGGGTTGGGAAGAATTGAGAGAAAGAAGAAGAGCTGCTCGACTAAGTGGTATGTTCCGGGCTGTCAGCGGAGAGATGGCGTGGAATGACATTAGTAGACGAATAAGTTTGAATGGCGTTTATAAAAGTAGGAAAGATCACAATATGAAGATAAAGTTGGAATTCAAGAGGACAAACTGGGGCAAATATTCATTTATAGGAAGGGGAGTTAGGGATTGGAATAACTTACCAAGAGGGATGTTCAATAAATTTCCAATTTCTTTGAAATCATTTAGGAAAAGGCTAGGAAAA
Source organism: Anabrus simplex (assembly GCF_040414725.1). Lineage (NCBI taxonomy): Eukaryota > Metazoa > Arthropoda > Insecta > Orthoptera > Tettigoniidae > Anabrus > Anabrus simplex. Next base: position 55,453,508 of record NC_090266.1, read on the forward strand.
CAACAAATAGGGAATCTGCCACCTGGGCGACTGCCCTAAATGCAGATCAGTACTGATTGACATTGACATTGAGTTTGCCCAATATAAGATTTTTTGCACTGATGACATTTTAATTTGTAAACCCCTGAATCTAAATGTTTGTCTTTCCCTAGGGAATTAACACTGTTGTAGTAAAAAAAATAATTTGCTTAGTATTATTACTGGTTGAGTATGCAATCATATAATTATTTTTTCTGAACAAATTCGTTACTGCATATATATTAGGACTGTTGAAAGTGAACCTGGCATATTTATCTTTCTTCTTTATTTTGGGTGTTAGATTAGTATGAAACTTCTGTTTGAATTTTCTGATTATTTTATTTACCATATTAAGTCCAAAACTGTTATATTGGGCTTGATTATGGATAAAGAGCAATTCTTTTTCTCGTTCTACGTGGGAGAGAGGTATATTAAATACTCTGTATATGTGACTATAGTAAGCTGATCTTTTTTGTGATTCTGGATGTAATGAGTGGTTCTTTATTGTAATAGAAGTAAAAGTTGGCTTTCTATGTATCATAAAAATAAACTCTTCCTTATCCTATCTTATATTTATGTCCAAAAAATTTATGGAACCTTCTTTTTCTTTTTCTAACGTAAACTTTACTCTGGAATCTAATGAATTTTAAATATTGAGGATATTATCACTAAAGAAATTGTTGAGGAATGTGAAAACAGGTTTGTACCATTAAGGGTGGTAAGGAATGGTAAAGACCCACCTTATTATAATAGAGAAATAAAGAGACTAAAAAGGAGGTGCAGACTGGAAAGAAATAGAGTTAGAAATGGCTGTGGAAGTAAGGAGAAATTGAAGGAACTTACTAAAAAATTGAATCTAGCAAAGAAGGCAGCTAAGGATAACATGATGGCAAGCATAATTGGCAGTCATATGAATTTTAGTGAAAAATGGAAGGATATGTATAGGTATTTTAAGGCAGAAACAGGTTCCAAGAAGGACATTCCAGGAATAATTAATGAACAAGGGGAGTGTGTATGTGAGGATCTTCAAAAGGCAGAAGTATTCAGTCAGCAGTATGTAAAGATTGTTGGTTACAAAGAAAATGTCGAGATACAGGAGGAGACTAAGGCCAAAGAAGTAATAAAATTTACATATGACAACAATGACATTTACAATAAGATACAAAAGTTGAAAACTAGAAAAGCGGCTGGAATTGATCAGATTTCTGGGGATATACTAAAGACAATGGGTTGGGATATAGTACCATATCTGAAGTACTTATTTGATTATTGTTTGGTCGGAGGAGCTATACCAGATGAATGGAGAGTTGCTATAGTAACCCCTGTGTATAAAGGAAAGGGTGATAGACATAAAGCTGAAAATTACAGGCCAGTAAGTTTGACATGCATCGTATGTAAGCTTTGGGAAGGCATTCTTTCTGATTATATTAGACATGTTTGTGAAATTAATAACTGGTTCGATAGAAGGCAATTCGGTTTTAGGAAGGGTTATTCCACTGAAGCTCAACTTGTAGGATTCCAGCAAGATATAGCAGATATCTTGGATTCTGGAGGTCAAATGGACTGTATCGCAATTGACCTGTCTAAAGCATTTGATAGGGTGGATCATGGGAGACTACTGGCAAAAATGAGTGCAATTGGACTAGACAAAAGAGTGATTGAATGAGTTGCTATATTTCTAGAAAATAGATCTCAGAGAATTAGAGTAGGCAAAGCTTTATCTGACCCTGTAATAATTAAGAGGGGAATTTCTCAAGGCAGTATTATTGGACCTTTATGTTTTCTTATATATATAAATGATATGAGTAAAGGAGTGGAATCGGAGGTAAGGCTTTTTGTGGATGATGTTATTCTCTATAGAGTGATAAATACGTTACAAGATTGTGAGCAACTGCAACGTGACCTCGAAAATGTTGTGAGATGGACAGCAGGCAATGGTATGTTGATAAACAGGGTTAAAAGTCAGATTGTGAGTTTCACAAATAGGAAAAGTCCTCTCAGTTTTAATTACTGCGTTGATGGGGTGAAAGTTCCTTTTGGGGATCATTGTAAGTATCTAGGTGTTAATATAAGGAAAGATCTTCATTGGGGTAATCACATAAATGAGATTGTAAATAAAGGGTACAGATCTCTGCACATGGTTATGAGGGTGATTAGGGGTTGTAGTAAGGATGTAAAGGAGAGTGCATATAAGTCTCTGGTAAGACCCAACTAGAGTATGGTTCCAGTGTATGGGACCCTCACCAGGATTACCTGATTCAAGAACTGGAAAAAATCCAAAGAAAAGCAGCTCGATTTGTTCTGGGTGATTTCCGACAAAAGAGTAGCGTTACAAAAATGTTGCAATGTTAGGGTTGGGAAGAATTGAGAGAAAGAAGAAGAGCTGCTCGACTAAGTGGTATGTTACAAGTAACTATTCTCATTTTGGTTCCGTATTGAAGTCGAAAACCCAGTCAAGCTAGCGTTGCTGTAACAACCTGACGTACTTAATACGCTCTGTACGAAAAATCCTGAACATTTCTTCCAACATATGTTTCAACGGAATTATAATATCAACTTGACTATCTTTTAGATCCATTCGACTACCATAATTTCCGAACTCCGCTAGCTTTGACATACGTTTTATCACAAGCACCGCCTCTACAGAAGTTCCATTTTCTTCTCGACTTTCAGATATCCCAAACATATACATTTTAAATTTGTTTATTACATTCACACTTCCGTTTTAAATAACTGACTGTGATTTTACCACCTTGGATTCAACTTGGGAATTGAAGAAACATCCCCCTTGATGATTGTGTTTATACTCAAGGCCATCACAGTCTTAATGATATTATAAAAATATGGATCCATTTTAGTTTTAGACTCTCAAAATTTCATGTTTAATCACGTTTTAATCTTCAAAACTGTTAATTTCACTCTCTTTTAACATACTTTGGTGCATTATCGTTGTTTTAGATGTTATTGTATAATGTTTTACGAAACCATTTTTCAACATTTTAACCTATAATTTATAAGTATATGTATTATTTTTAAGATTGATATAGGCTGATGATGCCCATAAGGAGGGTGAAACATGTACCTTTGACTTTTATGTATTATGTATAGAAAAAATATTTGACCATATGAAATAGTGGATCATATTGTATTGTATTGAACAGGTGGACTTATAATATTGTAATAATACTTGAGACATAAGTGGTATGTTCCGAGCTGTCAGCGGAGAGATGGCGTGGAATGACATTAGTAGACGAATACGTTTGAATGGCGTTTATAAAAGTAGGAAATATCACAATATGAAGATAAAGTTGGAATTCAAGAGGACAAACTGGGGCAAATATTCATTTATAGGAAGGGGAGTTAGGGATTGGAATAACTTACCAAGGGAGATGTTCAATAAATTTCCAATTTCTTTGAAATCATTTAGGAAAAGGCTAGGAAAGCAACAGATAGGGAATCTGCCACCTGGGCGACTGCCCTAAATGCAGATCAGTATTGACTGATTGATTGATTGTTCACTCTTTGATCTATTACTATAAACGTATCATCTACAAAGCGTACCCATAGAGTAAGACCCTCTATTTGTCCTATTATTTTGGTCTGTTGAAGATGCTCCAACATGGCGGCTACTACTGTGCGTGAGTCTGTGATGTCCGTAGTGGATAACGGTATAAGATGCAATGAAAAATGTGGCAAATGCAGAAGAATAGTAAAAAATGGGATTCTGTGTCGAAGGTGTGATGAATGGTACCATTTTTGCTGTGCAAATATTGTAAATAGGACTGATATCGAAGAAAGTGTGTGGCTGTGTCCCAAGTGTAAACTAACTGATAGTGATGCAGAACAACAAGAAAGAGAGACTTACGAAACTATACTTAAGATTTTAGGCATGCTACAAAAAGACTTATGTGCTCTGAAACTTGAAAATGAAAGCTTAAAGGACAGAACAAAGAAACTGGAAGATAAAGAAGAAATTGGAGAAGAAAGATCGCCGTGGACGGAAGTGACGTGTAGCCATTTTAGGCCTAATGCTATACATATGGGAGAAACTACGTACAACATAAAACTGGGAAAAAACTCTTTGTAGTGCCAAAATTTGCAACAAGTTCCAGAAGAAGACACATCAAGTTTTCTGAATAATTTTAAATCCAGTGGAGGTAACCTACAGAAGAAGAAAACCAACCGAAAGTCAAGATCGCCAAAAATTCATCTCTACGCAGACAGTCAAGGGCGGGGTATGGCAGAAGACATCAAGGATGAGCTGCAGAATCCAGAAACTGAGGTTTAGGACTAATAAAACCAGGTGCCAAAACTGAAGACGTACTTTCAAGTTGTGATCCTGTTTTAGAGAAGGACAATTATGTGGTGATTGTGAGTGGTACAAATGACATTGCAGCAAATGAAGGTGAGGAACTAATTACGACCCTCAGTGGTAGGATTTCCAAACTACCTGACTCAAAAGTAATTGTAGTTAATGTGCCACCCAGGTATGACCATTTAGAGGACTATTGTGTGAACAAAGCTGTACATGATGTAAATATAAAAATGAAGAGATTATGTAAGAGTTATAGAAATGTCTATGTAGTAGATACTTTAGGTCTTGGCAGGCAAATGTTCATTAGGCATGGGTTACATCTGAATGGTAATGGAAAAGCAACTCTCTGTAGACAAATTGCTACAATTATCAACAGAGATTTGCAAACTAATCTGCACTTAAGAAAACCTATACCACTCAACTGGCACATACACGGAAACCTGACAGAAAACCCAGATCCTTAAATCAAGATCTGTGTACAAGGATCTGGGTTCCAGGGAAGTTTTCGACTCGTGAATCAAATGAAACACTAGGAAATAGTATGAATATTAATACCAGACAACATCTTTCAAAGGACCAACCTATACCAGCTGTCAAGGTTTCAAGAGAACATTATGTAAATTCAGACCTTATTGTTTTTCATATCAATCTTCAATCCATTAGAAATAAGCTAGGTGAACTTGAAATATTCTTGAATTCATTTCCAGTTGATATTTTATGTATTAATGAACACTGGCTTGTAAAGAATGAGGTTGGTTTTTATATCCCAGCAGGATATGAGATAGTTACATATTTTTGTTGAAGTAGGATTTCTAATGGGGGAGTTGCAATATATGGGAAAATAAACTCTAATATGAAATGCACTGTTTTAGATTTAAAGGAGTATTGTATAGAAAAGTTATTTGAAGTGGCCGGAGTGATATTTACAAATACTAAATTGATAATTATTTCCCTGTACGGAACACCAGATTCTGATAGTCATGCCGTTCTGAATGTGTGGGATAATTTTGCAGAGTACTTAGCGAGGTATCGGAATTACAAAATCTATTGCACAGGTGATATTAATATTAATATTGTAGTTGAATCATCCATCAAAAAACAATTTTGTGATATGTTGTCATTAATGCTTTCACGGCCCGTACTTAAAGACATGATACTGTATAGGCTTTGTCAAGAAAATAAGGTGAAATTCTTAACGTTTCGCAGGGAACTGTGCTCTGCGCCGGCTTCTTGTGGACAGTAGAGATTTCTTCTGAGGATGCAGAGCACAGTTCCCAAAAAGTATCATGTCAATATTGTGATATTTTCAGGTCTCATGATTTCTATCTTGCCAATGATCAACCCACCAGGAAAAATTCTTGTTTGGACAACATAATCACTAATGTTCAAAACAGTGACTTCACATGTGGTGTTACAGAGCATATATTGTCTGCTCACAGTGGTCTCTGGCTAAAATTAAGAACTGAATTGGAAAAGCAATATGACAATAGGCAATTTAAACATTTCAGGAGGTTGGGAGAAAATAACATTTTAAAGCTAAGAAATGATTTAATTCACATCAATTTTCAAAACATTATACTAAACTCTAATAATGCCCCAGAAGCAACTGAAAATGTTATACAGTTACTAGGTTATTGTGTGGAAGAGTGCTGTCCTAGAACTACAAAGGTAATTAACGGATCAGGTAAACTCAAAGGGAAGCATAAAGGGAAATGGTACACTCCTCACCTTGCAACTATCAGGAATTTAATGATGATCTATTACAATAAAGCAAAGCAAGGAAAACAAACAGATAAAGAAAATTATACCCTCATTAAAAAAATCTACCACAAGGAAATTCAACTAGCAAAACAACAAGCTAATGATTATTTTATAAATAACTCTAAAAATAAATGTAAAGCGGCCTGCTCCATCATAAATGATGAAATTGGGAGGGCAAAGAGTGAAAATTCTGTGCCAATAGAACCAAATGTACTTAATGAATACTTTATAAACAGTGCCAAACATATGAATATCAGTAACACCTCTGGAGACAATGAAACTGCATACAACAATCTACTAAAGAATAGTGTAACTCCTGAAAATAACAGACCCCCTGAATTTAAATGGCAAGTTATAAACCCTAAGAAAGTCTGCAAAATAGTTTCAGAATTAAATTCTTCAAACTGTGAAGACTACTATGGCATAAGTAATTTTATTCAAAAACAATTTATTGACATAATAATAATTCCTTTAACTCGGCTGAGGGGACTTTCCCAGATTGTCTAAAAATTACAGTTACAATTCCTGTGTTAAGAAAGGAGATGTTATGGATCCAGACAGTTATCGACCCATTTCAATTGTTCCAATCATATCTAAGATAATAGAACATTGTATAAAGGAACAGCTATCTGTATATTTTGAAAAGTATAATTTATTAAATGCCGCACAGTTTGGGTTCAGAACAAATAAATCCACCATTAAAGCCTTAGAAGCTGTTGTGACTGAAGTAATTCAAGGCTTTGAGTCTCTCCACATTACAAGTGCTACACTGTTAGACCTCAGCAAAGCTTCTGATTCAGTACCACACAATATACTAGTAAGTAAGCTTAGCTACTATGGCGTGAAAGATTTAGAGTTATTATTAATTACATCCTACCTCAATAACAGGTATCAAATTGTACTGGTAGAAAATCAACGATCTGGGGCTCTCAAAGTAAAAACAGGGGTGGTTCAGGGTTCAGTTATAGGAACTTCCTCTTCCTTGTGCATATAAATGATATTGTTAGTAATTTACCCTGTAGGTCAGTGTTCTATGCAGATGATATTACTATCATAACAAGCACAGAGACTTAAAATATTGAGGAGTAAAGGACAGAAATGCTACACAATCCATCCTCTTGGTTGCAGGCAAATAAACTTATCCTAAATAAAAACAAGACAGAAGTGATCTACTTCCATTTAATTAATTCAGGTCTGGGTGATAATGATCAAAATTTTGTCAAATTATTGGGATTGTATCTGGATTGTAACCTAACCTGGAACACACACACTCAAAAGTTATGTACAAACTAACTAGAGTGATATTTTTGCTTCGCAGACTTAAAGGATCAGTTAGTAGTAGTCAGATGATGAGTGCATACTATGCCTTCTTTCACTCACACTTATCATATGGTACCATGTTATGGGGTAACTCAACAGGGGCTCAAGATGTGTTCAAGTGGCAAAAGAAGGCAATAAGATGTATTAAAGATAAGGCCACAAGGGAGTCATGTAGACCTATGTTCAAAGACCTTGCAATTATGATTCTTCACTCATTATACATTTATCATAGTATACTCAATAATAAAGAAAATCTCGTCGACCTAAAAACTCGCAGAAAGTACAATCATATGGCACAAGATATAGGAACGATTTAGACTTATCACATGTTAGGCTGAGGAAATCACAAGAAAACTATAAGTGTAATGGCATTAAATTATTCAACAAACTACCTCCCCAACTAAAGGATATGCCCAATGTAACTTCAAAAGAACCCTGAAAATTTGGTTGACATCCAATACCGTCTACTCAGTATCTGAATTTGAAGGAAAAATAACACTGTTTCAAGGTGGGTAATAAAGGCCAACGCCATCCTAACACGTTGGTAAATTAGTAGTTATTTATCACTCTCTTGAACGAATAGTGTTATGTTTATTTTAACTCTTGTGTACATAGTTGTATTTATGTTATGTGCTTAATGCAATACTTGTAATATTTTGTAACTATGCAATAAAATTATTCTAGGATCAATGTTGGCTAAAATGCCAGAAGCGCAAGCTCCCATAGGAAGGCCTTCCTGTCTGTATATCTTCTTGTTAAATGTGAAATAACTGTGTTCCGAAACAAATTTAAGTATATTAATGAAGTCTTCTATTTCTGGTGGGCTAAGTTGTTTGTGTTCTATTAAATTCTTCCTAATGATTTGTATTGTTTCATCTACTGGAATATTTGTATACATGTCTCTGATATCAAAAGAACATGTTACATGATGTGGTGTTAACTTAAAATTCTTAAGTACTTTACAGAAATCTACTGAATTTTTTATTGGTGTCTTATTGTGAAAAATGTAATGATTAGTTAAGAATGCATGTATGTATTGGGATGCTTTGTAAGAAGTGTGCTAGGGAAATTTATAACTGGTCTTATGGGTATTCCTTCTTTGTGTAACTTGGGTAAGGCCCTTTTAATAATAGTAAGACAGCAATCAGCTTCTGGGATCCTGAATTAATTCAATTCAAAAGACACTTTTATAAAATTAAAACAAACAACATTCACCTTGGAAGGAGCAAATGAAGAGAACATCCTTGTAAAATACAGAACAGTGAAAAAGGAAAATTATTTTTCAAAAACATTTCATTAGTAGACAAGCAGAATATCATATATCATAGTTAAAATTGCTGGAAACAAAAACATTTTTTATAACATCTGTTCCAATGAATAGATATAGTTTTAAAATAAGTAAATCCATTTCCCTCCAATATCACCATCCCATTCAACCATCTACATTGATTTTAATTTATTTTAATTTTTTAAATTCACATAGAATTTAAGTAAAACAAGGTACTCATTAAGATGTTCTTAAGAAGATAAATACTTTGTAATTTCACCTAAGCGTTGTAATACAGCTGAAGATGTTCCAAATGGAATGAAACATGTAGCCTATTGTATATGACTGATTAATTTGCTTAATGCAAATGTAAGTAAAATGAAAATGGGGTCCACCTTTTCAATACAATGAATATTTATTGATATGAGTATATATCACATGTTGTTTAAAGAAGATTGGAACTAGTTTCGACGCTCATTGCGCGTCATCATCAGCCAATGAATCAATTGAGCAAAACACAACCTATCAAACAACAATATAAAACATATGATAGCACTTACAAGAAAAATGCTAAATTATGACTAGTTAAAAAATCAAACACATGACAGCAAACAAAATGACAAATGTTAAAAGTTAAATTGTAACAAGTTAAAACGTTGAAAGCAAATCAGAGAAGGTAACCCAGTTGTTAAGGTATGATACACGAGAAAATAGTCCAGCTTGAGGTGAACAGAACATAAGGTGTATCTTATAAAACACTTGACTGCACCTACAAAGACAAATTTTAAATGTAACATTAAATTGATTAGAGTATGGTGCATATGACCATCTAAAACACATGACAGCACCTATAATGTCACTGTTAGATTATAACAAGTTAAACTGATGAGGTGTGTCTGACCGTAAAGTATAAAATTTGAGAAGGTATCCCAGTTCTTGAGCCTTGATACACAAGAGGTGTACAGCTTGAGGTGCATAGATCATAAGGTAACCTGTGTTATCAGTGGGAAGAATAAACCTTGTTCTCTTAAGTTGTGGTAATTAACAGGCTGAATTCAGATGGTTCTGAAGCCAACAATGTGGTCATGTGAAGATCATAATTTGAATCAACGTTATGATTCCCAGTTCAGTATAGAAACGTGGAGACCTGACGAAAAGATTGAAAGCAAAATTAGGCGTGATATATACGCCTTTGCTGGCAGGACCTAGTGTTTACAGTGCACTATGTCTTCTGGTATGGGCTAAAGCAATTTTGTTACTTTCATTGATCTGTCTCTGTCTTATCCTTGGCTTTGAGAATATGCAAGTGACTGAGGTATGAGCGATGCTAGTAATGCGATTCTTTGTGCAGCCAGTCCCTGCTATGAATGGTGTGAAAACGTTGCTCATAGGGTCAGTTGGTGCATGCATTTCAGTGGGCTTGGCAGACTGATATGTAATAGCAACTTATGGCTTGGTGAGGAAAGCAACGGGAAACTACCTCACTCCTCATTTCCCTAGTACGCCTCTTCAGTGATGCCTAGGCCATCTATGACAGCTGATGGCAGAGCTGTTGAGGTTCCAGCCAGCCTTAGGGCTGAAGACTGAACATACACACATAAATGTACATGGACAAAAGAAAGATAAGGGAAAAGAGGCGAACTCACCTTGAGCAGCGTGATGGCACAGTTGTTGAAAGGAGAGGAGCTGGGCTACTGAAGAGAGCAATAATGGTGGCGCGAGTAACGGACAGGAAGGGAAAGTGAGGGGAGGGAAAGGGGAAAAAAAGGAGGAGCTAAAGCTGGAGAGTAGGGCTAAGGTGGGGCAGAGGGATGAGGTAGTAGGGGTAAGTGACGGGGATGTGTATTGCACATGGCTTGAAAGATTGCGCTAGTGTTTGGAAATATGATATTTTTAATTAAGTTAATTAAGATATCGAAAAGGATATTAGGCTTCTCAGAAGTTTCATTTAAATTGAAGTTAGGATTAAAGTATTGATCAAAATGGATAAAACAATTTTCAATTATATTCATGAGAGGCCCTTAATTGGCCATTTGAAGGATCTCTAAATCATGTTCGATGTCAGTAAACTTGTGGTTGGAGTCGGAGATGTGTTGTCCTATTGCTGGAAACCTATTATATTTTATAGCGTTGACATGCTCTGAATATCTAGTCGTGAAACTGTGCCCTGTTTGTCCAATGTATGAGGAATTGTATTTGTGCATTTGAATCTGTAGATTCCGGACTTTGAAAAGGTGTTGGATATATTAACTGATGGGGAACTGTGCAGAATTTCAGAATTCCTGTTATTTGTTCTGAAGGAAATTTTTACGTTGCGCTTTCTGAAGAGATTGGTGACTTTGTAGACATCTTTGTTGAAAGTAAAGGTGGAAGAATTGGCATCTTTAGGTTTTTCTTTAGTAAGAGTGGTCTTAGGTCGGTGTCTGAATTTATTGATAATCTGTTCTATAAAGGACTTATTGTAACCGTTAAATTTGGCAATTGCATGAATAGTATCAAGTTCGTTGTTCAAGTCTTTCTTTTACATGGGTATTGTGAAGGCACGGTGGACTAAACTATTATAGGTAGCACGTTTATATGCTTGGGGATGTGTGGAGTCTTGACAAATGGTAGTTTCAGTTTGTGTGGGTTTCCTGAAAATTTTGTAAGATAAACAGAAGGGTGTCTATGAATAGTCAAATCTAAAAAATTTGATTACTTTGTGTTTCAGATTCAAGTATAAATTTAATGTGGGTATTGATGCTGTTAAGATCATGAAGGGCGGAGGCCGCGTTATTAATTTGTTCATAATTATGAATGTGTCATCCACGTATCTGGCCCATAGAAGAATGTTAGGAAAATTGTTGTTGTTGATTTTTGAGTGTTCCAGATAATTTAAATAAATCTCCACTAAGATTCCAGAGGCAGGTGATCCCATTGCTAATCTGTCTTCTTGATAAATAGTTTTGTCAAAAGTGAAAAAGTTATTATTGACGACTAATTTCAGAATGGAGATGAAATCATGTATTTCAAGTTTGCTAAGAGGACTATATTTCTTTAAGTTACTTTCAATATTGGGGAAGAGCTTTGCTGTTTGTATTCTTGGATACATGTTGGCTATGTCTAGGTTGTAAGTCAAAATTCTTTAGTTTGTCACTTAGTTCAATGGTGTTCTTAACTGACTTATTGGAGAGAAAATGGTAGTTTTTAGCCAAGAAACTTTGGACAAATTGAGAAGCTTTATACAGAGGACTAGGTCTACAGTTAATAATAAGGCAGATAGGGATGTTGGCCTTATGGACCATTGGGAGAGCTTTAGCTGTAGGTAGACCTGGGTTCATATTTAAAAGCTTAGATTTCTCATGGTCCGTAAAAAGAAAGGAATTGTTCTTTAGGGTTTGTTTTAATTGTCGTTGAATTTGTTGGGTTGGGTCTTTCTTAATTATTGAAAAGGTGCTGTTGTTAAAAATTTCCCAATTTTTAGAGACATAGTTTTATTCATTATAACTGGGGTATTACCTTTACCAGCTTTAGTGATTATTAGGTCATTATTACTGATTTTCTTGTCCGACTCGTTGGCTGAACGGTCAGCCTACTGGCCTTCGGTCCAGAGGGTCCCGGGTTCGATTCCCGGCCGGGTCGGGGATTTTAACCTACATTAGTTAATTCCAGTGGCTCGGGGGCTGGGTGTTTGTGCTGTCCCCAACATCCCTGCAACACACACCACACATAACACTATCCTCCACCACAAAAAACATGCAGTTACCTACACATGGCAGATGCCGCCCACCCTCATCGGAGGGTCTGCCTTAGAAGGGCTGCACCCGGCTAGATATAGCCACACGAAATTTTTTTAAAAAAAACTTATTTTCTTTTTAAGTTCGGTGATTTGTTTGTGTTCGGAAATTGACTTATTGTCACTGGGATTAGTGGAGGTGACCCTTTTATTTACGCTGTCAGAGGTAAACATTTTGTCTAATTTTCTTTTTACGTCGAATCTAAGTTCGTCATGTTGTTCTAGCAGCATTTTGTTGATGGCGGCTTCAGACTCAATAACTAGTTTAGTGGCGATGATAATTTTGTTCAGGTTAGGCCATTAATCAATTTTTTAGATTTAACTATTCATAGACACCCTTCCTCTTTTCTTACAAAATTTTCAGGAAACCCACACAAACTGAAACTACCATTCGTCATGACTCCACACATCCCCAAGCACATAAACGTGCCACCTATAATACTTTAGTCCACCGTGCCTTCACAATACCCATGTAAAAGAAAGACTTGAACAACGAACTTGATACTATCTGTACAATCGCCAAATTTAACGGTTACAATACGTCCTTTATAGAACAGATCATCAATAAATTCAGACACCAACCTAAGACCACTCTTACTAAAGAAAAATCTGAAGAAGCCAATTCTTCCACCTTTACTTTCAACAAAGATGTCTACAAAGTCACCAATCTCTTCAGAAAGTGCAACGTAAAAATTTCCTTCAGAACAAATAACAGGAATTCTGAAATTCTGCACAATTCCCCATCAGTTAATATATCCAACAATTTTTCAAAGTCCGGAATCTACAGATTCAAATGCAATGAATGCAATTCCTCATGCGTTGGATAAACAGGGTGCAGCTTCACGACTAGATATTCAGAGCATGTCAACGCTATAAGATATAATAGATTATCGGCAATAGGTCAACACATCTCTGACTCGAACCACAAGTTTACCGACATCGATCATGATTTAGAGATCCTTCAAATGGCCAATAAAGGGCCTCTCATGAATATAATTGAAAATTGTTTTATCCATTTTGATCAATACTTTAATCCTAACTTCAACTTAAATGAAACTTCTGAGAAGCCTAATATCCTTTTCGATATCTTAATTAACTTGTTTAAAAATATCATATTTCCAAACACTAGCGCAATCTTTCAGGCCATGTGCAATACACATCCCCGTCACTTACCCCCACTACCCCATCCCTCTGCCCCACCTTAGCCCTACTCCCCAGCTTTAGTTCCTCTTTTTTTTTCCCCTTCCCCTCCCCTCACTATCCCTTCCCCCTCCGTTACACGGCATCTGTATGCTAAAGGACATACAAGAAAGAACACAAGCCCACGGGAAGAAGTATGTAATCTTCATTGATTACATCAAAGCCTTTGACATTGTCAAAAGAACTAAATTAATCGAGAAACTGGAAAGCCTTGTCAGACGATTGGATATAACGAATTTAATAGCTAACATACTAGCGGCAAACCAAGTGCAAATCAGTGACGGGGTATCACAATCAGACTGGATAGATCAGACCATCGGAGTGCTACAAGGGGACCCCTTGAGCCCTTTATTGTTCAATGCGCTGACCCAGGATCTCCCTACAAATATCAAAAAGGAAGCACAAAATGTAAGCATATACATATATGCGGATGATATGTCACTAGCCTTTGATAACATAAAAGATTTGCAAAACAGAATGGAGCTTGTCACACAATGGGCGGATGACAACGAGCTAAGAATGAATCTAAAGAAGACAGAATTAATGGTATTCAGGAGAGGCGGATGCTTATCGAAAGGGGACTACATTGTATGTGCGGAACATACATTAACACCGAAAAACCAGTTCACATATCTAGGGATCACACTACAAGTCTCCGGGATGACCTTCTCGGTACACATAAAGAAGAGATTAGCTGCTGCACTTAGAAGCATAAGTGAAATCTAACATCTGCAAAAAATGTCACTGGAGACGGCCATGAAACGTTTCCAAGTCTAAGTGCTACCAATGCTCACATACGGAATGGAAGTAATATGGGAGTACCTATCTTGTAAACAGCTACGAGAACTGGAAAGCATGAAACCAAGATACCTTAAGAGGGTCCTAGGGGTATCTAAATTCACCCGATCCCGGTACATATATGTTTTAGCACGGGAAACATTCTTGATAGAGGATTTAAGACTACAAATGCCTCTACAGCAAACTCCGGCATACGAGGAACTGTTACGAGACTCGATCAAGGAAAGCTTTTACAGTACAGACGTACTGATAAATAAGGTTTGGATGAAAGAGGAATATGAGTTGAGACATTTGGTGATATGCTTTGCAATACATGGCTTTCATCACCGTATCTGTGCCAAGAAATGCTACCACCGGGCCAGTCAGGAGTGTGTATGTGTATTGTGCAATGAACAGTGTGATACATATCATGTAATGAAGTGCAAGAAGAGAACAGTATCTCTGAATCAATTTTGCTCTGAAGAAAGTTCTCCTTGAGTGAATTGTAATTTACTTGATGTAATATGCAAATTTTGCACATTGTTCGCAATAAATTTTTTAAATTATTATTGCTCTCTTCAGTAGCCCAGCTCCTCTCCGTTCAACAACTGTGCCATCACGCTGCTCAAGGCGAGTTCGCCTGTTTTTCCTTACCTTTATTTTGTCCATGTACATATATATCACACCTAATTTGGCTTTCAATCTTGTTGTCAGGTCTCCACGTTTCCATACTGAACTGGGAATCATAACTTCGATTCAAATTATGATATTTACATGACCACATTGTTGGCTTCGGAACCACCTGAATTCAGCCTGTTATTTACCACAACTTAAGAGAACAAGGTTTATTCTTCCCACTGATATCACAGGTTACCTTATGATCTATGTACCTCAAGCTGGGCTATTCTCTTGTGCATCAAGACTCAACAACTGGGATACCTTCTCAAATTTCATACTTTACAGTCAAATGCACCTCATCATATATATATATATATATATATATATTGTTATAATCTAACAGTAACATTATAGGTGCTGTCATGTGTTTTAGATGGTCATACGCACCATACTCTAATCAATTTAATGTTACATTTAAAATTTGTCTTTGTAGGTGCAGTCAAGTGTTTTATAAGATACACCTTATGTTCTATACACCTCAAGATGGACTATTTTCTTGTGTATCATACCTCAACAACTGGGTTACCTTCTCTGATTTGCTTTCAATGTTTTAACTTGTTACAATTTAACTTTTAACATTTGTCATTTTATTTGCTGTCATGTGTTTGATATTTTAACTAGTTATAATTTAACTTTTTATTTTTTTGTAAGTGCTATCAAGTGTTTTATATTGTTGTTTGATAAGTTGTGTCTTGCTCAATTGATTCATTGGCTGATGCCGATACACAATGAGCGTCGAAACTAGTACCAATCTTCTTTAAACGACATGTGATATATACTCACATCAATAAATATTCATTGTTTTAAAAAGGTGGACCCTTAACATTTTCATTTTACTGCAATCCCAGTTCAATACAGAACACAATGAAGTTTCTAACTTCCAATCAGCAAATATAAGTAGCAAAAAGGTGGAAATTTACTGTTACTGATTCAATGTAAATAGGATTTGATACGGGAAATGAAGCTGATTTCTTGCAAACAGTACTTAAGTTCAGCCTTGCAATTAGCTCATTTGGGAAATGTTTTTATAGAAGCTAGTAGAATATCATTCCGTCTTCACTATTTTCTGAGAACGAGTGATGTTACACAGAGGTACTGTACAATCGACTGCCGCGGCTAGCGATGCATAATAAAGACACAGACATTGAAGGTCGGTTTTCATGCATGAGTGGGGATGAAGGGAAGCAGCGTGGTTACCATGGTAGCTGCCAGTGGTGTTCATTACTGTTACATCGTGAATGCAAGACGACCCGTGATTTTTCACATGAAATTCTGAGAAAAAACGTTGCCTTGGATTCGGGGAAATACGGTACTTCGAACATTTGATCACGGTCACCCTGCTCTATACAGATCAGGTAGAGTTATAATTGCCCAGAAATGTGTTACTGGAAAATCACCATTTCTTGTTGAAAGCTTTCTGTAATGTTTCCTTCTATAGTACAACATTCAGTTTTTTTTTTTTTTTTTTTTCTTCCAGCGTTCAGTACTGACCTCATAAATTTCTTATATACAATAAAATACTGATACTGGATGAGATTATATTTAAATTTCTCCCTCCTCTTCTTTTTGTCTCTTCTGGAATGCCTTTCAGGATAACTAGTTTTACAGTAACTCCTATAATTATTCACAAATGCAAGTCTGTTTTTCTGCATTTCAACAACTCTTCTAACAAGGCACTTAGGTCGAGGTAGCTCATTCCCTATTTCATGTAGCACATTGATAAACTCATTACACTGTTCATGAAGTTCAACAGGAAACAACTGTCTTTCTAACAGTGCACGAAATTTTGGTTCAAATGCCTGTACAACACTGAGTAGTTGTTTCAACTGAGGATTCAGCTAAGCTTATATGGCTGTTGTGCTTAGTTTAGTGACATACGGTTCGGTACCGGTATCGTAATTAGGATACGTCTTAAAGTAGTTTAAAATTACTGTAGTGTACTGTACAGTGGTAGTAGAGGTATCCGTAGAAACTCTTATTAAAATACTGTTGTTGTAATTAGAATAGGCTTAATTGCAGTTTGGAATTGTGTAGTTCTTGTGTAGGCTATTACTTTCGATATTCAGTAATTAACAGCAGTTTTTATCCTGTCAGGGGTTGTAGGATAAAAAAAAATAGAGCACGACTAAGTAATATTGTAGTGTAGTCGAATATTAATTACCTTATTGTTGTGTACTATCCCAGACAATACATCCCTCCGTTCATTTATTTTTTGCAAATAAGTTATTTTATTTTTAATTTCTTTTTCCCCGTAAAGAATGGCTAAGGAGCGCAAGTGTACTTACTGTGGGTGTAGCAAGGCATTGAGGGGTATGAGGGAGGAGTTGGAAAGTTTGAGGGAGATAATTAGGATTCTCACAGAAGACAGGAAGGAAGATAGGACTCCCTCAAACAATGTACAGGTTACAGTAGGTGTACAAGAGGGAGGGGAAGGAAAGGGAGGAGTTGTAGAAGACAGGTGGTCTAATGTTCTAAGGAGAAGGAGACTGCAGGCTAAGGGCTCTATTCAGGATCAGAATTCAGGACAGGTGTCTGTGCGAAATCAGTACGAGTCACTCCAGGTAGAACAACAGAGGGAAGATGAGGGACAGGGAACTGTTGCTGAGATGTGTGGAAGTAGGAGGAAGGGAAAAGGTAGGATAGGAAAACGTAGAGTAGAGGATAGGAAAAGACAAGTGGAACAGGGTCATGGGAAGGAGAAAAGGGAGGAGGAAGTAGCTTCTGCAGCTATCAGGAAAGATAGGGCTGACCAGGAGGGGAGGGGATCAAATGAGGTGGGTAGGGTTGAGGCTCTGGTCATGGGGGATTCCATCGTTAGACACGTGGGGAAAGTGTGTGGAGGAAAGTGTACCAGGGTAGAGTGTTATCCAGGAATTAGGTTGAGGCAGATGTTGAGGAAAGTAGAAAAGAGAGAAGAGGGGAAGGAGAAGGTGGTAGTGTTTCACGTTGGTACCAACAACGTAAGGCAAGCTGATATAAGTACCAACATAGTTGGGGATGTGTGGGATCTGGTAAATGCAGCACGGGTGAAGTTTAAGAAAGCGGAGATTGTTATTAGTGGAATACTGTGTAGGAGGGATACTGACTGGAGGGTGATTGGGGATTTAAATGAGACTATGGAGTGGGTATGTGGGAAACTGGGAGTGAAATTTCTAGATCCTAATGGGTGGGTAGGATATAGGGATCCCGCGCTCAGATGGCCTTCATTTAAACCGCAGTGGTACGTATAAGTTAGGAAATTTGTTTGGAAGGGTAATTGGGAGGTACATTCAGGGAAACAGGATGGCCTAGGGAGCGGTGATAAGGGAACAGGGAACTGGAAATCAAGTAGGGATGACATAAAATTGTTAGTGTTGAACTGTAGAAGTATTATAAGGAAAGGAATAGAATTGAGTAATTTAATAGATATATATTTACCAGATATTGTAATAGGAGTTGAATCATGGCTGAGAAATGATATAATGGATGCAGAAATTTTCTCACAGCACTGGAGTGTGTATCGTAGAGATAGGATAGGAAGGGTGGGAGGGGGAGTGTTCATTCTGGTGAAAGAAGAATTTGTAAGCTACAAAAAAATTAAAGATGAGACACATGAAATTCTAGGTGTAAGGCTCATTTCTAAAGATAATAGGCAACTTGATATATTTGGAGTGTACAGATCGGGAAAGGGTAGCACTGACGTGGATTCGGAATTATTTGATAGGATAGTCAGCTATGTGGGAAACGACATGGAAAGAAAAGTGATTGTAGCGGGAGATCTGAATTTGCCAGATGTCAATTGGGAAGGAAATGCGAACAACAGAAAGCATGACCAACAAATGGCAAATAAGTTAATATGGGAAGGACAGCTGATTCAGAAAGTGATGGAACCAACCAGAGGGAAAAATATCCTTGATGTCGTGCTGATAAAACCAGATGAGCTCTATAGGGAAACTGAAGTAACAGATGGTATTAGTGATCATGAAGCTGTTTTTGTGGTAGTTAAAAATAAATAGGACTGTTAGGCAGTACCATATGGCTGATAAAGCAGGCATGAGGCAGTTTCTAAAAAGTGATTATGATCGGTGGTAAACGGTAAATAAAAATGTAAACAGACTCTGGGATGGGTTTAAAGAAACTGTTGAGGAATGCGAAAACAGGTTTGTACCATTAAGGGTGGTAAGGAATGGTAAAGACCCACCTTATTATAATATAGAAATAAAGAGACTAAGAAGGAGGTGCAGACTGGACAGAAATAGAGTTAGAAATGGCTGTGGAAGTAAGGAGAAATTGAAGGAACTTACCAGAAAATTGAATCTAGCAAAGAAGGCAGCTAAGGATAACATGATGCCAAGCATAATTGGCAGTCATACAAATTTTAGTGAAAAATGGAAGGGTATGTATAGCTACTTTAAGGCGGAAGCAGGTTCCAAGAAGGACATTCCAGGAATAATTAATGAACAAGGGGAGTGTGTATGTGAGGATCTTCAAAAGGCAGAAGTATTCAGTCAGCAGTATGTAAAGATTGTTGGTTACAAAGAAAATGTCGAGATACAGGAGGAGACTAAGGCCAAAGAAGTAATAAAATTTACATATGACAACAATGACATTTACAATAAGATACAAAAGTTGAAAACTAGAAAAGCGGCTGGAATTGATCAGATTTCTGGGGATATACTAAAGACAACGGGTTGGGATATAGTACCATATCTGAAGTACTTATTTGATTATTGTTTGGTTGAAGGAGCTATACCAGATGAATGTAGAGTTGCCATAGTAGCCCCTGTGTATAAAGGAAAGGGTGATAGACATAAAGCTGAAAATTACAGGCCAGTAAGTTTGACATGCATTGTATGTAAGCTTTGGGAAGGCATTCTTTCTGATTATATTAGACATGTTTGCGAAATTAATAACTGGTTCGATAGAAGGCAATTCGGTTTTAGGAAAGGTTATTCCACTGAAGCTCAACTTGTAGGATTCCAGCAAGATATAGCAGATATCTTGGATTCTGGAGGTCAAATGGACTGTATCGCGATTGACCTGTCTAAAGCATTTGATAGGGTGGATCATGGGAGACTACTGGCAAAAATGAGTGCAACTGGACTAGACAAAAGAGTGACTGAATGGGTTGCTATATTTCTAGAAAATAGATCTCAGAGAATTAGGGTAGGTGAAGCTTTATCTGACCCTGTAATAATTAAGAGGGGAATTCCTCAAGGCAGTATTATCGGACCTTTATGTTTTCTTATATATATAAATGATATGAGTAAAGGCGTGGAATCAGAGGTAAGGCTTTTTGCGGATGATTTTATTCTCTATAGAGTGATAAATAAGTTACAAGATTGTGAGCAACTGCAGCGTGACCTCGAAAATGTTGTGAGATGGACAGCAGGCAATGGTATGATGATAAACGGGGTTAAAAGTCAGGTTGTGAGTTTCACAAATAGAAAAAGTCCCCTCAGTTTTAATTACTGTGTTGATGGGGTGAAAGTTCCTTTTGGGGATCATTGTAACTATCTAGGTATTAATATAAGGAAAGATCTTCATTGGGGTATTCACATAAATGGGATTGTAAATAAAGGGTACAGATCCCTGCACATGGTTATGAGGGTGTTTAGGGGTTGTAGTAAGGATGTAAAGGAAAGGGCATATAAGTCTCTGGTAAGACCCCAACTAGAGTATGGTTCCAGTGTATGGGACCCTCACCAGGATTACCTGATTCAAGAACTGGAAAAAATCCAAAGAAAAGCAGCTCGATTTGTTCTGGGTGATTTCCGACAAAAGAGTAGCGTTACAAAAATGTTGCAATGTTTGGGTTGGGAAGAATTGAGAGAAAGAAGAAGAGCTGCTCGACTAAGTGGTATGTGATATAGATGTTGATTCCCATAGGGAATCTGAAATATTTGTCCTGAGTGAGTAAATTTATAATACCAATATAAATGGTCCATTATTGGACATTATAAACCCTCCAGCTAACCCATTCTTGGTTGCCAGCGTTTCACCCTCGTGTGCTAGGGTGGGCTCATCAGTTGGTACCTAGCACACCTACCAATACGCTGGCTAGTGCATACCATGGAGGCCAGTGCGTAGGCTAACTGGAGCCACCGGCAGTGCCAATGCACTAAGAGACTTTGTCTCATCACTAAAAATTGATGCCTGCTTGGCCATCAGATGATATAGATGTTGATTCCCATAGGGAATCTGAAATATTTGTCCTGAATGAGTAAATTTATAATTCCAATATAAATGGTCCATCTTTGGACATTATAAACCCTCCAGCTAACCCATTCTTGGTTGCCAGCGTTTCACCCTCGTGTGCTAGGGTGGGCTCATCAGTTGGTACCTAGCACACCTACCAATACGCTGGCTAGTGCATACCATGGAGGCCACTGCGTAGGCTAACTGGAGCCACCGGCAGTGCCAATGCACTAAGAGACTTTGTCTCATCACTAAAAATTGATGCCTGCTTGGCCATCAGATGATATAGATGTTGATTCCCATAGGGAATCTGAAATATTTGTCCTGAATGGACATTATAAACCCTCCAGCTAACCCATTCTTGGTTGCCAGCGTTTCACCCTCCTGTGCTAGGGTGGGCTCATCAGTTGGTACCTAGCACACCTACCAATACGCTGGCTAGTGCATACCATGGAGGCCACTGCGTAGGCTAACTGGAGCAACCGGCAGTGCCAATGCACTAAGAGACTTTGTCTCATCACTAAAAATTGATGCCTGCTTGGCCATCAGATGATATAGATGTTGATTCCCATAGGGAATCTGAAATATTTGTCCTGAATGGACATTATAAACCCTCCAGCTAACCCATTCTTGGTTGCCAGCGTTTCACCCTCGTGTGCTAGGGTGGGCTCATCAGTTGGTACCTAGCACACCTACCAATACGCTGGCTAGTGCATACCATGGAGGCCACTGCGTAGGCTAACTGGAGCCACCGGCAGTGCCAATGCACTAACTTTGTCTCATCACTAAAAATTGATGCCTGCTTGGCCATCAGATGATATAGATGTTGATTCCCATAGGGAATCTGAAATATTTGTCCTGAATGAGTAAATTTATAATACCAATATAAATGGTCCATTATTGGACATTATAAACCCTCCAGCTAACCCATTCTTGGTTGCCAGCTTTTCACCCTCGTGTGCTAGGGTGGGCTCATCAGTTGGTACCTAGCACACCTACCAATACGCTGGCTAGTGCATACCATGGAGGCCACTGCGTAGGTACCAACTGATGAGCCCACCCTAGCACACGAGGGTGAAATGCTGGCAACCAAGAATGGGTTAGCTGGAGGGTTTATAATGTCCAATAATGGACCATTTATATTGGTATTATAAATTTACTCATTCAGGACAAATATTTCAGATTCCCTATGGGAATCAACATCTATATCATCTGATGGCCAAGCAGGCATGAATTTTTAGTGATGAGACAAAGTCTCTTAGTGCATTGGCACTGCCGGTGGCTCCAGTTAGCCTACGCAGTGGCCTCCATGGTATGCACTAGCCAGCGTATTGGTAGGTGTGCTAGGTACCAACTGATGAGCCCACCCTAGCACACGAGGGTGAAACGCTGGCAACCAAGAATGGGTTAGCTGGAGGGTTTATAATGTCCAATAATGGACCATTTATATTGGTATTATAAATTTACTCATTCAGGACAAATATTTCAGATTCCCTATGGGAATCAACATCTATATCATCTGATGGCCAAGCAGGCATCAATTTTTAGTGATGAGACAAAGTCTCTTAGTGCATTGGCACTGCTGGTGGCTCCAGTTAGCCTACACAGTGGCCTCCATGGTATGCACTAGCCAGCGTATTGGTAGGTGTGCTAGGTACCAACTGATGAGCCCACCCTAGCACACGAGGGTGAAACGCTGGCAACCAAGAATGGGTTAGCTGGAGGGTTTATAATGTCCATTCAGGACAAATATTTCAGATTCCCTATGGGAATCAACATATATATCATCTGATGGCCAAGCAGGCATCAATTTTTAGTGATGAGACAAAGTCTCTTAGTGCATTGGCACTGCCGGTGGCTCCAGTTAGCCTACGCACTGGCCTCCATGGTATGCACTAGCCAGCGTATTGGTAGGTGTGCTAGGTACCAACTGATGAGCCCACCCTAGCACACGAGGGTGAAACGCTGGCAACCAAGAATGGGTTAGCTGGAGGGTTTATAATGTCCAATAATGGACCATTTATATTGGTATTATAAGTGGTATGTTCCGAGCTGTCAGCGGAGAGTTGGCGTGGAATGACATTAGTAGACGAATAAGTTTAAATGGCGTTTATAAAAGTAGGAAAGATCACAATATGAAGATAAAGTTGGAATTCAAGAGGACAAACTGGAGCAAATATTCATTTATAGGAAGGGGAGTTAGGGATTGGAATAACTTACCAAGGGAGACGTTCAATAAATTTCCAATTTCTTTGAAATCATTTAGGAAAAGGCTAGGAAAGCAACAGATAGGGAATCTGCCACCTGGGTGACTGCCCTAAATGCAGATCAGTATTGATTAACTGATTGATTGAACTATCTCTCTGTGCTTGTCCGGATGAGACTTAGTAATGCGAGTACTCAACTACATATAATACAAATATATATGTCTTCCCCTTAGTACTGTTTCCTGACATGGGAATGAGGTAAGATGAAATGAGATGTCCATATGCCGTTCCAGATGCCAAATGCTAATGAAGATGAAAGGAATGATGGCTGGTGAATTAAACTGGGTAACGAGGTGGAAGGACTTGGCTGTGGCCTATGAATAGGAACTGTCTCGGCATTTGCCTGTAAATGAAAATGGGAAACCACAGAAAAACCTTCTCAATTGCCTCCTGAATGCAGAGCCATACTACATTAATACACATGGCCAATTTGCTCAATACTCACCTGTATATAATATTTTCCACAGTAAGAGCATGCTTTATTTAGGGTATTTGTACTTGCTTTGACGTTACTAGACCTATTAGCAGAGCAATCTTCCTGCCCTTAACAGTTACTTCAGAGTGTGATGCCATTATGCACACTCTTAATTGTGCAAAACAGACCTCTATTACCCAGTGTCTATAATGTCACATAGCTGGTCTCCAACAAGGAGTTAATATAAAATACTACTACTACTACTACTACTACTACTACAAAAGAGGAAGAAAGTGTATATAATGTATACTAACCATCCTTAGCAATCACGGTTACGAGTAAACAAAATTGCTCACATACATTGGTTTGATTTCAGACCAACCCTGCTGCACGGGATTGAAAGCTGGGTGGATACGAGATATCATTCATAAGTTGGAAGTAAAAGACACAAAGTAGTAGAATGATTGCTGCTAGGTAACGGTGGGAACAATGGCAAGAGGGTACTGAGAATTAGGAAATAAAGGCTAGGTTAGGAATGAACTTGATGGATGAAACTGTGCTTATAAACCAGCTTCAGCAGTGAAGTCTCGAGAGTAAACGCAGGGTAGATTACCAAGGATAATAATGGACTTGGCCATGGAGGATAAGAGAAGCATATGGAGGTCACAGCGATGATGTTAAACTCATATTTTTATGATTTAAAGATGAGAGCTGTAGAACTAAGCCAGGCCACAGAGCTAGTTGCAAATAGAGGATTGTGGAGGCACTTAGTGTAGTTAATTCACAAAGGCTTGCGGAATGAATGCTGAGAGACACAACAGCCTACAATAAAGTATGTATGTATGTATGTATGTATGTATGTATGTATGTATGTATGTGTGTATGTATGTATGTATGTATGTATGTATGTATGTATGTTAGTATACACTGACTTAGCAAATGTCATGAGATAGTCACCTAATAGCGTGTGGGGCTTCCTCTGACCCTGCGAACTGCAGTGAGATGCCGTGGAAGTGAGTCGACAACTCCCTGGTAGTCCTCTGGACGCAGCTGTCACCAAATCGTTTGCAGAGTGGGCGCCAATGCTGGTCTGTTCATGGGGGCATGATCCATGGCACGGAGCCTGCGTTCCAGGACATCCCAGATATGCTCGATAGGGTTCTTATCAGGGCTCCTGGATGGCCATGGCAGTCGTTGGACCTCCGCTGCATGTTCCTCGAACCATTCCCGGGCGATGTGGCGGCGCGTTATCATCTTCAAACATCGCAGAACCGTCTGGGCGCTGGAAGGCCAAAAATGGGTGGAGATGGTCTCCGAACAGCTCAACATACCACGTACCATTCAAAGTCTCTTCCAAAACAACTAGGGGGCCCATTCCCTACCAGGAAAATGCACCCCAGACCATAACAGAGACACGAACGCCCTGGACCACACCTTCGAGGCAGGCAGGATCCATCGCTTCATGTGGTCTGCGCCATACACGGTGCCTCCCATGGTGCCTCGGCATGGTGCAGTTGAAATCGTGATTCGTCCGACCATATCATGTTAAGCCATTGTTCCAGTGTCCATCCCTGATGACTGGCGACAAATGAGAGTCGTTGTGCCCAATGGCGTTGGGTTAACATTGGCACCCGTGTGCGGCGCTGGCTCCCATACCCTATAGAACCCATGTTCCTATGAATTGTCCATTGGGAGACGTGTCTAGGACAGCCTGTGCTGAATTGAGCCATGATTTGTTGCACGGTTGCCCATTTGTCATTACTGACAATCCGTCTCACATGTCGCCGGTCACATTCATCGTGGGTGACAGGACGGCCGGTCGTTCGTCTGTTGTGGACGGTGACACCCACATTCAACCATTCACGATACACCCTGGACACAGTTGATTGTGTGAAGCTGAATTCCCGCACCACTTCCGAAATCGCACTTCCCATCCGTCAGGCACCGACCACCATACCCCGTATTACATGTAATAAATATCATTTTTGGTCTGTATTGATGATATTTGATTAGAATAATAACAGTAAGTTATTTATTAAATTGACCACCTAATCAATACAATAAGTCATTGTCTTGGATGATTTACATTGATCTATTAACTAAAAATGATACATGTTTCACCTAGTATGAAGGCATCATCAGCCATTGTCTTAACCTCGGAATAAAATAAGCACTTGATTAACATATAATAAGATGAAATTAATTTTTAAAAATCTTGAAGAAACTTAAACTAATTAACATTAAAAATAACAATGTTGGCTTTAAAAATGTTTTTACAATGTGAAGAATTACGAAGGTTAAAGTATTAAAATTATTGACATTAAAAGGCTGCTACTACAAGTAAAATGGACAAAGCAACAGACTGTGATGAACAAGTAGTAAGACTGCTGTAAAATTAAGTTGAGCGATTGGTGGTTACAATTAGACTCTGACGAGCTTGACGATCAGCCATATTTATTCAAAAAGTAATATTGAGAAAATTATGTTGAAGGTTAGTCAAGAGATCACTATATTCCTTTCTAGAAGACAAAAGACGAAAGTCATAGGCATATGGTAGAAATGTAGAACACGTTGATGAGAAGATAAAAGATGTAGATTAAAGGTTGAGGAATAGTGTTCAAATTGGACCTCTGCGGACCATCTCAATTTACAGCGATGTTAAAATATTGCCAAGAATATGAGTTTATTGACAGTTGAAAATGTAAAAGGAAACCAGAAACAAGGTATTAATTGTGTGAAAAGATTTTTAAAAAGTTTAGCGGAGATCGTGTATACTTACAACATCTCAAAACAAATTCTAAACCTGAAATCCAAAATCCATAATAACAACATTGTAATTACTAAAGAAGATACGGGCAACACCATAGTAATAATGAACACACAGGATTACATTAATAAAACTGAAACTTTTTTTTCAAACGAAACCTATACCTTAATTAACAAAGATCCAACAAACAAAATACAGTGTAACTTAAAGAACCTTCTCAAAAATTCTACTTTCATTTTAAATGATCAAGATTATCAGAAATTAACTATAATGAACCCAAAATTACCTACAGTCAGATCATTGCCCAAAATTCATAAAAAGGAAGTCCCCATTCGACCCATAATTAATAGTATGAATAGTCCTACTTATAAAACTTCTCAATTCTTGCACAAATTCCTGAAAAAAACATTTCAAATTTCACAACTCCAACCCCATAAAGAACTCGATTAAACTTTGCAATTCCCTAAATAAATTCAGTCTGCAACCAAACCACGTTTTATGTTCTTTTGACATCACCAACATGTATACAAACATCCCTATCAATAATACTATTAACATCATAAAAAAATAATCTGTTGAAACATAGCACATTGAGTAAAATCAAAATTGATGAATGGTTAAAATTACTTAGTTTCGTTTTAGACAAGAACTACTTCACCTTCAATAAGAAAATTTACAAACAGGAAGGTTTGGCGATGGGAGACCCGTTATCTGGTATATTAGCCGATATATACTTAGATAATCTCAAACACAGTAAGATCGTTAATAACATCAATGGACTATGTCTTTGGCATCGCGATGTTGATGATACCATAGCAATCATAGATAAACAGATCAACAACAGCGATAACATACTATCATTTCTTAACAATTTGGATAATAACATTAAATTCACTAAAGAAAATGAGATCAATAGCTCTTTGAATTTCCTAGACATCAAAATCACACTAGTATCAAACAAGTTCGACTTCCAAATATACAGAAAACCCACCTTTTCTCCAACAACCATAAAAAATGATTCAGTACATCCCAACTCACATACAAAAGCCACTTATCACAGTCTAATATATAGAGCATGAAGGAAAAAGCAGCGGCAGCAACCAAAGCAATGTACGAGATCCCCAAGCTGCAGAACCTCTCAGTGAACACTGCAATGGCACTATTCAAGCTTAAAGTGGCCCCGGTAGTTACGTATGGGATACAATTGATATGGCACAAACTAACTGTTTCAAACATGAAAAGAATTTAAAATATAAAGGCCAGGTACTTGAAACGGATCCTACAGATCTCAAAATTTACAGAGAATCGAATGGCATACATAATGGCAGACGAAACATTCTTTCTGGAAGACATCAAACAAACATTCGGGCTACCAGACACCGCCGCATCGACTGCCGTCCTTGAAGAAAGGAGACAGAAAGCCCAGCAGATACCTGAAGGTTTCTACGAAACGGAAGTTATGAAGAACAGTGAATGGAAGGGCCCAAACTACGAACTACGCCATGTATACACACGCTTCGGTATCCATGGATTCCACGGGAAAATATGCCTAACCAACAGATTTCACGCCCCAAACGAAGACTGTATCTGCCGTCTCTGCGGAATGACGTGTCCTAGGTACCACCTGATGAACTGTACTGAACAAACACAACGCATCAGCACTCTTGCCAAAGACTGGTAAAAAAAAAAAAAAAAAAACAAACAACAACAACAACAATGAAGTGATGTACCAAAAGAAAATAATGACAAATTGTAACATTCAACACATATGTACACATTGTGTTTAATTTCAATAAATAATAATATATAGAGCTTTAAAAATTCCGATGTCCTCTACTAATTTAAAGAAAGAATTACTGTTCATTAAGGAAACAGCTAAATTCAATGGATTTAACACAGATATAATTGACAAAATCATTAAAAAAAAAAAAAAAAACGAAAACTAGCTACAAATTTAATTCCACTGAAACCCGTCAAACCAAAATATGCTAAATTCATATTCACTAACCATAAGATTTATCTGATAACCAATCCATTAATGAAGCACGATGTAAAAATAGCCTACACAACAAAAAACCCTCATCGCAATTTTTTCTTCAATCATAACTCCATTAACATCACAGACAATAGTTACTCTGGATCAGGAATACAGTAACACCTCGTTAATTCGAAGTCGTTGGGACTTGAAAATCGGACTTCGAATTACGTGATTTCGAATTAACCGCCAATTCGCAATTCAGAAGTACCAACCCTTGCCGCGTTACAAAATATTCTAAGGCCCGTTACTGCATGCAGTTAACCTTGATACACAGTTTATACCTTTCAAATGCCATGAAAAAGAACTATTTCCGAAATGTATCCAAGAAGGTGCATTTACAGTATTCAGATAATGCACTCGGATATCTCACTGGCAAACATAACCTCACGCAACGAAATAAAGAAAGAAAAAAGCATGATTCAAAGACGACGAGAAATCTATGATGGCTCCCATGTAAAAGTGCTTTATTAATTGGATTACTATACTATATGCATTTTAGATGTCTTGTATTTACACAGAAAGTACCCGATGCCCTTAAAATCGAACTTTTCTATGACTATCCTTGTACGATTTCCCGCCATGGCACTTCTCTTGTACCGGTACTTCAGAAATGTAAACACTTGCTGCGTCACAAAGTATTATAAGACCCATTAATACATGCAATCACCTCAATTCACAGTTTAAACCTTTCAAATGCCATGGAAAAAACATTCCGAAATGTAGCCAACACGGTGCATTTACTTTCAAATGCCATGGAAAAAACATTCCGAAATGTAGCCAACAAGGTGCATTTGCAATGTTCAAATAATGCACTTGGATTAATCACTGACAAACATAACCTCATGCAACGAAAGATAAAATCACACAATTCAAAGATGAGGATAAATGATGCCGGTTCCCTGTGCAAATGCATTATTCTTTGGATTTTTCTACTGTTCGCATTTTTAGATGCTTTGTACTGGCATGGAAAGTAATTAAAACATTGTGGCTTATCAAACTTTCCTGGATAAAGTTTCTCGCTTCCATGTGCATTGCAACGCACTACTATGACCCCCACCTCCACCCTTTTACGATTCTCCGGCTGGCACTTTCTCCTTTAAAACCATAAGACCATTTGGGCTCGCATTAAAATAAAGCAATGCAGTTTCACCGGCAATGACCATATTGTACAGTGCCTACGAATTTATTATATGAGCCACGTTTTTTCGTCAACTGTCGACATCGCTAGTGTTCGCGGATTTTGTTTTTCCGCACACTGCCTGTTTGTGATATTACGTTGTTCCTTAAAAGGTTGAATACAAAAGAATTCCGATTTCATTCAACTTAGCAATCATGAAGCGTACTGTAGACCCACCGAAGTGAGTGTAAGTGCGGAAAGCTACCCCTGCACGTTCGGGAACGCGCGTTCTGTTATGACGCAGAGCGGATAAATTTCGAGTTGAAATTACTCTGTATTATACTATTGTTTTAAAATGTAAAGGCAGTTTCGAATTAAAAGTCTGAATTTCGGTAATGGGTCCGACATTGTACTTCGAATTACGAATTATCCGTATTTCGAATTAAACAATTTAAATAACATGCAAAACTGTATCTCATGTTTCCGGGAACGAGAGGTTCTTCGAATTAGGCGGGATTTTGAATTAACCGATTTCGAATTATCGAGGTTCTACTGTATATAGATTGAAATGCTCTACATGTAATTTTTCTTATGTTGGCCAAACTGGCCGCAGCTTCTCCACCAGATACGCCGAACATTACAATGCTCAAAGACACAATAAATTCTCCGCAATGGCCAACCACATGAGGGACACAGGACATAAATTCACCACAATAGAATAAGACCTTCATATTTTCAAAAGAGTTGATAAAAGTAAACTTATGAAAGAATACAAAAATTTATTCATTTTCCTCGACCAACATTTCAATAAAGATAAGAACCTAAATGACATTTTTAAAATTTATTTATTTATCGATACGGCCACCTGTGGGCCACGATTACACAATCTTCCTCCTGTCACGCAGACCGATACTCTTCTCCTTACACTCGCCAAAGATTCTTCAGTCTGTGACTTCTTCTTGCTCGTTCTTCCACCGAGATGTTCCGTGGCTTCGCATGTTGCGCTTCAGACGCATCCCTCAATCCCGCAACTTTCTTCCTAAATGATGCCCTTTCTTTTATATCCTCCTCCTTGATACCTATTTCTGCCAAGTCATTGTGCACCTGTGTAAGCCATCCCGGTTGTTTTTTTCCACCTTTCCTGCAGAAGAAGTATCCTGTTGGCCAATCTCTCAGGGTTCATTCTTTTGATACGTCCATAAAACGTCAGTCTCCTTTTTCTCATCACAGTCGTGATTCTTTCTACTGTCTTGTAGAGCTCCAAATATGATCTTAACTGGAATGTTTTGGGTCACTCGTCGACTTTCTAGGGCCTAAGATTTTTCGCAAGAATCTTCTTTCTCTTTTTTCAATGAGTGGGTCAGCCATCCTCGACAAGGTTTCTGCTCCATAAAGGCACTCTGTTCTAACTACTGTGCAGTAATGTTTTAACTTGGCCCGAATTGAGAGAGACTTGGACTTATAGGTGTCATGACATAGTCTGAATGCCAACTCCATCCTTCTCACCCTCTCCTTTAATCCCTCCTTTTCATCTCCATTGGGGGCGAGTATTTCCCCCAGGTATTTAAATTTTTGCACACGCTGGATATCTCCATACAATGTAACAAGTCTGTCCGTGTCGCCTTTTTTTATAGAATCAATGAATGCTGTTTTTTCGAAGGAGATTCTTAACCCTGTTTTGACTGCAACATTTTGTAGTTCTTCGACTTGTTTCTTAGCTGTTTGAAGGTTATCTGTAATAAGAACAACATCGTCTGCGAAGGCAAGGCGATCCAACATCATCGCATTTTTTCCACAACCTATCTTTACCCCATTCTTCATTCCATTTTCAGTCACTCTCAGCCTCCATTCTCTAATAACTTTTTCTAAAAAGCAATTAAAGAGTAGTGGAGAAAGGCTGTCTCCTTGTCTCAAACCCGTTTTTATCTCAAAAGGATTTGAGAGTTCGCCCATAAATTTGACTTGAGAAAAGGTGTTTGTAAGAAATTGCCGAATTATGGCCAGAGATTTCCCATCCACTCCAAACTCCTGCAGAACGTTCATGAGCACTCCATGATCTATGGGATCATATGCCTTTTTGAAATCAACGAAGGTTGATTGTCCTCTTCTGATGACATTATTGATTAAAAAAAAGCCCCTTATATGAACAGATTTTAATTCTATTACAAAATTCAATTCCCCTCACCAATATATTCTTAATAATTTTCAACCTCAAATTAACAAGCATTCCCACCTCCTCTACAGCTAATACACTCCCCTCCCTTCCCCTCACAGCTAGTACCTCTAATTCAAATGCAACCAATAAACCCACACCCACACCTACTCTAATATCGCTCCCGCCAATGGCTTCTCACCGATACAACACGCGCAGTAATACACATTCCTCCTCCTCTACCACCAATAGCAGCTCCCCTCCAAGCACTACGAACAAGCCAATAATCACACCTCCGCAAACAGTTCCCCCTCCAACACAAACCTACAGCTACAACACTACAGTCTACAGTTGTCAATACACTTAATTCATAACATACAAGTTACCTTCACCTCGTCAAATGGTAAGTATACACGATCTCCGCTAAACTTTTAAAAAATCTTTTCACACAATTAATACCTTGTTTCTGGTTTCCTTTTACAGATTCAACTGTCAATAAACTCATATTCTTGACAACATTTTAACATCGCTTTAAATTGAGATGGTCCACAGAGGTCCAATTTTAACACTGTTCTTCAACCTTCAATCTACATCTTTTATCTTCTCATCAATGTGTTCTACATTTCTACCATATGCCTATGACTTTCGTCTTTTGTCTCCTAGAAAAGAATATAGTGATCTCTTGACTAACCTTCAACATAATTTTCTCAATATTACTTTTTGAATAAATATGGCTGATCGTCATTCTCGTCAGAGTCTAATCATAACCACCAATCGCTCAACTTAATTTTACAGCAATCTTACTACTTGTTCATCACAGTCCATTTTACTTGTAATAGCAGCCTTTTAATGTCAATAATTTTAATACTTTAACCTTTGTAATTCCTCTCACTGTAAAAATTTTTTAAAACCAACATTTTTATTTTTAATGTTAATTAGTTTAAGTCTCTTCAAGATTTTTAAAAATTAATTTCATCTTATTATATGTTAATCAAGTGTTTATTTTATTCCGAGATTAAGACAATGGCTGATGATGCCTTCATACTAGGCGAAACATGTACCATTTTTAGTTAATAGATCAATGTAAATCATCCAAGACAATGACTTATTGTATTGATTAGGTGGTCAATTTAATAAATAACTTACTGTTATTATTCTAATCACCATACCCCGTTCAAACGGTGTCAGCTTACGACGACGTTCCATGTTACCCCTGTCACATGCAGAGCCACTGCTCACAATGTCTCCTATACAACTGCCGCTGGCACAGGGGGCGTGTGGTGTGCAGACAACACACCTGCGCATCAGTGCTTCGCTATCCCATGACATTTGCTCAGTCAGTGTATACTGCTTAGGAAATGAATCCTTTTTACTGCAAACAATATCAATAAAACTGATGAAAACAAATTCAGCATCCATACTACATATACTACTATTTTCTAAATTCTGATCACCTAGAAAATGCTTAAACTTTAATACAAATTAAATTCTATGGAGTTAGCAGAAACTGAAAGTTCAGAATTTGAACATTACACTAACTAACCAACTGGCTTGGTTTCAAAGCTGTCTTTTAAAATAAAAATTATATTAAAATTCTCAAATCGATATTCTTGAAATACTTATGTACTTGCTTACCCTGATAGAGCTGATAAAATGCCCACCACATTGCACTATTAGGAACATAAGTACAGAGCGATGCTATGTATCCTCTGTAAAAGCCACGAATACCATCCCGCAAATAAATTTGCCTGATAATCTCAATTGTGGTCTGCAATTTGGTCCGGGTTGGATCAAGAGAGAGGCCTAGAGTGTTCATGAAGAGCTGAAAATATAACAAGAAATCAAAATAACATGTTGAGAGTATCTGATAATTCCATTACAATAGCATTCTCAATAAATAATCTGTAAGAGTTCTACTGAAAAAATCTGATACACACACATACTGTTCTGGTTATAATTCCCTACTGGAAATGGGACTCCTGTGCTAATAGACCAACCAAATCATCCTTTCTAATACATACACTATATTATAAAATAGCATACTTTGCTACTAATCAACTGACATGTGGTTGAGTATCCATTGAAATCAACGTTCATATTTATTTAAAATAAATAAATAAATAAATAAATAAATAAATAAATAAATAAATAAATAAATAAACAAACAAACAAACACCCACACACACACAAACAAACACCCACACAAACAAACAAATCAATCAATCAATCAATCAATCAATCAATCAATCAATCAATCAATCAATCAATCAATCAATCAATCAATCAATCAATCAATCAATCAATCAATCACCACTGATCTGCACTTAGGGCTGTCGTCCACGTGACTGATTCCCTATCTGTTGCTGACCTAGTCTTTTCTTAAATGATTTCAAAGAAAATGGAATTTTTTTACAAGTTACTTTAGGTCATACCGACACAGATAGGTCTTATTGCAACGATGGGACAGGAAAGGGCTAGGAGTGGGAAGGGAGCAGTCATGGCCTTAATTAAGGTACAGCATTTGCCTGGTGTAAAAATGGGAAAACAAGGAAAACCATCTTTAGGGCTGCCAAAAATGAGGTTTGAACCCACTATCTTCCAAATACTGGATACTGACCGCACTTAACCAACTGCAGCTATTGAACTCGATAAATGGCAATCTTAGCTTCTTCTTCTTCTTCTGCGCGAGTGGGTCACTTAGGACCATGCGGAATAAACATTGTTGAGCTTCCCTCCTTGCACAATAGTTCTTCATTTTCATCGATTGTTGTGATTTCTGTTCCCACGACCAAGTACACCGTGATGGTTTCTTCTTGTCTTCCTCAAATCCCTTTGTGTGAACAATTTTCCTGATTATATTCCCATCCTGCAGATTTGGTGATCCTAATTCAGTGAGGTCTTTCTCTACTTGCTTATACCATTTTGATCTTGTACGTTTGATTTGCAAAAATTTGTGTGTTCGATAAGCAAGTCTGTTATTCATTCGTTCCAAATGGCTTAAAAATGGCAGACTCATTGTTTCAGTAAGTTTAGATATTTTGAAATATATTTCTGAGTTCGGTTTGGGGTCATGTATTCCATTTTATATTATGATCTTTCGAACTTTTATGAACTCCATTCAAGCTTATTCATCTATTAATGTCATTCCAGACCTCCTCTCCACTGACAGCTCAGAAGTATTACAAGTAATAAATTTCATGTTGCATTTCGTATTGACTTACAATTAAAATAAGATAACATTTCTTTAATAAGAAATTGTATTGGTCAAATCCATTTAATCAATGTTTGTATCAAGTATTGATTCGCTGGATGTGTCCAATGCCGTTTCTTATTAAAAGAAATGTAAACTTATGTTAAAATACCACGTAGTCAAGCGGCTCGTCTCCTTGCTCCCAAGTCTTCCCAGCCTAAAGTTTGCAACATTTTCTTTAACACTACTTTCTTTTTGTTGGACATAGCTTAGAACAAATTGGACTGCATTCCTTTGGATCTATTCCAGTTTTCAAATCAAGTTAACCTGGTGAGGGTCCCATACAATGGAACCATACTCTACTTAGGGTCTTACCAGTGAGTTAAAGGCCTACGCCCTCCCATTCACTTCCTTTCTACAACCTCTACACCCTCATAACGATATGAAGAGTTCTCTAACCATTACTTACAATCTTATTAATGTGATTACTCCAATGAAGAGCTTTCCTTATATTAACACCAAGGTACTTACAGTGATCCCCATGAGGTACTTCCACTCCACCAACACTGTTTTTAAAACTCAGTGGACATTTTCTCTAGGTGAAACTTACAACCTGACTTTTCACCCCATTTATTATCATAGCAGGTCCTCTATATTTAGACCTTAAGTACAATGTATCCATGAACGATGGTTTATATGAATAGATCTCCGTCATTTTAAAATAGCATACTTTTTTTTTTATTTTTTTTTTATTGATGCTTCATAATTCTATCTACAGTTAAAACACTATGGCAACCGGAATAGAAATGTAGAGGAAAAAAGTAACTAAACCAAAAAGAAGTCTCTAAAATACAATTAAAGCCTCAAATAGAAGTGAATTTTGGAAATTAGATTCTTGTCCAATTTCCAAATATCTCTAGAAGCTACTGTAAAGCTAAGAACGCAACAGAACTTCATCAATTATTAAGTTGTTTAACACCGGGCGAGTTGGCCGTGCGCGTAGAGGCGCGCGGCTGTGAGCTTGCATCCGGGAGATAGTAGGTTCGAATCCCACTATCGGCAGCCCTGAAAATGGTTTTCTGTGGTTTCCCATTTTCACACCAGGCAAATGCTGGGGCTGTACCTTAATTAAGGCCACGGCCGCTTCCTTCCAACTCCTAGGCCTTTCCTATCCCATCGTCGCCATAAGACCTATCTGTGTCGGCGCGACGTAAAGCCCCTAGCAAAAAAAAAAAAAAAAAAAAAGTTGTTTAACAACACTAATATGATGAAAGAGCATTCTTAAAGATATCTGTAGAATAATCTTGATAGGTAGTGTGTTGTACACCATTAAGATGCAAGAACTTCATCACAAACTGATTAAATCATCAATACTTTTGTTTTTGTTTCTTTTCATTTCTTTTCAGTTTTGACTTAGTTAATATACAGCATAACATTGAAGTTCTTCAGTCTGTCAGAAATAATGCAAGGTTAATAAAATACCTGAAAGAGAAAAGATTTAATTAATAACAGAATATACGTGCAAAAGATAACATTTAATTAACAACTGAATATACCTGAAAGGGGAGGAGCAGCCTTTCGGAAGTTGCAAGGGCGCCAGTCTAGATGAGCGACTGATATGGCCTTGTAATAACACTCAATATGGCTTAGCTGTGTTATACTACTACACGGCTGAAAGCAACAGGAAACTAAAGCCGTAACGAACTTCTGAAGACATGCAACTCTCTGTATGAATGATATAACTGATGATGGCTTCCTCCCGGGTAAAATATTCCGGAGGTAAACTAGTCCCCCATTCGGATCTCCAGGTGGGGACTACACGAGAGGGGGCGATCATCAGGAAGATGGATACTGAAATTCTGCGAGTCGGAGCGTGGAATGTTAGAAGTTTGAATCGTTGTGGTAGGCTAGAGAATCTGAAAAGGGAGATGGATGGATTAAAGTTAAATGTAGTTGGTAAAAGTGAAGTACGTAGGCAGGAAGAATAGGATTTCTGGTCAGGTGACTACAAAATTATCAACAAAAATCAAACAGGGGAAAACAAGGAGTTGGTTTAATAATGAATAAGAGAACAGGGCAGCGGGTAAGCTACTGCGACCAGCATAGTGAAAGAATTATTGTTGTCAAGATAGACACCAAACCAATGTCCACTACAATAGGTAGTGCAGGTCTATATGCCTACTAGTTCAGCGGATGATGAGGAAATTGAAAGAATATACAAAGAGAAGATTTAATACAATATGTAAAAGGTGACAACAATCTAATTGTCATGGGAGACTGAAATGCAGTGGTAGAACAAGGAAGAGAAGGTAATACAGTAGGAGAATTCAGATTGGGACAAAGGAATGAAAGAGGAAGTTATTTGTTGAATTCTGCACAGATCATAATTTAGTCCTTACTAATACTTTGTTCTAACACCACAAAAGACAGCTGTATACATGGATGAGACCTGGAGACACTGGAAGGTATCAAATAGACTTCATTATGATTAGGCAGAGATTCAGAAACCAGGTGTTGGAATGCAAAACTTTCCCAAGAGCAGACGAGGACTCTGACCACAAATTGTTGGGCCATGAAATGCCACCTGAAGTTGAAGAATTCAATTCAAGGAGATGGGATCTAGACAAGTTGAAAGAAAAGAGTGTGAGGGATTGTCTCAAGGAACATGTTGCACAAGGACTAAATAAAAAGGCTGGAGGAAACACAATAGAAGAAGAATAATGGATAGTCATGAAAAATGAGGTCAGTAGGGCTGCTGAAGAAATGTTAGGAAGGAAGAAAAGATCAACTAAGAATCGGTGGATAACTCAGGAGATACTAGACCTGACTGGTGAACGATGAAAATACAAGAATGCGAGAAACGAAGAGGGCAGAAAAGAATGCAGGCGATTAAAGAATGAAGTGGATAGAAAGTGCAAGATAGCTAAGGTAGAATGGCTGAAGGAGAAGTGCAAGGATGTTTAAGGTTGTGTGATCCTAGGAAAGGTAGATGCTGCAAACAAGAAAATTAAGGAAACCTTTAAAGAAAGGAAAACCAGGTGTATAAATATTAAGAGCTCAGATGGAAAGCCACTTCTAGGGAAAGAAGACAAAGCAGAAATATGGCAGGAACATATCCAACAGCTGTATCAAAGTAAAGCCGTAGATGATTTGGTTCTGGAACAAGAAGAGGCTATTGATGCTGATGAAATGAGAGAACCAATTTTGAGGTCAGAGTTTGACAGAGCTGTGGGAGACCTAAATAGGAACAAAGCACCTAGAATTTTTGAAATACCCTCTCAATTACTCACTGCATTAGGAGAAACCAGCATGACAAGGTTATTCCATCTAGTCTGTAAGATGTATGAGACAGGAAAAGTGCCATCCAATTTTCGGCAGTTGGCCGTGCGTGTAGAGGCGCGCGGCTGTGAGCTGGCATCCGGGAGATAGCAGGTTCGAATCCCACTATCGGCAGCCCTGAAAATAGTTTTCCGTGGTTTCCCATTTTCACACCAGGCAAAAATGCTGGGGCTGTACCTTAATTAAGGCCACGGCCGCTTCCTTCCAACTCCTAGGCTTTTCCTATCCCATCGTCGCCATAAGACCTATCTGTGTCGGTGCGACGTAAAGCCCCTAGCAAAAAAAAATTTTCGGCAGAATGTTGTCATACCTATTCCCAAGAAAGCTGGTGCTGACAAGTGTGAAAACTACTGAAACATTAGTTTAGTATCTCATGCCTGCAAAATTTTTAACACATATTATTTAAAGAATGGTTCATGTTTGTGGATTACTGTAGTCACGTCCTAGTTCATGAACCATGGGCAACGGCTGAGTGGCCTAGTCAGTGGTCCTGAGAGTCGGGATACCAGTTGCTATGGAATGGGAGTGGGCATCTCGGACATATTCTGAGTCCTGGCCCTCCTTGTGCTCAGGCGGCTAGGACTATACAATTCACCGGTGGTCCATAACCCGTTAGAGGAGAGATCCTCACTTGGACTATGTGCAAGTAGGGTAGCATCCTGCTTCATGAATTTACTGAGCTCAGAACAATTTAAGCAAGCCTCGGACCTATGGGAGTATCACTCCCATTTGACAGGCGAAGGACTCCTTGGAAACAACTTGGTGAACGAAATGGAATTCGATGTGGAGCTATCAATATTAATGGGGCTTATGGAAGAAAGAAAGTAGAACTGGCTGAGTCAGCAAAGAGGATGCATTTGGATGTGCTAGGAGTAAGTGATATTCAGGTAAGGGGAGATAACGAGGAAGAGATAGGAGATTATAAAGTGTACTTGACGGGTGTTAGAAAGGGAAGGGCAGAGCCTGGGGTAGGGCTCTTTATCAGGAAAACCATTGCACGCAACATAGTTTCTGTTAGGCACGTAAATGAGCGAATGATGTGGGTAGATTTGTCAGTTGGAGGAATTAGGA
Organism: Anabrus simplex; assembly: GCF_040414725.1. Classification (NCBI taxonomy): domain Eukaryota; kingdom Metazoa; phylum Arthropoda; class Insecta; order Orthoptera; family Tettigoniidae; genus Anabrus; species Anabrus simplex. The sequence continues at coordinate 55,493,152 of NC_090266.1, forward strand.
CTAGAATTGTGTCCGTGTATTCACCATGTGAGGGTGCAGATGAGGATGAAGTTGACAAGTTTTATGAAGCATTGAGCGACATCGTGGTCAGGGTCGACAGCAAGGATAGAATAGTGCTAATGGGCGATTTCAATGCGAGAGTTGGGAATAGAACTGAAGGATACGAAAGGGTGATTGGTAAATGTTGGGAAGATATGGAAGCTAATGGGAATGGGAAGCGTTTGCTGGACTTCTGTGCTAGTATGGGTTTAGCTTTTACGAATACATTCTTCAAGCATAAGGCTATTCACCGCTACACATGGGAGGCTAGGGGTACCAGATCCATAATAGACTATATCTTAACAGACTTTGAATTCAGGAAATCTGTTAGGAATGTACGAGTTTTCCGCGGATTTTTCAATGATACAGACCACTATCTGATCTGTAGTGAACTAAGTATCTCTAGGCCTAGGGTAGAGAAAGTGAAATCTGTCTGCAAACGAATAAGGGTAGAAAATCTCCAGGACGAGGAAATTAGACAGAAGTACATGGATATGATTAGTGAGAAGTTTCGAACAGTAGACAGTAAGCAGGTTCAGGATATAGAAAGTGAATGGGTGGCATACAGGGATGCTGTAGTAGAAACAGCAAGGGAATGCCTAGGAACAACTGTGTGTAAAGATGGGAAAAGGCGAACATCTTGGTGGAATGATGAAGTGAGAGCAGCTTGTAAACGTAAAAAGAAGTCTTATCAGAAATGGCTCCAAACAAGGGCCGAGGCAGACAGGGATTTGTACGTAGATGAAAGAAACAGAGCGAAACAAACAGTTGCTGAATCCAAAAAGAAGTCATGGGAAGATTTTAGTAACAACCTGGAAAGGCTAGGTCAAGCAGCAGGGAAACCTTTCTGGACAGTAATAGAAAATCTTATGAAGGGAGGGAAAAAGGAAATGAACAGTGTTTTGAGTATTCAGGTGAACTCATAATAGATCCCAGGGAATCACTGGAGAGGTGGAGGGAATATTTTGAACATCTTCTCAATGTAAAAGGAAATCATCCTGGTGGTGTTGCAAACAGCCAAGCTCATGAGGAGTAGGAAAATGATGTTGGTGAAATTATGCTAGAGGAAGTGGAAAGGATGGTCAATAAACTCCACTGTCATAAAGCAGCAGGAATAGATGAAATTAGACCTGAAATGGTGAAGTATAGTGCGAAGGCAGGGATGAAATGGCTTCATAGAGTAGTAAAATTAGCATGGGGTGTTGGTAAGGTACCTTCAGATTGGACAAAAGCAGTAATTGCACCTATCTATAAGCAAGGAAACAGGAAGGATTGCAACAACTATCGAGGCATCTCATTGATTAGTATACCAGGCAAAGTATTCACTGGCATCTTGGAAGGGAGGGTGCGATCAGTCGTTGAGAGGAAGTTGGATGAAACCCAGTGTGGTTTCAGACCACAGAGAGGCTGTCAGGATCAGATTTTCAGTATGCGCCAGGTAATTGAAAAATGCTACAAGAGGAATAGGCAGTTGTGTTTATGTTTCATAGATCTAGAGAAAGCATACGACAGGGTACCGAGGGAGAAGATGTTCGCCATACTGGGGGACTATGGAATTAAAGGTAGATTATTAAAATCAATCAAAGGTATTTATGTTGACAATTGGGCTTCAGTGAGAATTGATGGTAGAATGAGTTCTTGGTTCAGGGTACTTACAGGGGTTAGACAAGGCTGTAATCTTTCACCTCTGCTGTTCGTAGTTTACATGGATCATCTGCTGAAAGGTATAAAATGGCAGGGAGGGATTCACTTAGGTGGAAATGTAATAAGCAGTCTGGCCTATGCTGATGACTTTGTCGTAATGGCAGATTGTGCCGAAAGCCTGCAGTCTAATATCTTGGAACTTGAAAATAGATGTAATGTGTATGGTATGAAAATTAGCCTCTCGAAGACTAAATTGATGTCCGTAGGTAAGAAATTCAACAGAATTGAATGTCAGATTGGTGATACAAAGCTAGAACAGGTCGATAATTTCAAGTATTTAGGTTGTGTATTCTCCCAGGATGGTAATATAGTAAGTGAGATTGAATCAAGGTGTCATAAAGCTAACGCAGTGAGCTCGCAGTTGCGATCAACAGTATTCTGTAAGAAGGAAGTCAGCTCCCAGACGAAACTATCGTTACATCGGTCTGTTTTCAGACCAACTTTGCTTTACGGGAGCGAAAGCTGGGTGGACTCAGGATATCTTATTCATAAGTTAGAAGTAACAGACATGAAAGTAGCAAAAATGATTGCTGGTACAAGCAGGTGGGAACAATGGGAGGATGGTACTCGGAATGAGGAGATAAAGGCTAATTTAGGAATGAACTCGATGGATGAAGCTGTACGCATAAACTGGCTTCGGTGGTGGGGTCATGTGAGGCGAATGGAGGAGGATAGGTTACCTAGGAGAATAATGGACTCTGCTATGGAGGGTAAGAGAAGTAGAGGTAGACCAAGACGACGATGGTTAGACTCGGTTTCTAACGATTTAAAGATAAGAGGTATAGAACTAAATGAGGCCACAACACTAGTTGAAAATCGAGGATTATAATGAAGTTTATTTTATGTAATGATTGTGGCGACGTTTAGTAAATTCACAGAGGCTTGCAGACTGAACGCTGAAAGGCATAACAGTCTATAATGATAATGTATGTATGTATGTATGTATGTATCTATGTATGTAATGTATTATTTAAAGAAGAATGGAAAGACAAGTTGAAGCTAAGTTGGGAGAAGATCAATTTGGCTTCAGAAGAAATGTAGGAACACGTGAAGCAATCCTGACTTTACGTCTGATCATACAGGTTTGAATTAAGAAGGACAATCCCACATACACGGCGTTCGTGGATCTAGAAAAGGCATTCGATAATGTTGATTGGATCAAGCTATTTGAGATTCTGAAGGTGATTGGAATCAGATACCGAGAACGAAGAATTATCTACAATCTGTAAAAGAACCAGTCTGCAGTGATAAGAATCGAGGGCTTCGAAAAAGAAGCAGCAATCCATAAAGGAATGAGGTGAGGCTGCATATTGTCCCCCCTGCCCCCCCATCTCCTTTTCAATTTTTACATAGCACAGGCAGTAAAGGAAATCAAAGAGGAATTTGGAAAGGGAATCACAGTCCAAAGAGAGGAAATAAAAAACAACTAATGATGGCAGAAGTAACAATGACATAAAATGCAGACTAGCACAAGCAAGGAAGAGGTTTCTTAAGAAAAGAAATTTGCTTACTTCAAACATTGATGTAGGAATTAGGAAGATGTTTCTGAAGACTTTCATCTGGAGCATGGCATTGTATGGAAGTGAAACATGGACGATAACCAGTTCAGAAAGAAAGCGAATAGAAGCTTTTGAAATGTAGTGTTACAGAAGAATGCTGAAAGTGAGATGGAATCACAAATGAAGGGATACTGAATTGAATTGGTGAGAGGAGATTGATTTGGCTAAATTTGATGAGAAGAAGAGATAGAATGACAGGACACATCTTAAGACAACCAGGGCTTGTTAAGTTTTTTTTTTCAAGGAAGTGTAGGTGGTCGGAACGGTACGGGTAGACCAAGATATGAATATGACAAGGAGATTAGAGCATATGTAGGATGGGATAGTTATGTAGAAATGAAAAGGTTAGCACAGGATAGGGTGGCATGGAAAGCTGCATCAAACCAGTCTATGGACTGATGACTCAAACAACATATACGTGAAAAAGATAACATTTAATTAAAAAAAGAAGAACTTGTTTCACTCTTGAAAGAACATCAGGTTCTATTAAATAACACTCTTCATTTTTATTTTTACGTACTGATGAATATTAAGAACAAAATGAAAGAAATTAAGTTACATGTTTGTGGACAACATTTTAATAAATGTAGAAGTAATTGAACTTATCCCAGTGATGGCATTCCTATTGTGCTTCTACTCAGCTGTCAAAACATGTCCACATTTATTAAGAAGCTGTACACAGAATTTTAACAAATATTTTTACACTTGTTCATATTACTAATTAATTCCTAAACTGTGCACAGAAAAGGACCTATAGCCGGATTTTTCATTTCTGACATTTTTCTGGTTCTAAAATTGGCATAAGGTACTGAACATTTAAAAAAAAAGACTTTATGTCTCTAGGTACAATACTTCAGGACGTATTAATTATTGACTGTTGCTATTAAGAAAACTATATTTTAAGAAAATCGCAATTTCAGCTTTCACTAATTTTTCTTAAAAATTATACGAAGTTTTCATGACATCAAGTGGCGAAGACTCGAACTGTTGTGTAACATAGGTTGTTAAGACCTATAGGTATGGTAGTGCAAGAAGTTAGAACATAGAAATGCAACTTTTACGCCACAGCTCTGTTGTAAATTTTCCACTGCTGGCTGTAGGTCCATTTCTGCACAACGTGTCAAAAAAATAAAATAAAATAATAATAATGTGTGATTAGATAGAAACTAACGATGTTCTTTCACCAATAAAACATGTCATTCTATACTTTTCAGGTAACTTACATTCTGTTATTAATTTTTTTTTTTTTTTTTTTTTTTTTTTTTTTTTTTTTTTTTTTTAAATCTTGCAATAGTTTTCACAAACTGAAATACTTCAAAGTTATATGTATCATCAACACTTGAGAAGAATTTCTTCACATAAAGTGAAAATATATCTGGTGGCACCATCAAAATAGACATAGCCAGGCATAACCCACATATTAGCATACCATATAGTACAATTTACAAATAACCTTATTAACATTATCTAAATGCATTCCAAGTAACAAGATTAAGCAAAATAATTCTGTAAACTGGGGTGAAAATTATAGAAAGTGTGAAATAAAAAACATTCTGTTCACTGCAGTTAGATCACAATGTAAATTTTAAAATTATTACTATTTAACTGATGATGGTAGTTCCCTGAATTAATTTACATTTCATTCATATTTTCGATACCCTCATGCCATTGCTCCCACCTGTTTGTACCAGCAATCATTCTCACTACCTTCATGTCTGTTATTTCTAACATATGAATAAGATATCCTGAGTCCACCCAGCTTGGTGCAATCAGTAAGGTATAAAAATTAGCCTTTCCAAATCTAAATAATTCACGTCAGTAAGTAAGAAATCCAAGAGAATTGAATGTCATTTGGAGGAAAAAAAGCTGGAACAGATAGATAATTTCAGGTATTTAGGATGTGTGTTCTCCTAGGATAGTAGTACAGTAAGTGAGATTAAATCAAGGAGCAGTAAAGCTAATGCAGTTAGCTTGCAGTTGCAATCAACAGTACGAATCAGCTCCTGGACAAAACTATCTTTACATTGCTCTGTTTTCATACCAACTTTGCTTTACCAGGGTGAAAGCTGGGAATAATTACAACAATGTATCAAGTGTTATTATTCTTAATGTGTAAAAAGAGCACAATATATTTAATTCTAACAGCAGTGCCATAAAAAACATCTGAATTAAGAATGGTTTCTAAACAAATCTCAACTACATGAGTTTCATATAGTAGAAAATGTACTATCAACATACAGGATGATTTACACAATACTATACTCATTTATGTCACTAAATATATGTTTACAATGTCTTCTACCTCCACATTATCTAACCATTGTAAAATAATGAATAAAATAATATATGAATATACCGAGCGAGTTGGCCGTGCGGTTAGGGGCACGCAGGTGTGAGCTTGCATTCAGGAGATAGTGGGTTTGAACCCCAATGTTGGCCGCTCCGAAGATGGTTTTCCGTGGTTTCCCATTTTCATACTAGGCCTTAGCTTGCAGTTGCAACAAGGCAACTTCCTTCACACTCCTAGCCTTTTCCTATCCCATCGTTGCCATAAAACCTATGTGTAGGTGTGATGTAAAGCCAATTGTAAAATATATATATACTATTAAGCACACAAATCACAGCAGGGCGTCAACTGTATTTAATAAATAATATAAATTAATAAAATAAAATAAGATAAATGAAATAATTAACTGAAATGGCTGGAATTTGGGTGCCAGAGTTCACCAGAATGGATCCCTCGAATTTTTATAGAGCATGATAATTCTCTCTCCCAGGGTGTGTACATATAGCTGCATACTGGTACATCTGCTTCAGGCCTTACCTAACCCTCCAAAAACAGTTAAACAGTTAGGAACAGTACCTAGATTCTCCAATAACTTCACACTAATTTAAAATGATTTATCTATATTCTGACCTAACCATAATCTGTATATTAGCACTTCATCAACACACAACAAATACAAAATAACAACACACTCAATAAATATTTACAACTGCTGGAAGACTCCCTATACACATTCAATAATCCTAGAACAGAAAGCAGTGAGAAACGACAGCAATGACTGCATACCATTTGTAGTGAGCCCAATGACCAGCAGTTACAATTCATATATAAGTTATATTGCCTTTCACCATTTTTGTGTATCAATATAAATTGCCGGCTTTCACCATCAACACAGGGTATATCACTTTGATACTGTACCTCTTTAAGCACTTACACTAACATTTTGTTTCTAGACACACTTTCATTTGCACAGACACATGCTGTTGGTCTATGCCTTGAAACCAGGCCGCCATAGATTACCAAAAATTGCCATGAGATATAGAAAACCAAGTACATGTACTAGATCAGTACACTAGCACAAACAACAACACTGCTCTGTTCGTCCATAATCAGCCTCACACTCGTTAATGTTCACAGCAACGTTCAAGAGTAAAAGTCCCTGGATCACGTCCTTCCGAAGTGTAAGTAGACTTCCTCATCCCCACTCCATCTCGAAATTCCCAAGCTCATGCAGGCATGACTGTCCAATCATGAGTGAGAAATTTCCCGCGCTATGGTAACACATGGTTTACTCTTCCATCCGAGGCCGTTCCTAGATTGAAAGCAACACACATTACTCTTCTGCTGACCTGCTAAGCATAATGCATCAGAGGATTTTCTTTCAGGGTTTACTCCCTTAGCCTTTGAGGAACCCTCCTCTTCCCACAAGGCAGTAGGTTACTTCTGTACTATCCCCAGGTGGACGGGTTCCCTCCTCTGCCAGTTCAGCTGTATTGAAAAATTTCAGTTAATGCCTTTAATGTCGTTAAGGTCTTCACACGTATCCCTGTGCACGGGGCCCATGTTATAACCCATGGGACTGAGTCCCCACCAGAACTTGGCCGCTACCGTAGCTTCGACTACAGTACCATTGCCCACCCCCGCGACGTGGATGCGCCTTACAGGATTTATCCATGTAAACACAGATCATCTCTGACATCTCATGAACCGGATTAAGGAGGCTGTCCGATGCCAGCTCCAAGGCTAGATCAGATAAGAGAAGACCTAGGGAAGAGAGGAGCAACATAGGACGCCCTAGAGGGAAAAGAAGCATACCAGGACCGTAATAAATGGAAGCACATCGTTCTAAACATCCTACCCGGCTCGCTGGAAGGAATTCATGATCATGATGATGATGACGATGATGATGATGATGATGATGATGATGACAGTGGTGGTAACACATGGCTATATCCCGACCACACCCGAAGTCTGACTCTGGGTTTGCAGTCAGCTACGAGGCTGACTTAGAGATATCCATGTCTCATGACATGGACTGTCTGTATGATTCACCAAAGTTTCCTTGGATGTTTTTCCAAACTGGGAAATAGTTGTGTGTTTCCCAATAGCCTGTACAAATTAAATTACTAGCATCTAACATGGAAACCTTCCAGCTTTAAATATTCTTACCTTTATACACCATTGAAATAATAATAATGATGATGATGATGATGATGACGGTAATAGTAATAATATGTTCTAATAAATCCAGTGTGGAGGTGTAACATTGTACCCATGCAGGATGATTTGATACAACTGATATAACATTGTAATACAAAAATAAGATTTGGAAGACAGGTTGCTCACTTTGGGAATATTATCACACTTGCAAGTACATACAGAGAGACCTGTCACCAGGAGGATGTTCTGGACAATAGAAATGAACATTTCTGTTGCTAAAAGCCTGGCTAGTTAAGCTGCTTATTTAGGCAGAGAACACATGAAGTGCCTGTTCCTTTAAGTACGAGCATGAAAAGGTAGATAATATGACTAAGTCACTAAATGCTACAAGGAAACGAATACAATATTTCTGCTCAGTGCGAAGTGGTGCGTACACCTTTTTATTCTTAGAAATGAGAAAACAAATTTAACCCAGCCTACGGGCATATTTACTCGTGAGGTTGGCTACGGGAGAAATAAGGAACATCTAAAAGGCCCGCTTAACATTCTAGGCTAATGACAAAATTCTTGTTACTATGTCGGTAAAGTACAGGAGTGCCAGCTTTGAATCCGTAAAAATGAAATCCGGCTATCTTTCCAATTAATAATAAATAAAATATTCTAATCACTGAACTTCAACTGTGAGGATTTTAGAAGATCATCATGATCATTTGCAATAAGTTAAATAATTTAAGGTGTCAATTTCTAGGAATTGATCCTAGCTGTACTGCTATTGGCCAGAGCTACATTATGCCAGTAGGGACGCTAGAAAATCTGTAAAACGTGGAGAACGGAAATCTATTGGTATTGTATCAATCCACGATCAATTCATGATAAAATTATGACATGCGAGTTAAAATTATCGGACCGTTCAGTGGTGAAAATTTGAACAGCCAGTTCAGCTTACAGACTCGACAGACAACTCTTGAACAGTTAGCCGAGGGCAGAACTTCTGCCAATCAGCACAAAATTATCCGTGCCGCACTTATGCTATCTATAGTATCCAACCCAAGGACTTTGTATTAGTATTAGTTGAAGCAACAGTGATAAATTCAGTTTGACAGTTATTATGATACTCGTCATGTAGGAAGTGATTCAATTAATTATAAATTACCGGCAGACACCGGAAGCACTTGTAAGGAAGACAATGGGCCTAGCCTACATTTATCAATCTTGCCAGGCCGAGTGGCTCAGACGCTTGAGGCGCTGGCCTTCTGACCCCAACTTGGCATGTTCAATCCTGGCTCAGTCCGGTAGTATTTGAAGGTGCACAAATATGTCAGCCTTGTGTCGGTAGATTTACTGGCGCATAAAAGAACTCCTGCGAGACAAAATTCTGGTACCTCGGCATCTCCGAAAACCGAAAAAGTAGTTAGTGGGACGTAAAGCCAATAACATTAATTTTATTCTTTCATCTTTAGAATTTGAATAGAGAGAGCCTCTGTGGTTCAGGTGACAGCATGCCAGCCTCTCACTGCTGGGTTCCGTGGTTCAAATCCCAGTCACTCCATGTGAGATTCGTACTGGACAAAGCGGAGGTGGGATAATTCATTCCAGCAACACTCTCCAATGTAATTTTCATTTCATCTGTCATTCATTAATCATTGCCCCAGAGGAGTGCGACGGGCTTCGGCAGCTTCAGGCTTCACTCATTCCATTCCTGACTCGGTCGAATGACTGAAAACAGGCTATGGATTTTAATTTCAATTTGAATAGACATGCAAAGGGACATTTCCAGCATTCACTTGGAAGGGAGGTAGGCTACAGTCGTAGTGAAGACAATCTAGCCGTAATATTTCAGACAGTGAGACATTGCCATCTGTGGCGGAAGACCAAGTCAGCATAGCGAACACTAGCCGGCCTAGACAATGATACTTTCCAGGAGTGAGTCAGAATACATGTATATTCTTGTGTAAAATTTAGTTTAAGATGTGTGGGATAAATAAGTGCATGAGGTTAGTTTAGCTCCATGTCCTGAAGGCCAATACCATGTCAGAGTAAGATGGATGGGGGCCAGATCTCTTTGTCTGTCCAATGTCAAGATACCTACAAAAAGGACGAGAAACACGTGATTAATTATGTTGGGATGTTATCGCTTTAAGAAAGGGAAATAAAATATATTAATAATGGTCACTTGAATGTATCACATGGACCACTTCTTGGTTCCATGATTTAGTTTTGATAAGATGGAGGGACATAATTAAGTTAACTGTAAATATGGGGAGCTGGCCCCGTGATGCAGGGATAGCGTGCCTGCCTCTCGCCCGGAGGCCCCGGGTTCAATTCCCGGCCAGGTCAGGGATTTTTCTCTCGACCTGAGGGCTGGTTTGAGGTTCACTCAGCCTATGTGATTAGAATTGAGGAACTATCTGACGGTGAGATGGCGGCACCGGTCTCGAAAGCCCAGAGTAACGGCCGAGAGGATGCGTCGTGCTGACCACATGATCCCTCGTAATCCATACGCCTTCGGGCTGAGCGGCGGCTGCTGGACAGGCCAAGGCCCTTTCAGGGGTGTTAAGTGCCATGGGGTTTGGTTTGGTTTGGCAAATATGGGGCAAGTCATTAATTAAAGTTTGCTTTGTTGTACATAATTTTACTATGTGTTTATGATTTGTTTACTCTTGTGTTTTGAGGAGCATTTTACTCACCCATGTATTGAGTTAGACACAGCTGCATGCTGATAGGATTTCAAGTAATTTCTCGACTGCTTTGGTCAATGTTACATATTTTTAGTGTTATATATAAGGCATGCTGTTACATTAAACCCAAAGATATGAAGGTCGAATAATAATAATAATAATAATAATAATAATAATAATAATAATAATAATAATAATAATAATAATAATAATAATAAAAATAATAAAACAGAGATGCTAAGATTTTGCCGGTGGTTATAAATGGATTAAATTGTCAGAATTTAAAATATGATACTTAAATGTAAACTTTGAACCTGAAATGGATAAAATGTTAAGATAATTAGGAATCACTAATAACGTATTAAATTTTTAGATTGGTTTCCAAGTGGTGTATGAATTTAAATTGTGTTACATAAACGTGTCAAAATGCTGCCGCCAGTTCTAATAAATTCTAAGTAAGGATCTAAACTGATTGTTTAAACCGCGGTTCTAATGAATTATAAATAGTGGTCATTGTTTCCAAATAGTGGTTTGGGACTACGTTATAATTACATATTCACAACAGTTAAAAGTTATATAGGAATATAAAGTTACACCCCTACCATCATTTCTTGAGACTATCCTCGGAAAACAAATAAAGTATAAAGGGGCAAATTAAGAATAACATGCAGTTAATGAATAAATAGATTGTACTATGTCATCGATGGAATATAATGTCGTGAATTCTGTGAATATAATTGAGGAATATTACTCTGATGTATGAGGAAGGAAGGGTTTCCCCATCAGGGATATTTATAATGAAGCTATGAAATTAAATGTGAAAGTACGAGGAATTATAATGAGAAGCTCCGATGAGATAAATAAAGAAATCTACGAGAAACACAGAGAATGTTAGCGTCCAGGGACTGGAATATGGAATTATCAGCCCATGGGATATAGGCACAGCAAGACTGAGTTATGGAGAGCGCAGGGATCACACTCCATTATGGTACGTACAAAAAGGATAGGCTGCATGTGTAGGTATTTTAAATACTATGACCCCAGAGATCAGAGAGGTTGATTGTCTGCACGAGTGACCATAAGGTGGAATGATTAATCATGACAGGTTAAACAAATTTAAATGGGACACATAATAATATTTAAATATTGTACACCAGTAATAATTATTATTATGTTTCAAATAACAACAACGATATTTCGAGGAAGGTGAACAAATATAGAAAGTAAAAACGTAATAACGTCCTAATGATAGTAAATTCATGATTGCAATAACGATATTATCACATGAGAGTCAACTTATAATCATGGTCATAATTGATAATATGTATGAGGAATAATAATAATAATAGTAATAATAATAATAATAATAATAATAATAATAATAATAATAATAATAATAATACATCATCATTATAGACTGTTATGCCTTTCAGCGTTCAGTCTGCAAGCCTCTGTGAATTTACTAAATGTCGCCACAATCCTCTATTTGCAACTAGTGCTATGGCCTCATTTAGTTCTACACCTCTTATCTTTAAATCATTAGAAACTAAGTCTAACCATCGTCGTCTTAGTCTCTCCACTTCTCTTACCCTCCGTAACAAAGTCCATTATTCTCCTAGGTAACCTATCCTCCTCCATTCACCGCACATGACCCCACCACCGAAACCGGTTTATGCGTACAGTTCATCCATCGAGTTCAATCCTAAATTAGCCTTTATCTCCTCATTTCGAGTACCCTCCTGGCATTGTTCCCACATGTTTTTACCAGCAATCACTCTCGCTACTTTCATGTCTGTTGCTCCTAACTTATGAATAAGATATCCTGAGTCCACCCAGCTTTCGCTCCCATAAAGCAAAGTTGGTCTGAAAACAAACCGATGTAAAGATAATTTGGTCCGGGAGCTGACTTCCTTCTTACAGAATACTGTTGATCGCAACTGCGAGCTCACTGCATTAGCTTTACGACATCTTGATTCAATCCCACTTACTATATTACCATCCTGGGAGAACACACATCCTAAATACTTGAAATTATCTACCTGTTGCAGCTTTGTATCACCAATCTGACATGCAATTCTCTTAGATTTCTTACCTACTGACATCAATTTAGCCTTCGAAAGGCTAATTTTCATACCATACTCATTGAACCTATTTTCCAGTTGCAAGATATTAGACTGTAGGCTTTCGGCACTGCTTCCTACATTTCCGCCTAACTGAATCCCTCCCTGCCATTTTATACCTTTCAGCAGATGATCCATGTAAACTACGAACAACAAAGTTGAAAGATTACAGCTTGTCTAATCCCTGTAAGTACCCTGAACCAAGACCTCATTCTACCATCAATTCTCACTGTAGCCCAATTGTCAACATAAATGCCTTTGACTGATTTTAATAATCTATCCTTAATACCATAGTGCCCCAGTATGGTGAACATCTTTTCCCTCGGTACCCTGTCATATGCTTTCTCTAGATCTAAAACATAAACATTCTATTCCTCTCGTAACATTTTTCAGTTACCTGGCGCATACTGAAAATCTGATCCTGACAGTCCCTCTGTTGTCTGAAACCACACTGGTTTTCATCCAATTTCCTCTCAATGACTGATCGCACCCTCCCTTCCACAATGCCAGTGAATACTTTGCCTGGTACACTAATCGACGTGATACCTCGATAGTTGTTGCAATCCTTCCTGTTCCCTTGCTTATAGATAGGTGCAATTACTGCTTTTGTCCGATCTGAAGGTACCTTACCAACACTCCATGCTAATCTTATTATTCTATGAAGCCATTTCATCCCTGCCTCCCCACTACACTTCACCGTTTCAGGTCTAATTTCATCTATTCCTGCTGCTTTATGACAATGGAGTTTATTTACCATCCTTTCCACTTCCTCCAGCGTAATTTCACCATCATTTTCCTCCTTCCCATGAGATTTCCTTTTACGTTGAGATGATGTTCAAAATATTCCCTCAACCTCTCCAGTGATTCCCTGGGATCTATTATGAGTTCACCTGAATTACTCAAAACACTGTTCATTTCCTTTTTCTCTCCCTTCATTAGATTCTTTATTACTTTATTACTTTATTACTGTCCAGAAAGGTTTCCCTGCTGCTTAACCTAGCCTTTCCAGGTTATTACCAAAATCTTCCCATGACTTCTTTTTGAATTCAACAGCTATTTGTTTCGCTCTGTTTCTTTCATCTACGTACAAATCCCTGTCTGCCTCGGCTCTTTTTTGGAGCCATTTCTGATAAGTCTTCTTTTTACGTTTACAAGCTGCTCTCACTTCATCATTACACCACGATGTTTGCCTTTTGCCATCTTTACACACAGTTGTTCCCAAGCATTTTCTTGTTTTTTTTACTACAGCATCCCTGAATGCCACCCATTTGCTTTCAATATCCTGAACCTGCTTACTGTCTACTGTTCGAAACTTCTCACTAATCATATCCATGTACTTCTGTCTAATTTTCTCGTCCTGGAGATTTTCTACCCTTATTCGATTGCAGACATATTTCACTTTCTCTACCCTAGGCCTAGAGATACTTAGTTCACTACAGATCAGATAGTGGTCTGTATCATTAAAAAAAAAAAACCCGGAAAACTCGTACATTCCTAACAGATTTCCTGAATTCAAATTCTGTTAAGATATAGTCTATTATGGATCTGGTACCCCTAGCCTCCCATGTGTAGCGGTGAATAGCTATATGCTTGAAGAATGTATTCGTACCTGCTAAACCCATACTAGCACAGAAGTCCAACAAAGGCTTCCCATTCCCATTAGCTTCCATATCTTCCCCACATTTACCAATCATCCTTTCGTATCCTTCAGTTCTATTTCCAACTCTCGCATGGAAATCGCCCATTAGCACTATTCTATCTTTGCTGTTGACCCTGACCACGATGTCACTCAATGCTTCATAAAATTTGTCAACTTCATCCTCATCTGCACCCTCACATGGTGAATACACTGAGGCAATTCTCATCCTAATTCATCCAACTGCCAAATCTACCCACATCATTTGCTCATTTACATGCCTAACAGAAACTATGTTGTGTGCAATGGTATTCCTGATAAACAGCTCTACCCCATAGTCTGCCCTCCCCTTTCTAACACCCATCAAGTACACTTTATAATCTACTATCTCTTCCTCATTATCTCCCCTTACCCAAATATAACTCACTCCTAGCACATCCAGATGCATCCTCTTTGCTGACTCAGCCAGTTCTACTCTCTTTCTTTCTTTCTTTCTTTCTTCCATAAGTCCCATGAATATTGATTGCTCCCCATCGAATTCCATTTCATTTACCAAGTTGTTTCCAAGGAGTCCCTCGCCTGTCAAATGGGAGTGGGCCTCCGTTACTCCCACAGGTCCGAGGCTTGCTTAAAATGTTCTGAGCTCGGTAACTTCATGAAGCAGGATGCTACCCTACTTACACAGTCCAAGTGAGGATCTCTCCTCTAGCAGGCTATGGACCACTAGTGGATTGTATAGTCCTAGCCACCCGAGCTCAAGGAGGGCCATGACTCAGAATGTGTCCGAGATGCCCACTCCCATTCTATAGCAACTGGTATCCCGACTCTCAGGACCACTTACTAGGCCACTCAGCCGTTGCCCATGGTTCACGAACTAGGACATGACTACAGTAACCCACACTATGAAACTTTGAAAATCCCACTCTCCCCTCACAACTTAAAAATTGAATGAAACTATGTAAGGAATCTGGCTAAATTTAATGGCTTCAAAGTTGAAATGATTAACTGGTTAATTAATAAAGTTAAATATAAGTTGTCCACGAATCTCATTCCGGATAAACTTAAAAAACTAGTTTTGCCACGTTTACATACAATAACCCAGCCATCCATCCATCAGATCGTGAACACCCTAAAGAAATATAATATTTATATTGCATTCAGAACAGTGCATACAAATCAAAGTATATTTTTTAATCATAATAAGGTCAATTATAAAAAAGGCTGTTATTCCAGATCTGGTATTTACAGACTAACTTGCGCTCAGTGTAGATTTTCGTATGTTGGTCAAACTGGACGGAGCTTCTACACAAGATATATGGAACATTACAATGCCTTCAAACATAATAAGTACTCAGCGATGAGCTCACACATGAGGGAAGCGGGACACCAGTTCACATCTATAGAGAAGGATCTCACTATTATAAAATGTATAGGCAAAGGAAAACTTATGAATGAACTAGAAAGTTTATACAGCTTTTTAGATAGGCCTATAACAAAGATCAATATCTTAACGATGCCACAGAGGTAAAAAATCCTTATATGAACTAACAAAATTCCACAGATTTTTTTAGAACTTCTTGTTCTAAAGCTCCCACCACCTCACCAAACACTAGGCCCACCCATACTACTCCTAGGAACCCCTCTCTAACAACAACACTTGTGCGCAAAGACCCGCACACCCCTTCTCCCCCTCCATGTCTTTCAGCGCCTTTGCCACATTGTTATAACACTAGAAGTAGAAAGGTCGATCAAGCTAGTGCTGCTGGAACTGTCTCACGTACTGTACTTAACACGCTCCGTACGAGTAAGTACCGCCTTAGGCGTATTGACTTATGGGAGGTCTCATGTACAAGACCCATCTAAATAGTCCTCCTTATCATTTTGTTTCAGATAAAACATGATCACTTCTGTGATTAAGTGTTTCAACAGGGATAATTACACCCACTTGACCTTCTTTTGGAATCAGTTGATTACCAACATATCATAGCAATGTCATCAGCCAGCTTTGACACCTCAACATCTTATCATTAACAACATCTCCAACAAGAAGCCCTATACGTTTTTCTACGACTTTCTGATAATATCAGCCGTATTTTTTTAACACGCTTGATAAGTTCACAATTCAGTTGTAAATATAGTTGACATTACAAGATATTAGAATCATTCTGTATTGACAGTTTTCACTTTACACAGGAAAAATTAAATGTATCCTCCTAATTCAATACAAATCATAATTCCATCATTAGATGGAGCAATAAAATTCAAACATGTTTTGACTCGTTTGAGCCATCTTCAGTGAAATTGGGGGGGGGGGTAAAGTAATCTACATAATACAAGCTAAAAATGTGCTAAAAACATAATGAAGGAACAAAAGAAAAAAAAGAGACATGACGGAAATAAAAACAATAACAATATACAATATCTACATCACTAGATGGAGTAATAAATAACTCGCTGAGACAAATTCAGTGAAAAAAGGTTAATATAAAACATAACTGAATCCAAAAAGTGTGCTAACACTAAGCAGAAAATAAAATAAATGATACAGGCGGAAACAAAACAATAAGTGCTAATGGTGAGGTTGCGGACCTCTTAGTCTAAAAATTTAGTTCGATAAACAATTAAAAAACAAGACGAAATCCCTGTTGAACATCCAGGCTTTGTAGAAACACCATCACCATCACCATGAATGGTTAAGAGGGGAGCAAAAAAGCTTGAGAAACCCAGTTTGAGAGGAGACAACATGCTAGATAAAAATGTATGTGATAACCGATGGAAAAAACGCCAATGAATTTAAAGTTTTAGAATAGCAGCATTCTCGGTTTCTTCTCAATTTAGCGGTCCTGTTCTTGAAGATTGTTTCCAATGTTGGCTAGGTGTATTTGCCTTATTTTAAATGGTCGGGAGAGCAGCGACAAAATTGAGAAGCTGTGTTAGAGAAGTAATATGTGTATGGTAAAATGTATGTAACCATAGTGGAAACCGGCAATAAAGTTCCAATCTGTAATGGAAAAAAACAAGGTCGTGTGAGAAACTTGAGCTCATAAGTAAAAATGTGAAATGGGTGTGAAGAAATCTTTAAATTTACGGTATTTAAAAGGTGGTTGTCCTCTCAAACTGGCCTGGCCTTATCAAAGGTAACAGTCTCATTCGTATGATTGAGTCTATTGTTGGCTCAGCTGTGTTTGTGATGATGAGAGGAGCAGAGGGGAAGGGGGGTGCAGGGCTGGTAGGGAAAGGGTGGGGGGTAGGGTGGGGGAAGCGGTAGTGAGTTGAAGAGATGGAGGCAGGATTTGTTTTTATTATTGAAGTTCTGACAAATATATGGAATGAATGTTTCAAGTAGAATGTTCTTTTTTCGTTGATTTCATTTAAATTGTGAGAGGGGTACATAAACTGATCTAAATCGATGTAGATGCTCTCGAGAATGTTGAGCAACGTGCCTTTTTGCTCATAATGCAAGATCTTAAGATCTTTATCTATTGAAGTGTATTCGTGGCTGGATGCTTTATGATGTTCACTCATAGCTGAAAAAGATTATATTTGAGAGCGTTGCGATGTTCGGCACATCTTATGACAAAATTGCGGACTGTTTGACCTACATAGCTGGAATTACAGGATTGCCATTCTAATTTGTAAACTTCGGAGTTCAAATATCTATTATTAATGTTATTATTGTTGTTGCTGACAGTGTGTGGATTGAAAATGAGTTTGGAGTTGGTGTGGGAGGTTCTAAATGCTATTTTGATGTGTATTTTAAAATATTAGAAATTTGGTAAATGCTACTATTATTGAAAGTGAATGTGGAAAACTTTATTTTAGGAGCAGAACCATTTTCTAGAGTAGTCTTGGGTCTGCTATTGATGATTCTGCAGATGAAGGTTTAATCAATCACTACTGATCTGCATTCAGGGCAGTTGCCCAAGTGGCAGATTCCCTATCTCATGTTTTCCTAGGAAATTCTTAAATGATTTCAAAGAAATTGGAAATTTATTGAACATCTCCCTTGGTACATTATTCCAATGCCTAACTCCCCTTCCTATAAATGAATATTTGCCCAATTCATCCTTTTGAATTCCAACTTTATCTTCATATTGTGATCTTTCCTACTTTTAAAGACACCACTCAAACTTATTCGTCAACTAATGTCATTCCACGCCCATCTTTTCACTGACAGGTCAGAACATACCGCTTAGTGGAGTAGCTCGTCTCCTTTCTCCCAAGTCTTCCCAGCCCAAACTTTGCAACATTTTTGTAGCGCTACTATTTTGTTGGGAATCACCCAGAACAAATCGAGCTGCTTTTCTTTGGATTTTTTCCAGTTCCTGAATCAAGTAATCCTGGTGAGGGTCTCATACAATGGAACCATACTCTAGTTGGGGTCTTACCAGAGATATATAGGCTCTCTCCCTTTAAATAATTACTACAACCACTAAACACCCTCACAACCATGTGCAGAGATCTGTACCCTTTAATTTTTTTGCAAGTTGCTTTAAGTCGCACCGACACAGATAGGTCTTATGGCGACGGTGGGACAGGAAAGGGCTAGGAGTGGGAAGGAAGCGTCTGTAGCCTTAAGTAAGTTACAGCCCAAGCATTTGCTTGGTGTGAAAATGGGAAAACACGGAAAACCATCTTCAGGGCTGCCAACAGTGGGGTTCGAACCCACTATCTCCCGAATACTGGATACTGGCCGCACTTAAGCGACTGCGGCTATCGAGCTCGGTGTACCCTTTATTTACAATCCCATTTGTGTGATTACCCCAATGAAGATCTTTCCCCATATTAACACCTAGGTACTTACAATGATTCCCATAAGGAACTTTCACCCATTCAATGCAGTAATTAAAACTGAGAGGACTTCTCCTATTTGTGAAACTCACATCCTGGCTTTTAACCCCGTTTATCATCATACCATTGCGTACTGTACACCTCGCAACATTATCAAGGTCATTCCTCAGTCGCTCATAATCTTGTAACTTATTTGTTACTCTATACAAAAATAACATCATCTGCAAAAAGCCTTATCACTGATTCCACTTCTTTACTCATATCACATACATATATTGTACCAGGAAGGCACAGGCCCTGGCACATATAAGCTATAAATTTTTTTTTTTAGCATACAATTCCATTCCGATGCATGAACAGTTGTGTGAGAGAATGTTCTCATACCTACTGCACTCCACGAGAGAGAACGCAATTCAAGCAAGGTCAAGTGACGTCACCGCCGCAGCTTACTTCCCCTACAGAAGTTTCTCGGCTATGTTTATGAACTTTTTAACGCCTAGACCGATTAACACGAGACCAATGCTGAACTGTAGCTAATGTTCTGGAAGTAAAATCCTGCAAATTTGAAGTCAATCCGTCCAGTGGTTTCCGAAATATGATAATTTAAAGTTTGGGAGGAATATTCGTCCCTTCATCACCTGATTTCGAGCGCTGCTCGCCAGACCTGTATATATAGGCCACTGGGCCAAGGCCATAACCAGTCCCGTGTACAGAGTCCTGTGTGCACCGTGTGTGCAGAAAGTATGCTCTGTCGCTATTCGCGAGGACATAATCATGGCCGTACTCGAACGCTGTTGAAATAGTAAAAAGAACGTCGTACCGTATGGTAAGATTCTAGACGTTTCACAAGGTGAATTATCGTAATATAATACTTGTGAATTTATTAAAAAGGTTAAGTTATAATTTGAAGTGAAAATCGAATTGTCCAATATTTCACGGACTAGCACACGACACCGTAAACATTACTAATATCACATATTTCTAAAACTGTGATAACGTCCTACATCATTGCGTGTGGTAAACTGAAATTATAATTTACGACAACTTCAATCAGTCTAAGACATTTTTTTTAACGATAATATATCAGTGAACTGTGTGATTCTTTACCTACTCGACATTCGTCCCATAACAGGGCAAGACTTAACTATTTTTCCTTGTGCACTTTCTCGATTTTTCGATCACCACTGTGAGAAACCCAGTGAACATTAAGGACTTTTTACAATAATATTAATAGAATAGACTAGTGTGGTGTAAATACAACCATAAAATCACCTTAATTTGTGAATAATATTTGTTTAAAGACTGTGATAGAGACTGTTGCAAATCACATTTTCAAGTGCTTATGGACTGTGTTCATTACTTTACAATCGTATTTCAGACATAATTAGTGACGATTATGAACTGTGTTACATATCAAACTCATGAACTGTGTGTATAAGAACTGTTTTTTCTGCAGCATGGACTGTGAATGTTAATTCAACATCATAAAATCAGTGTAAGAATAGAACTGTGCATTACGACGGTGTGTAGTATTAATATCTGTGATATTTGTGAATTCAATAGTGCCCATTGAACTTTCCGTGTTCCGACATTACCCCAAGAACAATGGAAATCTTGGCAAAAGTGCTACGAGATCCAGCTACATCAAACGTCGCTTCCAACGAGGAATTTACATGGTTTCTACAGTTATGGTACCCATCG
Organism: Anabrus simplex; assembly: GCF_040414725.1. Lineage (NCBI taxonomy): Eukaryota > Metazoa > Arthropoda > Insecta > Orthoptera > Tettigoniidae > Anabrus > Anabrus simplex. The sequence goes on from NC_090266.1 coordinate 55,513,827, forward strand.
AGGGACGTCGACGTGGGAGATAGACGTGGTATCTTCATTGAACATCGCCGGTGCTGAGTTCGAGCCTTCGTCTGCACTCCGCGGAATGTTCCAGACACAAAATAACCAACTCCAACACTTGTAAGCAGATCTTCTCGTATTCTGAGTGAGTAATCACAACTGACTGACTTTTACAAAGCGCTTAATTCAGTACAGTGCTCTTACAAGTGCTTTGTGTGGATATCAATTCATAATTTTATCGTCATTTAAAAGAAATTCAGATCTTGCTATAAATTAATTTTCAAAGTTATTAATTAATTTAATTCACATTACCTAGATGAACTTTAGGATTTTCAAGCGCTTTATAATTTCATTTTTTTTATTCAAACAAACTGAGAGACATTCAGCAAGAGACCAAATATTTTATTTAATTTATCAAACTTTCCATGACAAGTGTGTGTTCATTTTTGTGGTATAAAAATTAGAAAGATTGTAGGTCAGCACCATAAATAATGAACTAATCCCAGGTGCAAAGAGATATTTTGTGTTTACATTCAAATTAGAAAGACTATAGGTTGTTCATGTTCTATGGAAGAGCAATAATTTTTTTTTTTTAATATTCTCAAGCAAACAGACGTCAAGAAGATCAAAATCAAAATCTCTTTATTTGCAAATTAGGTGTCTACCTCGGTGGCAAATGGTACACTAAAATACATTATTGTCAAGCACTCAATATTAAATTAACAATAGAAGAAAATTTTCCTATAATACAATACAATTTACGCTAACAATTTTTTCTATTAAACACACAGCTCATCCTTAATAAATTGATATTGTTTACAAAATTCTACTTATAATATCTCCTGTACTACTTACAAATATAGTCAACTGATATACAGTATGTGGAATTACTTCAAATGATACTATAAAACTGGTATAAGATTAAACTTTACATTGCATTTATTTACTTTTTTTTTAAAACCCATTCTGGAACCTAAGTAGCATAATGACCTGCTGCGTCTTAACCAGAGCCCCTTTTGCCACCAATCTTTTGTTTTACATTTTTGGCAAATATTAACTACAAATTTGAGCCTTTCATTTCAGATTGCAGGGTGATATATCTGTGGATATTGTTAATAAATTTTACAAAAAAGAATTACCATTTATTATTCGCCCTGCGATACTATCCGTCTCTGTACCTGCTCCAAAAAACACCGAACACTACCTGACATCTCCTTCCCATGCTCAAACCCCACAACCATTCCCGGTACAATATATATATATGAAAACATAAAGGTCCAATAATATTGCCTTGAGGAATTTCCCTCTTAATTATTACAGGTCAGATAAAGCTTTGGATCGTCTGCAGGTTTGGTGGAGGGAGGGGGAACAATAGCTGTAAAAGGAGGTGGAGGGACCGAGCACACACAGATGCAACACAAGGAGGAAAGCAGCAACGAGCGCAGTAGGAGGCCCAGTGTAAGTCAACCATGAGGGATGTCAGATTGCGAATAAACTCGAAGTCTTAGTAAACACGACAGTTAAATCACTTTCTTTATCAAACTCCAAAATGTGTTCTCCTTTCCAGATTTGGATGCACCCACAACACAAAGAGTTGCTCTCCATCTTGAACACAATTAGGCATATAGTAGTACAATTCATCTGGCAAGAAAATTCTCCTTTCCATCACATCAAGGTTGAATACTACAAGAACTTGCATAACTACACACCACTGTTTTAATTATTATGAAGAACTGTTAAGATCCCTAATTTTAGGACAGTTTTTAGGTGGCTTTTCATGAACACCTTTTACATCAAGAGATGTCAAACAATGACAACAAAGAGAAAAACATTGACTCTTCTGACATTTAAACCTTTTATTTAGTCAACGGCAAGTTGTTTTTATATTGTGGTTTACCTATGTTACTTGTGTGTTTTTGTGTTTATTTTAACTATCATTCAAGATCATGGCTGAAGGTGTTTTCCATAGAAAACGAAACATACACCAACAAAAAAAATTAAAATAAATTAACGTTATTGTAATCTAAGAAAATCGTAAGATTTTAAAGTGGTGAAAAGGAGGAATTTTCCAAACATACAAGTTGGAATTTGTTATATATTTATTTTTGGAAGCGTGATTATGCCTGCATTCTGTTTCGCATGCTTATGTTCAAGCAAAACAAACAGTGTATCTGATCTCAGGTAACTTCATTTCTTTTCTAATATAAGAAGGCTAGTATATTAAAAGATCTTCATTCTCACCACTGTAAAGCACAAATTCTCGTCACAGGTTCTCACTAAGAGACAAATAGCTGACTAGGCAGTGTGCGAATAATATGAAAAACAAATGGTATCCCAAGCAGCAAAGTACTCTCTGCTCAGAACATTTTGAAGACCACTGTATGTGTGTCGAACCCTTGTCCCATTTCTCTACGGGGTTGAGTGTTTAGTTAATGACAGGAGACGTTCGCTGCCCAAGGCATTACTGACAACATTGAAATGCTTTTCTCATTCTACGTAATAGGAGAGGAAACAAATAATCCCAATTCAGAGCAATTCAGAGGAGCATACAGGAAGTGTTTACCGGGACAGATTGATTCACTGACCATTGCAAATTGTAAACCACCAGGAAGTGGTGTGCTTCTCTTATCTATGTACTATGAATCCTTCTGAAGGCAGCACCTATACTGATCATTATCACTGTGCTACAAATTACATGTCACTCACCAAGTACTCTGAAAATGTTGTTAAGTACATAGCACGAAATGACATCCGTGATGTGGGAAAGAAAATTAAATGCTACGACTGACTGAAGGTTATATTTGCTCAGCATTCCAAAGAGAAGAAAGGACGTATTGCCTAAAAAGATGTAAAATATTGTATCTTTATCCAGCTTATTATGTTGTGAAATTGGCACGTGGTTGAAAAAGCATTCATAAAAAATGTCACTGTCGTGGAGATGACAAAAACTTTACGTTAAAATTACAGACCGAGTTCTCTCGTCAGTTGCAGGGCAGTTGTTTTACAGTAATGATAATTATATACTGCTACCGAGTTCAGTGAGGAATCCCATTATGCCAGCATGAAAACACTTCTCATAAAGCAGTATTTTAAATTAGATTGCACCACAGATACAGAGCTATTAAGCAAGAACTGAAAACAGAAATGATGAGGCAAATGTACTTTACATGGGGCAATAAAACAGAGCTAGAAAATATGTATAGGTTCATGTTTCGAAACGTAAAATGTGACTATTAACAGATCAATATAAAATTAAATTTGTTTATTGTAAATCTTATTTCCAGTGGATGTTATAAAAATGTTTATGGAGAAAGGTTACCTTTGAAATGTATGATAATACATTAAAGTGTGTTTAATTTGCTTGGCCTTGTAGATAAGCATCCTAATCCATAATCTTGTACCATAGGCCTACACTTTTCTGTATGTAGATAAATATTGGAGATGTATAGATATATCCACATCTCTGTGATTAAACATGAATAGTTTTAAACAATATATTGGTACAGGGAAAAAGAAACTGTTAATTATTTTGTTTCTTCTATTTTAAGTTACAGTACACTGTGATTCTCTAGGGAACCTCTGCTTAAGGAAAACTTACACGCATCAAATAGTTATGCTTTCCATCCAATATTTTTATCATCAACTCAAATAATCTCTACCTGTTATACGTAATGAGTTATATCTGTGTAATAATGTCTAATTTTCCCCACTGTGTTCCGCACTCGCTTACACAGCGCTCCACTGAGGTACATTTAAGACATGGCGGTCGCCAGTTCAACTTTCTTCAAAGATGGCAGCGTGATAGCCACTCTACGGAGAACAATAAAACTTTGATTTTCACCTATTCAATACATTAAAAGCAATTATAAAATTAGGGTCTCATCCTTATTTTATTGCTAAATTATTAAAAACATAGGACATGTTTCGTTCAAATTTTGAATATCTTCAGCCATACACATTTTAACAAGGTTAAAACCGGTAACATTATTCTATAACTTACACTTACTGTTTACTGTTAACAAACTTAAACCATAATAACTATTAAAATTCTCTTGAATATAACGCTTTATGTATTACATCGTCTTATTAAAACAATATAACTATTTGTAGTGTTTGAAACTTAAAAAACCTTGTTCTAATATTTGAAATACAATGTCACAAGTTAGTCATGTATAAATACATTTACAATCTGTTAAAGTTGTTGAATATCTTAAAATTATTTGTTGGACTACAGATAAAAATCTTTTTTGTTACTATTGGCGTGAGCTTTACCACACTTTGTACCTTATGGATATAAAATCTTAGTGCACTCTCAAAACAACTGAGTTTAGGCATAACTAACAATCTCTTCGTCCGTAAAATAACAAAATGAAACACACTGTTGATTATAGGTTATAAATTTTTCGTACTTTAAATATTTAACGTCCAATTTTTCAAATTCACAAATTGCTTGTAGACTTTACCAGTGTAGAGCAATTCTACAGACGTTAGCAAGGACTCAGTCAAATGGTGACAGTCAAGTTTTGATGATAAGCAAGTGGTAACTTCATCGAATTTGATGAAAGTAAGTCTGTTGACATCTCTGCAACAGGAAAATATTTTTGTTAAAATATGTTATATGATTTTAAAGTTGAAGAAGCTAATGTTGAAGGATCAGCACTTACCCTTTCTGTTGTATGTCCGGCGCTCTCTTCTCGCTCAGCCAGCCAGCTGCACGCGCGCCTGTGTATCATTCTGCTAGCTTCGACGCGCAGCCCTCAGTGCGCGTGCCTGACCATCGAGTGTACTATAAATAGGAGCTCCCGGCCTGCTCACTTGCCCACTTGCCCCGGTGTCCAGCTCCAGAATACACCCTACGTCGAGCACGGAGGCTACTCCTCTTGAAAATGTGCTTCGACCAGGTGGACTGAATTTCTGGCAGTACGAGGTTTCACCTCTGGTCACCGCTCCCTTACCTGTTTCCGCTGCCTATGTCCCGTAATTCTTTTACAAGCCATTTTCATTCCCTAACTTATGCAAGCTCCCTTAGTTTCGCTAGGTGGAATTTCTTCAATCAATTGAACTTGCTTTTTAGGAATTCAGGCACTTCAACAAACAAGGACTCTCATGAACATTTATATTAGTGTGCCAGATAGTTTTCGACTATCAACGTGTCAATTCACAAAGACTATCTTTTCAAGATAGAAGTGTATATAAAGACTGCAAACCTGTACATATTGTATAAAGACAGACTTTTCTCAAGATTCAATATTCCTTTTTGCTTCAAAATAAATTTCAGTTATTTGTGTAAATATCATAAAGTGAAGCAAATAAAGTTGTGTTCTGTAAACTTCAACCTTGGTTACAACACTTTCTACTTCTGCCTGCACTTATGTTAGTGCACTCAGCTGTTTGACGACTGCTTGCGCTCATCGTGTTGTATGTGTGTCTCCGTAGAAATATATTTTTCAACCATAATAGTGTAAATTTACGCAACAACAAATATCAAAGTTCAGGAATCTATAAGCTAATTTGCTCAGATTGTGGTTTTTCTTACGTTGGCCAAACTGGCAGAAGTTTTATAACTAGATATTTGGAACCTGTAAACGCAGCTAACAAATTTTCTGCAATGAGTAATCATATGCAAGAAAAAGTACACCATTTTACCACAACAGAAAAAGGTTTAAAAATAATCAGAAAGGTCAATAAAGGAAAATTAATGAATGAGCTAGAGAACATACATATCTACCTAGACAAATACTTCAATAGAGATAAAAACCTGAACAAAAAAATAGAAATAAAAAACCCGTTAATAGAACAAATTCCAAAGTTAATACAAACATTCAAACTCAATAGCACAAAATTGACAAACAATGTTATCCGGAATAATAATAATAGTCAATCTACGAATATACAAACACCCCTCCACACAACTTCTGAACATTCCCCTCCACGAATCACGTCATTCGCCAGAACGCCGCCCTCTGTTACCTCCCCTCCCAACGCCCGCAGTTGCTTTACGTTGCACTGACACAGATAGGTCTTATGGCGACGATGGGACGGGAAAGGCCTAGGAGTTGGAAGGAAGCGGCCGTGGCCTTAATTAAGGTACAGCCCCAGCATTTGCCTGGTGTGAAAATGGGAAACCACGGAAAACCATCTTCAGGGCTGCCGACAGTGGGGCTCGAACCCACGATCTCCCGGATGCAAGCTCACAGCTGTGCGCCTCTACGTGCACGGCCAACTCACCCAGTGGGGTAAGTGCTGCTTCTTCAACTTTAAAACCATCTAACATATTTCAACAAAAATATTTTCCTGTTACAGAGATGTCAACAGACTTACTTTCGTTAAAATCGATGAAATTACCACTTGCTTATCATCAAAACTTGACTGTCACCATTTGACTGAGTCCTTGCTAACGTCTGTAGAATTGCTCTACACTGGTAAAGTCTACAAGCAATTCATGAATTTGAAAAATTGGACATTAAATACTTAAAGTACGAAAAATTTATAACCTATAATCAACAGTGTGTTTCATTTTGTTATTTTACGGACGAAAAGATTGTTAGTCACGCCTAAACTCAGTTGTTTTGAGAGTGCACTAAGATTTTATATCCATAAGGTACAATGTGTGGTAAAGCTCACGCCAATAGTAACAAAAAGATTTTTATGTGTAGTCCAACAAATAATTTTAAGATATTCAACAACTTTAACAGATTGTAAATGTATTTATACATGACTAACTTGTGACATTGTATTTCAAATATTAGAACAAGGTTTTAAAGTTACAAACACTGCAAATAGTTATATTGTTTTAATAAGACGACATAATATATAAAGCTTTATATTCAAGAGAATTTTAATAGTTATTATGGTTAAGTCTGTTAACAGTAAACAATAAGTGTAAGTTATAGAATAATGTTACCGGTTTTAACCTTGTTAAAATGTGTATGGCTGAAGATGTTCAAAATTTGAATGAAACATGTCCTATGTTTTTAATAATTTAGCAATAAAATAAGGATGAGGCCCTAATTTTATAATTGCTTTTAATGTATTGAATAGGTGGAAATCAAAGTTTTATTGTTCTCCTTTAACAGACTTTCAATATGGAAAAATGAGGATAGTCTCTTGCAATAGCCACTCTATGTATTATATTCTAGCTTGTTGCTCCCTACTATCACGTGACCAGAGGAAAAACCACGAATCATCTGTGGAGAACATCACTGACATTGATCCATGGCCCAGTTACAGTAATGACCTTCAAATTCTAATAGATCTGTTCAGTACTGGGGAGTGACGGGTCTTCCTGACCTGAACTTGGCTTCCAGGAATCTTTGTCCTACAGCCCTCTCACTTACAGTGATATTTCTTACTGCCTCAAGATTATTTATGGTCTGGACCATGGTAGTATGTGATCTTGCAAGACCTAAAGGACCAGGAACCTGTCATCCCTGGCACCTGAAGACCTCCAACAGCCTGATCCATGTCGCCCATAAGAGGTACCAAGTTCATGGATTCATCTTGGAGCACACTGGACACTTCCAAATTATGCACCAATCACATTAGCAACATAATGAACACTTTGTCCATCTTAGATTTGATAGCTCAAGTGGAGACCACGTGAGTAGGCCTACTTAAGGGGGAACAAACTTGACTAGGTTCTGGCCAGGGGCAGATCGCTGGATGGACGACTGAGGGGCGTGGTCTCTGCTACCGAGAGCCTGAGTTGTGGGAGGACAATGTCTGGCTGTATGCCTCACCACGGATGGTGAGAACGATGCTTAGGACCCTAGAAGGGGCAAAAACCCCTATGACTGATTGAAATATGGATGCTCATACAGAACCAATTTCAAAAACTTCGCCATCAAGGGAAGCCATGCAAGCTCCAGTAGAGCAGATCTGGGAGCAAGCCCAAGATGAAAAAATGGAGACAGAAGTGCCAATTGGACAGGCTGTCGCCGACTCAAAACAAGAAATGGCAACAGATTTCATATCGACAGACCACCCCGCAACAGTGCATATTACAAATACTTATAAAGTCTTCCATGGGCTCCACTCATTCAACACAAAACAATGCTGTCTGAACCCGCCACAACATACCAATCCACTAAGCAGCACCAGCCTCGGCGCCACCCCGGCGCCACCATCAGCCGCATGAAAGTCATGAAAAAATGGCAATTAAAATATAAAACACATCAACACCTTTTAGCACTAGCTATGTTAAAATAAAGATTTAAATAAAAATACGAAGTTGTTATCTCTTATTTTAAAATATGTATTTAAATAAAAAATACAAAGTTGTTATCTCATAATTTAAAGATATATATTTAAATAAAAATACAAAGTTTTTATCTCATATTTATCACATTATTATATCATATTATCTCATATTTATTTAAATATACATTTTAACATAAAGCCTTTAGGAGCCAGGGCCAAAAAAAACGCTGATGCTCTCTATATTTTAATTGCCAGCCTTCCACGACTCTCATAAAGCCGATGATGGCGCCAAAGCAACGCCGAAACCAGTACCACTCAACAAATTAACATGTTGTAGCAAATTCAGACAACATTGCCCTGCACCGAATAGGTGGAACCCCTGAAAAACTTTATAAGTATTTGTAATCTCGGTTCAATACGGATAATATAAAAGATTAAATTTCTTATGTTTAAAACAGTGCACATTACAAGGAAAGGAAGAGAGCGAGGAAGGAACTTGGACGGAGAAAAAGCCAAGGAATAGGGATCGGCAAGAGGCTATCCCTCCGACAACGCCCAAAAGGCCAAGGTCTTGGGATAATACGCCATGAAGTTCGGCTACAAAACCGCCCGCCAAGAAACAGAAAGAAGAGACGGTCATGTCCTTTTCAAAAAGACCAACTTCAATCAAGGTAGCAATAATACCTAAAACCCTTCCAGACGGGAAACTGAAGAAGGAGGACTTGAAGGAACTTTCATCTGCTCTGATAGCGCAAATGAAACCGCTGTTGGGCGGATGCCTTCCAGGCTTCCTCGAGCTTCCAAGGCTGGAGAGTGGAGCAATGGTACTAATCTGTGCAAATCTAGAAACTAAAAGCTGGCTGGAACAGACAGTGGCCAATTGCAACTCTCGGAAAGGGGAGAACTTGGAGGTGGCAGAAGCCAAGAAGGTGCTGAATACTACAAAGGTCATCACCAAGTTTCCTCCTCCATTTGAAAAGATGAAGGTTGATGATGTGCTTGCCAGGATACATCGGCAAGACACCAAACTTCCGACGAAAGAGTGGAGAGTGTTGAATGCAACAACTACTGATGACACAGGAAGGACAATTGTTTTGGCCCTTAATGAAAGAGATTTTGAAGAGCTCAAGAAGAGAGACCTTAAGGCCAAGCTTGGACTTGGGTAGATCAAATTTCAAGTAAGTAAGGGAAAAACAAACCCTAGCATTGGCAAGCATGGTACTGAAAGTTCTACAGGCCAACCTACAACATAAAAAATTAGCTGTAGCCAATTTCGTCAGGATGTTCAAGTCCGAAGTTATCGATGTGGCTCTTATACAAGAGCCATGGGTAGTTAAGGGCAGAGTAGCAGGACTGGCGGAATCTGGAGGTAAGCTAATATACGATACTACATCAAATATGCCTAGAACATGTTTACTTGTGAGCAGAAAACTAAAATGCCTTCTGTTGCAGGAACATTGTTCAAAGGACTTGGAAACTGGGAAGGTCCCAGAAAAATAACCATACACTCTGCATACCTCCCATATGACTCAACTAATCTGCCTTCATCAGAAGAAGTTGAGAACCTAATTTGCAACGCAAAGAGGGAAGACGAACATCTAGTCTTTGGAGCAGAAGCAAATTCACACCGCACAGCATCGGGCAGCACGAACTGCAATGCAAGAGGTGAGTCTTTACTAGAGTTTATTCTTGAAACTGAGTTGACAATACTAAACCTAGGAAACAAGCCTACATTTATAAATAAAAATCGTAGGGAGGTAATACACATTACACTAAGCACTACGCATATTGCAAACTTTATTAAAGACTCTAAGGTGCTGGCGGAACCATCATTGGCAGATCACCAGCACATCCAATTTGCAATAGATGCGAGACTATGTGGGATTGAGATGTACAGAGACCCAAAAAGAAGTAACTGGGATAGATACAGAGAAGTTCTATGGAAGGCTATACAAAAAATTCCAACTAACGTGAGAGGACAGAAAGAATTAGATGAGGCAGTGGAAATATTAGAAGAGGCCATTATAGACTCATTCCATGACAACTGTCCTCTCGCAGAAAAGAAGAACACCAAAAAAGTAAGGTGATGGAACAACAAACTAGCCAAAAAGAAAAAAGAGGTTAGGTGTTGTACAGAATATCATCTAGAAAGGGTATGTGGGATATATATCATAGGAAACTCGCTGAGTATAACCTAGAGGTACGTAAAGCAAAAAGAAAATCTTGGAAACTGTTCTGTGAGAAAGTGGAATCACACACTGAAACAGCAAGGCTCCAGAAGGTTCTTAAAGCAACCCATATAAATCAGGTGGGGACAGTGGAGAAACCAGATGGGTCGCTTACTCAGGCGGGGAAGGACACGCTGGAGATGCTAATGGCGTGTCACATTCCTGAGGCTGAGGAGCCAACAGAAGAGGAAACAGTTGGAACAGAGACCGGAGCTCGAAGAGCAGACTGGAACTGTGCCAACAGAATAATAAAACACAACCACGTAAAATGGGCAATCGACACGTTTCACCCTATAAAGGATCCGGGGCCAGATGAGATACTTCCAATACTCCTACAGGAAGGACAGGAGATACTCGTAAATGCCCTGACGGACCTCTTCAGAGCTAGTCCAGCTTTAGGGTATGTGCCAAAATTATGGTTTGAAGCTAAAGCAGTATTCATACCTAAACCTGGAAGGGCAAACTATGTCCAAGCCAAAGCATACAGACCATTATGTTTAACCTCCTTCATGCTGAAAGCAATGGAGAAAATTCTGGATAAATATATCAGAAGAACGGTGCAACTGAACTCAACGTTACATGAAAATCAGTTTCTCATATAGACCTGGCAGATCCACTGAAGTAGCACTCCACCAGTTGGTTTGTGAACTAGAGGAAAGCCTAGAATATAAAGTAATTCTGGCAGCATTTCTAAATATAGAAGGAGCCTTCAGCAATACAACCTATGACTCTATGATTAAAGCATTGGTAAAGAGCAAGGCGAGTAAAACCATCGTCAAATGGATTAAATCCATGTTAGACGGAAGGAAGATAAAAGCAACCCTGTCTGAAGAAACGCTGACGGTTAGGGCTACCTGAGGCTGTGCTCAGGGAGGAGTTCTTTCGCCTCTGCAGTGGAACCTCGTGGTGAGCAAAATCATAGCTATGCTCAACGAATAGGGTTTCTATACACAAGGGATACGCAGATGACCTAGTGATTGTGGTATGAGGTAAGGTTATGAGTGTTATCCAGGACCTCATGCAAAGATCACTCAACCTTGTGGAGAACTGGTGTTGGGAAGAACTATCATTCAACCCTAACAAGATAACTCTGGTCCCTTTTACAAGAAGGAAAAAATTAGAGGGAAAGAGATCACTGCAGCTCTTTGCGCAAGATATATATATATATATATATATATATGGAAGAACAGGCAATGCACCTAGGTGTGGTAATGTGGATATACACATTGATCATTAGACCCATTAGACTGTTGATGGCCTATGCTGCAATCTTCTGGTGGCAGAAAGTAAGTCAAGGAAAAGTCGGCAGTAGATTGGATAGCCTGCAGAGAATGGCATGCACAGCCATAACTGGGACTATGAGAACTATGCCGACAGAAGCCTTGAATACTTTACTAGACCTCCCATCACTATGCAATTTCATAAAAGGGCAGGCTAGAATGAGTTCATATAGATTGGCATAATCACAGTGCATGAATGCACAAAGACCCCCATCTAGGACACTGTAAAATTAACAGACCAATAACAGAGGAAGTTCTACGCATGCCTTCTGATCATATGATACCGAAGTACAACTTTGAAAAACCGTTTGAGACCCAGATAATAAAAAAAGAAGACTGGGATATCAACAAATGGAATACTGAAAAAGAAGATATAGTGTGGTGGACTGATGGCTCAACGACTGTGGATGGCACAGGAGGAGGGATTGATCGGGGAAGACCTGACAGATCAGTCCAGATGAGCCTGGGCAGACACACTACAGTCTTTCAAGCTGAAATGATAACTATCACAACATGTCTTGAAGAAAATCTGAAAATGAACTATACGAATAAGAACATTTTCATTTTTATGGACAGCCAAACGGCCATTAAGGCACTAGAGGCAGTCCGGATAATATCCAGAATTGTCTGGTATTGCCACTCACTTCTCCTGAAGCTCTCAAAGTACAACATTGTCAAAATAATGTGGATACCAGGGCATCCAGGTACAGAAGGAAATGAAAAGGCAGATAAACTGGCCAGGAAAGGGGCAGAAACATATTTTGTAGGCCCAGAACCTGTATGCCGGATTTCCTATGGACAAGCCCGATACTACATAGGAAAATGGGTACAAAAGAAACAAATGGAAAACTGGAAAAATACTCCAGGGTGCAGGATTGCAAAGGAACTGATAAAAGAACCAACCAAGAAGCATACTAAGGAACTGTTGAAACTCAGCAGAGAAAATATAAGATGGGTACTAGAACTGTTTACAGGACACTGCCATCTGAAAAAACACCTACATAGAACTGGAATAACAGGAGACAACATACGCAGAAAATGCAATGAAGCAGAGGAATCAGCTGAACACATATTTTTCGAATGTGAGGCGCTGGGTAGAATTAGACTCTCCACTCTAGGACTACCAGGTGAAGAGAGAGAAAAAATCCAAGAAGACCCAACAAGAACAACCTGTAGCTTTGTGAAGGGAGCAGGTATATCTAGGTGGGAATGAAGGAAAAACAAGGTAGCGAAAGATCTTAGAGGTCGACACTAATTAGGAACTAATATTTAGAGGCCCCATGAAGATAAGAAGAAGGAGAATGCGATAGCTCTCACAGCCTTTTCTCAGCCAAGAGGTATCTTTACTCAACAAATATGAAAGAAAAATCAAAGAAATTTTGTTACTTGTGACAAAAATTTTAACATATGTTAATAACACATCAACAGCTTCCGCTCCAGTAATGCTAAAGCTTTTAAAACATACAAGGTTTTGTTGCCCACGAATGTAATAAAATCCGTGCCTAGCACAAAATACAGAGTTGGAAAGCTGCTCATACAGTGGTATTTATGATCTCCTAGCTCTGAAATTGTTGAATACATGTTTCTTAGCTCATAAAACGTCCAAAAATGGAAGTTTTCTCTGTATATACTGTACGTGCTTATTTGTTTCTGAATCCATTTTTACAATGAGGTCCAAATTTTTGCCACTCAATGTAGTTCTTAGAAAATGTTAACTCTCATATTACGAAGTACTGGAGGGAAGAATACTTCAAAGACTTGTTAAATAAGAGAAGTGAACAAGCAGCAAAGATGAAAAGATAACTAACCCAAGATCAAAAAAGATAATACAATGGCAGAGGAAGAAATAGCTGTACAAATGATTAAAGCAGCAGGACTAGCATGTTTGCAGTGGAAGTGTTGGTTACACAGATGTGTATGGTACGACAAGCGAATCCTTGAAGATTGGCAAAAAGGAGTCATCAATATTCAGGAAAGGGGATAAGGTCTACAGTAACTATAGAGGAATCACACTTATGGCTCAGGTAGCCAAGTTCATGGAAAGAATAACAGAAAGAATGAGCCTCCGTGGCTTAGGTGGCAGCGCGCCGGCATCTCACCGATGGGTTCCGTGTTTAATCCTGGTCACTCCATGTGAGATTTGTGCTGGACAAAGCAGAGGTGGGACAGGTTTTTCTCTGGGTACTCCGGTTTTCCCTGTCATCTTTCATTCCAGCGACACTCTCCAATATTATTCCATTTCATTTGTCAGTCATTAATCATTGCCCCAGACGAGTGCGACAGGCTTCAGCAGTCAGCACGGTTCCTATTCTCGCCAATGGATAGGGGCTTCATTCATTCCATTCCTGACCCGGTCACATGACTGGAAACAAGCTGTGGATATCACAGGAAAAAACTAAGAGGAAAAACAAAGTCCATAAATTCAAGAGAAACAATGTGGATTTAAATGCAGATCAACAACAGAACCCATCACTAACATGAGACAGATAACTGAAAGGAAATGGCACTATGGGAAGGATCTGATGATGACTTTCATCAATGTAGAAAAGAGCTATGGCAGTGTACCTGGCAGAAACGTTTGGGGAAATCTGGTGCAGAGGAATGTGGGTAAAGATACAACAGACATCATTAGAGCAATGTATTACAAATGTTACAGTTGTGTGAAAACAAAAGCTGGGAATAGGGGATGGTTTAAAACAGGACCAGAACTGAAACATGAGACAAGGTGGTGTTCTGTCACCCTTGCTATTTACACTGGTAATGGACACGATTATGGAGGAAGCAAAAATAAGTCTATGAAAGAACGAGAATAAATGCCATTTGCTGATAACATTGTGATCCAGGGAAAGAATGGGTGTGAGGTACAGAAACAAATGAACGTCATAAGCGGAAAGATTGAAAAATGGGGAATGAAGTGCAGAGAAGAATAAAATAATGTAATGACCAGAGGAAGGAAGGAAGGAAGGAAGGAAGGAAGGAAGGAAGGAAGGAAGGAAGAAAGAAAGAAAGAAAGAAAGAAAGAAAGAAGAAAGAAAGAAAGGAAGGAAGGAAGGAAGGAAGGAAGGAAGGATGGAAGGAAGGAAGGAAGGAAGGAAGGAACAAGAGGAATAAAAATTGGGTACAAGGATCTAAAGAGCATCCAGGGGTTAAGAAAAGACTACAGGTCTTATGGGATTTTACTTCTATTGGTGTTTTAGTTCCAAATGTTTGTAAGAATTTTAATGAAGTCCTGTACAAATGTAATATTTTCCTTATGAAACAAGCATTGGTTGTGCCAAATGATTCTGAAGAAGGTGTAAAATCATTTTGATATCTTTAAGTTTATGATTTTAAATATTACTTATGCGGCCATTAAGGCACTAGAGGCAGTCCGGATAATATCCAGAATTGTCTGGTATTGCCACTCACTTCTCCTGAAGCTCTCAAAGTACAACATTGCCAAAATAATGTGGATACCAGAGCATCCAGGTACAGAAGGAAATGAAAAGACAGATAAACTGGCCGTGTTTGTCAGATCGTGCCTCAATTCAGCATGGAGTGGCGGGAGTGTGTACAGTAGTCAACACGTGGTTTAACTCAACTTCTGCGAATTATAACTGGCGCAGCACATTTGCACATGTGACATTCATTACTCTGATCGCTTATATAATGGAGATATTTGTCAGAGTGTAGTGATCATCTTTCTGGGGTGCATAGTGTTTTGTTGTTGATGCATTGCATTGCTTTTCATTGAGTATATATTGTTTTTGTCTGTTTAGTATTTTATATTATCAATTAGCGAGTAATTTTTTAAGTTATAACTGAATATGTGAAAAGGAAATATGGTGAAGTTTCTAGGAGAAAGAAACACAGATGGTGCTTAATATATTTTCATTTTTGAAAACAAAGCATCCAGGACAAAGTGCAAGCTGAGTAGCAGAGTAAGCCATGAAGGCTTTAGGAATTGTGAGGTCTTCCATCTTCAAAATAAGAAAGCTCATAATGTAAGTACAGTACATGGATTTATATTTAAATGATATTTAAAATTTTCTGTGTTCAGCTATCTGTGTTTATGTGTCTTCGCATTCTCATATGAATAGGAGATTCGGCATTCTGTTTTGTATGTTGTGGAAGAATATTTCTTGTATTTTGTGATGAACATAAAGCCCTTGCATCTACTGTCAGTTATGAGTAAATTTACTTGAAGTGAGCTGTAGGATACATCTCCCTGTCACCAATCTGTTAACGGAGCTTCCTGTGTTGTAACCACACAATATTTGCATTAATAGTGAAATGTTTATGGAGACTAATGAACTCATCACCCTGGTCGCTTAAAGCAACAACGATCATGAAACTTTCTCACATGTAAGAAACAAGACAAGACACAATCATTTTGGATTCTGGACATGCATGTTATTATTATTTAGTTTGCATTCCTACATGTTCAAACTCTTACTCTATTTCGACTGATACCATCAATGGACTGATATCCTTAGAAATGTTGTATGGTGAAACAAAATTTTATAACTGTAATTTCATTAATAACTGGAGAAAATCGGGCATTTATACTACACATACTGTTGCAACAGCTGCACCAGGCAGGTATAATTTCATGTCGTCACTGTACTTCACAAGGAATGTCCAAGCCGTGGTGAGTGAGGAAGTATGGCAACAGTGGAACGCAGTAAGCCCATAAGGCCTGTAGTGCCATCCCAACTCACGATGCTCTATAGTAGCAAAGCACTTTAAATGCTCAGAATGGGAACTAATAGCCAATGTTAGATTGGATGTGAAAATCAGCAGGAGAAAACATGTGGGAATTGATTTCTATCTCAGTTTAAGAAACCTGTCGTGGAATATAGATGAAGGCTAATGAAATAATGGTAAAGACATATTTCATCCCTATAACAACATATGTAGGAGAAACTTGGTGTATGACAAAAAGAGAGAGATAAAAGTTGAATAGAGACAGCTGAAATGAAGTTTTCGACGAGCATAGTTCAGATGACAAAAAGGGACAGAGTTAAAAATGAAAACATAAGGAAAGCAATTAAAACAGATAAGTTGAATGATAAGATGGAGAGGTGAATGTTAAGATGGTCTGGACACATCAAACAGGTGAGAAATGGAAGATAAACCTGATTTTGGAACTGCAGCTGGAGGGGAAGAGAGGTTGAGGAAAACCAAGAACAAAACAGAAGAACAGCATTCTGAAGCTTTTTTTCCTCTGTGCTTAAAGCCGTTCATTCTAAAGATAATACTGTCATACTAGGAGACCTTAACCTGTCTGTCTCTTGGATTTCCCCTTCATTATATCAGACTTCTAATAACCTTGACAACTGGTATCTGGACCACTATATTACTGGACTGAACTTCAAACAGCATGTCTTGGAAAACACCTGAGGAAATAGTCTTCTAGACTACCTGCTTTTTTTTATTTATTTTTTTATAATAAGCCCTCATCTGTTTCTGTGGGACGAGATATTTTTTACTCCAACCACAAGTCTGTTGAAGCAACTTCCATTCTCACCCCTCCCCATGCTCCCCGAGACGTCATCTCCTTAAGAGCTCTGTGTCTGTGTGGTGTAAAGCTGACTGGCAGATTGTTAAGCGTATCCTGTTCCTTTACCATGGCATTTATTGCACGTGGGTGAGGTTCAAGACGCTGTGGACTTATTTTATGATTGGACCTCTGCTGTGATCCGTGACCTCATTCCTATTTGATGTTCAAAAAATGCCCCCAATGGAAGAAGAGTGATACTAAAAGTGCAGAACTTAAATCGGAAGCCTGGAGACGATGGAGGGAATGCGCCCTCTGAGAGAAATGATAAAATATTCTCTGACCTTCGCAAACACCACAAGTATATCTCTTAAGGCGGGATTACTCAGAATGTATTAACAGAGCCTGTCCTGAAGAAAGACACAACAGTAAAAGGTTCTGGTCACTTATAAATAATAGAAGAAACAAACAAATATCGGAACTAGTAACCTGGGACCATTCTGTGGCCAGTGGTGCAAACAGACCTGAATTGTTCAATGAATATTTTACCTCTAATTTTGTTACACCTGTTCAGTATGGTGATTTTCCTATAATCAAACCTGTTACTTCCCATAGCCTCAGTGATATTTTTACCACTGAATCTGAAGTGTACTCCCTACTTTCTTCTCGGTCAGAAAATAAACCCACTGGTCCTAATGGTCTCAGTCCTATCTTCATTAGGAATACAGCAGTACAGTAAAACCTCGTTAATTCAAAGTCATTGGGACTCAAAAATCAGACTTTGAATTACGTGATTTGGAATTAACCACCAATTTGCAATTCAGAAGTACCAACCCTTGCCACGTTATAAAATATTCTAAGGCCTGTTACTGCATGCAGTTAACACTGATTCACAGTTTAAACCTTTCAAATGCCATTGAAAAAAAATATTTCCGAAATGTATCCAACAAGGTGCATTTACAATGTTCAAATAATGCTCTTGGATAAATCACTGACAAACATAACCTTACGTAACGAAAGAAAAAATCACACAATTCAAAGACGAGGATAAATTATGCTGGTTCCCGTGTGTAAATGCATTATTTTTTGGATTACTGTACTATTTGCATTTTTAGATGCTTTGTACTCGCAAAGAAAGTGCCCGACACCCTTAAAACATTGTGGCTTATCGAACTTTCCTATGACGAGGGGATAAAGTTTCTCGCTTCCATGTGCATTCCAACACACTACAATGACCCCCACCCTCATACGATTCCCCAGCTGGCACTTCCTTCTTTAAAACCGTAAGACCGTTTGGGCTTGCATTAAAAGAAAGCAATGTAGTTTCATCGGCAATGACAATATTGTTCGGTGCCTATGAATTGATTATATGAGCCACGCTTTTTCCTCAACTGCTGGCATCACCAGTGTTCGCAGATTCTGTTTTTCCGCACACTGCCTGTTGCGTGATATTATGGCGATCCTTAAAAGGTTGAACACAAAAGAATTCTGATTTCACTCAACTTAGCAATTGAAGGGTTGGGTGGAAGAAGGGCGTAACTCGAATTACGGCCTTTATCTGTAAAATGATTATGTATGCTCTCTGGCGGTGTCTGTAGCAACCAGTGAAAGCGGCTTTACGCCAGCTCCCATAGATGGCAGTGGAGAGTCATTTCTCATACGTTGCTGAGCTGCGCATAGGTAATCACAATGGCTGCAGTGTCACACCACGCAAGTTCCGACGAAAGTGAATACAACTGTTCTGACGAAGGAAATAGTAGTGAAAATTATTTATATGATAAGAAAACGAAGAACAAGGTTAGAAAACAAAAAAGTTTTACGAAAATGTGGAAGAAAGAGATCATTAAGCGCCGACGAAATTCCGAGAAAGCATATAGAAGTACTTCAGGAAAAAAGGTGAGTATAATAGCCTACTTGTTATTATTGCACTGGTGAATGAATTGAGGGTACTACTAATGCAGGCTTATACTAGAATATACCGTACATTAGATCTAGGTAAGCATTTAAATACTAGGTCTAACTAATATTTTCCTGCGGGTTAACAAGAAAACATTTAAACCTGTTGAACAATTCTGCATGAAGAGATGTTTGAGATGTCTGCTGAAGACCAGGAAATCCTTCATGGAGGGTTTTGGGGAAGTAGAAGCAAAGAACAACAGGATACACTTCTTATGGGATACATGGACAAGAGGAACATCAAGAAACGCCAGGAATATTTCATGTTATTGTGATATTGTGAATATTTAATCTATTTCTTGCATTGCAGGTTTCTTGTATACATAATGTACATATGTTTTGTAAAAATGCTCGTCATCGTAGTGAATATTATGCAGTATTGTACCTCCACAAGAAATACCGTACATACAGTCAATTTGCAAGATTACATTCATATTGGTTTTTTTTCAACGACCTTCTATGGAAGAAGGGCGTAATTCAAAAAATATTAAGGCTCTGGTCTTGCGAGTTATTGAAACATTGCCCATAAAACTCACTGTAATCATATGAGGAAGTATATCTCTAAGACATGCATGAATGTTGTTACATTCCAGTAACAGATAAAAGGTATAGGTAGTTTTCGTTGATTATCACAAAACTATGTTTTTTGAGTTACGCCCTTCTTCCACCTAACCATTCAATTATGAAGCGCACTATAGACAGACCGAAGTGAGTGTAAGAGCAGAAAGCTATCCCTCCACAATCTGGAACGTGCGTTCTATAATGACGCGGATAAATTTCAAGTTGAAATTACTCTGTAACATAGGTACTATTGTTTTAAAATGTAAAGGCAGTTTCGAATTAAAAGTCTGAATATCGGTAATGGAGCTGACATTGTACTTCGAATTACGAATTATCCGTATTTCGAATTAAACAATTTAAATAACATGCAAAACTTTATCTCATGTTTCCGGGAATGAGAGCTTCTTCGAATTGGGTGGGATTTTGAATTAACCGATTTTGAATTATTGAGGTTCTACTGTAGCTCTTTCATACCCTATATTAGTGTGATATTCAATCGTTGCTTCTTAGTTGGCTACTTTCCGCGCTCCTGGAAACTTGCTTTTATCACATCCACACAAACTTTCTGAATGGTTTAACGTGCATGGGAGACTCCTAGCTCTCATTAATAGCTTTCTCAGTGAAAGACTATATTATCGGCTTTATCAATCATTTGTGAAAGGATCATCCACCAGCGTTTGCTTTCGTTTACAATTCCATACCTATCCCTCCAGCAGCATGGTTTCCTTCCTGAAAGCTCCTGCATAACCAACTTGGCTCTCCTCTGCCATCCATGCGGGTTCTCAACTTGATATATACTAAATCGACATCACGAAGGCCTTCGATACACTTCTTGTACACAAACTTTCTGAACGGTTTAACGGGCATGGGAGACTCCTAGCTCTCATTAATAGCTTTCTGAATATACTGTAGTACGCGAACCTTTTCTTGAGCCTGAGCTCCATAGTGCAGAATGGGAACTAGGGCTCAAGAAAAGGTTTGCGTACTATACTGAAACCATTGTGTTCTGCAATATTGTAAATAGTATTAATTTCTTTTTCGGGTCCGGCTCCAATGCTAAATGGTTAGCATGCTGGGCTTTGGTCAGGGGCCAACTCGCCTGGTGAATGTAGCTTTATTGAAAAAGTAAAATTCATTAAAACATCCATCTGTCTCTACATTAAGTGACCATAATAAGTGTTTTATGAAAAAATAAAATTCAGGCCTTTCTCCACAAACCGAAGTAGTTAGTGGGATGTAAAGCCAATAACATTATTAAATTCAGGCTATAAAGGGTTAAGAATCCAGCTACCCTCTGGGCTGATAACCTAACAGACGGAAGTAAGACTCATCATTACTACCAGTGTGGGACCTGCAGTTCTGTATTGTTGTAACTGAAACTTCTCTCCATGCTACTTCGAAGTCTCTGGTAAGACCCCAACTAGAGTATGGTTCCAGTGTATGGGACCCTCACCAGGATTACCTGATTCAAGAACTGGAAAAAATTCAAAGAAAAGGAGCTCGATTTGTTCTGAGTGATTTCCGACAAAAGAGTAGCGTTACAAAAATGTTGCAATGTTTGGGTTGGGAAGAAATGAGAGAAAGAAGACGAGCTGCTCGACTAAGTGGTATGTTTTTTTTTTTTTGGTTTTGTTTTTTTTAACAGTTCAACAATAATAAAGGTGTTTTAATTTATTCCACCTATTCAATACTTATATTTTCACTTATAGTTGTTACATAATTAAATTCTTAGTTACATGGGACATGTTTCGCATGATATTTTCTGGCAAGGATTCAGCCATTTTATTACCTACCGGTGCTAACGGCCTCTTACAATTTTTCAATAGACGCTTCTGCCTTACTTGCTACGAATTTCATCAGCGGCCTTGAAAAGATTGTATTCATGACAATCAAGTTTATGCTTGTGTACACGCCTTCATGTCGTTGGCTTTTTATTACTACCACTTTGATTTTCCAATATTTTATATGAACTGTTTTAATTAGAATTTTAATAGAAGTTTTAGTCTCCGACAAGATTATAGTTTAATCATAAGACAGTTTTCCATTAGCATCTTTTTATTTTATCATTTTTCACATTTTTATTGTTCCGAATTTTAATAACAGACTAAACTTTTAACTTCTACTTTTTATTTTAGTTGTATTTTTGATGATTGTATTTAACTTCCACTTTTAATTTAGTTGTATTTTTGATTATTGTATTTAGGCTGAAGATGCCCTTAATTGAGGGCGAAACATGTCCCATGTAACTAAGAATTTAATTATGTAACAACTATAAGTGAAAATATAAGTATTGAATAGGTGGAATAAATTAAAACACCTTTATTATTGTTGACTGTTAAAAAAAAAATTTCAATACGGACCAAAAATGAGGTTTATAACATGTAAGTGGTATGTTCCGAGCTGTCAGCGGAGAGATGGCGTGGAATGACATTAGTAGACGAATAAGTTTGAATGGCGTTTATAAAAGTAGGAAAGATCACAATATGAAGATAAAGTTGGAATTCAAAAGGACAAACTGGGGCAAATATTCATTTACAGGAAGGGGAGTTAGGGATTGGAATAACTTACCAAGGGAGATGTACAATAAATTTCCAATTTCTTTGAAACCATTTCGGAAAAGGCTAGGAAAGCAACAGATAGGGAATCTGCCACCTGGGCGACTGCCCTAAATGCAGATCAGTA
Organism: Anabrus simplex; assembly: GCF_040414725.1. NCBI lineage: Eukaryota > Metazoa > Arthropoda > Insecta > Orthoptera > Tettigoniidae > Anabrus > Anabrus simplex. Next base: position 55,536,212 of record NC_090266.1, read on the forward strand.
TTGATTGATTGTTTTGATTGATGTAAAATTGGGCATCCTTTAATGCCAAACTTGAAACAGAATAGCCATCATAATCTGTTGTATGATTTTTCTCACTTGATGCCCTTTATTATGTTTTTTTAAGACTAGATTATTCTCATGCCCAAAGGCTGAAGATATCCAATGCATTGAGGAAGAAGGAATTCCACCATGATGTTGGTTAAATTAGCTGAAATTTTATGACAACATATTGTCAAGGATAAGTAACACATTAAGATTCTGTATTTTCATGTCATTGTTGAAATATTTGATCCATTTGTTGAATTCAACAGCTGTTATGTGTGTCCTTTTATTGTTTCTATACTGAACATAAACCGTTGGGTCAACATTTTTGAAATGCTGGTGGTGGATTTGTTTGGAAGGGTAATAGGGAGGTACATTCAGGGAAACAGGGTGGCCTAGGGAGCGGTGATAAGGGAACAGGGAACTGGAAATCAAGTGGGGATGACATAAAATTGTTAGTGTTGAACTGTAAAAGTATTGTAAAGAAAGGAAAAGAATTAAGTAATTTAATTGATATATATTTACCAGATATTGTAATAGGAGTTGAATCATAGCTGAGAAATGATATAATGGATGCAGAAATTTTCTCACGGCACTGGAGTGTGTATCCCGAGATAGGACAGGAATGGTGGGACGGGGAGTATTCATTCTGGTGAAAGAAGAATTTGTAAGCTACGAAAAAGTTAAAGATGAGACACATGAAATTCTAGGTGTAAGGCTCATTTCTAAACATAATAGACAACTTGATATATTTGGAGTGTACAGACCGGGAAAGGTAGCACTGACGCAGATTCGGAAATATTTGATAGGATAGTCGGCTATGAGGGAAACGACATGAAAAAAATGTGATTGTAGCGGGAGATCTGAATTTGCCAGATGTCAATTGGGAAGGAAATGCGAACGACAGGAAGCATGACCAACAAATGGCAAATAAGTTAATATGGGAAGGACAGCTGATTCAGAAAGTGATGGAACCAATCAGAGGGAAAAATATCCTGGATGTCGTGCTGATAAAACCAGATGAGCTCTATAGGGAAACTGAAGTAACAGATGGTGTTAGTGATCATAAAGCTGTTTTTGTCGTAGTCAAAAATAAATGTGATAGAAAGGAAGGTCTTAAAAGTAGGACTATTAGGCAGTACCGTATGGCTGATAAAGCAGGCATGAGGCAGTTTCTAAAAAGTAACTATGATCGGTGGAAAACGGTAAATAAAAATGTAAACAGACTCTGGGATGGGTTTAAAGAAATTGTTGAGGAATGCAAAAACAGGTTTGTACCTTTAAGGGAGGTAAGGAATGGTAAAGACCCACCTTATTATAATAGAGAAATAAAGAGACTAAGAAGGAGGTGCAGACTGGAAAGAAATAGAGTTAGAAATGGCTGTGGAAGTAAGGAGAAATTGAAGGAACTTGCTAGAAAATTGAATCTAGCAAAGAAGGCAGCTAAGGATAACATGATGGCAAGCATAATTGGCAGTCATACAAATTTTAGTGAAAAATTGAAGGGTATGTATAGGTATTTTAAGGCAGAAACAGGTTCCAAAAAGGACATTCCAGGAATAATTAATTAACAAGGGGAGTGTGTATATGAGGATCTTCAAAAGGCAGAAGAATTCAGTCAGCAGTATGTAAAGATTGTTGGTTACAAGGAAAATGTTGAGATAGAGGAGGAGACTAAGGCCAATGAAGTATTAAAATTTACATATGATAACAATGACATTTACAATAAGATACAAAAGTTGAAAACTAGGAAAGCGGCTGGAATTGATCAGATTTCTGGGGATATACTAAAGACAATGGGTTGGAATATAGTACCATATCTGAGGTACTTATTTGATTATTGTTTGGTCGGAGGAGCTATACCAGATGAATGGAGAGTTGCAATTGTAGCCCCTGTGTGTAAAGGAAAGGGTGATAGACATAAAGCTGAAAATTACAGGCCAGTAAGTTTGACATGCATTATATGTAAGCTTTGGGAAGGCATTCTTTCTGATTATATTAGACATGTTTGTGAAATTAATAACTGATTCGATTGAAGGCAGTTTGGTTTTAGGAAAGGTTATTCCACTGAAGCTCAACTTGTAGGATTCCAGCAAGATATAGCAGATATCATGGATTCTGGAGATCAAATGGACTGTATCGCGATTGACCTGTATAAAGCATTTGATAGGGTGGATCATGGGAGACTACTGGCAAAAATGAGTGCAATTGGACTATCAAAAGTGTGACTGAATTGATGCTATATTTCTATAAAATAGATCTCCGAGAATTAGAGTAGATGAAGCTTTATCTGACCCTGTGATAATTAAGGGGGGAATTCCTCAAGGCAGTATTATTGGACCTTTATGTTTTCTTATATATATAAATGATATGAGTAAAGGAGTGGAATCGGAGGTAAGGCTTTTTGCGGATGATGTATAGAGTAATAAATAATTTACAAGATTCTGAGCAACTGCAACGTGACCTCGAAAATGTTGTGAGATGGACAGCAGGCAATGGTATGTTGATAAACGGGGTTCAATCAATTAATCAATCAATCAATACTGATCTGCATTTAGGGCAGTCGCCCAGGTGGCAGATTCCCTATCTGTTGCTTTAAAAGTCAGGTTGTGAGTTTCACAAATAGGAAAAGTCCTCTCAGTTTTAATTACTGCGTTGACGGAGTGAAAGTTCCTTTTGGGGATCATTGTAAGTATATAGGTGTTAGTACAAGGAAAGATCTTCATTGCGGTAATCACATAAATGGGATTGTAAATAAAGGTTACAGATCTCTGCACATGGTTATGAGGGTGTTTAGGGGTTGTAGTAAGGATGTAAAGGAGAGTGCATATAAGTCTCTGGTAAGACCCCAATTAGAGTATGGTTCCAGTGTATGGGACCCTCACCAGAATTACCTGATTCCAGAACTGGAAAAAAATCCAAAAAAAAAGCAGCTCGATTTGTTCTGGGTGATTTCCGACAAAAGAGTAGCGTTACAAGAATGTTGCAATGTTTGGGTTGGGAAGATTTGAGAGAAAGAAGAAGAGCTGCTCGACTAAGTGGTATGTTCCGAGCTGTCAGCGGAGAGATGGCGTAGAATGACATTAGTAGACGAATAAGTTTGAATGGCGTTTATAAAAGTAGGAAAGATCACAATATGAAGATAAATTTGGAATTCAAGAGGACAAACTGGGGCAAATATTCATTTATAGGAAGGGGAGTTAGGGATTGGAATAACTTACCAAGGGAGACGTTCAATAAACTTCCAATTTCTTTGAAATCATTTAGGAAAAGGCTAGGAAAACAACAGATAGGGAATCTGCCACCTGGGCAACTGCCCTAAATGCAGATCAGTATTGATTGATTGATTGATATTTGTCAGCATTGGTACAAAATACAACAATTATTCATTTTTTTTTTTTACATTCCCCTACAGGGTCATTTGGGATTGTTTATCAGGTTGCATGGAATAAAATAAAGCACTTTCACCCCTTTTGTACACAACTCTTGCATCGTAATGAAATAGCGAACTATTTCTGTATTCCAAGTCCATAACACCTAATTTGTCACCAATAAGTTTTGCATGTTCCGTAATCACTTCACCGGTTGTAGGTCCAATTTTTGCATTTACTTGGGATGTCAAATAATCAAAGCTGCTTCTAGCTTCTTATGCTCAAACTTTTGAGTTTCTTGCCTGACACAGATACTTCATCTGTCTACTTCCATGTTTTGCTTAGAATGTCTCCAACACTTTGTCCTGCTTATGGTTTTTCACCAAACCAATGAAAAATGGTTTGCATTTTACTGGTCTCTAACAGAAGAATACTGCTCTTTCCAAATACAGCAATTTAAGTATAGGCGAAATAGATGAATTTATTCGGATTCTGAAGTTTATATTGAATAACAATTCCTTCACATTGTAACGGTTCAAATCCCGTTACAAGATGATATCTCTAATTTTATTATTTTATGATTTTATCTGTGTTATTATTATTATTATTATTATTATTATTATTATTATTATTATTATTATTTTATCTGTGATATTATTACTATTATTGTAATTATTGTTCTTATTCAATTCAATTCTGCAATGCTTGTCGCTTGCATAATTGTAATTAAATGTATGCATATATATGTATGTGTAAAATAACACTCAAGACATGTACAGTGAGAATTGTTATATATATCAGATGTTGGATATAGCATTGCTATATTGTGCAATACTGCTGACATTTCTGTCAAGTCATTGCCACGTCATGGCTACGTCATCGTGCTCACTTAGCACTGAGCTCAGTTCCTTAGTTTCTTAGGGAGCCCCAGGGGATTTCACCATTACATGTAATACTTGTCGCGTATGTGGGAGTAGGTCATGGTTATTTCTGGAGATCACGTAGGTGTGCCATGCAACGTCTATAAAAGGTAGCTGCATATTGTAGCGTCAGTCATTAGTTAAACGGAAGCTGAATAGTGAAGAAGTCAAATGGATAAGTGGACAGTCATTCTACTGGAAGCAGAGGCCACAGTTGGTCATTAACGGAACGAGATGGAGAAGACTCAGTGAGGCGTTAGTCTTTGGTCATTGAGAGAGTGAGGCCAAAGTTGGTTGGTCACTTAGTTGAATACCATACAGATTTACCAAGAAATCATATGATGTGGAGAAGAAGCAGTCACATGGATACATCACCAAATTAGGAGTGACACATCTACAGTAAACACCAGATTTAAGGAATACGTCGTAATTATACTCAAAGTGTTGAAGGTACAGTCAAGTGAAACAGTGAGGGATATATTCTGTATAAATTGTTAAATGTCCGGTCAAGAATAATTCAAATTCATACCTAGTTTCTTTCAGTTGCAATGTCATAATTTCATATTCTCATCTGTTTTATCGCAACAAGACTCACTATTTTTTATATATTATTTAAAGAATATATTTTGTTCTATCAAATGAATTCATAGTATTATTTCAATGACAGAATTAGATAACCTCAAATTTAACGGGGAAACCGAACGCCATTCTCCTTTTCCCAGAACTTATATGGTATGTTGTCAAAAGTAAGCTTATTACCCCACACCCTAGAGATAGTCAGGATTCTCATTCTATTATTGCTGCATTGAGTGGTAGTCTGGCGCCCTTCAAATAACGTATGTGTAAGTAAGCAGGTAAGAAGTAAGTGTGAGTACAGGGTTCGACGATTGTGTATTTTATTTAATGAATACAGAATTTCATATTTTTCAATTTAAATGCAGATTAGTATGTTTTCAAGTAAGTAACCGAGACAGGAACATCTTACAACTTTCAGTAATGTCATTTACCAACAGATAGGTCTTCCCATGGGGACACCAGCTTCAGGGATCCTTGTGGATATTTACATCGATCATTTAGAAAATTCTCACATCGTTGGCATGATTAACGGCATTCAACACTGGACTAGCTTTGTAGATTTGTTATTTTAGACTCCCGTGTTACTAACAGCAACACAGTACTTGAATTTCTCAACTCCATTGACCCAATATAAAATTCACCATAGAGTCAGAGAACAATAAAGCCCTCAATTACCTGGACTTAACCATTATGTGCAACTGCAACAACACTTTATCCTTTAATATAAACAGGAAACGCAACACATCGTCAATACCATCCAACAAACTTCTGTGCACCCAGACATACATAAGAAAGCAGCTTACAATACCATGATCAATCAATCAATCAATCAATCAATCAATCAATCAATCAATCAATCAATCAATCAATACTGATCTGCATTTAGGGCAGTCGTCCAGGTGGCAGATTCCCTATCTGTTGTTTTCCTAGCCTTTTCCTAAATGATTTCAAAGAAACTGGAAATTTATTGAACATCTCCCTTGGTAAGTTATTCCAATCCCTAACTCCTCTTCCTATAAATAAATATTTGCCCCAGTTTGTCCTCTTGAATTCCAACTTTATCTTCATATTGTCATCTTTCCTACTTTTATAAATGCCACTCAAACTTATTCGTCTACTAATGTCATTCCATGCCATCTCTCCGCTGACAGCTCGGAACCTACCACTTATTAAATTAGAATAAAAACCAATTTGGTCAATTTAATAAATAACTTACTGTTATTATTCTAATCAAATACCATCAATACAGATCAAAAATGATATTTAGTACATGTAATACCTACCACTTAGTCGAGCAGCTCATCTCCTTTCTGCCAAGTCTTCCCAGCCCAAACTTTGCAATATTTTTGTAACGCTACTCTTTTGTCGGAAATCACCCAGAACAAATCAAGCTGCTTTCCTTTGGATTTTTTCCAGTTCTGGAATCAGGTAATCCTGGTGAGGGTCCCATACAATGGAACCATACTCTAGTTGGGGTCTTACCAGAGATTTATATGCCCTCTCCTTTACATCCTTACTACAACTCCTAAACACCCTCATAACCATGTGCAGAGACCTGTACCCTTTATTAACAATCCCATTTATGTGATTACCCCAATGAAGATCTTTCCTTATATTAACACCTAGATACTTGCAATGATCCTCAAAAGGAACTTTTACCCCACCAACGTAGTAATTAAAACTGAGAGGACTTTTCCTATTTGTGAAACTCACAACCTGACTTTTAACCCCGTTTATCAACATACCATTGCCTGCTATCAATCTCACAACACTATCGAGGTAACCCTGCAGCCGCTCACAATCTTGTAACTTATATATTACTCTATACATAATAACATCATCTGCAAAAAACCTTACCTCTGATTCCACTTGTTTACTCATATCATTTATATATATAAGAAAACATAAAGGTCCAATAATACTGCCTTGAGGAATTCCCCTCTTAATTATTACACGGTCAGATAAAGCTTTGCCTACTCTAATTCTCTGACAAGGAAACATCGGCAATGGGTAAATCGCCGATCGCAATGAAACTTGGAAAACACATTGAGGTACACGTAAAAATGATGTCGGCATCAATTTTGGGTGCCAACATTCATTAGGGCGTTAACTACGGGGCCTAAAAGTTGTGACATTTCAAATTCCGCGCAATCAGCGGTGAATACCTGCTGGCCAATGCTAAGCTGGCACACTGCGTATCTGGAGACACGCCTCTGCAGCTCCTCCCCTTCCGGCGCCAATTGATTCGCCATCGCATGTTCGCCTTCTCCCTGCGCTTGCCGGCCGCTGAGCTGTCGAAGAGAACCGGTGCTACACTTTGCGTACTCTATCAGCCTACCTCACATCTCTCCTTTGTAATTTCCACGTTGTATTAGTCAGTTTACGTTTTCTGAAATGTTTATGAAAACGTTTGCACTGGGCGAGTTGTCCTTGCGGTTAGAGGCGCGCGGCTGTGAGCTTGCATCCGGGGGATAGTGGGTTCGAATCACACTGTCCGCAGCCCTGAAGATGGTTTTCCGTGGTTTCCCATTTTCACACCAGGCAAATGCTGGAGTTGTACCTTAATTAAGGCCACGGCCGCTTCCTTCCAACTCCTAGGCCTTTCCTATCCCATCGTCGCCATAAGACCTATCTGTGTCCGTGCGACGTAAAGCAATTAGCAAAAAAAAAAAAAGTACGGTGCCTGTTGTTAATTGTGATTTGTTTCGGTTTTCTTTTCACTATTTTTGAATGTTTCGAATAGACCAAAGATTGTTTTTGTTTACTATCAGTTATTGACGGGGAGTTTGCCCGATGTAATTGTTACGGAGTCATTTATTGTGTTGCCTTGTAATTGTTTTTTGTTGTACCAGTTCCTACAATACCCATTTAACTTTTTGCGTATGTAACTGCCATTATACCCAGAAGACTGTAGTGTGATACTTTAATATCGGTACTTGTTGAATACATAGACCTTCGTCAGCTATAACGCAAAAGTACCGGTACAGTAAGACTACAGGTCTGCCTGTGATTACTGTATATCTATTGCATATATAAATGCACATCTTTTCTATGTTTTAAGGCTTTTCTTAATACGTCAAACTTTACTACATTCCATGTCATACTCATATCAAAGTTGCCTATCCATTAAATTTATATATATTCGACAACCATTGCTGCAATTGAAATGTGTTGTGCCTGTCACTGCTAAACATAAATAAATCGTTCAGTACAAGCACAAATAAAAACATTCTACCTATGGGCCTCTTCATTATACCAGAGTACGCAATACGGAAAATACCAGTAGTTTCAAACTCGGAGTTTATAATTGTTGTTGTTGTCGTCCGCGATGACGTTTCGTTATGACACAACTGGTAGCGTACACAAAATGGGTGGGGGGAAGGAGTCATAAAAAGAAGATCTGGACCTATAACCAGGTTTTGATATCCCGAGGTACCGAATCTCATTACATTCATTGAGATCCTCTACCCGGGCACATAATTTCTTTACATAAAAAGGTATTTAACGTTGTTTAAAGGTGGGAGATTTATTTAGTGGTGGGTGATTTAATTTAATTAATTCCATATGTATGTCCACTCTAAAGGACACTATCAACAGCTTTAAGTTGTTTTAGAAGTAAATAATAATTTAAGCGTAGGTAGGACGTGGTACCCCATCCCACGTTTCTGGAGTTGTACCCACGAATGTGACAACTCACTGGAATTAGCAGGAATGAAAATATAACATTTGAATAAAATATGGGTATATTAATGTAGGTTATTTATTATCATTATGTGTGAAACGGAACGTAATTTAAAGGATTCCAATAATTACAGTACGAAAAGAAGCAGTCGGTCCCGCTGAACAGCTAAGCAGCTGGCAAGCGAGGGGAGAAGGGGAACGTGCGGTGGCGAACCAATTGGAGCGGGGAGGGGAGGAGGTGCAGAGGCGTGTCTCCAGATACGCAGTGTGCCAACTTAGCATTGGCCTGCAGGTATTCATCGCTGATCGCGCGGAATTTGAAAAGTCACAACTTTTAGGCCCCGTAGTTAACGCCCTAATGAATGTTGGCACCCAAAATTGATGCCGACATCATTTTTACGTGTATCTCAATGTATTTTCCAAGTTTCATCGCGATCGGTGACTTACCCATTAAGTCACTCTTTTGTTTAGTCCAATTGCACTCATTTTTGTCAGTAGTCTCCCATGATCCACCCTATCAAATGCTTTAGACAGGTCAATCGCGATACAGTACATTTGACCTTCTGAATCCAAGAAATCTGCTATATCTTGCTGGAATCCTACAAGTTCAGCTTGAGTGGAATAACCTTTCCTAAAACGGAACTGCCTTTTATCAAACCAGTTATTAATTTTGCAAACATGTCTAATATAATCAAAAAGAATGCCTTCCCAAAGCTTACATACAACGCATGTCAAACTCACTGGCCTGTAATTTTCAGCTTTATGTCGATCACCCTTTCCTTTATACATACGGGCTACTATAGCAACTCTCCATTCATTTGGTATAGCTCTTTCGACCAAACAATAATCAAATAAGTACTTCAGATATGGTACTATATCCCAACTCTTTGTCTTTAGTATATCCCCAGAAATCTCATCAATTCCAGCCACTTTTATAGTTTTAAACTTTTGTATCTTATTGTAAATGTCATTATTATCATATGTAACTTTTAATACTCTTTTAGCATTAGTCCCCTCCTTTATCTGGACATTATCCTTGTAACCAACAATCTTTACATACTGCTGACTGAATACTTCTGCCTTAGATCAATAAGAAAACCGCCTAGAACTAATTAAAGAATTAAATAAACTTAAGATAAGAGCAAACACACGTACGATATCCTTGACATCACCAACATGTATGCCAACATACCAGTAGATGAAGCCATTAAAATTATTGAAAATTTTCTTAAAGAAAACACTTCACTACAAGAAATCAAAGAAATTATTAGCCTTCTTAGGACAACGTTAAAACAAAATTGCTTTACATTCAATGACGAAATCTATCGTCAAAAAGGAGGGTTAGCCATGGGCCAGGTATTTTTCTTAATAACTTCGAAAACTTCTTAACCAGTCATCATGCTAAAGGAATCGTACACTGGAGCAGATACGTAGATGACGTAATATGCATATATGATAATGACATCACTAATGCACACCAGTTATTAAACACTCAGTTCTTTATGCTAGTCCATCCAGTTCACAATGGAGCTAGAAATTAACAAGAAAATCAACTATTTAGACATCACAATCAAGTAGTGATAATGAACAACTGTCTTACAAAGTATACCGAAAGCCCACTCTGACATCACACACTACTGACGAGTCGAACCACCCATACACGCACAAAATAGCAATACTGAATACAGTGATACACAGAGCTATTTCCATACCAATGAGCACAAAGAGATACAAATCATTAAACAAATTACAGAAGAAAACTACCACCCTCCAGGCACAGTAGATAAACTTTTGCATAAGAAAGTTGCCGGGAAACCACCACACGACAGGAAAAAATACGTGGTTCTCAACTACGTTAACAAGAACACATACGTAGTAGCTAATATTTTCAAAAAACAAGGTCTAAAAGTAGCCTTTGGAACGAACAACACACTGCAGACACACATGAGCAAGTGCAAAATAAACAAAAAAAGACCTTTTCTCCAAGTCAGGAGTCTATGAACTCAAGTGCCAAGAACCTAACTACAATGCCACATATATAGGACAAACAAAATGTAATTTCCACACAAGATACAAAGAACACAAAAACGTGATAAGATATAATCGTCATTCAGCCTTTGGAGATCACATATATAACAGTTCACACCATTTCACTGATATTAACACAGACCTAAAAAAATTTCACATCGAAAATAAAAGTAAATCTTTGAATATTAAGGAAGGATTCAAAATTTATGTCGCAAAAAAAAAAGCTAATGAAATCAACCTAAATGACCATACACATTTAAAGAATTCCCTGCTCTTCGCTCTAATTACATAACAACTGGTCAACAATTACTGTTTAAATTAGTGCTTAATGGCTATTTTTGTTAGTATTGTCTATCCTAAAAGTAACGTCTAATAGATACCCTTCATTTCAATTCCGCACTTTATTCAATTATTAACTTGCACTTATCCATAATACATAATTACATTATAGTATGAAAGAAGGTTAAGAGCCTTCTCCCCCACGTCCAGTAGATGAAGGAAGGTTCCACAACACTCACATCGCCCTGCCCCTACTTCCCTATCCCCTCTCCACAGCACAGTATGCTAGATTATAACATGGATATGGATAAAGTACTGACCTGCTCTCCCCTATCCAATAGAAAGGATCCACAACGTTCCAGTATCCCCTCCCATACAGACTAAGCTTCAACAATCCAGATAAGTACAGAATTTTATTTTTACGGTGTTGGTTGAGTACTTATTATATCATCATTTGTTAATACTTGTTCATATTAACACCTAACTCTCTATCATTGACAAGTTTATGCAACGTAAACAATATTGTACGTATTTACGCATGATTTAAGTGATTTGATAGAATCTGAGGATGTTCTTGTAAAATGAAACATGTCATTCTTTGTGTAATAGTGTGTAGTTTTACAGGAATATTTATAGTGTTATAATTTTTATTGAAATTTTGTGTGTTTGATAGACTGGAAAGTTTTTTGTCCTATTTCACTTGATTTACCAAAAATCCTATTCATTTCCCTTTCCCCTCACTTACTAACATACTCTGTTACAATCCAGAATAGTTTCCCTGCCACCTGCCCTAGCATTTCTAGGTTATTATCAAAATCTTCCCATGATTTCTTCTTGCAATCTACATTTTGGTTTACTCTAATCCTCTCCTCAAAATACAGTTCTCTATCACATCACCTCTTGTTTGTAGACATTTCTGATATGCCTTCTTTTTACATTTACAAACTGCCTTGACTTCACTGTTCTACCAAAATGTATGCTTTTCCACCATCTTTCCACACAAGTTGTTTCTGAAGATGATGATGATGCTAGTTGTTTAAAAGAGCCTAGCATCTAGGTCATCGGCCTCTAATAGCACAAGGTGAAGCAAAATGAAATAATAATGAAAATTGTTTAAAAAATCCACTGACTAGAATTTAAAACCAATTATGAAAAAAATTATTATGAATTTAAAATAATCAGTGGATCTAATTTGCAATGCCTTATTTTCTTATATCATTATATAAAAAGTGATTAAAATACAATAAGGCATTGCTCTGAAGTAAACTGAAGTGGCATATGGCTTTTAGTTCCGGGAGTGTCCGAGGAGAATATCACTTCGCTAGATGGGAGGTCTTTTGATTCAACGCTCGTAGGCGACCTGCGCGTCGTGATGAGGAAGAAACATTGATGAAGACGACACACACACCCATCCCTCGTGCCAGCGGAATTAACCAATATTTGTTAAAATTCCCGACCCTGCCGAGAATCGAACCCGGGTCCCCTGCGACCAAAGGCCAGCACACTGACCATTTAGCCATGGAGCAGGACATTACTTTGAAGTGAAACCATATATATCATTCAAATTAAAACTTAAAAAACACATTAAAATACACAAAAACTAACTGAAACAGAGTCAATAGAATAAAATGTAGTTAACAATAAAATAAAATAAAAAACAACTAGAAAGCTCACTTTCACACACAATAAAACAGGCTACTATCCCTCGTAAAATGGATGACGGGACCTGCTAATTACTAGTCATGTCGTAGGATGAGGGAGATGGTACTCGGAAATTTTTAGACTACGGTGCAGATCAGCCAGGTCCACACACTCCGTAAGGATGTGTACCATGGTAAGACAATCACTAGAAGTAGACACCAAAGGGGGTATCTGCCTTCAGTAAGCAGAAGTGCGTTGCCATATCGTGGTCGATCCAAAGACGACATTATACCACTGCTTCTCTCTGACAAACCTGAAGGGAAGTCTTCCATATCTTTGTGGTTCCTTTTATCATTCTCAGCTAATTTGGAAAAGGAGTGGCTTTTACTGTTTCTATACCCTGAATGGCACGCATTCAATTTCTCTACCCTGAACCTGTTCATTGTCTATTCTTTAGAACTTTTCACTAATAATATCCATCTACAGATAAATAGTTTAAAAAATGACACATCTCTGGACACGTGAAATATAAGAAAGTCCACTTCAGCTTTGTTCGATGTTGTACAGTCAGCTGGATGCGTTTTGCAACAAGACCCGTAGTTCTCATTCATTGTGTCAGTCTCTCACACTCATTCACTTGCATAAATCATCATCATCATCATCATCATCATCATCATCAATGTCCCACTCCAGTCGCCCGGGTGTGGTTAACAAGCCTCTTCCACTCCTTTCTGTCCTTCCACTTTTCCTGCTCCGTTACTTCCGCCACACCCAATCCAGCTTCTCTAGTGTCCTTCCAGATCTGATCCATCCACCTTCTTCTCAGTCTTCCAACTGGTCTCGTTCCCTTAACTTCTATTCCCAATTCTCTTCTTGCTACCCGTTCCTTTCCCATTCTTTTTACATATCCGAACTTTCTCAGTCTTCCTCTCTGTATCTTCTGTACTAACGGTTCTATATTTAGCTCTTCTCTGATTTTAATATTTTGAATTGTATCTCTTCTTGTCTTTTTAAATGATGTTCTTAAAAATTTCATTGTTGCTGCTTTCTTGTCTCTTATTAGTTACCAGCGTTTCTAGTCCGTATGTTACAAATGGTATGAAATACTATTTATATAATGTCAATTTCATTCTCTTGGGTACTTTATCATCCCATAAAAGCTCTCTGACTTGATGATAAAATGTTGTACCTTTACTTAGTCTGTTATTAATTTCAGGGTTGATTTCATTACTTCTATTAATAATGCTGCCCAGATAATATGTAAACTGTTCTCCATCTATGTTCACTTGGTTTCTATTTTTCTCCTTTCCACAGTGCATGACTACAGTTTTCTTTTTACTAATTACCATTCCAAACTCCTTCAGATTTAGGTTCCAAATGTCCAGTCTCCTTTGCACTTCCTTTTCTCCCTTTCCCCAAATCACCACATCATCTGTAAATAAATAAACAATAATGGCGACAGTGCACTTCCTTGCTTGAGACCTTTTTATGTATAAAATGTTTCAGAGTCACCACTCCCCACTTGTACACTGCTTTTACTCTCAGGATACAACATTTTTATCTTGTTAATTAATGATTTTGGTACATTCCTTTTCAGTAGGCATTCCAGTACATGTTTTCTCCTAACTGTATAATAAGCTTTTTCCAAATCCAAAAATACGAAGATGATTTCCTTGCTCCTTTCCAGATGTTTTTCCGTTATCGTTCGCACTGTAAATATCAAGTCTATTATTGATCTATTCGGTCTAAAGCCATATTGTTCTTCCTCTAACTGTATTTCTATTATATCCCTCAGTCTTTTGTCTATGATTTTCTCCATTATTTTTAGCCCATGTGATAATGGGGTTAAACCTCTATAATTTTCACATTTCTTCCTATTTCCTTCTTTTAAGAATGGTTCAATGCTTCCCTGTTGCCAATCTTCAGGTATTCTTTCATCCTTCCATATGGCATTGAGGGTTCGGTATAGCCATTGTAGTCCAATGCTTCCTGCTGCCTTGAATTAGTCTTTTCCACTTGCTTTACCTTTGGTCACTGCTGTCACTGCTCATTCAAGTTCCAACCATGTTATCAGGTTCTCTTCTTTATCTCCATCTATTATTTCCATTTTCTTATCTCCTTTTTCCTCCGAGCAGTCATCCTCATTATAAAGTTTTTCAAAATACTTTGCCATCACCTTTTGAAGACCCTTTTCGTCATGTACCATGGATCCATCTTCTCTCTCGAATGCCTTGGCTTTTTCTTGATTTATTCTTTTTCATTTTATTAATCTGTATAATCGTTTCTGATTTCCTTGACTATCTTGCTCAATTTCATGGGTAAACTCTCCCCAACATTTCTCCTTTTCTTCTTTGATACTCCTCTTTACTTGTAGTTTCAATCTTTTGTATTCCACATGTAACCTTTCTATCTTATTCTCACTCCTCTGATACATTTTTTGCTTTTCCTTATCCATTTCTTTCTTCACCTTGTTCCTTTGTTTTATTTCTTTTTTATTTTGTCTGTCCATCACCATGTCTCCTTTCCCTTAATCTCTGCGTTTGTTTTCCCACACAGCTCAATTGCTGCTTCCACAAATGTCTGTCTTAAATTATCCCACTCTTCTTCTCCACTTCGTATTTCCGTGTTAGGCAACTTCCTTTTTATCCAATATTGGAATGCCATTCTTTTATCCTCCTCCTCCAATTCCCAAATCCAGATCTCTGGTTTCTTCTTCAGTAAAATTTTAGGAATTTTTCCTTGTTTTAATTCCACAATTAATAATCTATGATCACCTTCAATATTTTTACTGGGGATTATTTTCGTATTCATGACGTATCTTCCCGATTCTTGGTCTGTTATTACAAAATGAGTGAGTGTTCCATATTGTCCATCCCAACTATATTGGCTGATCTTATGGCTATTCCCCTTCATAAACCATGTGTTCTTTATTAATAGGTTCTTTCTGATAAAAAAAATTCGAACAGTTTCTCTCCATCTTCATTTCTATCGCCATACCCATGTGCGCCCAAAACATTCTCATATCCCATTCTATCAGTTCCCACATGAGCATTCACATCTCCCATTATCATGATCCCATCTCCAACAATATGTGTTTCCAGTTCAAGGAGGAAATCTTCTTTTTCTTCCACACTATATCCTGTCTGTGGAGCATACACCAGTACTATCTTCAGTAGTTCCTTGTTTACATGTATGTGCATACTTATAATTCTTTCATTTACTTCAGCTATTGGTTCAACATTCTGATTCACTATAAATCCCACTCCATTTCTTTTCTCTTTACAGTTACCCATCCAGTACAAGCACTATGAAATTATAACCACATGGTAAGTTCCCACATAGTGCAGGGAGTCAGTTGTAGGCTACAAAATTCATGCTAACCATAAGAGCTAAGGTTTGAATCCTGGCGTGAACAATTTTTCTTGTTTTCGAATGAATACACCATGATGATGTCAAGCAACAAACTGACCAGGTTAGGCTGAGCTAACGTTGATGCTAAATGCTTCACTCCTTTCTGACACGGCATATTGTTCAAAGTCATCAAAAGAGCAAGTGCTGGCTCCCATCCAACATGGCAATTCGTGAGGCAGCGATTCGGTGTGGCTGCTCACAGATGCACACAGCAGTGGCGGGTGACAGGAGATATTGGACGTCTACTGGGCACTGGTTTAAAGCGGGTTCCTCTAGGGAAGAAAACAACAGGTTAGTTGAAACTTCACAGGGGAACCCATTCTTAAACTCGGCAGAGTTCATGCAGGGGACCAATTATCCTGGATGTCCATACAAGATCCATAAATTATTACGAGAAGCTGGACTCCACTGCAGAAAAGCTGCCACCAAAAGAGTCTTCTCCGATGAACAGATGGTCGATCACTGCACCTCTGCCAAGATGGAGTTAAATCATACATGGGTTCGTGTGATCCTCTCTGACAAGGCTTCTTTAAGTTAGGTGGTGATCAGGCCAGTTCATATTTACACAGGCCACAGGGAGCCCGATACTACAAATGATATATAGCCAAGTGCTCATGCAGTGGCCTCATACCTGTGTCGTGTTGGGGGTGAATATCATCTGATGGGGCAAAGGTGCTACATCGGGTAGACAACAGTCTCACATCAGACCAATATTTGGACATTCTGTAGAATATTATGGTTCCAAGTGTGACAGACTGCTGTCCAGATGAGGTAATACAGTTCGTGCAAGACACTTCCCCAATCCACACGAGTGGTCGTGTTCAGGGCTGGTTTTCTGAGCTGGCCTCCACATAACTGCTCATTGGGCTCCACAAGCTACAGGCTTCAACCGCAATGAACATGTAAGTGGGAAATGTGGAAACACCGTATGAAGAAACACTGGCCTCACCTTCCCCCCCGTGTTCGCATGATGCTTTGTGGGGTGTCACGTTGGACATATGGGAGGAAATTGCTTTTGATGAGGAATACTTTAGGAAGCTTGTTGAGTAATGCCACATCAGGTCCAACAAGTTGTTAAAGCTGATGGATACTGGACGAAGTATTAAGTCATATCAGGACTAACATAATTAAAAGGACAATGCCAGATTTCACAATGAATAGAAGTACACACGTATTTGGTAACTGAACACTCTAAAAGTTTTTACAAAGTAATATGTAGGGGACTTGAATCCTAGTTCTTACCTTGACAGGCAGGTATACTTTCTCAGAGATACCTGGCACTCGCATGAACACGCTAATGTTGTAAAACTGTGCATGCCATGTAGCATATTTACACCAGTGACAATAAACTATGCACTCATTGCAAGCACATAGAGTTGAAACGCAAAGACTGTTAGTATGGTGCAGTGACACAAGTACTGGAGTCCAGTAAAATAAATAAAAATGCCAAAACCTGTATTCAAACCAGCAGATCTTCTGATTGATAACCAAGGACCTTTCCCCTGCACTGACAAGTTGTGAAGTGCTTCACATCAAGTTTCTCTTGACAGGTGTGTCCCTCACTTCACATATTTATTTAATTGTTATGGCAGTTTCTCGTCCATTTTATTGTATTCTTTTATGTTACTCTGATATGTAGATAGTTGCATTGTGTACTGACAGTCACATTTTGCCAAGAACGTGTCGTTTAACAATAAGCGAGCTGCATCAGTTTTTGTTGTAGTTGTGCCATCTCATCAGAGGATGATACCTGATACAGGTCTTTAAAATTTTTGATTGTTCAACTGTACTTCTGTCTAAATCAGAATGTACAATATGTGGCTAAAAGTACCCGCAAAAAATGAGAAGTATGTTTGCATTATCTTGCTCTTCTTTTGTTGTGGAAAATGTAAGGATTTAAATAAAATATTTTTTGTACAAATAAGTAACTGGACATACATCTTCCATTTGGACATCATACACTCAGTATGTGTTGAAGATCACTTACTTTTCTACTGTCCTTTCTGCCGTCGGAATAACCAAGAACCATAAGGTGTTGACTTAGTACGTCAACTGGCACAATTATGGTCTGTCCAACTATGGATGCACAACCTCCACCAACAAGAGCTTTCAGTCTCGAATCCGCATCATAACGTGAAAGGAGAAATCTAACACCTTCATAGGTAGAAATATAAAACACACCAGAGACAATCTGGAATGAGCTGATCCAGAAGCCTCGGTAGAGGCCTGGCATCCCTTCATACCGATAAATAGTCTTATATGCATCCCAGAGTCCTATTCAAAACAATAAGAGCAGTTTAGTAACAAATCAAATATCAGAATCCACATTAAAATTTTAAAATACAGAATAGTATTAAACATACAGTACATACCTTTATACATTTGATCATGCCTCTGCACTTGTAGCCTTGTTTTAATCACAGTTAGAGGGTAAAGAAAGCATCGGACAGAGAATGAACTAAGCATACTCAAGGGGAAAAATGTCTTTTTGTCCATCATATCCCATTCAATAGTTTTAATAAACTGCTGATGTTCCATATTACAAATAGATTTTATTGACAAAGTTTTTCTAACTGTCATGAACCAAAACTTGTCGTAATAACTTTCAACAATACTTCCATTATTTTACCACCTGGTTAATTATATGTGTCAAAATATCTCCTTAAATCCTGAAAATAAAGAGAAAACAAACGTTAGCATCACTCCAATTAACCGAAGACAATGATGGTTTTAACTGTTCTTTGTTACTGAGACCCTTAACAGTCTATATAACAAATCATTAAAAAAGCACAATTAATAAGTTCATTAAATTTTCTGATTGAAATCTTCAGTTTTTCTTCAGCAGACAAAGATGAAGTTTTCAATACAAAAATATGATACAATGAAAAGACTTTAGGAACTAGGGAGACTTTTAATACAAGCTTTATTTTGGCATCACTCCTGTATTTTTCAACATAATCACCAAACTTATTTCAGTATTTGTCACAGTGTAAATATTTAAAGCTTCAAATCAAGAAATAACTCACCCTCAAAACTGATACTGTACCAGAAACCATGTATGACCTGGAACATAATTTTATTTAATGGAAGTCAGCGCAACAGGATGACCCTAGCATGCGAAGTAGTGCAACGGAACGGCTCAGGCATGCATACAGCAAGCAAGCTACGTCACGCAGGAGTGTGATGCAACTATCACGTGAGCACTTGATATTGTCGAACATACTACAAGAAGTTTTACTAACTTTGGAACCCATTGAGATATCAATTAATGAGATACGCCATCGCATAGCCCATTATTTAAAGGCAAACATACTGCAATTTCATTCAAGAGTAATTCAGGTGTAAAGAAGATGTTTCCACAAGGGGAGGAAGCTGAACTCGAGAGATTGGTATAAAAGAATGGGGTTCTTCTAGGTCCAGTCAGTTCAATTCTCAACTCGCTACCGTCGTGTAGCCAAGCTGCCTCACGTGAACGGGTCCGCGAGGTTTGAACTCAAGACATCACATCGTACGAACTCTATGGTAAAGTTTTCGACAAGACTTACAAAACAATAACTTGTGTTGGAACGTAGAAACTTTTCGAGTGATATGATACTAACTTAATAATTTCAAAGTGTTGTCAAAGACTTCTGATATATAATCACATTACAGACTTAGTATTTTCAACTGCAAATCAAACAAATTTAATTGATTTAAACTTGTGTTCATATTGAATGAAACTGACTTGAAACATTCATGAGAAATAAGCGTGTGAATATAAAGATGATTTTCAAGTGAAATAATTGGACATTAAATCTGTCAAACTAATCTATTTCATAATATTACCTTAAATACGTGTGTAATAAATATTGGTTGAAGTTTTAGTAAGGCTAAATCATCACATGTGAACAGTATTTGACATTGTATGACATTGTTGTCATAGGAACTTGTAAGTATCCGCGAATTAAGTATTTTGTTATGGCCAGGGAATGGATTTATATGTAAATACTTATCTCTTTAGGAAGCTAAAATTAATTATATTTTGCATTATCTTTACGAATCATCATGTGTGGAGTTGAAAAATGGAGTATTCATTTTCCATATTTTGGAGTTTAGCACATACGTTTCATATTCTTCGTCATTAAAATCAATATACAGTAGTCCATATTTCGGCTAAAAAGTATTAAATTATATTAAATTAACAGTCCTGTCAATAATGGAGAAATAACTTAAAAATCTATAATCAAAAAATTAATATTTTTACTGGTGTGCAGGTCATTATCACACGCCTGTCCATGTCTGGGCTGATAAAATAAGCTGATAAGCAGTGTGAAGAAAGAGAGAGGTTGAGCCCGGAAGTGGTGGAGATCTTGAATATATAGACTGTATTAAGAACGTTCTGCATGCCATGGACTCTGAAGATGCAGCCTTAATTAAAGCCGCGAAAACTGCTGTCTGCGATACAAGTGTGAGAAATGACTTATGTTACAATCAGCATAATTTTTCATGCATCACAAAAACACTGAAAAGGCTCCAAAACTCGCATCTCTCACTTTCTGAAAGTTGTGAAATTGTGAATAAAACTGTGGAACAACTAAATCATGGTACAGGTAAAGTTGCAGATGTAGCAAACCTAAAGATGGCCAGTGTACTTTCAAAGAACCCTGGATATGAAAAAATGACAAAGGTTGCTGCAATGCTGTGTAGAGATTTAAGTGTAAAATTAATACTGGATTTAACCCCAGCAGATATTGTGAAGTTGAATTATGCCCCCATTATCTCTTTCGAGGTTGAACGCAGTTTCAGTCAATATAAATCGGTTCTTAGAGATAATAGAAGATTCACTTTCAAGCACTTAAAAGAACATTTTGTTATCCATTGTTTTGGTAACAGAGAATAAAAGATTGTGTGTTCTTCAAATATATGAAAATGAGAAGTGCAAACATTATGTTTCATGTAGATCTACTTTGTTTAGCTTCTTTGAACTTTGATGATGATGATGATGATGATGATGATGATGATGATGATGATGATGATGATGATGATGATGATGCTTGTTGTTTAAAGGGGCCTAACATCTAGGTCATCGGCCCCTAATGGTACGACATGAGACGAAATGAAATGAAAAATTAAAAACCCAAAATCCTCCACTGAACACAATTCAAAGCGTGAGGACAAAGAATGAATGGATGGATATGAGTTAAAAACGATCAGTGGAACCGACCCACAGTGCTTCACATGCATAGAAGCTGGCGTGAAACAATAGTATTACTGACCAAGGGAATGCTTCTATAGCACGATACTGAATCGATGATGCCTGTAGTCGAAAGGAGTCCAAATCCAAGTCATCGGCCCCTCATAATGGTACTTATCGCTAGAAAAGTAGAACCATGTTATTTGTCATGTTGCGGTACTAATCAAGAGTAGCGTAGACTGGCGGTATTCCACACATTATGGTACTACTCACAGGTAATGAAATTCGCACTTGTATTACAGACCTACTGCATTTCGCACATTGCGGCTCCATTGACAGGCAACGCAAACCTATGATGTTCATCACGTAAGTGTACTAACCAAAGGGACTCCTACTATCCCATGATGTTCCTCATATAGTGGGTACTAATCATAGGCAAGCCAGAAGCATGGGTTCCGTCATCCCATGGCGTCGCTCATATAGTGCTACTAATCACAGGTACTGTAAAAGCCGTCGTGCTTTCATTTGCTATTAATCAAAAACCTATTTGGTACCTAACATAGTGGTATTACGCGCAAGGCAAAGTGACCCATGGTGTTCCCCATGTGGTGGTATTAATCACAAGGAGTTTCATGATTCTAATGTAATCATCCCTTGGTCGCCCCTTTTAGTCGCCACTTACGACAGGCAGGAGATACCGCGGCTGAATTCTTCGTCTGCATCCCCACCCACAGGGGGTTGTGTGTCTGGTCCGCTGGCAAGCCGGTTAGGACCCCCCTAACCGTCACCTGGGATGCGCCACGTGGGAGTATCACCTCTCCCCCTGCTACGCCAGCATAGTAGGTTCGTGGCTTTGAACTTTGATATTAAATATAAATTAATGTTACATGTGTATTTTAAGTCCATATATAATTCCATATTTCAATAAAAATAACTAAATATATATGTACATATTTCAATAATTATTAGTACATATAAATCCGTTCCCTGGTTATGGCGAATAAGACTTTGATTTTCGTGTGTAAATATGTTATAACTGTGCTTCAACATGAACAGTGAATCCAATCTAATGAGCAACAACAATTTTCCACCAGTGATTAAACATTAGAGGAAATGTGCCTAGTTAAATACAGTGCCAATTTCACAATTTACAAACATAGGACACTCACAAGTTAATCTTGTCAGTTGAACTTTCTCGTGTTTATAAAGTTTATAAGTGACATGTTGAAACCCTGACAGAGTGCCTATTTTGTCATATACACCTGCTATAATTTCAACTATGTGTGAGTTGGAACATGGTGACTTGATGGAAATTAAACTTGGTTACTACACGAGAAATGGAATGTGGTTCGACGCTGGATTTGGAATGTGGTTACTACGTGGGAATCCAATGTGGTACCATGGGGATGGCATCACAACACCAACTGCTAAGGACTTCATATGCTCTTCGTTGAACTGCATTTCTCTACATTTCCAGTCCTGATATCCAGACAATTCAGGTGATATGAGTGCCTCTCTAAACAAACTTGAGATTTAAACAGACTAACTTTATTACAGGTTGAACTTAAGAATCAGTGATTTCATTCATAATTCAATGAACTATTTCGCTCACTGGAATTCACATTACATTTTATAAGTGTTGAATGACAATTATAAAAATAGACTATAGCACAGAACTTTAGAAGAAAATAAAATTTACGATATTTTGAAGTGTTCAAATATTAAAAAGACTCTAGGGAAGTTCATTTTTCAAATGAAAAGATGTTAATTTGAATTTCATTTTTTGTCATTTCAACAAATACTGTACTTTAAGAACTTTATGAAATTTATCAGGAAAGAACTTACTGATGGTTCATGTTTGTGGGTTACTGTAGTCATGTCCTAGTTCGTGAACCATGGGTAATGGCTCAGTGGCCTAGTAAGTGGTCCTGAGAGTCGGGATACCAGTTGCTATGGAATGGGAGTGGGCATCTCGGACATATTCTGAGTCGTGGCTCTCCTTGTGCTCAGGCAGTCAGGACTATCCTCACTTGGACTATGTGCAAGTAGGGTAGCATCCTGCTTCATGAATTTACCAAGCTCAGAACACTTTAAGCAAGCCTCGGACCTATGGGAGTAATGGAGTCCCACTCCCATTTGACAGGCGAGGGACTCCTTGGAAACAACTTGGCGAACGAAATGGAATTCGATGGGGAGCTATCAATATTAATGGGGCTTATGGAAGAAAGAAGGTAGAACTGGCTGAGTCAGCAAAGAGGATGCATCTGGATGTGCTAGGAGTAAGTGATATTTGGATAAGGGGAGATAATGAGGAAGAGACAGGAGATTATAAAGTGTACTTGACAGGTGTTAGAAAGGGAAGGGCAGAGTCTGGGGTAGGGCTCTTTATGAGGAATACCATTGCACGCAACATAGTTTCTGTTAGGCACGTAAATGAGCGAATGATGTGGGTAGATTTGTCAGAGGGAGGAATTAGGACGAGAATTGTGTCCGTGTATTCACCATGTGAGGGTGCAGATGAGGATGAAGTTGACAAGTTTTATGAAGCATTGAGTGACATCGTGGTCAGGGTCAACAGCAAGGATAGACTAGTGCTAATGGGCGATTTCAATGCGAGAGTTGGGAATAGAACTGAAGGATACGAAAGGGTGATTGGTAAATGTGGGGAAGATATGGAAGCTAATGGGAATGGGAAGTGTTTGCTCGACTTCTGTGCTAGTATAGGTTTAGCTGTTACAAATACATTCTTCAAGCATAAGGCTATTCACCGCTACACATGGGAGGCTAGGGGTACCAGATCCATAATAGACTATATCTTAACAGACTTTGAATTCAGGAAATCTGTTAGGAATGTAAGAGTTTTTCGGGGATTTTTCGATGATACAGACCACTATCTGATCTGTAGTGAACTAAGTATCTCTAGGCCTAGGGTAGAGAAAGTGAAATCTGTCTGCAAACGAATAAGGGTAGAAAATCTCCAGGGCGAGGAAATTAGACAGAAGTACATGGATATGATTAGTGAGAAGTTTCGAACAGTAGACAGTAAGCAGGTTCAGGATATAGAAAGAGAATGGGTGGCATACAGGGATGCTGTAGTAGAAACAGCAAGGGAATGCCTAGGAAGCACTGTGTGTAAAGATGGGAAAAGGCGAACATCTTGGTGGAATGATGAAGTGAGAGCAGCCTGTAAACGTAAAAAGAAGGCTTATCAGAAATGGCTCCAAACAAGGGCCGAGGCAGACAGGGATTGGTACGTAGATGAAAGAAACAGAGCGAAACAAATAGTTGTTGAATCCAAAAAGAAGTCGTGGGAAGATTTTGGTAATAACCTGGAAAGGCTAGGTCAAGCAGCAGGGAAACCTTTCTGGACAGTAATAAAAAATCTTAGGAAGGGAGGGAAAAAGGAAATGAACAGTGTTTTGAGTAATTCAGGTGAACTCATAATAGACCCCATGGAATCACTGGAGAGGTGGAGGGAATATTTTGAACATCTTCTCAATGTAAAAGGAAATCATCATGGTGGTGTTGCAATCAGCCAAGCTCATGGGGAGGAGGAAAATGATGTTGGTGAAATTATGCTTGAGGAAGTGGAAAGGATAGTAAATAAACTCCATTGTCATAAGACAGCAGGAATAGATGAAATTAGACCTGAAATGGTGAAGTATAGTGGGAAGGCTGGGATGAAATGGCTTCATAGAGTAGTAAAATTAGCGTGGAGTGTTGGTAAGGTACCTTCAGATTGGACAAAAGCAGTAATTGCACCTATCTATAAGCAAGGAAACAGGAAGGATTGCAACAACTATCGAGGTATCTCATTGATTAGTATACCAGGCAAAGTATTCACTGGCATCTTGGAAGGGAGGGTGCGATCAGTCGTTGAGAGGAAGTTGGATGAAAACCAGCATGGTTTCAGACCACAGAGAGGCTGTAGGGATCAGATTTTCAGTATGCGCCTGGTAATTGAAAAATGCTACGAGAGGAATGGGCAGTTGTGTTTATGTTTCGTAGATCTAGAGAAAGCATATGACAGGGTACCGAGGGAAAAGATGTTCGCCATACTGGGGGACTATGGAATTAAAGGTAGATTATTAAAATCAATCAAAGGCATTTATGTTGACAATTGGGCTTCAGTGAGAATTGATGGTAGAATGAGTTCTTGGTTCAGAGTACTTATAGGAGTTAGACAAGGCTGTAATCTTTCACCTTTGCTGTTCGTAGTTTACATGGATCATCTGTTGAAAGGTATAAAATGGCAGGGAGGGATTCAGTTAGGTGCAAATGTAGTAAGCAGTTTGGCCTATGCTGACGACTTGGTCTTAATGGCAGACTGTGCCGAAAGCCTACAGTCTAATATCTTGGAACTTGAAAATAGATGCAATGAGTATGGTATGAAAATTAGCCTCTTAAAGACTAAACTGATGTCAGTAGGTAAGAAATTCAACGGAATTGAATGTTAGATTGATGATACAAAGCTAGAACAGGTCGATAATTTCAAGTATTTAGGTTGTGTGTTCTCCCAGGATGGTAATATACTAAGTGAGATTGAATCAAGGTGTAGTAAAGCTAATGCAGTAAGCTCACAGTTGCGATCAGCAGTATTCTGTAAGAAGGAAGTCAGCTTCCAGACGAAACTATCTTTACATCGGTCTGTTTTCAGACCAACTTTGCTTTACGGGAGCGAAAGCTGGGTGGACTCAGGATATCTTATTCATAAGTTAGAAGTAACAGACATGAAAGTAGCAAGAATGATTGTTGGTACAAATAGGTGGGAACAATGGCAGGAGGGTACTCGGAATGAGGAGATAAAGGCTAATTTAGGAATGAACTTGATGGATGAAGCTGTACGCATAAACCAGCTTCGGTGGTGGTGTCATGTGAGGCGAATGGAGGAGGATAGGTTACCTAAGAGAATAATGGACTCTGTTATGGAGGGTAAGAGAAGTAGAGGGAGACCAAGACGACGATGGTTAGACTCGGTTTCTAACGATTTGAAAATAAGAGGTATAGAACTAAATGTGGCCACAACACTAATTGCAAATCGAGGATTGTGGCGACGTTTAGTAAATTCTCAGAGGCTTGCAGACTGAACGCTGAAAGGCATAACAGTCTATAATGATAATGTCTGTAATGTAATGTATGTATGTAAGAACTTACTGATTTTCAATGAAAGATAATTGTTTCATATTGAAAGATAGACAATCATAAAAATTGATTTTATTTCAATTAGCCAGGTGAAATTAACTTGTTTAGAAAATATTTTAATTTGATTTTATGCTACGAGCCAGAAATAATAGGGAACTTATACATCAAATTCTCAAGCTGAATAAATTAAGTTTTAAAATCTATCCATTATTTTGCTCTGCATCTACCTCTCTCTGTACCTGCTCTGTAGGGACCGTACACCCCTTAGCAGGATTCTTATGCTCATATCCTTAATTTTCCTGGTACAACATTAAAATTTCTATGGAGTGTTTTCCCAACAATAATTTAAGAAACTGTTTGTATGGGCATTCAACATGTTAAACACAGAAGAAATTTAATCAAAAATATTGTTATTTTCACTACTTATGCAAATATCACATCACATTATACATAATACCTTAATGTAATAAACAGACTCCAACTCCCATTAAGAATTTTATGGATCCACCAATACTGATTATTTTTAATGAAAAACTAACATAGTTCAACTACAAGAGGACTATGAACTTCTATTTTAACCTTCACAATTTACGATCCAGTTTCAAATATGTTTTTATCTCGTGATTCTTAGCTTGTGTTTCACCATTTTTATCAATCTCATTTTTTGTATCTGGTGTATATTTGTATATTAATCTAGCTGAAGATGTCCCCTAGGGGATAAACATGTACTAGTTTACGGTAACAACATATATTGAACAGACAGATCCTTAAATATAAAATTTGAATGTATTCTTAAATATTTTCAACTTGATCAGAAAGGATATGACTATGGCCTTCATTAAGGTACAGCCCCAGCATTTGCCTGGCGAGAAAATAGATTAATCCCTAAGGGTGTTAAGTGGGGATTAAGATCCAAAAACGAAAATAGTCATTCCTCCAAAACCATGTAACGTACAAAGACAAAATTCCAAACGGCAATATGTATTTTTAAATCCTAGGTGTAAAAGAGGATTCTACCCCTAAGGGGTTAAATAAAGTTAGCTCTGGAAATGAAATGATTCATCCCTCCAAAACCGTTTGATGAACGAAGATGTAATTTTACAAGAAGGTTATTCCTTTCTGTCCTAGGTGTCAAATATGATATACTTTGAAATGTTTACAATAATAATAATAATAATAATAATAATAATAATAATAATAATAATAATAATAATAATAATAATAATAATAATAATAATAATTGTACCGGGCGGTACACCTCCACGCCGCTTATTTAAAATTTGCGCCAATTGAAACTCCTCTGCTGGAGGAAGTCTGAACTTTATCTACGGTATTAATTTTCAAGTTTCTCAGAAGATGTCACTACTGTGGAAATGTTGTAGTTTCTGAACTGGGTCGTTTTTGACGCATTTTTGTTTCCCTATTGTCAGAAGTGTGAACTTTCTCTTCTAGAGGACACTACTGAAGATCAACAATAGTGCACCCTAGTGCGAAGTGAAAGAACTGTTTTTTGGAGAAATTTTTATTTCAAAAGTTTGTTTCTTGTTAAATTTCTTTCTGTTATTGTTTAAGTTGGCTGTATACCCCTTTCTTTCCCCTTGTTTTGTATTTAGCCAATCCCGAATTTTTAAAATTAATTTCTAACCAATCAGGTGTATCTTCTCCAAAGGGGATATGTTGCTGTACCCTAGCCAATAAAGTGATTGTGGGCGGGTGTTTTCTTCCCTGAAACGCCTCGAACTTTCCGCGAGAGTATATAAACTGCTGATTTTGGGGTCTCTGGGCCACTTCTGTTCCATCTTCCAGGGTGTAAAGTACTTAGCAGGGGGTGGGAAGCGCCCCTTTCTTCGGGCAGCAGTTCAACAATAAGGTAATGGCCGTATAATAACTTCTTTTCTTGCTAGCTCAGCAGTTTAGCTCTCGGGGCGGGTCCGAAGCGTTTCCACCATGTAACTTTCCCTAAAATGTAAAGATACCTTGTATTTATTCTATCCTTTAAGCTACATATTGGGATAGAGAGTGCTTAACCCTCTCGAGCTCCCACTCATATTGTGTTGAGGTGAACTTATTTCTCACAACCGATTCTTCCTTAATGTAATGTAAATTGTTCTTTTCTAAAGTCACCTCTGTAGTATGGGATTAGCCCTTGCATTAGTGGCCTAGAGCCAGGTTAGGGTTTTAAACAAATGCATTAGGAGTGCAGTTCGCCTCCTCTCAAATTGGTAGTTTAGAGTCAATGTAATTAATCTTTTCTCATTTAATAGGCCTCAGTAGGTTGGGTATCTTACCCCTGTGTTTATGCCCTTAGAGGATAGCTTGAAAGTCAAATTTGGTGTGGTCTTTTATAGGCCAGAACATTGAGAGCGTATTGCTCTTTTGAAATTTGATTTCTGTGTGCCTCGAGCAGGCTTTACTGTGTAATTTTGGAGCAAGTGCTCCTGGGCATGATTGGGGTCTTCTGCCCCTTTGTTGAATTCCTGTATATTGTAAAATTGGGCTAATTGTTCAAGTATTGTGGGTTTGGCTCTCGGAGCCCATCCGGTAACTCTGTAATTGTACATTCTCGAATTGTGGCCTTGCTACTCTGTACCTGCCATGCTTGTTATTTTTTTGATTTTATAAAGAAAATATAACCTTGTTAAATTTTACAGGAACTCTAATTTCGTAGCTTGAGACCCGTTCACACCCGCACCTTCTTTCACCTCTAACTACCACGGAAATCTCCGTAACAAGTGGTAGCAGAGCGTGGTTGAATGGGTCTCAATTTAGCCCCTTTTGACGGCTAAACATTGTTTTGATTCGAACTCTAACAATTTTCTCAGTTGCTGGAATTTTTTTGATTTTTTCAAAATTGTTCTGTCATCATGCCCGGCCCTCGCGATGTTCTCCATCTTAACTATTTGTGCAAGGAGGAGTTGATCTATGAGTTAACTATCAGAAATGTGCAATCTGGAGGCACGGTTGCAGTAGACACAAACAAGCTTAGAGAGTCCCTTGATTTGCCCATTTCCATCCCCACTTTGGGAGAGAAAGAAATTGACGACTCTCTTTCCACGATCGCCGAGAATACTACTGGGCTAGCATCTGTAGTTAGTTTTTTTGACGAAAATGATCCTTCTCCTAATCAAATTAAGCGTGTGCAAGCCAGGCTATATCATTTTTCAAATAGAGTTAACGATCTGTTGTCTCTGAAGTTGAATGACGTTCAGAGGAAGGAAGCTAGTATGTTGCTTGAAAATATTTCTGAATTATCCAGTAAGGTTACCCAATTGTTAACTGGGGAAGTTCCTCCCAAAATCGATCAACCCACCACGATGAATGCAGGTAGCGAGGAAGAGCCTCCTAAGGGAGAAGTCAATAGGATAACCGTTGCTGCTCAAACTATCTCTGCCCCATTGGACAACGAGTCTGAACGCCGTAACTCATTGAATAATGTACCTTCTGAATTAACTTCTTTGCCACTTAAACCTTTACCGACTATGTCACCTGGGTTCAGCAGTTTGCCTCATCCATTGGCAATGTTGCTCAGAGGTATCTCGAAGTTTTCCGTCAACACCACCAGTGAAGTTATTTCTTTCTTAAGGTTTTTAGTTGAATTTCAGGATCATGCCCTTGTTTTTTCTCTTTCTCCATGTCAAATTTTGCAAATCATCTATCCTTATGCAATTGGTATTCTCTCTGACAAAATAGTAAGAGCCATAGCTGAACAGTCATCTATTGAAGATTTTCATGCACACTTGCTTGCAAATTTTATTCCCGCCCGCGCGAGGTCATCTCTGATTCAGAAGTACTATTATCGAGTACAGAGATTGGATGAAAATCTGGCTGATTTCATACAAGACATTAAGTTTTATACTAGGGTGTTTGCTCTTCATTTTCCTGAAGATCAGATTGTACAGGCTATTGTAGAAGGAATTTCACCATCCTATAGGTCATATTTGTGTTTCGCGGCGTGCCCGCAAACTTTCTCTGAACTTGAAGCATTGGCCGTCTCAGCGGAAGGAGTTAGATACGCCGATTCTTTGCGTGTCGCGAAAGAACCCCCTCCCTCTTTTAGTAATCTTC
Source organism: Anabrus simplex (assembly GCF_040414725.1). Classification (NCBI taxonomy): domain Eukaryota; kingdom Metazoa; phylum Arthropoda; class Insecta; order Orthoptera; family Tettigoniidae; genus Anabrus; species Anabrus simplex. The sequence continues at coordinate 55,566,541 of NC_090266.1, forward strand.
GGCCTCCACCTCGCCGACCAGTCACACCCCGTAAATGTTATGCTTGCGGGTCGCCTGACCATCTTCGCAATAAGTGTCCACTGATCAAGTCTAGTAGGGCAAATAATGGAGCTGGTTCATCACAAGGCTGTTTTAAATGTGGGGCTTTCTCACATATCACCAAGAATTGCCCAAACTCAAATAGCACCCCCTCCTGCTCAACTTCTGGTGCAAATTCCACCAATGCCAATAATAAAAAATGACTAGTGGCTTCGGCTGAGTCGACTTATCCCCCTTCCCGAGGCTCAGCCCCTGGTAAACTGGTCGAAAATTCAGAGAACGTTCAATCTGCAAATCCATCTTTTGAATGCCCCAAAGAGTGTCTTAGGATTGCGGCAGGTTCCCCCGCACCTGTTCCTTTTCTTAAGATTGAGTTAAATAACGAGCCTATAACTGCTCTATTAGATTCAGGCAGTGTTTGTTCAATTATTTTGGACCAATGGTATTCAAAATTGAAATCTGTTTGTAAACTACCTGACTATGGCTCATCTACTGTTCAATATGTTTCGGCTAATTCATCTCCATTAGAAATTCTAGGTTCTGTACAGGTCAAAATTCGTATTTTTAAATTTACATGGAAAATCAAACTGTTTGTGGCTAAGCATTTGTCTTGCCCCATCATATTGGGAGCGGACTTCATTTCTCACACTGGTCTTGTGCTCGATCTTCAGAGTAAATCGTGCACATTCAAATTTGCTTCCAATTGTAAAATCCCCTTGTTAAAATGTAATTCTGCATCATGTTCATCTATTTCGCCTACCCAGGATGAGATGTTGTTAGACCTTAGACATCTACCTGAGGAGCAGGCTGATAGTATTCGTAAGTTGTGTCAGTCGTTTCCAGAGGTGTTCTCTGATACTCTTGGTGTTACTGACCTTATTGAATACAAAATTGAGGTCACGGATTCGATTCCTGTCCGTTTTCCACCTTATAGGCTATCTCCACCTAAGATGAAGGCTCTGAAAGAAATCATCGATCAGATGTTGAAGGATGGTATTATTAGGCCCTCTAAGTCGGCGTATTCTTCGCCTATTTTTCTAGTCCCGAAACCCCAAGGGGGCTTCAGGCCTGTCATTGATTATAGGGCTCTCAATCGGAAGGTGGTGTTACAATCTGTGCCCCTTCCTGACCTTCATTCTTGTTTTTCATGGTTTCGTAAGGCCAAGTTCTTTACTATCCTGGACCTGAATCAGGCCTACAATCAAATTCCCCTTGCGGAAGAGTCTAAACATCTTACAGCGTTTGCCACGGACTGGAATTTATACGAATACAACCGCGTGCCTTTTGGGCTCCCCACGGGAGCAGCTGTACTCACTAGGCTGCTAGATAGGGTCTTCTCCGACATCAAATTTGAGTACTTGTATCACTACTTGGATGATGTCGTCGTATTTTCGGAGACCTTTGAAGAACATCTAGATCATCTGCGAGAAGTTCTCAATCGCCTTCGTAAGGCTGGGTTAACTGTCAAGTTGTCCAAGGTTGCCTTTGCTAAGCCCTCTATGTCATTCCTAGGGCATATTGTGTCACCTGATGGTGTTGCCATCGATCATTCTAGAACACAGGCCATCCGTGATTTTAAACCTCCCAAGGACGTTAAAGGTATCGCCAGGTTCATTGGTATGGTCAATTTCTTCAGGAAGTTTATTCCTAACTTCGCTAATAGAGCGGCGCCCTTAAACCTTCTTCGTAGGAAAGGCATCAAATTCAAGTGGGGACCTTCTCAACAAGCCGCTTTTGAAGATCTTAAATTAGCTCTCTGTAATGCCCCTGTACTTGCTATGCCTGATTTCTCGAAGAAATTCATCGTCCAAACCGACGCGTCGTCGTCAGCAGTAGCTGCAGTCCTTCTTCAAGAGACTGAACTAGGGGGGCGACCTATCGCCTATGCATCTAGGACTCTATCGGCTCAAGAAGCCAAGTATTCTATCTATGAGCTCGAAGGGTTGGCAGTCTTATTTGCCCTAGAGAAGTTCCGTCTCTATCTGGAACATGTCAAATTCGACCTGGAGACAGATAATCAAGCCTTAAGCTGGGTCTTAGGTAGGCCGCGTCGTAATGGTCGTATAGCCCGTTGGGCCATCCGTATTTCTGCCTTCCAATTCGATGTCAGGCATATCAGAGGTACCGAAAATGTTGTTGCTGATGGACTCAGCCGTATGTTTTCCAATGAGGTCGAGACCCATAATCCGGTCGATAGTTCTTCACCTCCCGAGTCCATGCTATCTGAGGTTAATGCCATCTTAACAGATGCTCCCATGCTCTTTAGGGATATCGAGAAATACCAACGTGAAGATCCGACGCTGGCTCCGATAATGGAAACCCTTTCTTCTGGGGAACATGTTGTCCCTTATGTTCTGGGGAATGGTGTTTTATGTTGCCCATCGAGGCATGATAAGATGATGAAAGTTGTCGTTCCAGCTGTTCTTGTACCTATGATCTTCAAGTATTATCATGAGACCCCATTAGGAGGGCATCTTGGTATCTTTAAAACTCGTGAAAAGATTCGTGTAAGGTTCATCTGGAAGGGTATGGACGGTGAAATCCGTGAACTAGTAAAAGCTTGTAAATCCTGTTTGCTTAGTAAACCAACCATGTCCACCAAGGTAGGCCTTTTGTCTTCTCATCAAGCGTCGCGCCCCATGGAACGCCTGTATATTGATTATGTAGGACCCTTCCCCCAGTCGAAGGGAAATGCTAACAAGTTCATCTTTGTATGCGTAGATGGTTTTACAAGATTTTCCTGGTTATTTCCGACTAAGCTGGCTACCGCTCAGTCCACCATTACTTGCCTAAATTCTATTTTTGCTTCTTTTGGTCCGTGCCAATATATTGTGTCTGATAATGCTAAGGCGTTTACATCAAATCTTTTTCGTAAATTCTGTTTTGACTTGTCCATCTCTCATGTGACGACTTCTGCTTATTACCCTCAACCATCTCTGGCTGAACGGGTTAATCGTAATCTCAGGTCCGCGCTTATTGCCTATCATCATGAAGATCATTCTAGGTGGGACACGTCCCTGCATTGGTTAGCTTTTGCTTTGAATTCGGCGGTTCATGAAACTCACAAGTTTACTCCTGCTTCTTTGATGTTTAAGTTCGTTCCCAACATGCCGCTCTCTAACCTCTGGTCTCTGAGTGACATTCTACCTGAGACAATAGACCCAGACAACATTAAAGATCTTTGGAAGAAGGCTAAAGCCAATCTTAAAGTGTCTCATGAAAAGGTTAGGGAAAGGTATGATCGTGGACGGAGACCCACCAATTTGAAGGTAGGCGACCAAGTGATGGTCAAGAATTTTGTTCCCGCGGGCAAGCTTGCCCCCAGATTTCATGGGCCGTGCATAATTCTCGATTTCCTTACTCCGGTTACGTTGTTATTAAGCAATCCAGCCACCGAGAGGATATTTAGGGTTCACCTGTCGCAGGTGAAACCTGTATAATTTCTGTGCTAACTTGCTTCATATAATCTTGAAAGGAATATGAAGGTTATATTTTTTTTTTGAGTTTCACTTTTAAGGCTTTCTGCCCCTTCTATAATATTTTGTTTTATATGTAAGCATTTTTTGTAAAACCTGCCCCGAACCGTTAAACTGCCATCCTGTCCTTGCCACGGCCATTACCACGCTCCCGTCTCCTGCTCCACTCTACACAGTGGCTTATTTAATGCCATGGATATCTGCACGCCGCTGACCCCTCAACCTCTCCACAAAGCCTGTGCCCTCAACAAAAAAAAAGATGATGGTCCAACAAATTCTGCCACCTAGCTTTAATGTTTCAGTGCCCCCGCAGCCGCGCGGCGCCGTGCCGCGACTGGGATAGAGGAAGGGCCCCCTCTCCTCCAGCGTGGAAGACATGTGCACGGCGAGCCGGAGCACTCCACCCGGCCAAGGCTGATGTGCGGCGCACGACCTGCTACTGACCCGCAGCCTGTATATGTTCACCGCGGGCGCGGCGTGCTTCAACACCACTACTCCTCTCATAGTGCGGGCGAGCGGTATCTCAGGGTACTTGAGGGGTCCGAGCGGCCTCCTCTGGACTCAAGCTGCAGCGGCTGGTCTGGCCATCCTATTTAATCAACTACATGGACATTTACTATCAGCAATTACTACACTTGGGAATTCTACTGCAATATTTGGTGGACTTAGAAAATTTTTCTTCACTTTCAAGTATTAAACGTTTTTCTTCTGAATTCAATTCCTACAAACATAAAGACATTACTTCAACTGTTACAACAAGTATTTTGAAACGGGATCAAACCAAATTTAGAAAATTTTTATATATGCTTCTGCAATTAATCTCCATATCAACATCATAACTTGGGCCTTATTTTCAAACAAAAGTTTATGTTCTTCTGTGTTACCCCTTGGAGGAACTTTTGGGGGGGGAGGTCTGTACCGGGCGGTACACCTCCACGCCGCTTATTTAAAATTTGCGCCAATTGAAACTCCTCTGCTGGAGGAAGTCTGAACTTTATCTACGGTATTAATTTTCAAGTTTCTCAGAAGATGTCACTACTGTGGAAATGTTGTAGTTTCTGAACTGGGTCGTTTTCGACGCATTTTTGTTTCCCTATTGTAAGAAGTGTGAACTTTCTCTTCTAGAGGACACTACTGAAGATCAACAATAGTGCACCCTAGTGCGAAGTGAAAGAACTGTTTTTTGGAGAAATTTTTATTTCAAAAGTTTGTTTCTTGTTAAATTTCTTTCTGTTATTGTTTAAGTTGGCTGTATACCCCTTTCTTTCCCCTTGTTTTGTATTTAGCCAATCCCGAATTTTTAAAATTAATTTCTAACCAATCAGGTGTATCTTCTCCAAAGGGGATATGTTGCTGTACCCTAGCCAATAAAGTGATTGTGGGCGGGTGTTTTCTTCCCTGAAACGCCTCGAACTTTCCGCGAGAGTATATAAACTGCTGATTTTGAGGTCTCTGGGCCACTTCTGTTCCATCTTCCAGGGTGTAAAGTACTTAGCAGGGGGCGGGAAGCGCCCCTTTCTTCGGGCAGCAGTTCAACAATAAGGTAATGGCCGTATAATAACTTCTTTTCTTGCTAGCTCAGCAGTTTAGCTCTCGGGGCGGGTCCGAAGCGTTTCCACCATGTAACTTTCCCTAAAATGTAAAGATACCTTGTATTTATTCTATCCTTTAAGCTACATATTGGGATAGAGAGTGCTTAACCCTCTCGAGCTCCCACTCATATTGTGTTGAGGTGAACTTATTTCTCACAACCGATTCTTCCTTAATGTAATGTAAATTGTTCTTTTCTAAAGTCACCTCTGTAGTATGGGATTAGCCCTTTCATTAGTGGCCTAGAGCCAGGTTAGGGTTTTAAACAAATGCATTAGGAGTGCAGTTCGCCTCCTCTCAAATTGGTAGTTTAGAGGCAATGTAATTAATCTTTTCTCATTTAATAGGCCTCAGTAGGTTGGGTATCTTACCCCTGTGTTTATGCCCTTAGAGGACAGCTTGAAAGTCAAGTTTGGTGTGGTCTTTTATAGGCCAGAACATTGAGAGCATATTGCTCTTTTGAAATTTGATTTCTGTGTGCCTCGAGCAGGCTTTACTGTGTAATTTTGGAGCAAGTGCTCCTGGGCATGATTGGGGTCTTCTGCCCCTTTGTTGAATTCCTGTATATTGTAAAATTGGGCTAATTGTTCAAGTATTGTGGGTTTGGCTCTCGGAGCCCATCCGGTAACTCTGTAATTGTACATTCTCGAATTGTGGCCTTGCTACTCTGTACCTGCCATGCTTGTTATTTTTTTGATTTTATAAAGAAAATATAACCTTGTTAAATTTTACAGGAACTCTAATTTCGTAGCTTGAGACCCGTTCACACCCGCACCTTCTTTCACCTCTAACTACCACGGAAATCTCCGTAATAATAATAATAATAATAATAATAATAATAATAATAATAATAATAATAATAATAATAATAATAATAATAATAATAATAATAATGTTTTTGATTTTACATCCCACTTACTACTTTTATGATTATCAGAGACACACAGTTACCAGAATTTTGTCCCACGGGAGTTCTTTTATGCGTTGGTATATCTACCGACATGAGGCTGACTTATCTGAGCACCTTCAAATACCACCGGACTGAGCCAGGATCAAACCTACCAACTTGGGCTCAGAAAGCCAGCGCCTCAAACATGGGCGCCCATATGATAGTTTGTAGGGGGGGGGGGGGGGGGCTAGACCTGGGGGTAAGTAGTATTTTTAATATTTTGGCAGATGAATGGCGACTTGTATTCTGCGGTAGATTAACACCCACGGCATCCAATGCCTGTTGGTGGGGGGCGGTACTACCACTTCTACGTTATACCGACTTGTAAATCATTTTCCTGAAAGAAAAACACCTGACTACATTAGAATTTTTCCTTTCCCTGAGAGCTAGGGGTGGGCCTCGGCCCCCCCTTGACCCCCGGCATGGGCGCTCTTGGCCTTAACCATCTGAGCCACTCAGCCTGGCTTCAAAATGTTTCTCTCTTAAGGAGTTTGGATGGGGGTTGACTCCGAAATTCACAATATTCATGTTTGCGAAAACATTACATGCACGAACTTAAAATTTTACATGTAGGTTGGTCTTCCACATCCTAGGTGTTAAATAAGAAATATTTTTCAGACGTTCTACCCCTAAAACAAAAATTCATTCCTCCATTACCGTTCTATATAGTTCTACGAAGTCAAACTTTCATAAGTTGGTAGCTTCTAAGCCCTACATGTTAAGCCATTCCGGTCTGGGCCTGAATATCCCTAACAAACGTTCTGGACTGGGCATTTTTTTAGGATTTTAGAAAATTTTATTTCTGTATCTATACAAGATATTTGCATGATTCATTTTTCTTTGTGTTTGTTTGAGCATCTAGTAAAGAAAAATGTCGCTTGTTTCACGTTAGCTACCAGTTGAGATTTTAAAATTATTTGTATATTATACCATGTTTTACGAATGAAACTAAGTCTGACAGATTACTAAGTACAGATATCTGAAACAGTATTATATTTATCCTATTTTGATAACGTAAAATGTGCACTGCAATTGAAAAACAACAAGAATAATGAAAATGGTATAAAAATAATAATTCAATTATAATAGTAATAACAATGAAAAAATGGGAGTTCTTATGAAATTTTATTTATATTTTTTTATGTGAATATAGTAGCTTTTTTGAAAGACGTGGGAAAAGTGGCAGAAGAAAAAGTAGAAGAAGAATTGAAATCTGGAATCAGTACACAATTAATTATCGGAAAAATGAATTCAGCGTTATAATAAACATGATAATACCAATATAAATGGTCCGTTATTGGACATTATAAATTTTCCAGCTAACTCATTCCTGGTTGCCAGCGTTTTGCCCCCATGTGCTAGGTTGGACTCATCAGTTGGTACCTAGCACACCCACCAAGACGCTGGCTAGTGCATACCGTGGAGGCCACTGCGCAGGCTACTTGGAGCCACTGGCAGTGCCAATGCACTATGAGAGACTTCGTCTCACTACCAAAAAATTGATGCCTGCTTGGCCATCAGATGATATAGATGTTGATTTCCATTGAGAACCTGACATATTTGTCCCAAATGAGTAAATTTATAATACCAATATAAGTCTCTCATAGTGCATTGGCACTGCTGGTGGCTCCAAGTAGCCTACGCAGTGGCCTCCACGGTATGTACTAGCTAGCGTCTTGGTGGGTGTGCTAGGTACCAACTGATGAGCCCAACCTAGCACACGGGGGCGAAACGGTAGCAACCAGGAATGAGTTATCTGGAAAATTTATAATGTCCAATAAAGGACCATTTATATTGGTATTATAAATTTACTCATTCGGGACAAATATTTCAGGTTCCCTATGGGAATCAACATCCATATCATAATAAACATGGGCAAGGAACTTATGAGACATCATTAAAGTATGCTTGGATAATGAGTGATGCCACTCTCACTCTCATCAAAGGTCAGTTATGTATGAATGAAATATTTCTGGCATTACTTCACGATTTCATTCGGTTCACTGCCATTATCAATTATTGTCTTTTATGTATTCCTTCCATGGGATAGCAAAAACCTTAACACTAGGATCACTGTAACGTTCTGAATTATGGCAGTTCACGACACTACAGTACTGTTTACCACGACGAGGATGTTCTATAATAACTTGTTACCATATATTATTATACAAATAACAAATAAATATTTTGGTCAATCAACACCGCAGTTGTAAGTTAGTTAAACCAGCATGGGTTGAACATTACCTTACTGTCACCACCTTTAATGCTAGTAGTACCTTGCACGTTTCCCATTAAATTAAGGTCCGGGGAGTTTTCTGATCATGCTAAGACAAAAACTTTGTTCTCACTGAAGAACTGTTTTCACTTTCTTTTAACTACGAAAAGGAGCCAATTCTTGCTGAGAAATTCTGCCATCATCTGGAATCCTCTTCTGCAACTCACCAACAATTCTCCTTTCCAGTATGTGGATGTAATGGCCAGATTTCATAATTCCATCAACTGATATAGCGGGTTCCAGTCTTTCAGGTGTGGAACATCCTCAAAACATCATCTTCATAAGGTGTTTTACAGTCTGTTGCATATTTGCTCAAGTAGATGGCTCATTTTTTACTTGGTGCCCCAGCACGTCAAAGTGACTCATCAAAATACTGAACTTTCTTCCAGTTTTCCACTGTCCAATCCTGATGATTAAGTGCCCACAAGAGATATTTCCTGCAGATTTTTCCAGTTAGAAGGTGTTTCTTTACAGGTTTGTAGGTTTTCTTCCAGCTGCCAGAAGTCTACGATGAACATTAGAAATGTGTTGATTCACACCCCTTTCCCCTCCAGTTTGTGAGCCAATTCCACAACAGTGAGCCTGGGGTTTGATTTGATCCTTCTGAGGAGAAAATGTTCATCAGTTGGCACTGTCTTCTTTTTCCTTCCACAATTTCCCTTTCTCTTTGGTGAAACAGAGTCAGTCTGTTCATACTGCTGTATTTGTAGTGTCTACGCTGACACAAAGTTTAGAAGTTAACTCTCTCGGTTTCATGGAGGTATTCTGAGATAATGCTACAATCACACAACGCTTCCTGAGAGCCGTATCAATTAAAGACATAGGTTTTACTCATTCCACAAGGAAACCTCAAAATGCCTCAAATATGATGCACATCAAAATAAATAAACTTTTAGCCTAAAACAATCATCATAAAGATTAATTACCAATGAATAACAGTGCAAGAAATGCATAGAGAGTCTGGGATCAACGAATAAGCAATGTGTAGTACATTGTTGCCGAACGATGGGAAATTTACGAGAAATAAAACTTTGTTTCACTTAATTTACAGCACTTTAAGCATATATAGACAATATTACGCATCCAGGATCAACATGTTTATACAGAGAAGCTGAGCTTGTACAAGGCTGGAAATAACAAACTTTAAGTATTTTTAGATATTATCCAATGCTTCAGGAATTTAAATTTCAACGGTAGGCCAATTTGATAATGCAGAAGGAATAATATGATAACCAATAAGCTTTTATACATTTTTAATGCTATTTATATTACAAAAAAATCATCAGATACAGAATGTTCCTTCTCTGTATTAACAATGAAAATAAGTAGCAATATTTATCGAAGTTTACAAGTGTGAGTGTGTTTGTATTAGTGAAAGTATACACCATTAGGCCATTACATTATGATCACCCTGACTCCAGAACATTCATTACACCTGGAGAGCAGAGATGTACACAACAAGTTGGCAGCATGGTATATATAGCGCATGTCTACAGGCTCGCAGTTATTTGTGTTTTCAGTGCCAATGTGGCAAAAACGGGACTTCTGTTTGAATCTGAAAGAGGTCATAATGATGGCATGGCTCCTTGCTACCAGCATCTTTGAAATAGCACAGCTTGTTGGCCACTCTCATGTCAATGTTGTGAGCACGTACAAAAAGTGGTGTAACAACACACTGTCCAGCCACATGTTGACAGCGGTTTCCTAATGCCAGAGGCCAGCAGATCTGTTGCACATTGTCTGAAGCAACCACAGCACCATAGTTCCAAATATCACTCAGACGCACAACAGTGGTGACCAGGGCAATGTTTCACAGCACATGGTTCAACAAACACTGCTGCGTGTGGGACTGTGGAGTCAGAGATGCAATCATACTTCAATTATTATGACTGCATTCCAATAGCAGTACATGAGGTATGCATAAAATCATTACCACTAGACGGCGGATGATTGGAAAAACGTTCAGCAGATCAAATGAATATAGCATACCTACCAACTTTCAAAAAGAGAAATCAGCAAGATCCTAAAGCGGAAAATTTTTAACACCGCGTGCATGCGTCGCAAAGTCTTGAGACATAATAAAAAAGGATGGCAATGGGGGAGGGGATGGGAGATTATAAACAATACCAATACAAGTCAAATATATGTTATGATCACCCCTGAAATTATATACATACACAAAGTTACATCTTGACGAGTGCTCATGTTTCCACTTAACACTGGGAACACTTTCCGTGATCGTATAACACAAGGAAATTAAGCAGAATATGCCTCCCTAAAAGACTGATAATATCGTTTCTTAGTTGAACTCATTACTAACACCACTATACTAAATCGCTTACAAATTCGTCACACAATTCCATGAGTTTCAGAACTACCGCCAATGTTACTCACACCCACACACAAACGCAGCTTTTTAACTGCTACAAAGCATGACGCAGTTACTAAAGTTGTTTTATATATATAAATTCACGGATTTCTTTTCTTGAAAATCACAGCCTGCTACTTGTTTGGGAACGTCTCAGTGAATGAAATACGATAGCAGTTGAGGTCGAACAGGTGACAAAAGTACGGTGATAGTCGATGTGATTATCGATACATTTGCCGGTCAAATTTCAAACACTGCATCTCGTATTACCAGCTACTATCGAAAGTGAAACATATCTGATTTAACCACAGAGAGCGAAACCAAGCGCGGATATTCAAAATCCGTACAACAACGTTGTTCATCCATACAACCGTAAAACACACTCAAAATCTGTACATTTTACGGAAAAGCCGGAATACTTGGCAGGTATGATATAGATTTATGATTTATCACATAGATGGCGAAGGCATGTTAACTAATTAACACTGGAGACTATGCTACCTGCTTGCACCCTTGACAGGAGGTAGGCCGGTTGAAGGTGTGTTCATCTGGGCAGTGCTTTTATGGGACCTACTGGGAACCATTATTCCAGTACACCAATCCCCGACCGGTACCTGAACACTATTGGAAACCAAGTTCACTCATTCACGTCAACAGTGCCCCTGCAGGTGACTGCCACTTCTAACATCACAATGTGCCATGCTTCATTGAAAGGACTTGTTCAAGGAATATAACAGAGAATTTTCTCCAATGCTGTGGTGCCCAGATATGAACCCAATTGCCATCCCATACTAACTGGAAGACTTGCTATTGTGCTTGTAAGTATGGAATACCCCAGGATACCTTCCGCCACCTCATTGAATCGATGCCTCACCCAGAGACCGAGTTCTGCAGACTAAAGGTGTTCCTATACCTAATTGGTAGTGGCCATAATGTAATGGCCCATCGGTAAAAATACTTTTAGCTATTTAGGAAAGTGAAACTTAACACATTGGAGACGGCCATATTTGAACATGCTACCCCCAGAAATCGCAGGATTTTTTTACATTTTATGTGGCAGCTTGCACATTTATCTGCAAGTTTGGTTGAAAACACGTACTACAACTTTCATTTATGTGCAATTTGGAACAATATTCTCCAGTTTAGCTATGCCACAGTTGGAGGGGCAGTTCTTATCTTGGACTTTGCTCCTATCAGGGACACTACTGTAAGAATCAAGATGGCTAAAAATGAATCTACATCTGCATAATGCTATGCAAAAAATAAGTTGTTATAATGTAATCTATGTATATATTTATACATAAAATATATCACACTTCCTGTCCAGCTATCACAGAATTTTTAAAGATTTTTCAAGCTAGCAAGTTGTTGCTACTAACTACATGAGTTGTACGCAAGCAATTCAACAGTAAGCTTCCTAGATAGCCATAGTCATTATGGCAACATTGTTTGATCCTGCCACGCAGTTATTTATTGGTTCGAGTCCCAATAGTCCAACATTTGTTTACCTTCTAAATGATAGTCGGTAAGGTACTAGAGGTGATAGCACACATTTCCTAATCATTAGAGTGCGTGTCAAAAGCTTGAGTTCTATTCCAAATCTATCCGCAATACTCACATGGAGTAAAGGTATACAACATTGTTCATGGCAATTCGTCTGTCGAATGAGGACATTAAGGTTGTATTTCTTTGACTTCATAACAACTTGCTAATAAGTATTTACACTAAAGTGAGATAAATGCTTGCCAGTTACTATTCTTAACATTGTCTTGGAAAAAATAAGCAACTAACTACTTATTAAATTAGCATCAATAAATTGAATTAATAATAAAATGAACGATCCTACGCCACATACAGAGACATTAATTACGAACATAAACTTCACTTTTGCCATAATGCATATTCTTGTAAATAGTATTAGACAAAAAAATATATATTTGCTAGTCGCTTTACGTCGCACCGACACAGATAGGTCTTATGGCGACGATGGGATAGAAAGGCCTAGGAGTTGGAAGGAAGCAGCCATGGCCTTAATTAAGGTACAGCCCCAGCATTTGCCTGGTGTGAAAATGGGAAACCACGGTAAACCATCTTCAGGGCTGCCGACAGTGGGGCTCGAACCCACGATCTCCGGATGAAAGCTCACAGCCGCGCGCCTCTACGCGCATGGCCAACTCGCCCGGTAAAAAAAAAAAAATATATATATATATATATACACCATGTGGTAGGAATTATTTGATAAAATACATAACCTGAATTTTAATCTTTGCGTCCAGGTTATATTTTCAGTCGTATTATTTTCTACAACAATTTTTGAGTTTCGTTACACAATTAATTAATTTTAACATTCCTTTGTATGTGTAGATTTCAATCCTAATTCTATTTTTGACCTGAACTTCCACAATATAGCTTAATAAGAGTCTGATATTGGTCTCTAGTAATAAAATTTCAAGAGGAAGAGCGCTAAACAAACAAAAACCCTGAATACGTATACCACCGCACTAAATTTCACTGTATTTTCAGTAACCTTGTTACCAACGCAATAAAAAATGTTATTACATCTTCCACATAACAATACAGTCATTAGAATCTTGATAGTGTGCAAGAAAATATTTAACTTCTAGTTTGCAAAACTGCAGCCTACGTATCTGGCTGTTTATCTGACAGTTGTAGTACAGGCCCTTTTTTTCTTTCACGGTTAGGTAAAGCGATGGTTGTAAAAACTGCTGGAATATTTAGAAAGATCTGACTTTTCTCTTCACAAATATAAGTTTTAATTATTATAAGAATACAGCAGTTTATTTTATATATTTATGAACATAGTATGTTTTACAAGCATTCTTTATTCCTGATGTTGCAATGGATACCAGTTAGGTTAATATTTTAAAATTTTGCAAATACTGAGGACAAATCAACTAAAACATACTACTGATATATACATAGTCTAGCCTATGAGGTCAATCGGCATGGGTATCATTGTTTACAAGCAGTAATTAGCTTTAGTGTGGTACGCCTTGAAACAATCCATCATACACAAACCAATATCACAAATGCTAGAGAACCACCACGTTTCCCTCCTAATTCTCTTTCCATTATTCTTTTGCCCTTTGTCTGAGCATACTTTACAATACCTAGATACATACTGCCTCCCAGTCAGTCCCACAGCAGAATTTGTAATATTACTCACGCTGGGTACTGGGTTGTCAATGCCTCCTATTTCCATGAACTTATTTGCTAATTCGATCATAAAGCCCTCTAGATGTGCTTTCTTTGGATTGGACTGGGTTTTCTTGTAAATTATGAAGAAATTTACAATAGCCATGCAAAAGACATTGAAAAATACTTTTTTTCCACCATTTTAGATGCTTACATTGGAATGGATAATAACTAAGGAACTGATCCCCATGATCCACTCCAGTTTTACCTTTATCTAATACTAGATCGGTCTTTTCTTTGTTTATGTTGCCTCCCTTACAGATACTATGGAAAATGAATTCACTTAAACTAAAAGGGATAACTGCTAGGTGATATAAATACAGTTTTACCACTTCTAGCACCTGTTAATATGTCTACCTCAAATGATAATCTTGTGTAAAGTCCTTACTCTTAGGTGGGCACAGTTGTACAGTTTTAAAGCATTATTGGCATTCCTGTTTTTAATGTAATTTCATGTGCTATGTCACGTGCAGAAATAGAACCGAGTAACTCGACTAGATTATGAATCACATCGTTGTTGTTCACGGCCAAATTAAGTTACATGCATGTTTTTCTTTGCCCGGTTGTACGACGATTTTCCCATTTATTTACAGACAAAACAGCTTGTCCACAAAGTCACCCATCGGTGAATGTCTAGGAAAATACTGAAACTAAGTCATCCTGAAAATGAACAATGTGAAACAATGACTCAGCAATTGTAATATTATCATCAGAATCCTGTAATGTTCCATTTCCAATTTACCCTGACTGCCAAGTTGCACATGAATACTGGTTATGAGAAAAAGATCAACATAAACAGGATTTTTTCACTGAAGCATGCACTCTGTCCATTCTTGTCCCACTTGCTATAACTGGCAGTGTCTGACAGAACTCTGTTAACAGCATTGTTCCCCCGCCCCCACCCCCACCCCCACCCCAAACACAATAACCATGTCCTTCAGCGATTGAGCTAATCTGAGCTAATCCTTCTACTGCTTTTTTGTTGGCCATGGTGTACTCATCCTTTAACTTGCAAGGATCATCGATTCAGTATTGAGCTACAGAAGCAGTCTTATGTCTTATGTCAGGTCAGGGTCACCCTGCTACCGTATGTGACAGTAGACGGTACTACCTGCGACTCTCTGGCCGAGGGTCAGGCGGCCAGTACCAAACCTGGCAAACTGGGGGAGAACCAATGGCTACGGGCGGATGAGCTCTCCCTTAGTAGGTATGATGAAGCCTTTGTGTAGGAAATGACACATAAATTCTTCAAGTTCAGGGCACTCTCTTGCCCATGGGGTGGAAAACTTCCCCTAAAGGCGGATGAACCATATTTGGTCAACGGCATAGAAAGTCCTCAACGGCGGACCAGGCGTAAGGACAGGAAGTCCCTCCTTGGCTGGAATGGCGGACGAAGGCTGCAGTGACTAGGAACCCATCAATTGTCTTGCATCGGCTTGCCATTTAAAACAGTTCTTAAGTCATCAAGTACAGTGCGTTTGTTGAAGTGCACCAACACTCTCACTCTAAAGGAATCTCACACACAGCAGTCTTCCAACAACAGATTGACTCTTCCAAAAATCAGGAAGTTGCGACGGGGGCAGGATTGTGATGTCCGGAAGCCTCTAGTGATAACTTGGCACGTAGGCGGTAGATGTGTGATCGGTCATCTTGCTTAGGATTATGGCTGTAGAGCAATGCGGTTGCTGCATCTACGACTGAGCAGTCCTATTTAGGGTCCACTCTGCTCACCTCACATGGGGAAGGGGCTAGAAAAGGTGCCCTAAACATAGTCAGCCACTTCTAGTACTGATTGGATAGCCGCATCCAATGGTATCACCTCAATGCGGTCGAACAAGAAAGAAATTATATTTTGCTACATGGAACGTAAGAACACTTAATGATGACCCTTCAAATGAGAGACCCGAAAGGAGAACAGCCCTTGTGGGTAGAGAGTTACGAAGATACAATATCGACATAGCAGCACTCCAGGAGACCCGTCTTGCTGAAGAAGGTCAGTTGAATGAAAACGGAGCAGGATACACTTTCTTCTGGAAGGGTAAACCTACCAGTGAACACCGAACACATGGAGTAGGCTTTGCTATCAAGAATAAGCTTCTCAGAGACCTGCAGGAGCTTCCAACTGGACGTAATGAACGCATCATGACATTAAGACTTCGATTAAATGGCGACCAGCATGCCACAGTAATTTGCGCATATGCCCCCACATTAGACTCTGATGATGACATCAAAGAAACATTCTATTCAGATCTGGATGACATCCTATCAAACATCAATCGACTAGATAAAATCATCTTGCTTGGTGATTTTAATGCCAGAGTGGGAAAGGACCATAAAGTATGGAATGGTGTCATTGGCAAGGAGGGAGTTGGCAGTGATAACTCCAATGGTATTAGACTCCTCTCAAAATGTGCTGAGCATGGGTTGATAATCACCAACACCATCTTTCGCCAAAGAGATCGCTTCAAAACATCACGGCAGAATCCTAGATCGAAACACTGGCACCTCACTGACTATGTGACTGTCCGCAAGCAAGATCTACGCGATGTTCTCATCACCAAAGCAATGACGGGAGCTGATGACTGTTGGACAGATCACCGACTTAATTAGATCAGTGATGCATTTGTCACTGTCCACCCAGAGGAGGAAACAACGGAAGAGCTTCAGACATACTTTTGACACCGAGAAGTTCGGCAATACAGAAATTACTTCACAAAATACAGAGAGCTCCTTCATCAGACTTTGCCGAAGGAATATCAACCTGATATAACGCAACACTGGGAGAGTCTGAAGACTACTATTCAAGATGCTTGCAAAGAAACAGTAGGATATAAGACCAGAAAACATCAGGACTGGTTTGATGAAAATGATGAAGAAATTGAAGCATTGATCTCAGAGAAGAGAAAAGCCTTGCAAGCATGGTGAAGGGACATGAACTCCCACTCTAAGAAACAAGCCGTAAATATTGCCAAAGCGAATGTCCAAAGAAAAACCCGTGAGCTCAAGAATGCATGGTGGACAGCAAAGGCAAAAGAGTTGGAATATCTAGCAGATAAAGATTCACGACAGTTCTTCCAAGCGACAAAAGCAGTTTATGGTCCCACCACCTTTGGGAGGAATTCTCTTTGGTCCAGCGATAAGAGTATACTTTTAAAAGATCAGCACTCCATCATGAATAGGTGAAAAGAGCATTTTGAAGACCTCTTGAACCAGGATTCGATTATTGATGAACAGGTGTATGATATATTAAAACAAGCTCCCATCAATGATGAACTTGGCTCCCCACCAACATTAGATGAAGTTAAGCATGCTGTCAATCAAGCAAAGCATCACAAAGCCTCTGGTCCTGATGGTATCCAGTGGAAGCTCTCAAAGAAGGTGGTGAGGAACTAGTAAGACACATGAACTGATTGTCAAAATTTGGAGCACAGAAGAAATGCCTCCTGATTTCAGAGACAGTCTGGTAGTTCCCATATTTAAGAAAGGGGATCGAACAAACTGCAGTAACTATCGGGGAATATCCTTACTGCCGTGCCTGGGAAAGCTTATTGCTCGAATCTTGGCAAATCGTATTGTACCCCTGGTGGAGAAAATACTTCCAGAGAGTCAGTGTGGCTTCAGGCCTTCTAGAGGAACCACAGATACGATATTCACAGCTCGTCAACTCCAGAAAAAATGTAGAGAACAAAATAGACCACTTTATATTGCCTTTATTGATCTTACTAAGGCATTTGACTCTGTGAACCGAGAAGCTTTGTGTAAAATTTTAGCTCTATATGGCTTTCCGCAGAAATTTATTGCCATCTTGAAATTGCTCTACACTGATATGATGGCAGCTGTCATTGGCAACGGGTCTATTGGAGAGCCATTCCATATCCATATCAATCCATCCAACTTACAGGATGGATGGTAAACTTTTTCATTTCAGCCGTTTAAAGGCAGGAACTCGGACATCGTCTGCAGCATTAGTTGAGTTACAGTATGCTGATGATAATGCTGTCGTAGCTCAGACACAAGAAGAGCTTGTGAGAATCCTGAATGCTCTCTCTGCTGCGTACAACAAGATCGGACTCAAACTGAATACCAGCAAAACACAGATCCTATACCAACCAGCCCCTGGGGAAGGTCAAAGAGATATCAATGTCACAATTGATGGAGTGAGCCTTCAAGTTGTAAACACCTTCCCATACCTTGGCAGCACCCTCTCATCAAGCGTAAATATAGATTCAGAAATCCAACACAGAATTAACCGTGCAGGAACACCCTTTGCTAAGTTAAGATCTCGAGTTTTTGACAATCACGATGTCAATATCACAAAAAAGATTCTTGTGTACAATTCTGTTGTAGTTCCAACCTTACTCTATGGATCTGAATCCTGGACATGCTACAGTCGACACCTTAAGAAGCTGGAACAGTATCATCAACGTTGCTTGAGGAGAATACTGCAAATAACTTGGCAAGACAGGCGCACAAACATCAGCGTTCTTGAAGAGGCACACACCACCAGTATAGAATTGATGGTTTTAAGATGCCAGCTACGATAGACAGGCCACGTAGTTCACATGCCCAATAATTTCATTCCCAAACAAGTGTTTTACTCTGAGCTATCAGTAGGGAAACACGCTGTGTAGGCGGTCAGAGGAAGCGATTTAAAGATGTAATCAAGGCTAACTTGAAGAGATGTAACATTGATGTTGATAACTGGGAGAGCTTAACGCTTGACCGTTCATCCTGGAGATCACTAGTCCATTACGGCACACTGTCTTTTGAAGAAAACCGCAGACGTACAGCGAATGACAAGAGGCAATGTAGGAAAGAAAAAGAAGTGCTGAGAAGACATAGAAATAACATGACTGCTCCACCTGGGACTACCTGTCATCACTGTGGCAAATTGTGTAACTCCCGCATTGGACTGTATAGTCACCTCCGAACACATAGATGAAGAGACATCCTATCTGGAAGACAAACCTACTCGATTATGAGTGTTTGCTATCATCACTCATCCTAAACAATTAAATCACAATCTCTCATAACCTGACCAATTCCTCTGTTTCTTAAAATAGAACACATGGGCATTTCCAGTCAGAATCTGCAGGAATTTGGAACAATGAATGAGCTGTCATTCCTCTGATTAAGAGAGTCATGGCAATTCCAGAAGATGTCTCTGTCCAAGCAATCTTCCCCTCACTTCACATTCAAGTCAAAATTTGTACTATGCATAAGATTGGGCAATTTATTTTCTACAAATTTTGTTATGTAGCACTTTTTAATAGGATTAGTAATAATGGAGATGTTTCCACGAACCTACTACGCTGTCATAGCATGCAGAGGGGTGATACGCCGACATGGTGCATCCCAGGTGGCAGATAGGGGGGTCCTCACCGGTTTACGGTGTATCGTTTGCATGTAAACTTTTTAGTTTAAGTCTCAAGTCTCTGTTTCTCAGGATCCTCTTCTCTTCTTGGTCTTCAATTTGCTGCATTGTCAAGCCTAATTCATCTAAATCATCTTAGACTTCTTTGAATCAATTATTCTTGGTTAGAAAGAATGAAGAGTTCTGGGAGCAGAAGAAGAAACATAAGCCAAATTTGTAGTTAATACTCTTAAGACTTAAATGTATATGGATTGATTAAAGTGCTCGAATGTAATAATAATAATAATAATAATAATAATAATAATAATAATAATAATAATAATAATAATAATAATAATAATAATAATAATAATAATAATAACAACAACAACAACAACAACAATAATAATAATAATAATAATAATAATAATAATAATAATAATAATAATAATAATAAAATAGAGATGTTTGAGAACTAATTTTTAGACCTTCCCCTAAACCACTATTTCACCCAGCATGAACCAAATTATTTATAAACTAGTTTTATGTATTGAATAAGGTGGATCCAAATTATAATAAAAGTTGTAATCTTGGTTCAATACGGACAAACAATGAAATTTATTAATTTAACTAGTTTGTAGTGCCTTCTCTCTACCTTAAATACTGATTTCCATTCAATTCTGTTTAGCTGTTTTCTCATGATATACATACAGGATCTCTCATACAAACTCAGACCGAATGCACGGTGTTTGTACTCTGCGCTACGGCAGCTGAACTTACGTCGCGCGTGGCCACCCTGCTTTAAGCATGTATGCAATCTTCTATGAAATCTTACCTTATAAAATATGCTGGAAGTGTCATCCTTCCTGGGTTATACAGGCATTGTATCTGGTAACCACATTTTGGCTGATGCAAGTGAGTTCTGCCACTGTAATGTTTCTGATTTCATTCGTAATATTTTCTTTCAGTTCCTCCAATGTGTGAGGATTTGTTCGATACGCCTTTTCTTTCAATTTACCCCACAAGTAAAAATCACACACTGTTAGATCTGGAGAACAAGCGGGAAACAGATGAGCACTGATCACTCTGTCTCTGGCTGAATCTTGTTCAAACCACCCATGCGATCTTTCTTCTTCCGTTAACTGATGGAAGATCAGCATCAAAATGTCATCTTGTTACCTCTTTGCATTTATTGTCGTCTCAAGAAAATAGGCCCAATTATTCGTCTTACACCAACAGCACACCAAACACCAATCTTCCTCTATCATAATGAAGGGCTTCATGAACACCATTAAGATTTTCTGCACATCAACAGCGAGAGCTATGACTGTTTACACGACCATTACGATGAAACCTGAACTTTTACATATGAAAATATGGTGTTGCAATTATTACTGTCTCACCATGTTAACAGCTGAGATTCAGACTGGCGACTCATGCTTGCCAGGTCAAACATGTCCAGCCTGCTTGTGCACGCCTCCCATACTGCAGCTGCCGTAGCGCAGAGTACAAACACCGCGCATTCGGTCTGGGTTTATATGAGAGACCCCGTAGATACAGGATAGAAATTTCCAATCAAATTGAGAATTTTACAACAGTAGCTCAAGACAACACTACAAGACAACAAAGGTATTTTAAGGAATATTTTTGAAGCCACTTAGACAGAAAAAGACCAGAAATCAAACCTTAAGCATAACTTACATGAAATGACCAAAAATACCAATGTTTTAATGGAAGAAATCTTCAAAATAGCTCCCCATAATAAAACCACTAACGACAACACAAACTCCCCTCCTATACATTTCCCCTACCGCAGCACTGCCCCTCCTCCTGCTACCGAGCCTTCTCCAAAACAGCTGCCAAATGTAAGGACGAGATCAACATTCTAATGCGACCAGCAGGGAAGTGAGTACTAAACTCTTTTCAAATCACCTAAAAAGCAACTGTAGTAATTGTCATACTTTCTTACAAAATACTAGAACTGCTTCATTTTATAGACTCCTCAACAAATATCTGGAAAATCTTCAATCTTTACTGGCAAATCTTTCAGGTTCAGGGTGTTGGTAGTCTTATCAACCAGACGTTCCAACAAAAGAGCCCCACACAGTTCTAATCTAGGTAGGGACTGTGGTTTCAGAGGAGCAACTCTGGATTTCGAACATACCAAATGTACCGAAACTTCACCATGTTGATTGGTACTGCGGATATACACATGCTGCGTAGGCCCGTTCAGAAGCGTCTGAGAAGCCATGAACTTGTATTTGGATTACTCTTCCTGTGCAAAGAATCAACCTGTCGACATGAATGTTGTTCAGTGCTAGAAGATGGTGTGTTTTCCGCAGTTTTCCGCCACCCTTCTCGCAATAGCTGCATAAAAATCTCAGCACTGATATGCATATCCACTGGTCCTGGCTTGTTGAAGTGAGGATCCACCAATCTGATATCCTCAGGCAGGTTCCAAGATTTACAATCAATATGGTTCGCTGGAATATCGCCTGTTATATGAGGAGTATAGAACATGCTATAACAGTTTCAAATCTGGACACATTAGAAATGATACGAACATCAACACTCTGGGATGCGGTGACAACAGTGTTATTTATACCACTAACTGGAATGCAGTTTCTATATCGCTGCAGCCTCAGCTTACTTGCAAGCGACTTGGTTATGAAATGTGATTGCGATCCATTGTCAAGTAGAGCTCGGCACTGGTGAATTTGACCCTTGTTGTCTGCAACTTCTACTATTGCAGTGGACAGCATTACTTGTGACTGTAGCTTGAATTTTAGTGTGCAGTAACTAGCATGGCTCTGACCTTGTTCGTCATCTCTAATACCGGTACCTCTACTAGCTTGGGTATCCCTGTTTGTAGACGTTTGATTGTGTGTGGCACTGTCAAAGTGAATCAAAGTGTGATGTCTACATTGGCATGTCTCACAGCTATCAGATTTGAACACGTTGACACTATGATGCCTAAAACACTTAAAGCATAAACCCTTCCTTTTGACAAAATCATACCATTGTCTTGTGTTAGCTTGCAGAAAACCTTCACACCAATGTAACGGATGATCTGAGTCACAAAAGTCACACTTCCCCCTTGTAGATACATGTGAGTTAACTCGAATTGAGCTTTCATTGTTTCTCACATACTGGTGATTAGGTGGATTTGCAGCGCTCCCCTTTTGTTCCTGTGTTGCCATCATCAATTCTAACACTTTTGTTCTCTCTTCCAAAAAGGTGGATAACTCAGCGAGTCTCGGAAAATCATCGCTGGGAGCTTACATTTCGAACTCTTTACAGGTAGCGGGATGTAACTTGTCAAACATCAGCTGCTGGAGTAAGACTTTGTATAAAGGCACTGAAAGGTTGAGGTTCTGAATAGCGTTTAAATTGCTTACTAAGTGGTTGTTCAACTTCCTAAGGTCTGAAGCTGTATCTTTGTGACAAGTAGGTAATAACAATAGAGCCTTGATATGTTGTGTTGCCATCAGTTTTCTGCTGTTGTACCTCTTGGATATGATTTTCCAAGCTACTAAAAAGTTAGGGTTAAAAACAGGAATGTTCTAAATTAATTGACGAGGCTTGCCCTTGAGTGCTGAAAGTAGATAATGAAATTACTGAACGTTTGATAGCTTTAAATTATCAACAATTAAAGCCTGAAAAGTGTCTTGGAAATGAGTCCAAGTCCCATACTGCCCATGAAATGTAGGGAGGTTAATGACGGGCAATCATATTTCCATAGAAATCTGTTGGGGATTACCGCAAGTATGCTGAGATAACTGATCGATCTTCTGTTCGGAGGTTATGCTCTTTTCTATCTAAATCGTAATAATTTTCTATTCTTCAAACTGTTCCTATCCCGTTCCCATTCATGATTTTTGTAGTTCTCATTGTCATTAATCTCAAGTTTACACTGAACATGATTATATTCTTCCCAGAGTGAAGGCAATTGTTTCAACCTGCTACGTAGTGCATTAATATTGGAGCTCGCCACAAACTTCTCTACATATTTACTGGTACGTGTTAGTGACCCTTTAATGACTGCCCGTTGTTTCACCAACAGGTTGGTTTTTATCATTAGACTCCACGATATGATATAAAGTTAGGAAAGAAAGGAAAAATGACAGGAATGACTGACCTCTGGTATACTGCTATGATGTGACTTATCCTTCAATCCTTTGTCCGCCTTGTCTCGTACAGCATGCCACAGGGATGATGATACACGTGCTCCAATATTCTCTCCACAGGTTGTCAACACTCAAAAAATATACACTCACAAACACCGGAGGACCACGTAATATTATAGCATTAGGACATTTTCACTAATCCGGCCTGGTATGACCCTGTCCCAACCTCACAGAGTTTATCCATGCAACACATTTCACCATAGTTCCTTTCAGGCCGCCATACTGCTTGTTTACAACTGCCTCGCTCACACGATTGCACGCGAAGATGCCCGACCACTCCTGAGATAGGCTACCCCAGGAAGTGGCGTTCTGTTCAACCACAAACAATTACCTGTACACAATGTTCCAAAAATCTTCTAAATTAGAGTGTCTACTTGTCAATTTTGCCATGGATTTTGGTATAGCATTGTATCTTCTTTAAGTAGATTATGTCCCCTATGAGGGACGAAACATGTTCTTCTAATTTATAATTTTAAAAAGTGTATTTCTTTTAAAAGATAATGCAATATTACAGCAGGCCTATTGCATAGGTGGACTCTTCTGAATTTGATTAGAGTATTACATCAATACACATGTTTCATAATGAAATTCATTATTTGCAATGACAGAAATTTAGAAACTGCATTTCCGAACATTACTTTCTCATTGTTAGTAACATTTGAAATACTCAGAAAATTATTAATCCTTGCATGGTCAGACATGATGTTGACATGCCAAAACTACATGCACTGGCTGAACAGTAGTCAAATAATGGGAAAACCTCTTGAGCTGCTTGTGCTTGTTTTAAGGGGCCTAACATCGAAGGTCATCGGCCCAGGCCTCTTGAGCAAGTATTACTCAATAGTGGGGATAATGTAGAGATAACTGGGGAAAATATAAGGATCAGTGATCTGGAAGAAAATAACTGTGATGAACAGAAGAGGTCAAACTTTTTGAAGAATGAAAGCCATCAGCAAATATTAAGGATGTTAAATATGAATAACTTCAGGCGTGTCATTGATAAACTAAATAACTTTAGACAGATCTTAAACATATAATAGTAAAAACAAAAGTCTACATTAGGCCCTTGGAACATACCAGACATACTACAGATGAATGATTTAATACGATTATATGCCACAAATTGCTTCCAGTAGAAAATGTGACAAAGTAGAGGAAACCATGTCATAAGCTCCACGCAACATATTACAGGATGAGGAAAATAATTGCTGTGGTGAGAAATATCACTTGATTTTTTTTCAGATCCATAAGTTGGCCTGATCCTTGAACTACATGATGGCAGCTACAACAGCACTGTCAGAGCACTGAAAAGTCAAAAGAAATTCCCTGAATACAGGTTATGTCCTTCTTTGCTGCAATTGTAAGGAACAGAAACCCCAAGCTCAGAAATCTGTCTACGCAGCAGGTATTAATGGCAATTAATATGTCACCGCTGCACATCAGGTGACAGGTAGCTGACCTGAGTTTCCTCCATTGGATCTTAAATGGGAATTACCACTCGGAACATCTTGTCTCACTCTTCTCTCTCCGTGTTCCTTCCCGCTCCACCAGAACCAAAGACTTTCTCTACATTCCCCACACTCAGCACTCAATACTTCAACGATCTTTCCTAATCCGCCTCCCAACACGCTTTAACAATATTAATAGGAGACAAGAGCTTGATATAGCATCAAATAAAAGCATATTCGAGAGGGGTGAGGGGTGTGAATAGTCTCTTAAAGATAAGTTGATGTGTAGAGATTATACCGTCACCTTGACCCACGACGACTTGGCTATGAACATGGACATTCTCATGGTTTTCGATTTGAACAGTTGTTAATAGTTGGCTGTGTACCTGAATAAATAAATAAATAAATAAATAAATAAATAAATAAATAAATAAATAAATAAATAAATAAATGAATGAATGAATGAATAAATAAATAAATAAATAAATTTAATTAATTTGGTTAAGTTCTAACTTTTAAACTTAGGGCAAATATTCAATTTTTCAGGTTTTCCACAAAATGGTCATTATACTATGTACTATCAAATAATAATATAAACAAACAATGACATTTTCCAACTAAAGGTATGGCAACTGTCATAAATATAACAAGAGATCAGCTTAAACAATTGTGATGAAAATCCCAAATTACAACTTTTCAAGGAGTACAAAATTACGATCAAACTCGGCAAAGAATTTGGTTGAATCGATGAAAAGGTGTTTATCACAACTAGAGCCCAGATTCTTATGTAATTACATATCCCCCTCCTTTTCTTGCAGACAACTGAAAATGAAAAATTGGTTATACTTGAGCTTAATTTTACATATTTTTAGTAATATTACATATTTTACATATTATGTACACATCTAGGTGATTTTTCAAAATTAAAAAGAAAAAATTCAGTTCATTTTATTTTTTCAGACTCTAGTACAATAATTGGCGCATTTCCTTTCAAATAGAAAATATTTCAATTGCTAAACTTTGCTAAAGACTAGTTCATTTAACATTGGGATTTCCAACCCTTTATCTGTGAAATACGATAGGTCCGACTGCCTCAACTTCATACAATACCACTAATCCTTTACTGAGAGAGTTGGCCTGCGGTTAGAAGTGCGCAGCTGTGAGCTTGCATTCAAGAAACAGTAAGTTTGAACCGCAATCAGCAGCCCTGAAGATGCTAGTCCGTGGCTTCCCATTTTCACCTCAGGCAAATATTGGGGCTATACCGTAATTAAGACCATGGCTGTTTCCTTCCGACTCCTAGACCTTTCCTATCCCATTGTCGCCGTAAGACCTATGTGTGTCGGTGCAACGTAAAGCCAATTCTACAAAAACACTAATCCTTTCACTGAATCTGGGATGGCCAAGTGCATCACATTGGCCATTTAATCCGATGTTACAAATTGAAACAAGCTATTGGTGAGGGGCTTGGGTCAGGTGTCAGGTAAGTATAAATACCACTGTGTAGGATAAAAACATATTTTTCTAGGAAATCTTAAGGCACAAGAGAAAGCAAAGAATGTGGCACACACGACAATGGGGTGAAAATGGCCGACTAATTTTCCAGGCTGCATCCTCATACCTCAACTGACCAGTTAAGTTATGATGGCTGACGAATGTATATTAGTGGTGTTCTATTTAGTCTGTTAACTTATGTGAAGCAGGCTTGTTAAAAATGGCTCCTATTACATTTAGTTTTGCATCAAAACTAAGTTTGTGTCAATTATTGTGGAATGTTTTACAATGGATGAAATGAAATTATGTATGGCTCTTAGTGCCAGGAGTGTCCGAGGACAAGTTTGAGTTGACGCCGGTAGGCGACCTGCGCGTCGTGATGAGGATGAAATGATGATGAAGACAACACATACACCCAGCCCCCATGTCAGCGAAATTAACCAATTATGGTTAAAATTCCCGACCCTGCCGGTTATCGAACCCAGGACCCCTATGACCAAAGGCCAGCATGCTAACCATTTAGCTATGGAGCCAGACTTACAATGGATGGTAAAGTGGTAATGTGCCAAGTGTGGAATAAAACTATAAGGATCGTCGCCATAAGACCTATCTGTGTCGGTGCGACGTAAAGCCCCTAGAAAAAAAAAAAAAAAAAAAAAAAAAAAAAAACTATAAGGTATTCCATGAAGTCACAACTTGACCAACATGAACATAATGCATTGCACACCAACAGTAAACATTTGAGTGTTTTCTTAGCATGTACTCTAAATTCAAACGGGACAACCAGTTGCATGGTAAAGAACAATATTAGAACCGAAGTGACCTCCACCCAGAGAATTTTGAAGCAGTATGAGTTGCTATACAGAAAAATCCCAGCAAATCGTGTAAAGCAGTAGTACAACTGGAATGTTCTGTTCAACCTTACAAGTGGCCTCCATATGTACCCATACAAGATGACCACTGCACAGAAGTTTACTGATGAACACAAGCAGCAGAAACTACTGTTTGCTTGCTACAAACTCTTAATAACGTTTTTTGACAAGGCACATTTTTCATTTGGACGGTGAGGTTAACAAACAAAATGTACACCTTTGAGCTGAAAATCCAAGTTTCATGAACAATATCCTGCTCTGAGGATTACAGTGTGGGCCGCAATTTCCAGTCACGGACTTATTGGACCCTTTGTCTTTGAAGAAACTCAACAGCTCTGTTCTGTTTTTTTTCCCTTACAAGTTGCTTTACAGACAAGTCTTATGGCAATGATATGACAGGAAAGGGCTGGAAGCGGGAAGGAAGCCGTGATGGCCTTAATTAAGGTACAGCCCCAGCATTTGCCTGGTGTGAAAATGAGAAACCATCTTTAGGGCTGACAGTGGGGTTCTATGAACAGTGAGTATTATTTGAGCATGGTCCATAATAACTTTGTTCCACAGCTTCTGCTACTGTACTGCCCTTCAACATGCAATGGTTCATGCAAGATGGAGCAAGGCCACACACTGCAAACATTATGTTGAATTTCATACATGAGCATTCCAGGTTGTTTCAATGAAAGACAATTTTGGCCCCCAAATAATCCAGGCTTCAACCCAAGTGACTCTTTTCTTTGGGGGTGCCTAAAGGAAAATATTTTTCCGAAACACGCACATGATTTAATGGAGCTAAGAATATTTATTCTTCAAACTTGCAGTGAAATTACAGAAGACATGCGCCATAGCGCAATCGCTAACATCAGTGTTCGTTTGAAGGAAGTTAGAAATCAAAATGGTGGCCATACTGAGCATGTGCCGAGTTAGAACAATTCTCCATAGTGTGTTTTTCATTGCAGTGTATGTTTGTTTGAGTTTGTATTGAAAATAAAATTTTTATTCAACAGTAAAATGGTGACTCATTTCGTATACCACCCTGCATGTGCCAGGTAGCTGAAAACATTCTGTGGTCTTACATTAGTACAAATAGCATTTTCGCGCGGCTGTGAGCTTGCATCCGGGAGATAGTAGGTTCGAATCCCACTATCGGCAGCCCTGAAAATGGTTTTCCGTGGTTTCCCATTTTCACACCAGGCAAATGCTGGGGCTGTACCTTAATTAAGGCCACGGCCGCTTCCTTCCAACTCCTAGGCCTTTCCTATCCCATCGTCGCCATAAGACCTATCTGTGTCGGCGCGACGTAAAGCCCCTAGCAAAAAAAAAAAAAAAAAAAAAAATAGCATTTATTAATCCTCCTATTCAATACAATCCATATCATCTTATAAGATGAGCATTAATTAACTAGACATGTTTCGAATCGCTCCGAGTCATCTTGATTTAAAACATTGAACTAAAATAACATTGAGATTAAAACTGTGAAATATACATTAAAAAATTTTGAGGGATTACAGTGTCGGAGGTGACTTTGAATACAACGCTGTGAATAATGACAGCAGTGTCAGTGATGGAGGTAAGCATAACCTAAATATGTCAAGTGACAGCAATATTTTTGCCATACATTTTGTTTATGTTATGAAATGTGACAACCTTCACTACTATAACTCCTTTTTATGCTTCAGAAAATGCAACTGCCTATGAAATACGCCCAAAACTGGAACAATCTAAGAAAAGAAGGCATCGTAAAGCACCAATGACAAATGCTGATTTGGGATGGAATGGTGTAAGAGTTGACTCACCTCCAAGAAGAAACAAGCTTTATGGAGAGATTCCGAGAGTTGCTGTTGAACTGGATAATTTTTCCAGTGAGTACGAATGCTTGCATTATAATTTCACTAAGGATATGATCAAGAATATAAAGCAAGAAACCAACAGGTATGCCGCAAACACAATCTCAAAACTCAGATGGGCAAATAAATTGAAAGAACATAGTAGATTGCAGCGATGGGTTCCAGTTATATTATCTGCACTGTACAAATTTTTTGCCATAATCCTGCATTATGTGCTTAGTTGTAAAAAGTAATCTGAAGGATTATTGGTCTACATCCCCTATTTTGCAGACAACATTTGCTGGCAAGCTACTGTCACAAGACAGATTCAAAATTATCATTTCTATGCTACATTTGAACAACAATGACACTTACATACCTCGTGATCAACAAGGTTATGATCCTCTTCACAAAGTTAGGGCATATTTTGATTTTCTGGTGAAACAGTTTAGTAGTGGAATTGTCCCATCCGAAAATCTGACCATCGATGAGGGAATTTGTACCTTTCGTGGTAGAATACACTTTTGTGTGTACATGAAGAACAAACCAGAGAAGTATGGAATAAAGTTGATTCTTGTGTGTGAATCTAATTCAGGTTATGCTTTGAATATTGAAGTGTACTCTGGTTGTGGAAATGACTATTTGATTGTTTCTCTGATCGAAAGGTTGTTGTACGATTATTTTCGCAAAGGCCATACTGTGTATATGGACAGTTTTTACACTAGTCCAACTGTTGTGCAATATTTATGGGATGGAGATACCTTAGGTATGGGAACTGTAATGCTCAACAGGAAATTAGCTGCTGCTAAATTGAAAAGGGGAGAGTTAACTTTCTGTCATAGATCCAACATGATGGTCTGCAAATGGAAAGACACAAGAGATGTCAGTATTCTATCTTCGAAACATGGATGTACAGCTTCTGAAGTGACAGTGAGGGCAAAGGGCTCTAAAGGAAAGGTTATGGTGAAGCCAGATGGAATATTGGACTATAACACAAATAAACCTGGAGTGGACCGTAATGACCAGCTTGTAGCCTACTATCCATTCAAGAGGAAAATGATGAAGTGGTGGAAGAAGCTGTTTTTTCATCTCTTCATTCGAGGTGTAGTGAATAGCTACACACTATTCAAGAAAATTGGAAGAAACCAACCATACACTTCCCATGAGAAATTCACGTGTGTCGTTGGTGAGACACGCCCTTTGGTAGCAGGGGAAGAATTTGTTGCCATGGACGTTGGAACAATAGACAGACTCACCGGAAGGCATTTTGGGAGAAAAATCCCACCAACTGAGAACAAAGCCAGACCGTGTAGAAGTTGCAAAGTGTGTTGAAACAGAAGCAAGAAGGCAAATGGTAAATGGGCCACGCAGGAGAAAACATATTATTGCCCACTGTGTGATGTAGGACTTCGCATGCCAGATTGTTTTGAAATTTACCACACAAAGGCAAATTATGTTTAGAAGACTGTATTTTCTCTTGCTCAGAAGCCTTTTGTGGAAAATGGAACAATAATTTTACATTTGAGTAACTTTTTACGAAATTTATCAATTAAAATTAAATCTTATAAGAGCTCCCATTTTCATTTTTGTAATTATTACTAGTATTATTGAAAAATTATAATTTTTATACCATACTCATTGGTGTTGTTTTCTAATCAAATCAAATCAAATCAAATCAAATCAAATCAAAATCTCTTTATATCAAATGAGGTGTCTACCTCGGTGGCAAATGGTACACTAAAATACATTATTGTCAAGCACTAAATATTAAATTAACAAGAAAAGAAAATTTTCCTATAATACAAATTTTATACAATTTACGCTAACAATTTTTTTCTATTAAACACACAAAATTCTATTTATAATATCTCCTGTACTACATACAAATATAGTCAACTGATATACAGTATGTGGAATTACTTCAAATGATACTATATAACTGGTATAAGATTAAACTTTACATTGCATTCATTTAATTTTTTACCCATTCTGGAACCCAAGTAGCTGGAACCTGCTGCATCTTAACCAGAGCCCCTTTTGCCACCACTTTTCAGAGTTCCTGAAGGGCCTTCACAGCTACCGTAGCGGTCCCAGGGCCCTCGAAGTCTCCACTGTACTTCACCCCTACAGGCAGTCCCCTACTCTGGCTGTCCAAACTCCTTAGACCCGGGGAAGGAATTAATTTATTCACATACTTTTTTTAAATTTCCAATAACCTGCACTGGTCGAATGCCCTCTAACACTTCATTTATTTTCTCTGTTGCTGTTTATTCTCTTCTTGAATATCTGTACAGATTTTGGAAAAGGATCAAACACTACCCATGGTAAAATGTTCCACTCCTTCACACCCTTCCCAATGAATGAAAATTTACCCCAATCGCTTCTACTAAAATTCCTTCTAATTTTATATCTGTGGTCTGTCCTGCCGATATAATTTATTTTCCAACTGAAGCCTCTCACGGATATCTCCCCATGCTTCTTCTGTTGTATAGGCTCTATATAATCCTACAAGTCTAGTTTTCTCCCTTCTCTTACTTAAAGTTCCTGTAACATTTCTGATAAACTACTCTTTCTCCTGAAATCCCCTGTTACAAATCTTGCTGCTTTCCTCTGCACACTATCTATTTCTTTTATTAGTTATTCTTGTTGAGGATCCCAAACACTGTTTGCATATTCCAATAATGGACGAACCATACTTAAGTAATTTTTTTTCTTTTAATTCTTTATTGCATCCTTTAAGTAGCCTCATTATGACATGTAATGATCTGTATGCTTTCCCAACAATGGAAAATTCTCAATTCCCACAGAGGGAATTAGATATTTTTCACCAACAGAGCATGTCAAAAACATATCAGATGTAAGGCTTTTCAGGCGTTTGCTCTATTAACCAGCGTTTCGTCTTAGGTCTGACACTAGACTCGTCAGAGTGGGATGTGTCAGACCCTACGCACTGACGCTGGGTGTATGCAGGTGAGCTTATCAGAAGCCTACTTATGAGGCACAGTCTGATGACTGCATACGGGAGATAAATCTCCACAATGGAATTACTGCCCGCCTAGCAGTTATCAGACTGTGCCTCATAAATAGGCTTCTGATAAGCTCACCTGCATACACCCAGCGTCAGAGGGTAGGGTCTGACACATCCCATTCTTTACAAGTTATAAATCTCATTTTCCAACCGTATTGGAGTTCAGAGTATCAAATTATTATAATTAATGAACCACCTTTCCAATACACAAAATCCTTATATTTAGGATGAAACCATTTAATCACAAATTGGACATGTTTCACTCAACTTTGTAAGCATCATCAACAATAGTTAACATAAATCATTGGTGGGTCAGGGCCCTGATCCTGGTGTATATCACAAAAGAATGTCTAATATACATTGATAAAAATATATAAATTTAACACTTTAAAAATAATCAGTAAGATTATTTATGTCTATTAAAACAAAAATTTTAATCATTCAAATTGTTTAAAATGTAAAACGGAATGGATGGCTTAAATGTTAGAAATAGTATATGGTAATTAGATGTTCTTAAAAATCGTTGTCCAACATATCTATGCTCGATTATATTAGACTTCATGATAAAATCAGTTTTTCATATCAGGGTGAGTTCTTATTATAGACTATGTTGCTGTTTTTTAAGAATAAACATGATGAGAAACGCTAAAATCGCACATGATGGTTGAAAAACGAGTTCACTGGTGATAAAATGTCGTCTAGATTGGCGTAATTTAGCCTTTATGGGACTCCTTGTATTGGAAAGGTGGTTCATTAATTATAATAATTTGATACATCCCATTCTGACGAGTCTAGTGTCAGACCTAAGACGAAACGCTGGTTAATAGAGCAAAGGCCTGAAAAGCCTTACATCTGATATGTTTTTGACATGCCCTATTAGTGAAAAATATCTAATTCCCTCCATGGGAATTTAGAATTTTCCATTCGGAATTGCTAGGCGGACAATAATTCCATTGTGGAGATTTATCTCCCGTATGCAGTTATCAGACTGTGCCTCATAAATAGGCTTCTGATAAGCTCACCTGCATACACCCAGCGTCAGTGGGTAGGGTCTGACACATCCCACTCTGAGTCTAGTGTCAGACCTAAGACGAAACGCTGGTTAATAGAGCAAACGCCTGAAGAGCCTTACATCTGATATGTTTTTGACACGCTCTATTGGTGAAAAATATCTAATTCCCTCCATGGGAATTTAGAATTTTCCATTCAGAATTGCTAGGCGGGCAATAATTCCATTGTGGAGATTTATCTCCCATATGCAGTTATCAGACTGTGCCTCATAAATAGGCTTCTGATAAGCTCACCTGCATACACCCAGCATCAGTGGGTAGGGTCTGACACATCCCACTCTGACGAGTCAAGTGTCAGACCTAAGATGAAACGCTGGTTAATAGAGCTAACGCCTGAAAAGCCTTACATCTGATGTGTTTTTTTTCCCCAACAATGTCATCAACATGACCCTTCCAGTGCAAATTACTTTCAAATCTCACACCTAAGTATTTGCAGTTGCCATCTTTTGGGATAACTACCTCATCCAAAGTATATTCAAATTCAGTTTTAAAGCTCCTGTTTGTAAAAGTTGTAACAGTTTATTTGCCTCCATTAATCTTCATATTATTTTCTTCAACCCATTGTTGGATACTTTCAAGGTTCCTTTGTAATTCTGAACAATCCTCAATGTTATTTATTTCCCTATACACAATTATGTCATCTGCATACAATCTTATTTTTGATGTTATATTGTTCCCTAAATAATTTGCGTATATTAAGAAAAGTAACGGACCAATTATACTACCTTGTGCAATTCCCTCCAAACTTTCTCTTCCTGCAATACATTATTTCCTACTTTGACTTTCTGAACCCTTGAATTTAGAAATGCTTTTATCCAACGTGTAACCCATACGTCCAATCCTATTCCCTCCAATTTCTTTAATAATATTCCATGTTCCACTCTATCAAAGGCTTTGGAATGATCTATGGCTATGCAATCTAACTGACCTCCTGAATCCAATTGATCTGATATGTCCTGTTGAAATCCCACCAGTTGTGCCTCACAAGAAAATTTCTTTCTAAATCCATACTGGCTCCTCATGAACCAAGTTTTATCATCACATATCCCTCTGATGTACTTGGATATTAAACTCTCCAGTCTTTTAATTACAAAACTATACTGGTCAGGCTGATTGGTCTGTAGTTCTCTGGTTTCCTTTTATCACCCTTTCCTTTATAAATTGGTATTATTATGGATTCCTTCCATTCCTTTGGTATTACACTATTATTTATGACATAGTCAAAGAGAAATTTTAAATAAGGCACTATGTACCACCCCATTGTCTTTAATACCTCCCCAGTAATATGATCACTTCCTGCTGCTTTTCCTTGCTGAAGCAGTTGGATTTCTCTGAAAATCTCTTCATTTGTGAATGGGAAGCTTCTTGTTTCCCTCTGTGTCTCTCCCTCTCTATCTTCTGTTTCAGTTTCTAACTCCTGATAATCTTCTACTGAATCTCTGAATTCCCTACTAAATGTGTTTGCTTTTTCAGTATCTGTTAAATAGTGTTCACCCCTTTCTCCTATCATTGCAATGCAAATTTTATATTATCAAAATACGGTAAATATAACAGTATTTCAGAAAATTGTACTTACTTAGTTATCCATCAGACTTTTTTCCATTCGCAAAACATGGTATAATATATAAACAATTTTAAAATTGTTGATATAATGATACAAACAGCGTTTTTCAAAACTAGATGCTCAAACAAGCATAATGAAAAAAGAATCATGCAAATATCTCCTATAGGTACAAAGATATAATGTTTTAAAAATCCTCAAAAATGCCCAGTCCAGAACGTTTGTTAGGGATATTAAGGCCCAGACTGGAATGGGTTAATGTAAGAGTTCAACCATCAATATGGATAAAATGAGATTTATAGTCTGTAACATTCCATGGAACGAACTTTATGTGCAGGAATATCGTTCATTTCTTGAAAAGAATTGCAATAGGCCAATTCCAGACAAGTCTATGTTTCGACAGAATTACCTGGACGAATGTTACCAGGATATACTGGCATCTATTTCAAGTGACATTCACAACTCCTATATCTGGATCACAGTAGATGAAATTAATTAATAAATTTATTTATTTACTTATCATATGGCTTTTAACTGTTGGGAAACTGGATCCAAGAGCCCCCTCCGAGCCACATCTAATCTGTTCAAGAATCCTGGAACAAACAAACCATGCAAAAATTGCACGATCTATTAACAACGATTTGAAATGTTTGTGACCTGAAGGCATACAAACAGATAAAGTACTTGTTTTGTAGTCAGAAGCTGCGGCCTATATGTTGAAAGCTGCTAAAACACTGCAAGCTTCATTTTTAACCTAACACTGTTCATTTCACATGTTTAGCACACACATTACGTGTCAGTGAAAAAATGAGAAGTAATTTTACAAACGTAACTTATTTAATAGCATCAACAAAAATGTATTTCTGAAAGCTCCCAATCAAAGTTGAATATTATACGAAAGTGGTCTGAAAAGTCCATGCACAGTCCGAGAGATAGCACCACCGGCGCGTATCGAGGTCATGTTTAGTTAGTAGCATCTCTTGAATGAATGTACACCAAGTTTCAGCCATACTGGTCTATTTCTTTGTGTTTGGCATTCGTGTGAATCAAGGAAGTCAAGTGATTTTCAAGAAATGGACGAAAAAGAATTTCGTGTGATGATTAAACATTATTTTATGAAAGGCAAAACGCCTCAGGAGACTAAAGAGAAGCTTCATAAACATTATGGTGACTCTGCACCTTCGATTAGAACACTTTATAAGTGGTTTCAAAATTTTCGGACTGGCCATATGGGCACAAGTGACGCTGAACGTTCTGGGCACTATAAGAAAAAGGCATTTTTGAATGTACAGCTCTATAATGCGCATTTAGAGATTTCTTCAAGCATACCTCCATTAGAATGGGACTCCTATTCTAAATTCGTTAATGAAAAAGTATCAGCTGCAATAAGCAATCAGTTTTGGAGAAAAAACTAAAACTCCTTAAGGATTCAAAAACAAAATCCGTTAACTCTCACAGAATGAATAACTCACATACGCCCCATTTAAATAACATTCCCTCCACGATCAATCTATCTAATACCACACTCTCTAGCAGCGAAATGGACCTCATGAATAAAGGTATGAAATTCAACTGGTCCAACTCTAATAAGTCTGACGACCTCATTACCAATATTGCCGAGGCTGAATCTAGTATTTTAAAACTCCCAATCGAACATCGAAATGACGTGAAATACGAAGTAAAGAAGAATCTCCCCTCTTTAGTTAAAGAATTCAATTCTAAGTCAATATCAAACTTTAACAAACAGATAACCGAACTTAAGAGTAAAATCAATAACAACAATATTATAGTCACAAAAGCTGACAAAGGTCCTACAACGGTACTAATGAATAAAGAAGAATACATTAGCAAAACCGAAAACTTCTTTTCCGTTGAAACCTATAATATAGTGGAAAAAGACCCCACATTAAAAATCCAAAGAGACCTTAAGAACCTGTTAAAGAAGTCTTCTTTTCTTTTACAAGAGTACGAACAACAAAAACTTACCATAATGAACCCTAAATTACCCACAGCCAGAGCTTTACCAAAAATACATAAACAAGAGATTCAATGCGCCCCATTATAAATTGTAGAAATAGTCCCACATATAACGTTTCAAAATTTTTTGCATCGTTTCCTGTATAAGCATTATAAATTCAACAATAAAGCCTACATAAAGAATTCTGTAGATTTCTGCAACAAATTGTCCACATTCAAACTAACAGATAATCACGTTATGGTATCTTATGACATCACTAACATGTATTCGAACATACCCGTATTTGACACAATTAAAATCGTAAAATCTAACCTTATGAAACAAAATAATCTAAGCAGATACGAAATAGACGATTTTATTAATTTATTGAAATTTGTACTTAACAATAACTATTTCACATTTAATAATAAAATATATCATCAAAAAGGATTAGCAATGGGCGGCCCAATTTCCGGCATTCTTGCCAATATCTTTATGGACGATATGGAAACCAAATTAATAATTGACAAAATTAATGGCGTAAATCTATGGCTGAGATTTTTGGATGATACATTCGTTATCATAGATAAACAATTGAATAATAGTGACAACGTACTCAGGCTTCTTAACAATCTTAACCCTAGTATTCAGTTTACTAAAGAGGACGAGATCAACAACTCCCTAAACTTTCTAGATTTAACCTTGACTAGAGATAAAGATGAGTTCACTTACCAAATTTACAGGAAACCATCTGCCGCCCCTATAACAATAAAAAGCGATTCCTTGCACCCTCACTCCCATAAGCAAGCTACATTTTACAGCTTGATTCACAGGGCCATGAACATTCCCCTTTCTAAAGCTAATCGAGAAAAAGAAATACGTTTCATCAAAGAACTAGCCATGACGAATGGTTTTAAACCTGAAATGATCACCAGAATCATAGGTAAAATTAAACTAAAGAATTCAACTACACTAGTTCCCGAAAAAACCAAAAGAACAAATTTCGCTATTTTTACTTTCACCGACCCAGCTATTTATAATGTCACTAAACCATTAAATAAGCATAATATTAACATCGCATACCGAACCTATAACACCAATCGTAATATCTTTTTCAATTCTAATTCCGTCAATACAATTTACGACAAATACTCAAACTCGGGAATATATAGACTCAAATGCACACAGTGCAATTTTTCTTATATAGGGCAAACTGGCCGCAGTTTTCGAATAAGATATTTAGAACATTATAATGCCCTGAAACACAGAAAACATTCCGCTATGAGTATTCATATGAGAGACACAGGGCATAATTTCAGTAATATCGATCAAGATATGCAAATACTCAAATACGTAAATAAAAGCAGTCTAATGACCGGGTATGAAAATGTTTACATTTCCTTGGACCAATACTTCAATAAGGATAGTAATTTAAATGAAGTATCGGATATTAACAGCCCCATAATTGAACAAATCCCCAAATTAATTGCTAAATTCGGAATTAATGCTAATAATTTCCTGAAGATTTTCCATTATAAACATGCTTTTAATCCTCCCGTAGCATCAGCAACAACAGTAGCCACTCCCACAACGCTTCCTACCATTGCATCCTCCCCATTGGCCGACAACTCGCGCAATGCCCCGCCTCCCTTCCCCTCACCGCTACCTTCCCGTCTCCGCGACCGCATTCGTACAACACACGCAGAACAGAACAGAACAGAACAGAACAGTAAGCCAGTTACCGTCAAACCTAAGTAAATAACCAAGGGACCAGTTCACACACGGGTAAGTGCTTTCCGTTATCATCTCCTTAAAGTGCTACCCTCTTTAAATTTTCCAATAGACGACACTCATATTCCCCCCCTTTTTCTTTTTCAGGATACATTCGATCAATTTCATATAATAGATCAGCATTTTTTCCGTTAGAAGAACAATTTCAACATATTACTGCATAAAATAATGGCAGAAATTACAACGCAAGGAGTCCCATAAAGGCTAAATTACGCCGATCTAGACGACATTTTATCACCAGTGAACTCGTTTTTCAACCATCATGTGCGATTTTAGCGTTTCTCATCATGTTTATTCTTAAAAAACAGCAACATAGTCTATAATAACAACTCACCCTGATATGAAAAACTGATTTTATCATAAACAGTCTAATATAATCGAGCGTAGATACGTTGGACAACGATTTTTAAGAACATCTAATTACCATATACTATTTTTAACATTTAAGCCATCCATTCTGTTTTACATTTTAAACAATTTGAATGATTAAAATTTTTGTTTTAATAGACATAAATAATCTTATTGATTATTTTTAAAGTGTTAAATTTATATATTTTTATCAATGTATATTAGACATCCTTTTGTGATATACACCAGGATCAGGGCCCTGACCCACCAATGATTTATGTTAACTATTGCTGATAATGCTCACAAAGTTGAGTGAAACATGTCCAATTTGTGATTAAATGGTTTCATCCTAAATATAAGGATTTTGTGTATTGGAAAGGTGGTTCATTAATTATAATAATTTGATACTGTGGAGGTTACGAATCCAGAAATCATTGATCAAATCCATGATATGGTGATGGATGACAGAAGAGTTAGGGTGGGTAAGATTGCTACTGCTGTGGGCATCTCGACTCAATGGGTACATAATATTTTTTATAAAGATTTGGACACGAGAAAGATGGGTGCTGCGATTGCTCATGCTTGACCAAAAACGGAATCGTGTGAAGTGTTGCAAGGATGGTTTGCAGCTGTTCCAGGAAAATCTGGAGGACTTTAAGCGTTGTTTCGTCACTGTGGATGAAACATGGATACATTACTATACTCCTGAGACCAAACAACAATATAAACAATGGGTTACCAAGAGGAAATCTGCACCAAAAATGACGAAGACCGTTCCTTCGGCCGAAAAGGTTATGGTGACTGTCTTTTGGGATTCGCAAGGGATAATCCTCATCGACTATCTGGAAAAGTGTAAAACTATTACAGGTGCATATTATTCATCATTCTTGGACCGTTTGAAAACTGAGTTGCAAGAAAAACGCCCACGATTGGCCCACAAGAAAGTCCTCTTCCATCACGACAACGCACCAGCATACACCTCAGCAGTTGTGGTCGCAAAAGTAATGGGAATAGGATTCCAACTCGTTTCACATCCCCCATATTCTCCAGACTTGGCTCCCTCGGACTACTATTTGTTTCCCAATTTGAAGAAATGGCTGGCAGGACAAAGGTTTTATTCAAACAAGGTGGTGATTGCAAACACTAATGGATATTTTGCAGACTTGGACAAATCCTATTATTCGGAAGGGATCAACAAACTAGAACATCGTTGGACGAAGTATATAAGCCTAAAAGGAGACTATGTCGAAAAATGAAAAAAAGGTTTACCCCAAACACGTAAGCAGTTTTTATTTTTGCACGAACTTTTCTAATGCCCCTCGTACAAGACATCTACTTCACATAGCCTTGCCACCTGAGCCTATCTCAACAAGATGGGTACTTGGCTTCAAACTGTTAGCTTCTACAATGAACATTCTGAAGCAGTTAAGTCAATTGGAGATTCTTTTCCTCCTGACTTGGCAGCATCAGTATGCGAATCTCAGAGTGCATTCAACGATCCGAGTAGTCAGCGATATTGCATATATTCAGAGCTATTTTACTTTGATTGCAGTGAGCATTACAAAACTATAAACCCTTGGCATTATACTTCAAGAATCCATGACAGTTATGGAGAATGTCAAAGTGAAACTTAAAAGTACTGTACCATTACGTTACATTTGAGGCAGTAACTATTGTGGAAATACAGCGGACAAATATGGCGCGGAGCAGCTTCAGGTGGCGTAAATGCGAACGGAATATAATCTTACAGTAAGTCGATCTTGATCAGTAGGCGGAGGTCGATATTGACCGGCAAAAGAGAAAAGAGTATCCAAGATTGAACAACTATGGACCATGAAATAACTGAATTGATTCAATTCTTAAATACCTTGAGAAGAAAAACTGCGTGAAGGAAGAACTGTACATCTTACTACGAGACAGCGAAAGAAAATCAACGAATTATAAATACTAAAGTAATTTATATATAATAAATTGAAGGAATATATCTCCAATATCTGCAGGATACTTAAGGAATCAAAGAAAAATGCCAAGATATTGAAGTAAAGTGTGACTGCAGCCGAGTCAGATATCGACGTTAAAAAAAAAAAAGGCCGGAATAGCATAATAAGTGGCCAATCTATACTAAGAAACGCAGAAATAACTATCTCAAGTTATAAGCAGTACCTGTTTAGGCGACATAGTTGACGAAAAGCAGACCAAAATTGAAGAAATATATAATTTAAGAGAAAAATTTCTATCAGTTATAAAATATATAAACTCAAATACACGTATTGGAAAACCTGCAATTCATCAGAGATATATGTATTCTACAAAATATTTGCTGTCTTTTCGTTGCATGATCCCTGGTAACGTAATGAAGCTCGCCTAAATGAATGGAGAAAGATTGCGCAAGATGAACTCAGCTCAAGCCAAGATGCCCAGCCAAATCCAGCCGTGACGTGATCCTGGGGCATGACTGACTACGCCGAGATGTCCTAGTCGAGGAAGGAGCCAGCAACGGGAAAGTCGACATGAGATAAGTAATATGGTATCGAAATTTGCAGTATAAAATTTTAATTAATTGCTAGGATATATTTATTTGAGTGCAGAAGTGCCTACAGATATATATATAAAGTGCCAATAAGTGAATACTATTGTGTGGATTTAAATAAATAACCGCTGACATGTGCTATTTTAAGTAATACAGATGCAGTGCTCCTGAGATATTTTTAGGTTGTTATAAACAAGATCAAAATGAGCATATCTATGTTTTAAATGCCAATCTACTTGAGAAGACTAGTTTATATCGAACTATTTGTGGTTAAGAGGAATGTATGCGATGTACGTAACGTAACCTAGTTTTTCATGAGCACTTGATCGGCAGACATGGCCAATATGATCTTAATATTGAAAGGAAATGATTAAATATTAGGGAGTTGCAGTTTATGAATGGAAACTCAGGCTAATGGACTGTTTTGACCGTAACACAGAGGTTATTGAAATGAAGTTGAATGTGTATTTTTTATATATGAAGGTATCGGGAAGAACTGAAATATGAGAATTGTATAATGTTGTTAGTCTGAGGAAATGTGTATTGTTCTCTGCGTAAGCAAAGCCTAGATGAGGTTATTGCGAGTTTCTGTGTCGGTTACGGTTTTTAATATAGAGGTTAACAATGCAAGAGATGGAATTAGATCATGTTTATGTGAATGTATGTTACAGTCCAAGCGTTGTATGGTCGACAAATAGCATTGATGCCAGACATATCGCTAGGTTATTTGAGTATTACATGCAATATAATCTGAATATACGTACAGATTGAAGGAAGATCGCATAACTAAATATACGTCTTAATATGTGAATGTAGATCGGTAGAGTAGTTTTTTAATCTAATTTTGGCACAGCGGCGAATAACTTGAGAGTTGGTTTTGTATGCAACGGCACGTATTTATGAAAACATTTGGCACGACTTTCGCATTTACAACTGATTGATTATCTTAATGGTGGCACTCAATAGTAAGAATACTTGAATTAATCTTGCACATATGAAAGTATATAATTATAATAAGCTTGATATCAGTTTCGATAGGTACATTTATAGTTGCATTGATATTTTTTTTGAAAGCATAATTAAGAAACATATTACTTATCTCATGTCGTGAAGAAGTTATAATGAAAATCCAAACCAAAATTTCAAATGAGAATCCAGAGGATGTCCCAAAGCTAGCCCAAATAATACTAACAGGAAGATATACCACTCCCTCCATGATAAATAAAGAATTATCCCTCTCTTACCCCATGAAACATATTAAGAATAATGAATATGGTCATATGACCGGATGATATTCAGTTTAATGAATATAATATGATGAATTCAATTATGTTTACCATGAAGATTATGAGTTCAAGAATGATATAATATGAATCCAATTCCTTTTTACTATTGCTGATAATTTAATTCCTATTTTAATTATAAAATATTAGCATGCTAATAAATTAGATCTAGGCTTATTTACGTGTTTCTTTTCTCAAAGTAACTTATAATACGTAGTAATAGGATAGTATTAGAGCTATTTTAGGTTAGATATGCTGAGTAATGAACATCATATCGGGTTTTTACCTACTTACGGGGGAATTGAATGACTGATTAGAATCATGACTACTCTTCAACGGAACCTACGACTGTTTTGTATAATTTGAGAGTTTAATGAGATGTTTTACCCTGAGAACCGAATATATACCTCCGACCATCGTACTTATTCATGCGAGAGACCCCCGCATACATATCTTAGTTTTGGGTCATTTGCAGCCGAGGCATGATATTATGATACCAATATAAATGGTCCGTTATTGGACATTATAAATTTTCCTGCTAACTCATTCTTGGTTGCCAGCGTTTCGCCCTCGTGTGCTAGGGTGGGCTCATCAGTTGGTACCTAGCACACCTACCAATACGCTGGTTAGTGCATACCGTGGAGGCCACTGCGTAGGCTAACTGGAGCCACCGGCAGTGCCAATGCACTAAGAGACTTTGTCTCATCAGCAAAAATTGATGCCTGCTTGGCCATCAGATGATATAGATGTTGATTCCCATAGGGAATCTGAAATATTTGTCCTGAATGAGTAAATTTATAATACCAATATAAATGGTCCGTTATTGGACATTATAAATTTTCCTGCTAACTCATTCTTGGCAGGCATCAATTTTTGCTGATGAGACAAAGTCTCTTAGTGCATTGGCACTGCCGGTGGCTCCAGTTAGCCTACGCAGTGGCCTCCACGGTATGCACTAGCCAGAGTATTGGTAGGTGTGCTAGGTACCAACTGATGAACCCACCCTAGCACACGAGGGCGAAACGCTGGCAACCAAGAATGAGTTAGCAGGAAAATTTATAATGTCCAATAACGGACCATTTATATTGGTATTATAAATTTACTCATTCAGGACAAATATTTCAGATTCCCTATGGGAATCAACATCTATATCGCATGATATTATGATCGCCCAACGAGAGTTATATGAGTAGATAGGTGCCGATGACTGGAGAGTAGATGGTTGGAAAGGTGTAGTACCATGGCAGGACAAATCAGCATCAGAGTTTCTAACAATCTCCACTCAGTCTAGAAATGAAATTTAAGTTATTTAAGTTTTCTAGCTGTTTCGCCCAGCAGGTTTTATCTTTTGAAATATGCACCGTTGACTTCCTGCGGTGCTGAATGATCCTTATCAGCCTACAAGAGAATTTTATCAGATCAGCACCAAAACATCACAATGGAAAACACACACTGCACAATTTCATAACAGGTACAGTACTAATTGTGTTACTGAACAAAGGGTTTAAGGACAGATTCTAAAGAGATAAAATAATTGAATTCACCTGACTGTATATAAAGCTGACCAAAAGATCCAGAATATAGTGGCAACAAAATTATTATAAATTTAATAAAAATCATATCATAATACTGCCAGATCAATTCTAAGTAAGTAAAACATTATCTACTACTAAAAGTACAAATGGTGATGCACAATGTTTAGGGAGTCCCTTATCACACACAATGACATCACACAGACAGTCTGCAGAAAAACCCAGATTAGACAGGATGCTACATACAAATTTTGTTAAGCCGCCTCTGGCACCGAAGAGTAATCCATGTATCTTCCATTGCGATTGTTAGATGTTGTAACGATCAGTTAGGCAAGGAAAACATGACTCATATATATATCTCTCTTTTCTCTTTATCGACCTCCTTTGCCTGCGGATGAAGTTCTCGAACCCGACAGTTGGGTCTAACACATAGGCCAATCGCAGCTTTGGATTTATTGTCACAATGTCTCCTCTTCTGTTGGAACCACAAGATAACTTTCTTTACGAACATTTTTTTTTTCATTTTAAGGATATGAGGGCAAAAGGAAATTAGCTACAACAATAAACTGCGCTATATACTCCTCAAG
This sequence comes from Anabrus simplex, assembly GCF_040414725.1. NCBI lineage: Eukaryota > Metazoa > Arthropoda > Insecta > Orthoptera > Tettigoniidae > Anabrus > Anabrus simplex. The sequence goes on from NC_090266.1 coordinate 55,611,315, forward strand.
TTACAGTACATAACATTCCTTTTAATTATTTTTTAATTATTTTGATTACGTCTTTAATCTGATTATTTAAAAAGTACTATACTTACTCTCAAAATTGCAATAAAATCTTTCCAGTCTGTCAAACACACAGCAATTACAATATAAATTATGACACTATAAACATAACTGTAAAATGCACACTAATATACAAAGAATGACAAGTTTTGTTCTAAAAGAACATCCTCAGATTCTATCAAATCACTTAAAAACATGCGTATATATGTACAGTATTGTTAACGTTGTGTAAACTTGTCAATGATAGAGAGTTTAGTCATAACATGAACCAGTAATGACAAAAATAAAATAAATATACAAGTATTAATATAATGGAAAACTTACGTACTTATCTAGACTGCCGATGCTAAGTCCGTTGTCACCAAACACTATTTCAGGACTGTGGTCATGGAAAGTTTTGGGCAAAGCACACTGCTCGCGGAGAGGGTAGGGGTAGCATGGGAGGGGCCTTGTGGAGCATTGTGGATCTCTCCTATTGGATGATAGAGGCAGTACACTGTACTGTGCAGAGGAGAGGGGGGAGTAGGTCGGAGCAAGCGGAGCGCTGTGGAAACTTCCATAAACATTGGAGAGGGGGGAGTAGAGGAGGTTATTGACCTACTTCGTGTTATAATGTACTTTTATGTAATATGGATGAATGCAAATTAAAGATTTTAGGTTAATAAAGTAGGTAATTGAAATCGAGACCAACTATAAAATGTTATTATTAAGAAAAAGGCTAATTTAATGAGAGTTTTGTACAGATATATTATGTGAGTAGGGCGAAGAGGGGGGAATTTTTAAAATGTGTATGTTTATTTAGGTTAGTTACATTAGCATTTTTTGCGATGTAAATTTCTAATGCTTCCTTTATATTCAAAGATTTACTTTTATTTTCAATGTGTAAAACTTTTAAATCAGTGTTGATGTCTGTGAAATGGTGTGAACAGTCGTATATGTGCTCCCCGAAGGCTGAATGCTGATTATATCTGACCGCGTTTTTGTATTCTTTGTATCTTGTGTGGAAATGACGTTTTGTTTGACCTATATATGTGGCATTGCAGTTAGGTTCATGACACTTGAGTTCATATACTCTTGACTTTGAGAATGGGTCCTTTTTGTTTAGGTTGCACTTGCTGATGTGTCTCTGTAGTGTGTTATTCATTCTAAAGGCTACTTTTAAACCTTGTTTCTTGAAAATATTAGCTACCTTGCATGTGTTATTGTTAACGTATTGTTAACGTAGTTGGAGAACCACGTTAACAATAACACATGCAAGGTAGCTAATATTTTCAAGAAACAAGGTTTAAAAGTAGCCTTTAGAATGAATAACACACTACAGAGACACATCAGCAAGTGCAACCTAAACAAAAAGGACCCATTCTCAAAGTCAGGAGTACAATATGAACTCAAGTGTCAACAACCTAACTGCAATTCCACATATATAGGTCAAACAAAACGTAATTTCCACACAAGATACAAAGAACACAAAAACGCGGTCAGATATAATCAGCATTCAGCCTTCGGGGAGCACATATACAACAGGTCACACCATTTCACAGACATCAACACTGATCTAAAAATTTTACACATCGAAAATAAAAGTAAATCTTTGAATATAAAGGAAGCAATAGAAATTTACATCGCAAAAAATGCTAATATAACTAACCTAAATGACCATACACATTTAAAAAATTCCCCCCTCTTCGCCCTACTCACATAACATGTGTACAAAACTTTCTCATTAAATTAGCCCTTTTCTTAATAATTACATTTTACAGTTGGTCTCTATTTCAATTCCCTACGTTATTAACCTAAAGTCTTTAATTTGCATTCATCCATATTACATAAAAGTACATTATAACACAAAGTAGGTCAATAACCTCCTCTACTCTCCCCTCTCCAATGTTTATGGAAGTTTCCACAGCACTCCACTTGCTCCGCCCTACTCCCCCCCCCCTCCCCTCTCCACAGTACAGTGTACTGCCTCTATCATCCGAGAGGAGAGATCCACAACGCTCCACAAGGCCCCTCCCATGCTACCTCTCTCCTCTCCGCGAGCAGTGTGCTTTGCCCAAAACTTTCCATGACCACAGTCCTGAAATAGTGTTTGGTGACAACGGACTTAGCATCGGCAGTCTAGATAAGTACTAAGTTTTCCATTATATTAATACGTGTATATTTATTTTATTTTTGTCATTACTGGTTCATGTTATCACTAAACTCTCTATCGTTGACAAGTTTACACAACGTAAACAATACTGAACATATACAAGCATGTTTTAAGTGATTTGATAGAATCTGAGGATGTTCTTTTAGAACGAAACATGTCATTCTTTGTATATTAGTGTGCATTTTACAGGTATGTTTATAGTGTTATAATTTATATTGTAAATAGCTGATGTACCCATGCTTTGCTACAGAATTCTACATTGTATACAGAATTGTAGGTTAGATAGAGTACATGTTGTGAGCAAGACTGTATTAAATTGCACAGCTCATAACGTTACCTTAGAAACGCCATGGAGAAATCACCAAACGTCTTGTCTCATATGAAGACTGCGTTAGAGAATTTTCATAGTAATGGTAGGCCTGGTTGCCTACCATCAGTCACAATCAGGTTGGGGAATTACATTATAATGGCAGACACTCACTCTCCACCTGCCTTTTTTACATCCTCAGAAAGACTGTTTTAGTGGTTTTCCCAACTGAAAGGAACATAGGTCATTACAATGACATCAGTAGAAATGGCACGAGTAAAAGCAATGATTTCACATGAAATACTTGATCAAATGGAAACCCACACATTTTCTCACATTTAACAAACAGTACTACGCTGCCGATCTAACAGTCCAAAGTTCCAGAGCTGGAATGTTCAGGCCGCAAACAGCCATGATCTGTGAACATTCTTAGTCTTTCTTCGGGGTGGAGGGGGTTTCGAATATTGGAGAGTCCCAGGGCAAAAACTATGCCCTTTTACTAATCTGTTTCTTAGGCGTACCCGATGAGTCGGAAAATCTCAATTCACTACACTGGCGGCGCACAGTGGGTAATTTCTAGCATCCAGCCGGCCAAAAATAATATTTTCAACCCTCGTCTTTTGTGCGCATTTTCTGTGAGTCGTGTTTGTAAGACTCTTGGGTACAGTAATTAAGTATTGAAAAGTCGTGCTGTCTGATTGTCTAATCTCACCGAAGGCCTAAAGTGGCTCTCCTCCATTAGGGCATCATATTCTGGCGAGGCGAGCGTGCAGTTATTATTATGTGAGGGCTCAGTAAAGACGTCAGAACTAAATATTTCTTTAGCTTGCAGTGTTATTATATTAGATGAAGGCATGTATTTTATATAGTATGTAGCATTTTCTGAAAATTACTAAACTGTCGTCCGGAATATGCACTTAAAAATTCAGGTACACGGTGTCCAAGCGCTAGCTAATTGTACAAATTTGAGCTGACTTTCAAAATGGATTGCCTTTGATTTCCGCAATGAAAGTCTTTTGGATGAGTTATCTATACTTTAATGAATAGAAAACTGTGACTTTTTGCTGCGACCAAACGCGACCATGAGAGTAATTAATTTTTTTCAGAAGCCATGTACTCTGAAACTCGGAGATCGGTTTTCAAGCTGTTGAGGAACAGCAGGGAATATAAGCGAAACGATGATATTGCGAATATTGTAATTGAACATTTAGGCTTTGAGGATTGTTCCGAGGATATATCCAAGTCAATAAGGAAATCCGTCAGTAGTTTGTGTGCTAAAGTTCGATCACGCTGGACAAAATATAGTAGAAAAAGGGACAAATTGCTGAAGTACAATACATGTTGGGTCGAGCAGAGAATGAGCCTTGCAGAAGGATGTGCTTAACAACAATGTCAGGATGAGCCTGCCAGTACTATAGCTCATTCCATGTTAAGAACACACTATTGTTCTTATGACAACAGAGTATCCATATTGAACGGCTCTGTTCAACGCCATCCTGGGAAAACGGCGGCACATAAATTTGTAAAATTCAGTATGTAAGTTCAAGACAAAAGGCTAAAGAAACTAAGCTACACATTACTTTTATGAACTAAAGGGGATGTGGGGTTTACAGGGGCCACATTTGGTTTGTACAGAATAAGAGGTAAATTACGGCACATAAGAAACCTCAGCACTGAAATATAAGGCAAACTGCGAGAGAAAATAGACAAATAATTTTATGGGCTCGAGGGGCGGGGGATGTATTTAATTGCATTTAATAAATTTATCCAGACAATAAGAGCTAAAAAACAGATGCAATAAATAAACACTGCAGATGATTACAAAAGATCACAGTATTTATGTCAAAGAAATAAATCACACCCGTAGGCTTATTGCATGACTCTCACTCAACACAGTACATTTAAGCACTGATTTAAAGCCTAAAATACACACGCAATAAATAAATACTGTAGATGACTTCACTACAGAAGTTCAGGGAGGAAACGCGTCTATTGTTTGATAAAGTAGAACAATAAAAGTTTGATTTCCACCTATTCAATACTTTACAGTATTGAATTTCAATATGGAAAAATGAGGATAGTATCATGCAATATTGTTTGATATCCGAAGCAAAGTGCTGGCAATACCAATGATGGAAACCGCTAGAAGATTCTTCAGAGAGGCTTCCACTTCTGTGGATATTACTGGAGTAGATATAAATTTATTAAAGCATCTACGTGCCATCGTAGAAACTCTTTCATGTGGGTATGCCATTGATAAAGTGACATTTGGCATTTACGCAAAAGAAACTATACAATTGTACTTACAAAAATACAAATCGTACTACATTCCTGCAACTTTGCACAAACTCTTGGTTCATGGAGAGGAGGTCATTAGGTACTGTATTATACCTATTGGACAACTCTACGAGGAAACCTAGGAGACCAGGAAAATAGGAAACCTTCCAGAAAGACACAAACACCGACATTTTCCATAGGCTGCTTATATCATCGGACCCTTATATTACCAGCTTAGGAAAATCAAGGAGGAGGAAGTGGATTCCGCTTTCACGAGAAGTGCTTAACTTACTGTCTGAGCCTCCTGTATCTGCTTATGCCGAAGGAGATAATGACAGTGACGATAGCGATTCTGATGTAACTGCATCTAATGAATAAATTGTTTGGCAAGTACATGTATTCCTGTATCTGTTTTTAAACTTTCTTAACAGCATGTCCCACTATTAACATCTATTTAATTTCTTAAAGACCGGGCGAGTTGGCCGTGCGTGTAGAGGCGCGCGGCTGTGAGCTTGCATCCGGGAGATAGTAGGTTCGAATCCCACTATCGGCAGCCCTGAAGATGGTTTTCCGTGGTTTCCCATTTTCACACCAGGCAAATGCTGGGGCTGTACCTTAATTAAGGCCACGGCCGCTTCCTTCCAACTCCTAGGCCTTTCCTATCCCATCGTCGCCATAAGACCTATCTGTGTCGGTGCGACGTAAAGCCCGTAGCAAAAAAAATTTCTTAAAGCTATAATGAAAAATGATTAAAATTACAAAGATTACTAATTCTATTCCTGGCGTAGAAATTTGTTATTTGTACTTGATTGACCGCACACTTAATTATCTCCAATAATAACAGTTACATACTAAGTTTTATGTAAATCAGTCCATTAGTTTCCGAGATACAATTTTTGGCCGGCTAAATTCCTGAAATTACGCACTGTGCGGCAGTAGAATCTATCTGACTTGGAGGCAGTTTTTTCCTCCAAGCACCGACCTCAATAGCTGCTGTCGCTTAAGTGGTTTCCCATTTTCACACCAGGCAAATGCTGGGGCTGTACCTTAATTAAGGCCACGGCCGCCTCCTCCCCACTCCCAGCTCTTTCCTGTCCCATTGTCGCAATAAGACCTATCTGTGTCGGTGCGACGTAAAGCAACTTGCAAAAAAAAAAAATTCCTCCAAACCAGAGGGGAAACCCCCTCTTCACTGCTAATTTTGAATTAAATGAATGTAGAATTTATTAAAAGTGAAGAGGAAAAACTCTTTTTAAAAAACGGCTCTTTTCAGGGTTGAATTTTGAGTTATTTAGTAAATTGTGGTGCTATAATTTGGGATATGCTTAAATTTTTATTCTAGACCAGGTCATACTACTACTACTACTACTACTACTACTACTACTACTACTACTACTACTACTACTACTACTACTACTACTACTACTACTACTACTACTAAGTGACCCTCTGCCTTAAGAGTGCACAATGCTCATTCAAAACAGCGCGTCAGAGTAGGGATCGAATAGCTGGAATACTATGATGAACCACTGAGTTACGTACCAGCAGTACGGTATCAGAAAATGTATGAACCATAGGAATGACATGCTAAAGAAGGAAGTTTTCTAACTCCCCAGCTACTTCCGGCCAATATTCAGTCAGGCTGCTACACTCGGCACGCATCAGTAATCCCATCTAACGGAGTTGAGCAGCAGCATAAGAGACAAAGATCATCATCACAAACAATGGTCAATGTAATGTTATTGTTGATCAATGTTATGCGCTTTCAATATCGTAGGCCTTCACATTTAGTTTTCTTCCGACTCTGAAATAGCACTCTTATCATAGTCGGTACGGTAAAATTGAATAAAACATAAATGGTCAGAAATTGTATTCTCTATAAGTTAACTTTTGTTATGTAGTAATTTTCAATAGGACCAATAACATAGGTATTTAAAAAATAAATTTTAGGTGCCTTCCCCTAAACTACAATTTCATTCAGGGCGAATACAGTTGTTTATAACTTAGACTGTAGTTTCTTATTCCCTGACTCTATATATCGACTTTCATTAAATTATCTTGACCCATTTTCTCGTGGCTCGGCGTTGATATGGACTTGGCAACAAAATTACAAATTCTTGAATATCTGTGTTATCAAAGCCGGTACGGTAACAATGTATGACTTAAATGATCGGAAATTTAATTCTATATAACTTTAGTTATGTAGTATGCATCGATAGGACCAATAATAATATAAATATTTGAGAATTAAATTTTAGGCCTTTCCCTAAACTACCATTTTACTCAGCGTAAGTAAAATGGATTTATAGCCTAGTTTGTAGTGGCTCATTCCCCGACTTCACATACCGATTTTCGCTAAATTCTCTTCAGCCGTTTTCTCGTGATGCGTGTACATACATACATACATACATACATACATACATACATACATACATACATACATACAGACAGACAGAAATGACGGAAAAATAAAAAGGGCATATCCTTGTTAGTATGGACATGACCAATACAGAAATACCATTCTTTTCAAATTCTAAGCAATGTACAGACAAAACTCTTATTTTATATATATAGATTGCTGTGTTTTTGACAGACTGGAAAGTTTTTATTGCATTTAACTAAGTCAACACTGGGAAATATGGCTTCATTCTTAACAAATTACTGTCAAAATTAGAAAACAGTAACTATGTAAACTATCTAAAGCTATAACGATATCTTTGACATAAAATATGGAGGTATTTAAAAAACTTATTGTCTCATTCATAACCGTAAGTCATAAAAGGAATATACAAAAATATTTGTAAATTAAATAATATTTTATGAATATTATATATTTCACTGATATTTACTACATTGTTATGTACTTTGTTTGCACTTTGATATTACATAAATATCTGGGCCCTAATCATGACTATCAGGAACATTGTGAACAAAGTTTATCAAATTGGTTGTCACAGATTTTGAACACAAGCATACCATTGATGATTAGTGTTGCAATTATCTGTTATGTCAAGAACAGCCATCACTGTGCTCTCGAGGTACCACCACAATTAAAGCGATAGTATTATGAGGTATATGCAGGGCATCGTACAGACGGTCAGTCAACACAGTGAGGACAGATCACTGAATACAGAATGCCCCGTAGACACTTTAGATAGACAGCATTACCAGTACTTGACGGAGTTTGAAAGTGACCAGACTGTGGGCCTACACAAGACTTAGAGGTCATATTGTGCAACTGTGAGGCATGCGGAGTATTCATATGTCACAGTGGCCCATAGTTAGAACCGAAGGGTACGTTCAGTTTCCAGTCTACCAAAATAGACCCCACAAGAGGAAGATCAGGGTATCTTGCACCAAGTATTATGCAACTCCTTGACACCTGCCCCTGCTAACCGGATATATGGTAGTTATGAAGCTGTGTCATCATCCACCATGTCTCAATGACTGGTATCAGCCAGCCCTTCCCATAACTATCTGCTCTTGATACTAGAGCACCGAGCTCGATAGCTGCAGTCGCTTAAGTGCGGCCAGTATCCAGTAATCAGGAGATAGCGGGTTCGAGCCCCACTGTCGGCAGTCCTGAAAATGGTTTTCCGTGGTTTCCCATTTTCACACCAGGCAAATGTTGGGGCTGTACCTTAATTAAGGCCACAGCCACTTCCTTCCCATTCCTAAGCCTTTCCTATCCCATTGTCGCCATAAGACATATCTGTGTCGGTGCGATGTAAAGCAAATAGCAAAAAAAAAAGATACTAGAGCAGAGATGGTTGTGTTTGGAGTGGTGCCAAAATCAGTAAATGAGGACATATGATGAGAAGTGTTGCATCCTATTCAGTGATGAAAATCAGTGTTGAACTACCAGGGATGAGCATCGTGAGTGAGTATGGCGAGGCTGATAGGAGAGGACACATCCTGTCAATATTGTGGAAAAAAAAAACATTACTCCTGGCATTACAGCATGAGGAGACTATGGATATGACTTCAGGTCACCTGTGATAGTGACGGCACAGAGGAGTGACATCCTGTTTGCAAGAAATCAGCTTCATTTCCCGTATCAAGGCTGCATCAGCCATCGCTCCTCCAAGGACACAGTAGATTTTGTCAACAACAAGATTTCGGGGAAGCTCTTGTAATAATAGTAATGACACAGGTGTAGAATAATATATTGGAAGTGGAAAGAGTTTGTAGAAGATTTTACTTGTAAATCTTTTTAAGTAGTACTTACTGTATGATCTGGAGTGTTGTGCTACAATATTTTATTCCATTCTGGTACCTAACCTGTACAGTGTAAATATTTTGGTAACATATTGAATTTGTAACTAGTAGATTTCATTTCTATATTTACTGGAACTGTCCAGAAAGTTGTGACTTGAATTTTTGAACAGGGTGTGTTAGCCTTTGTTAGTTATGTATTCTAGAAAGTATTTTCTGACTATTCTGGAAATGGAAGATTCGCGATCGTATGTATTCGAAAAGGTATTTAAACATCGCGACCGAAAAAAAATTTGTGATTGGTCAATCTGGGCAAGCTTCTGTGTTCTGATTGGCTACTCCAAGGCCAGGGTTCCCTTTAAAAGGGGCTAGGCAGCATTTCGTGAGAGGTCTGAGGTCTTAAGTCTCTGAGCTGTCTTGGCCTTGGCCTGTCGAGCCTGCCGAAGTTTTTGACGTTGTGAACGTCTCCTTGGTACCAGCATGGGCAGCCTTGGGGTAAGCGGTGTTGCTTTCTGTGCGTTTTAAGTTCCATTTAATTTTCATTGGTGTAACACAGGAGTTTGCCCTAATCGCCACTCTTTTGATCAGATGTGAAAAGCTGGTTTTGATTTCAAGTAATAGCATTTTGTGCTTCCTCTTACCTTCAATACTGTATTTGTGGAAGTTGATTTGTACTGAGATGTACTTGCTTAACTCTTTGAACTTGTAGGAAGCTCTCGTCAAAGAATATATAACTTATGTGTCTCTAAGAACATGTATCTGTATCTTACGAAAGGTGTATGAGCATTTTCCACACTGACTGAAACTGTTCGTAATTTATTTATTTTGTAAAGTCCATTTTGTAAATAATATTTTGAAAATCAAAGATCACTGTTAAATTTTCCGAACCGCAACCTAGACATATCCATGCCCCTGGTAGGTTCCCAGTTACGTCCCACGTTCCTTGTTTGTTACCGTCAAGTTGCCCTCACTGATATTTACTTCTGCTGTTTTCGCCACAGTTCATTACATGATTACGGTGTGTATAGTGTTCAGCGACCTTGTAATTTGATTTACTTTCCTCCCTTTAACTGTGTTTATGTAGCCGCTGAAGTACCGGTTACAGTAAGACAGCAATCAGCTTCAGGGATCCTGAATTAATTGAATTCAAAAGACATTTTTATAAAATTAAAACAAACAACATTCGCCTTGGAAGGAGCAAATGAAGAGAACATCCTTGTAAAATACAGAACAATGACAAAGGAAAATTATTTTTCAAACACATGTTATTAGTAAACAAGCAGAATATTGTACATCATAGTGAAAAGTGCTGGAAACAAAACATTTTTTTATACATCTGTTCCAATGAATAGATATAGTTTTCAAATAGGCTAAAATATATAAATCCATTTCCCTCCCATTTCACCAGCCCATTCAATCATCCACATTGATTTTAATTTATTTCACTTTTTTAAATTCACATAGATTTTAAGTAAAACATACTTATTAAGATGTTCTTAAGAAGATAAATAATTTGTAATTTCACCTAAGTGTTGTAATACAGCTGAAGATGTTCCAAATGGAATGAAACATGTACTGTACATGATTGATTGATCTATTTCCTTAATCCAAATATAAGTATCAAAAAGGTGGAAATTTACTGTTATTGATTCACTGTGACATGCTGTGTCGTCATGTGTTACCACTCACGACACCATGGTACAATCTTTCAATTAGACAATGCTCATCTACACAGGGAATATGAATGTATGTACTGCCTGCATCATAGGTCCTACAGTGCCCAGCAAGCTGCCTGAGAAGAACATATATGGGATCAGTTCAGATGTCAACTCCAACCCAGTGCCCCTTTGCAGAATATTAACGACTGGTTAAAAAAGCTGTGTCAACTGGCTACAGAAGAAGGCACAATAACTGTATGACTCTCGAACCAATACTGCCCATGTATCCAAGCCCAAGAGGGTGCTACATCCTACTGACAAAGGACCAGCAGTATGTTTGAACTGCTACCTCTGTTGCCCATTTGATCTGATATTGTATTCACTGTAAATGAGTACCACGACTTTCCAGCATGTGCAGGCTCATCTCATTTTTACCACTCCTTCTAGGTGCTTGGCTTGTTCTGTCAGTGAGGTGTCTATTTCTTGCAAAACATTCAGCATACCAACTCCTCTTAAATAAATGTAACATATGAGTAAAAGAAATGGTCAGAGATACTAATAACGAACTTAAGAGAAACTCACCATACTGCTGGATGGTGTTGCAAACTGATCAAATATACATGACATTCTTCTAAAAGTTGACAAACATAAGTTGCTTTCCTTATATGCCATGGCACCAGAAGACAATGATCTTCCTTTAAAAGAAGACTTCAAATACTCTCCATCCTCTCCCATAATCTAGGACCACAAAAACTGGAATAAAAACCTCTTCATCTTAAATATTACATCATATCAAAATTAAATCATTTGTTTGTTCTTTACAAAATAACATAGGTCCAGTACAAAGGAAAGGATCAGCATACTAGTGTGTGTGAAAATTATAGTTGCTTAATCAAAATTTAAACATTCCCAGTACTTCATCCCTATTTCCAGGATAATTCAAGCAAAGCAACCCAAAGGATGCAAGTCTTAAAAACAGAATGGCCATGAGATTCCTGGTAAGAAGTTAGAACAGTTAGAATGATAGAAGTAATGCTTATGGTATCCTCAACAATAACTTTGTCTCTTTCCGAGTACTCCCCTTCAAGGAATCATATGTGAAATCGAACGACGACAATGAGTATCTTCTTAATTTTGTAGTAATATCTCAGAAAAATAAAGTGACTGGAGATATTCATTTGCATACAATATCAACTTCCTCTGTTCAACAACAGTCTTCATTATATTAAATATCCAACAGTCAACTTTTTGGAGAAATATTTTGAACAAACTATTAAAGAGAGGACCTTCAATTCTTTACAGCTAAAAAACAATACTTTATACAATACAATAATAAATGCCCTAAGAATTTAGTTATATATACCATGTTCTAGAAAAACGTTTATTAAATTTGACCACTTGCTCACATTAAGAAAAAAAAATAAAAATTGAATGGTCACAATGGTTTCCTCTTCAAAGCTGGGGACAGACTGTGGTTCAAAACTTTGGAGGGTCTTTCAGTAATTGCATGAAAGTGAATTTATATGTTCAGTCTTCAAAACTCGCACCCTAACTTTGTACAACCCTACCTGAACTGCAACCATCAGGAGACTGTAATCTCTGCATACTTCAGTTGAACACACATTGCCCGCTTGTTGAGTAGCTACGTGCTTCTTATGGGAGCTCATCTACACAGGGCATGTGCATATATGTACTGCCTGCATCATGATGAGGTCCTGCAGTGCCCAGCAAGCTCTCCCAGAAGAACATATATGAGATCAGTTCAGATGTCAACTCCAACCCAGTGCCTCTTTGCAGGATATTAATGGCTGGTTAAAAAAGCTGTGAGTGGACTGGCTACAGAAGAAGACACAATGACTGTATAACTCTCGAACGAATACAGCCCATGCATCCAAACCCAAGAGGGTGTTACATCCTACTGACAAAGGACCAGCAGTATGTTTGAACTGCTAACTCTGTTGCCAATTTGATCTGATATTGTATTCACTGTAAATGAGTACCACAACCTTTAAGCATGTGCAGTATAATAAACATTATTGCTTCTGAAAGATCCAAACCTTTCCTGGTGATCAGATCTACAAATAGTGCAATTTCTCTCAATCACAATTCTTTCTTAATTTTTTATTTGTATACCGTTCAAGGACGGATAAATTTGACAATGCAGATTTATTCAAAGGATGAAACTAAAAGCACTGATGTATTCAGATATTTTGGAATAAAAATAAAATTAGCATTTTAATTCTTTTTCTCCTCCTTCTTCTTCTTCTTCTTCTTAAGACACCGTGCCCCTACGAAGGCTGGAGATCCAACTGATTATGATTACTCGCAATACAGAGGCTCAAAAGATTTCAATAGAAGTTCGTTCATACCATGAGCGCAAGTCTTTAAGTGAGGAATTACTCTGTTGTCTCCATACATACCTTTGTCCTTCAATTTTCTCCTCGAAGATGAGTTGGAGAAGGTCATATCATTCATATCACATGATATGCCTGATGTTCCCTGATAGTTGTTAGAATCTCTTTCTTTTTTTCTCATTTAACAAGCTGAGGACTTTCCCATTGGTCTTCCTTTCTACACAAGATATTCGAAGCATTCTTCTGCACAAGTACATTTTGAAAGTTTCAATCCATCTCTCCACCAAAGGGCTGAGTATCACACTATTATCTTTTTCTTTTCTTTCTTTTCTTACATATTGTTTTGACCTCTTAGGATCATGGCCAACACTTGTCAGACTTTCTGGATTTCCAGTACTTCATCTTTTTGGAGAATGCAGTTCTTCACTCTACGGACCACTCTGCGCACATAACGATTTTTTTTTTTTTTAAGGAAATGGTGAATATTATAAACAAGTGTAACAACATTTACATTGAAATACCATGTACAACTTCTCAATAAATGTGAACAATGTCCAGTGTGGACTGCAGTTAAATATATAACTACAATTTATTCACCCTACACTTTCCAAATTTCCAGATTGCCTATCAGACAAAATATACGTACAATTGTTTTAGAAATATGTACATACATCTTCATTATAGACTGTTATGCCTTTCAGCATTCAGTCTGCAAGCCTAAGTGAATTTATTTTACTCTGCCACAATCCTCTATTTGTAATAATCTCTGTGGCCTTGCTTAGTTCCATACCTCCTATCTTTCAGTCTTTACAAATTGAGTCTAGCCATCATCGTCTTGATCTCCCTCTACTTCTCTCACCCTCCATGACTGAATCCATTATTCTCCATTTGCCTCAGATAACCCAAACACAGAAGTCAGTTAATGCGCAGAGCTACATCAGTCGATTTCATTCTTAACTTAGCCTTTATGTCCTCATTTCGAGTGCACCCTGTCATTGTTCCCACCTGTTTTGTACCAGCAATCATTCTCGCTACTTTCATGCCTATTACTTCTAACCTATGAATAAGATATCCTGTGCCCATCCAGCTTTCACTCCCGTGAAGCAAATTTGGTCTGAAACAGACCAGGGTAAAGATAGTTTCCTCCGGGAGCTGACTTATTTCTTACAGAATACTGTTGATCTCAACTGCGAGCTCACTACATTATCTTTGCTGTACCTTGATTCAATCTCACTCACTATACTACAATCCTGGGAGAACACACATCCAAAGTACTTGAAATGGTCTATACCTCTTCCAGATCTGTATTCCCAATATGTCATTCAATTCTCTTAGGTTTCTTACCTTCTGAGCAAATGGCCACATGACTTGAATCACGTAGCTATCAACTTGCATTTGGGAGATAGTGGGTTCGAACCCCACTATCGGCAGCCCTGAAGATGTTTTTCTGTGGTTTCTGATGTTCACACCAGGCAAATGCTGAGGCTGTACCTTAATTAAGGTCACTGTCACTTTCTTTCCAGTCCTAGGCCTTTCCTATCTCATCATCGCCATAAGACCAGTGTTGGTCCAATGTAAAGCAAATTCCAAAAATAAAAAAATTCTTACGTACAGACATTACTTTAGTCTTAGAAAGGCTAATTTTCAGACCATGCTCATTGCACCTATTTTCAAGATATCAGACTGCAGGCTTTTGGCACAATCTGCCATTAAGACCAAGTGGTCAGCATAGGTCAAACTGCTTACTACATTTCCATCTAAATGAATCCCCCACTCCCCTCCCATTTGATACCTTCCACTTGTCTAACCCCTGTAAATACCTTAAACCAAGAACTAATTCTACCATCAATTTTCACTGCAGCACAATTATCAACACAAGTGCCTTTGACTGCTTTTAATAATCTACCCTTAATCCCATAATCCCCCAGAATGGCTAACACCTTTCCCCTTGGTACTCTGTCATATGCCTTCTCAAGATCTACAAAACATAAACATAACTGTCTATTCCTCTTGTACCATTTTTCAATTACCTGGCACATAGCAAAAATCTGATCCTGACCTCCTCTGTGGTCTGAAACCACCTTGGTTTTCATCCAAACTTACTCTCAACCACTGATTGCACCCTCCTTCCAAAATGAAATATCTCGATAGTTGTTGCAATCCTTCCTGTTCCCTTGCTTACAGATAGGTGCAATTACTGCTTTAGTTCAATCAGAAGGTACCTTACTAACATTCCACACAAATTTTATTACTCTGTGAAGCCATTTCATTCCTGCTTTCCTACTATACACCATTTCAAGTCTAATTTTATCTATTCCTGCTGCTTTAAGACAATGGAGTTTATTACCATCCTTTCCACTTCCTCAAGCATAATTTCACCATCATTTTCCTCCTCCCCATGAGCTCAGTTGTTCGCGACATCACCCGGAAGATTTTGTTTTACGTTGAGATGATTTTCAAAATATTCCTTCCACCTGCCCAGTCATTCACTGCAATCTATTATGAGTTCACCTGATCTACCTAAAACACTATTCATTTCCTTTTTCCCTCTCATTCTTTATTACAGTCTAGAAAGGTTACCCTGCTGCGTGGCCTACACTTTCCAGGTTACTGGATAGGTAATTATTTTATGGATAATATGTTGTTTAAAATCGCAATCAACTTACGTCTTGGTTGCAAAATATGCCAGTCGCATAAGTGCATATGTGGAGCGGAAGTCAACGTTTATGGCTGCCATGCTTGTAGTTGCCTTAAGAGTTCTGGTCGATTTTCAAGACACTGTTCAATTAATGACATTATCAAAAGAGATTTTACATCTATCGATGTCCCTTCTGTCCTAGAACTGAGTGGAATTAGTCCCACAGATGGAAAACACCCTGATGGTTTGACTTTATTCCCATGGAACTAAGGCAGATCTCTCCTGTGGGATGCCATGTGTTTCGATACTTTAGCACCATCTCATTTGCCATACACTTGCAAAGCTGCTGGTTCTGCTGTGGAATTGGCCGCGCACAATAAAAGGGCAAAATACAGTGCAGTAATGAAAACTACATCTTCGTGTTATTCGCAGTTGAAATTATGGGGACGTGGTATCAAGAGGCTAAAAGTCTGATTTCAGATATTGGCAAACAATTATCTGCAATCGCTGGAGACTCTTCTTCAACAGAATTCCTGAGGCAGCGGATAGGAATTGCTATCCAGCGAGGAAATGCTACCAGTGTTATGGGCACGTTTCCGAATAACGCTCCACTGAACGAAGTCTTTTATCTTACACTTTCGAGCTGGAGAGAAGCATTAGAAAAATTATACATGAAATTATATAAATGTATGTAGTTATTGTCAGTTCATATTTTAATTTGTTAAAGACCATCAGAAAGTAACTTTCAAATGCAGCGCTATGGTTCTGTTTGTGAAATATTATTAGTATTTTGTATTAACTTTTTTCCTTGTAATATTCATTTAATTTTAGATGCTTTGAATCATATACTGTATCTCTTCACCGTACATAAAATTGTGGTATAAAAAAGAATTAGTGATAGCAAATATCAATCTCAGTATCATAGACTAAAAATTAAATTTATTTTCAATAGTAATATCCTTGCTTCTCGAAAATATTGACTTCCAATTTCCATTAAAGTACGTTGGTACAAATGGACGTACTTCTACTCTAACTGGACGTTAAAAGATAATTACATATATCATTTCTACATCGTAACACAATAAAATTCAATAATGTCATAAAATATTGCCCCAGAAATTTTCATATTGAGGCCTGTATTGATGGAATGAGCTAATGCTAATTACCTCAAATTAACTATTGATTAGGTGGGATTAGAAATTTTATTTTTGTAAATAAAACTTCCAGGTTATTACTGAAATCTTCCCAAGACTTCTTCTTGGATTCAACAATTATTTGTTTCATTGTTTCTTTCACCTGCATACACTTCCCCATCTGCATCAGTCCTTGTTTGGAGCCATTTCTGACATGACTTCCGTTTACATTTACAAGCTGCCCCTCACTTCAGCATTCCACCAAGATGTGCGCTTTTTCCCATATTGACACACACTTATTTCCAGGCATTCAGTTGCTCTTTCTACTACAGCATCCAATATGCCACCCATTCTATTTCTGTGCCCTCCCATGTGTAGGGCCTGCGGAGAATAGCCTTATGCTTGAAAAATGGATTTGTAACTGCTAATCCCATAAAAAGTACAGAAGTCCAGTAAACACTTCCCATTCCTAAAGCTTCCATATCTTTCCAACATTTATTCATTACTTTTTCGTATCCTTCAGATCTAATTCCAACTCTTGAATTGAAATCGCCCATTAGCACTATCCTATTCTTGCTCTTGACTCTGACTGTGATTTCACCCATTATTTCATAACACTTGTCAACTTCCTCCTCATCTCGAGCTACAGCTAAATCTACCCGCAGCATTCCCTGGTCTATGTACCTAACAGAAACTATGTTGAATGCAATAGTATTCCTGATGAATAGTCCTATCCTTCCCTTTTTAACACCTGTTAAGAATACTTTCTAATCTTTTATCTCATCCTCCTTATCTCCCCTTACCCGCACATCATTAACTCCTAACAAATTAAGACCCATTTTCTTTGCTTACTCAGCAATTCATTCATTCATTATCATTATAGACTGTTATGCCTTTCAGCGTTCAGTCTGCAAGCCTCTGAGAATTTACTAAACGTCGCCACAATCCTCGATTTGCAACTAGTGTTGTGGCCTCATTTAGTTCTATACCTCTTATCTTTAAATCGTTAGAAACAGAGTCTAACCATCGTCGTCTTGGTCTCCCTCTACTTCTCTTACCCTCCATAACAGAGTCCATTATTCTCCTAGGTAACCTATCCTCCCCCATTCGCCTCACATGACCCCACCACCGAAGCCGGTTTATGCGTACAGCTTCATCCATCGAGTTCATTCTTAAATTAGCCTTTATCTCCTCATTACTCAGCAAGTTCTACTTTTTTCTTTCATAAGCCCCATTTATGTTAATAGCTCCCCATCGAATTCCATTTCATTCTTCAAGTTGTTTCCAAGTAAAAACTTGCCTATCAAATGGAAGTGTGATTCCTTTACTGCCACAGGTCTGAGATTTGCTTAAAATGATCAGAGCGTGCTCGGAGAAAATTGATGGAACCAGGATGCTAGTCTACTTACACACAGTCCCAGTGAGCTATTTTTTTTTTTTTTTTTTTTTTTTTTTTTTTTTTTTTTTTTTGCTATGGGCTTTACGTCGCACCGACACAGATAGGTCTTATGGCGACGATGGGATAGGATAGGGCTAGGAGTTGGAAGGAAGCGGCCGTGGCCTTAATTAAGGTACAGCCTCAGCATTTGCCTGGTGTGAAAATGGGAAACCACGGAAAACCATCTTCAGGGCTGCCGATAGTGGGATTCGAACCTACTATCTCCCGGATGCAAGCTCACAGCCGCGCGCCTCTACGTGCACGGCCAACTCGCCCGGTAGTCCCAGTGAGAATCTCTCCTCTAACAGGTTAGAGACCACCGGTGAACTGTACAATCCTAGCCGCCTAAGTACAAGGAGGGCCAACACTCAGAATATGTCCGAGGTGCCCACTCCTATCCCACAGTAACTGGCAACCTGACCCTCAGGACCACTTATCGGGCCACTCAGCCGTTGCCCATGGTTCACAAACTAGGACACAACTGCAGTAACCCAGGGAAACAATTCACAGCAAGAAACAAAGCAAATAATCAACTTGACAATAAGAAAACCTTAAACCTAAACATGTTTATGCTCAACAACAAAATTTGTTCTCAAAAGAAAGGATTAACCATGGGCTAACCATCATCAGTAGTTTGCTTACATTGTAACTTGATGTGTTTTTTACATTTACATACTCATATTAAAAAATGAAAGATTCAAAACACAAATGGCAATTGATAATAAAATCAGACTGAAATTGATGCTGTTTTACAAGAGAGGACTGTCAGAATTTTTTATTTTTGTTTGAACTGTATTTATTAAAAATTGGAATGATTTTATCATATAGGATGTGGGATTCTTCTGAGATTTCATTGAGATTAAAATTCTGGTTTGCATATTGCTCCAGATGGATGAAACAGTTTTCCATAATGTTGAGTAATTCACTAATTATGGTATCACAGACTGAGAGATTCTTTTGCCTAATACGCAAAATAATTTATTATAATGTGCATAAATGGCTGAAGATGACCCATAAAGGTGTCAAAACCGGTACCAATGTATAAGTAATTATATGACATCATATTAAATTGTACTAAATAGGTGGACCTTCATTTTAATTTCTTATTATTGTGAATGTTTGTCAATATGGATCATGATGAAGTTTATATCATACAATACATACTACTTAGGGCTCGTTCTACCACCTACGGGTAAAGTAGCACGTAACTTGCCCTCCACGTAAAAGGCTATTTCCATTTGACCACTCCTGCATAGCGTTATTGGCAGCATGAACCGTAGTTACCCAGCGGGTAATTTATCGGCCACTTCGAGGGTCGCTTAAGACTACCTGCCCAGCAAGTTTTGACAGCTAAACATTATTAACTGTATTTCTGGTGATATACAGCTTACATTACCTTAGTATGTTGATAAAAGCATGATACCGTAACAGTGATCGGTACTGTATTGCAGGATTTTGAACATGAATGCTTCCCTTGAGTTGCAACAGTCACACCAGCCTCTCTCACCTACAATGTCGGGGGACACATTATAAATCAAGCTTTCGTGAAGAAACTCTATACAGATACAAAATCAAAACCTATTTGGAAATCATCTCAAATGGGCTTTAATTTTCCAATTTTAATTTTTCAGTTGTCAGACACCTGATATAAGTTATTATATGTATCTGAGTCATGCCAAGCATTCTCACAGTGTAATGGCTAAAGTGCTTGCTTCGAAATATGATATACATAGATTCGAGTCCTCATTATGCTGAATATTTTAATTTTCATATTTAGCTGCTGTATTCATCTAAATGCCTTATTTCATACACTCTTTTGTTGATAATGTATTTAATTGAAATGTTTAATCACAATATTATGTCTACTAGGAAAATGCTTTATATGTGTGCTACTTATAGAAAGTTATATTATGATTAATTCCAATCATCATTGATCTGCATTTAAGACTGTTGCCCAGGTGACAGATTCCCTATAAATTGTTTACTTAATTTTTTTCGTAAATGATTTCAAAGAACTTGGAAATCTATCGAACATTTCCCATGATAAAATATTCCATTCTGAATTCGTATTCCTACAAATGGATATTTACCCCAATTTGTCCTTTATCTTTATCTTCCAACTATATCTTCATAAAGTTAAACATTAGAATGAAATACATTATCAATACATGGAAGCATGTGGAATGAAACGAGGTCACAGAGCCAGTTGCAAATGGAGTATCATGGAGATATTTAATCAATTCACAGAAGCATGCAGATAGAATGCTCAAAGGCAATAAGTCCATAAGGAAGATGTGTGTATACGTATATGAAAGCACGTAAAAGAGAGTTAAGAACAACGGCAGGGAACGAAAATAAATTTAAATTTAAATTAAAAAGACAAAAGAACCTGCGTACCTTCATTTTCAGAACGAGTGCCTTGACACTCAACTACGAGAATACTTTCAAAAACGCTGCCTTACATGACAGTTTATAACTGATGTAAGAAAATGTAAGCATTAAAATCTCGAGATTTTAAGCCCAATTAGGTATTGATTTTGAACCTCATAGATTAACCTTACCTAAGCTTGACATAAGTCGTTGTCCACAACGTTAGACGTCCCTTATTGAGCTTTTTGGTGATAACACTAGCCTGCAAAAGAAACTTTTTTTTTGTGCGGTAAAAATGAAAATTGGTGGTTTTAATTAATTTCTTAATGCAGAATTTGAGAAAAAAATTAGTTTTGGCGTATCATGTCTGGTTTAGTGGCGATTTTACAAAATGTTATTTTTTTCCTACGTAAAATTGTTGATACTTAGTATTGATTAAATTTGATATATTAATGTAAATTACAGCTTGCAAAACGTAATCATATTTTTAATGCATTAAATACACATAAATGCTGCTTTGTAAGCAAGTAGATGGTTTGTATTATATTTTTAATGTACAGTATATTGAAATTCATGCCCGCCTGGTGGCCATGATCGTTAAGGCGCTGAAGTCTAAAAATGGTCTAACACCGAGGTTAGCCGGTTCGAGTCCCGTTGGTCGAAAAAATTTTCACCATCAGAATGTTGGCCGGCAGGGTAGGGGAGGAGGTGGTATACAATTTCTAATCACTAGATTGCGTGCCAAAAGCCTGGATTAAATTCCAAACCTCTCCGCAGTGCTCATATGGAGTGAGGGCATATGACGCTGTTGATGGTGATTCGTCCGTCGGATGGGGACGTTAAGCCTTGAGCAGACCCCTTGGTGCTATTCGACAGGAGTAGGCTATGTGCCGGCACCGGGTTTCACCCTCTCCCTACTATCATATATCACGTCATTCATTTCATCTCTCATTAACTCCTCTGATGAGGTTGACGTCAGGAAGGGCATCCGGTCATAAAAAACCGCCACGACGAATTCATCTCACCTCATACCCGACCCCGTAGGGAAACGGGACAAGGGTTGGACAAACACTCAGTATATTGAAATTCATGAAACTGAAGCATAAAGCGCCTATTTAGTTTCGGCTGTACAGTTGCTTTTAAATTAATATAACCGTACCTTGAATAAAAAGTACATGGTTAAAATACATAGTTTTGTTACTTACATTATGTGCGGGTTAGATTCACACCTCCGACTTTTTCCATTTTCCAAGAAATTTCTGGGTTTTTGAATGATCTCTAGAAGGGTCGTCCCGTGCAATCGACTAACAGTAATCGGCCATCATATTCACATCCCAGCGTCCTGATAGCGTCGTTCTGCATCTTTGAGATCCTGATGAAACCTTTCACCTTGATCTTTACTGACAGCTCCCAAATTTGGAGGGAAATATTCCAGACACGAAGCTAAGAAATGAAGCTTAAGACTCATATTACAACCGAGTTCCTTAAACTTTACCAACATTTTCCTTACAATTTCTTTGTATTGAGGGTCCTTAATGTTGCCAAGGAATTTAGTCACTACATCTTTGAATGCGTTCCATGCTTCCTTCTCAATTTTCGTCATAGTGTTGGTGAAATTGTTATCCTTTTTATTATTATTTATAAATTTCATTTTCCGTATTGACAGATTCAAAGTATAGATAAGAAAAGTGTTTTTCCACCAATCAATACACAGTTTATTTTAAATAGATTAAACTAGTACCGGTTTCGGCTCTTTAACGGCCATCATCAGCTAGTACATGATTTGTTTCCAGCCATTAGACAATTCACAAGTTGTTATTGTATTAGACATCCGGATGTCTAGTGGGGGATGGAAATGTATACAGTAGCATGTAATTAAAATATCAGTAGTCAAGATAAAAAGTTACAATAAGTTAGAACATGAGTATGTAGGACATATTAAAACATATGGGTCATAATATAAAACACTTAAAAAGTTTTAACACATTAAAATTTGGTAAGTATAGGTAGACACTTGTTAAAAATTTTTAGTTCATGTTACATAGGTTCCATTCTTCTATCTTCTGTGTAGTTCCTTTGCTTTTATGTTGTGTTGATTTTAGCTGTGTATTGTAATCTTCGAGAAAGTTCTGAAGCTGGTATGCGTCATATTGATATGGACTTTTGTCATGAAGAAATTTTTTATATTGTGTTATATGTTCCAACTTGTGATGTACTCTGGTAAGTTTTAATATAGTAAACAGCAGGTCTTGAGTTTGAATTAGATGTAGTTGGTGGCAACACCTCTCTCGTCTACGTTTGTGGTTGTAGTCTGTAAAGATAAGGTAATATAAGTATACCGGTGGTGTGTGTATGAAGGAATGCCTGGTGTGTGTATGGAAAGAGTACTTACTTTAGTTGTTGTGGAAGTCTTGTGCCGATGTGTTTGAAGGCTTGTTGTGTTCTACTGCGAGTGTGTCTGGGGCTCATATTAGCTGTGGAGGGGGATGTAGGTGGAGGGGAAGAAGGAGTGGCCGTTGGGGAAGTAGGGGCGGGGTCGGGCTTGTGATTCGTTGGTTTGTTGGAGCGTGTGTTTACTATTTTAAGGTAATCAATCTTTAATGCCGGAATGGCTTTGTCAAAAATGATGCTGGTTTTTTCAGTAATATCATTAATGTTATGATTGGGGTTAGCGTACTGGTCTAAAGAAATGTAGAAAACTTCGGTTATGTTGAGCAGTGGGCCCTTGGGGTTTATGTTTAGTATCGTCATGTCGTTATTGATGTTTGTGAAACTATGCTTGGATTCTTCTACATATTGGCCTATTGATTAGAAATAGTTATGTTTTACTGCATTTATATGTTCATTGTAGCGGATAGTGAAGTTTCTGCCTGTACGTCCTACGTAACTTGTGTCACAGTTGTTACATTTGATACGGTAGACACCTGATTGGTTGTATTTATTGTTATTATTGACTGTTTTAGTGTTATGTATAATGTTGGTACTATTGTGTGTGGTTTTGAATGCTATTTTTATGTTGTGCTTCTTGTAAATATTAGTTATAGTATATATATGGGTGTTGTTAAAGGTAAATAGGGCATAGTCTTTTTTGGGTTTGGTTGTTTTTGCTAATTTAGTTTTAGGTTGTGATTTTACTTTGTGAATGATTTTGTTGACCACTTCTTTGCTGTATCCGTTATGTTTAGCTATGTCGTGGATTAACTTCAATTCATTGTTTTGGTCTTCTGTTGTCATTGGGATGTTAAAAGCTCTATAAATCATACTATAATAGGCTGCTCTTTTTTGTGTAATGGGATGAATGGAGTCATTTTTTATGGTATTTAAGGTGTGTGTGGGTTTCCTGTAGATCTTGTAAGATAAGTGGTTGTCGTGTCTGGTTATTGTTAAGTCTAGGTAATTTAGTGTACGGTTATTTTCGGTTTCTTTGGTGAATTTAATTTGGGGATCTAGAGTGTTAAGTTTGTCTAGTATAGCTTGTGCGTCAGTGGATCTATTATCTAAAATTACGAAGATATCGTCAACAAATCTGCACCAAAAATGTATATTATCTATTTCTTTGATTGACGTGTGTTCTAAGTAATCTATATATATTTCTGCTAATATTCCAGAGGCAGCAGACCCCATAGGTAGGCCTTGTTGCTGATAAATGGTATCGTGAAATATGAAATAGTTATTGTTTATGGCGAATTCAAGTAAGTTTATGAATTCGTTTATTTCTAAGGTGCTCAAGTTGCTATTGTTTTTTAGGTTAGATTCTATTATTTTGATTGTTTAACAGGAATGTTAGGGTACATATTTATTATATCAAATGAAGCAAGGGTGTGGTGTTGTTCGATCTTTAGCTCTTTGGTTCTGTTGCAGAAATCTATTGAGTTTAGAATTGTTTTGTTTGCTAAAAATGTATAGTGCTTTTTAAAAAAAATTTGGATGAATTGCGATAATTTGTAGGTTGGACTGGCTCTATAGTTTATAATTGGTCTCATAGGTACGTCTTCTTTATGTATTTTTGGGTAGGCTTTCGCGGACGGTAATTGGGGGTTCATTGTTATGAGTTTAGCAGATTCGGTTTCGGTGAGAAGAAAGTGCGCGTTTTTAAGTAAAATTTTTAAATTCCTTTGTATGTTATTGGTTGGATCTCAGCGTTTAATAGAAAAAGTATTGTCTTGGAAACATTTTTTAGTCTTTGTTATGTATTCATTTTTATCCATTATAACTGTAGTGTTGCCTTTGTCGGCCTTCGTTACTAGTAAATTGTTCTGTTTTATTTTATTTTTAAGTTTGTTTAAGTTCGATCTATTGGTGGTATTCATGTTTAGGTTATTACTGTGAATGTTATTGATGTATTGCGGGATCTTTCTGCTGATTTCGTGTCTAACTTCATCTCATACGTCATATGGGATCCTTTGTAATGCAAGTTCTGTTTCGGTAATGGTAGTTATAATATTCTGGTAGGATGATGCATTACCCCAGTTGTGTTTGGGTCCCCTGCTCAACATATCCGTTTCTACGTCGTCAAATACGGTTTGCGTAAGATTTTTTATACGCGGATGGAATTTATGTTGGGAATTCTTGTTAGAAAGAGAGGGATCTTTGTTTTGGATTATGGTTAGTGGCTTTCCTTCATACACACACCACCGGTATACTTATATTACCTTATCTTTACAGACTACAACCACAAACGTAGACGAGAGAGGTGTTGCCACCAACTACTTCTAATTCAAACACAAGACCTGCTGTTTACTATATTAAAACTTACTAGAGTACATCACAAGTTGGAATATATAACACAATATAAAAAATGTCTTCATGACAAAGGTCCATATCAATATGACGCATACCAGCTTCAGAACTTTCTCGAAGATTACCATACACAGCTAAAATCAACACAACATAAAAGCAAAGGAACTACACAGAAGATAGAAGAATGGAACCTATGTAACAAGAAACTAAAAATTTTTAACAAGTGTCTACCTATACTTACCAAATTTTAATGTGTTAAAACTTTTTAAGTGTTTTATATTATGACCCATATGTTTTAATATGTCCTACATACTCATGTTCTAACTTATTGTAACTTTTTATCTTGACTACTGATATTTTAATTACATGCTACTGTATACATTTCCATCCCCCACTAGACATCCGGATGTCTAATACAATAACAACTTGTGAATTGCCTAATGGCTGGAAACAAATCATGTACTAGCTGATGATGGCCGTTAAAGAGCCGAAACCGGTACTAGTTTAATCTATTTAAAATAAACTGTGTATTGATTGGTGGAAAAACACTTTTCTTATCTATACTTTGAAATTGTTATCCTTCATCAGCTTACGAATCTGTGGTCCATCAAATACGCCTTTTTTGATTTTTGCATCTGATAATGAGGAAAACTTAGTGGATAAATATTCAAAGGATAGGCTACTTTTATCTACTGCCTTGACATACTGTTTTATCAATCCTAATTTGATGTGCAAGGGTGGAAGTAGACTTACATTTAAGACATTTTTGGATCCTGGTTATAGTTGTTTCCTTTCTGGCCAATTCATGGTATCCCAATGTTTATTCCGTGCCCTGCTATACCATTCGCATAGTAATCAGGGAAATTTTGTATAGCCTTTTTGTTGTCCCAGCAACAATCCAATGATCTTCAAATCACCACAAATTTGCCACCCATGCTCGTGATATTTAATTTATTCAAGCACCAACTTTAAGGTCCCGTATGTTTCAGACATTTTTGTGGAGTGTGCAGGTGGTGCGGATGCCATAACATTTGTATTATGAAGCAAAACAGCCTTTAAACTTATTTTGGAAGAGTAAAAACAAACGCCAGTTACTAGGATCATACTATTTCTCTCCCAATTGACGTAGATGATTTGAAACATCCGTACAAAGTACAAGTTCATCTTCTTGAGTATAATACTTTTGGAATTCTTTGTCACAATTTCGGTACCAGGAAAATGTAACACCATGTGCCAACATATTATTTTCGCGCTATCTTGAACCAAGTAATTCACTTTTTTCTTTGGTTAACTATAAGTCCCTTATCAGATCATCCTACATACCTTGCGGTCTATTGCGTATCTGGGGGAGTTTATTATGAATTTACCAGGAATCCCCCAACTACAAAATGAAAATTTAGACTAATAAATCTATAATAAAGTGCAAACAATAAATCAAATCACACAGTTGTATTCTAAAAAATGTTGCCCCAGAACATCTGTCAACATTAAACCTTACGAATTCATGCAGATACTAAAATACCGAATTGCATCAAAACTAGACGTGATAGGAAAAAAATAGCATCATTTTCGGAATCAGGGCAGCGATTTCCATAAGAATTACACATTTTTCTATTTTACCGCAAAATCATGTTGGCTAGTGTAATCAGCCAATGCAAGCACAAGAAACTAAGGGAATCGAAATGAGCTTCATACATCGAACAATAGATAGCACCACAGTCGAAGCAAGAAGTCGCTGAAAATCAGTCTAGCCAATCCCGTATATCTGTGTCTAGCTCCAGGTGGCTACTTGGTACTTACGCGGAGGTGGTAGCACGCAAGCCAAAGTACCAGCTTATTTACACCACCAGGTAGCTTACCCCCCGCGTAGCTGCTATCTAGTTTACCAGCAGATGTTTGAACTGGCCCTTAGTCGAGCATCCCATCTCATTTAATATTACGAATTTCATTATGGTCCGTACTGAATCGAGATTTACAATGCTTATTAAAGATAAAAGGTTTCCACCTATTCAATACACTGACATAGTAATTCAATTAAGACATCACATATTTATTATAAACATTATGGTGTACATTATGGTACCGGTTTCGGCATCTCGCGTGCCATCATCAGCCATTGAGAAAATTATTCCAAGGTATGTTGGATGAATATATAAAAAACTATTAGTACAATATAAAATATATACACAGCATAGTATTCTGATTAGTGAGTCTTACATTTATATATACACTGACTGACAGAGCAAATGCAACACCAAGAAGGAGTGGTCAGAACTTTATGCCAATTGCAGGGTAGACTGACGTCACTGAGCTATGCTCATGATGTGAAATACGCCGCTGTGCTGCGCACGTAGCGAACGATAAATGGGACACGGCGTTGGCGAATGGCCCACTTCGTACCGTGATTTCTCAGCCGACAGTCATTGTAGAACGTGTTGTCGTGTGCCACAGGACACGTGTATAGCTAAGAATGCCAGGCTGCCGTCAACGGAGGCATTTCCAGCAGACAGACGACTTTACGAGGGGTATGGTGATCGGGCTGAGAAGGGCAGGTTGGTCGCTTCGTCAAATCGCAGCCGATACCCATAGGGATGTGTCCACGGTGCAGCGCCTGTGGCGAAGATGGTTGGCGCAGGGACATGTGGCACGTGCGAGGGGTCCAGGCGCAGCCCGAGTGACGTCAGCAAGCGAGGATCGGCGCATACGCCGCCAAGCGGTGGCAGCCCCGCACGCCACGTCAACCGCCATTCTTCAGCATGTGCAAGACACCCTGGCTGTTCCAATATCGACCAGAACAATTTCCAGTCGATTGGTTGAAGGAGGCCTGCACTCCCGGCGTCCGCTCAGAAGACTACCATTGACTCCACAGCATAGACGTGCACGCCTGGCATGGTGCCGGGCTAGAGCGACTTGGATGAGGGAATGGCGGAACGTCGTGTTCTCCGATGAGTCACGCTTCTGTTCTGTCAGTGATAGTCACCGCAGACGAGTGTGGCGTCGGCGTGGAGAAAGGTCAAATCCGGCAGTAACTGTGGAGCGCCCTACCGCTAGACAACGCGGCATCATGGTTTGGGGCGCTATTGCGTATGATTCCACGTCACCTCTAGTGCGTATTCAAGGCACGTTAAATGCCCACCGCTACGTGCAGCATGTGCTGCGGCCGGTGGCACTCCCGTACCTTCAGGGGCTGCCCAATGCTCTGTTTCAGCAGGATAATGCCCGCCCACACACTGCTCGCATCTCCCAACAGGCTCTACGAGGTGTACAGATGCTTCCGTGGCCAGCGTACTCTCCGGATCTCTCACCAATCAAACACGTGTGGGATCTCATTGGACGCCGTTTGCAAACTCTGCCCCAGCCTCGTACGGACGACCAACTGTGGCAAATGGTTGACAGAGAATGGAGAACCATCCGCACTCTTATTGACTCTGTACCTCGACGTGTTTCTGCGTGCATCACCGCTCGCGGTGGTCCTACATCCTACTGAGTCGATGCCGTGCGCATTGTGTAACCTGCATATCGGTTTGAAATAAACATCAATTATTCGTCCGTGCCATCTCTGTTTTTCCCCCAACTTTCATCCCTTTCGAACCACTCCTTCTTGGTGTTGCATTTGCTCTGTCAGTCAGTGTACATTAAAATATATGTGACTAAGTAGCAAAGACCAATTAATCTTTAGAAAGTTAAATACGTCTTAAAACACAATATTATCTTGTATGTCATAAAATCTGTTAATAGTTAAAAATGTCCGTAATTGGCCTAGAAAAGTACAAGGATTTCCCTATAAAATTTATCATCAGTCCTTCAATAACATCTGACGTGTTGAATACATAATTTCTAGAACATTGTTCTTTGGTTAGGTGTGAGTTATACATATTTTATGTAAAACAGTGCGACTGCCAGCAAGTGTCAGCTGTTAGGTGGGGCATGTTAGGTAGGGGAAAGGGAAGTTGCGGTAGCGTGAGACTGTATGTCAGGGGGGCGTGGGCATTGCTGGGGATAATAAGCCAGCGTGCTGCGTAATATTTTGTGTACTAATTGATTTTTAGGTGTTTTCAAGTTATTTATCACTGAAATAAGCATATCAAACAAAATTGTAGGTTTCTCCGAAAGATCATTGAGATTGTAATTAGGATTGTAATACTGATCTAATGTAATGAAACATTGCTCCGTCAGGTCTAACAGTAGGCCTTTGTTCATTGTTTCAATTATGTCCAAATCATTGCTAATACCGTGAAAATTATGTTTGTATTCTTGTATATGCTGGCCTACAGCTGAAAATTTCCTGTACCTAATGGCATTAATATGTTCGTTGTATCTAATATTAAATGATCTCCCGGTTTGTACGATATAAACACTGGAGCAGTCGTTGCAATGAAACCTATAAACGCCTGATCTATCAAACGGATTGGATACATTAACCAATTTAGAATTATGAAAAATATCAAGGTTTCTGTGTTAGTCCTAAAGGAAATATTGATATTTCTTTTTTTTTTTAATATTCATTAGTCGGAAAATGTCAGGTTTAAATGTGAATGTTGCATAGGTTTTTGCTTTAGTTGCTTCTTTTTGTAACTTAGTCCTAGGCCAGTGTTTAAACCTGTAAATTATGCGTTCTATAAAACTTTTCTTATAACCATTATGGGATGCAATCCTGCGTATAGTGTTGAGTTCTTTCTTGAGTTCTGTGTTAGACATGGGTACATTAAATGCTCTATGTATTAGACTGTTATAGGTAGCTCTTTAATGACTAGGAGGATGTACAGAATCTTGTTTGATTGTCGTAGCTGTGTGTGTTGGTTTCCTGTAGATTTTTTTATTTAAAAGGAAATGGGAGTCTGGTGATGGTTAAGTCTAGAAAATTTAGGGTCTTATTACTTTCAGATTCTATTGTGAATTTGATATAAGTATCAATGTTATTAAGGTGTGTTAGGGTGGAGGGTGCATCAGTGGTACGTTGGTCCATGATTATAAAAGTATCATCCACGAATCTAGAACATAAGGCTATATTATTGAATCTCTTGTTTTTTTCCATTTTTGTGTGTTCCAAAAATCTATGTACATATCAGCTAGGATGCCTGATGCCGGTGAACCCATATATATTACTTTGTTGAAAGTAAAATAATTATTATTGGTTAAAAGCTTCAGAATTGGCATAAAATCGTCTATTTCAAATTGGCTCTATTTTTTCTTATGTAAAATTTTAATTCATTTTGGAGCCAAAGTTTATTAGTTTTTTCCTGCACTTTTCTTTGGTGTGTTAAAATGTGCCTTCTGTTTTTTAAAAATTTTGGAGTCAATTTATTTGTAATGCATTTTTTGATAAATTTGCTCAAATTTCCCTATTTTAATATGTAAGCTCTTATAAAAACAGGCTTTACTTTTTGCCTGGTGGGCAGACTTATTTAATATTAAGAATTTCATTATGGACCGTACTGAATCGAGATTTACAATGCTTATTGGAGAAGGTATTGAAGATATTGAAGATGTTTAAATTCACAATTCGTTCTCTATTTTTAGGTCCGTGCTGGTTCGAGATCAGTATTAACCTGTCCAATTCCATCTGACATTGAAACAATTTTTCAAGATCTCAACCATAAACAAACGGCCTCAGCCATACATTTTTATATTTTTTGAACAATATTATGAATGCAGAGTTCAAGCTTAAATTATATCAACAACTAGAAGTTTTTACAATAGTCACACAAAGACTGTGATATTTTTAAAAAAAGGAAGAAAAACTTATTTACGATATTAATCTTACAATTATATATTGTGAGGGACCGTTTTACATAAAATACGTATAACTCACACCTAACCAAAGAACAATGTTCTAGAAATTATGTACTAATAGTTTCTTATATATTCATCTAACATACCTTGCAATTATTTTCTCAATGGCTGATGATGGCACGCGAGATGCCACAACCGGTACCATAATGTACACCATACACTGTAATTTAAACAAACTGCATATCACTTCCGGCCTGTTCGCAACTCAGCGCAATACTTCCTGAACACTGACCTCTGTTGTTCTACTTGAGCTGCAAACCCAGCTTTCGTGTTACCTCCACTGTCGTGCCGGTGTGCAATTATTCTCCTTACGTTTCATTACTATTGTCCACTGTTAAACTCCATTATCTCGCTACACTTATTTTCTTTTAAAATTTCAGGCAACTCTCCACATTAAATGAGACCATCTGGCTAGCCATTCCATACATTAAAAACCAAACATCACTATCTTTCTATTCATCCGCCAGCCTTACCTCATCGCAAATTAACTTAATTACAAATTAACTTAATCACGAAACCTCGTGATTATTTACTAAGTCACCACACATGCTTATAATCACCCTCTTCCTTGCTTACTAACAAATACCCGCCTCATCTTAATTACAGCCTTCCTATACCATCTAATGACAGTAATTAATATACAAACTTCATCGCCTACTAATTTAACTGCTTAATCGCTCTTATCTCAGTTAGAAATAACACACACTCTCCACTTTTCTCATGAGCTTAAACAATTTACTTACTATTGCTGCTTATTTTCTTTACTTCTTGGCACTACGCCTACGTCCAAATTACTCGTCTTACTCCACATCTTTTTTAGGCTCAAGCTTCTCCCTTAATTTCTTCTTGCTGCAAGCTCTGTTCCAATGCATTATTCTCCTTGGTTTTTTCTGTATCTCCATGCCCATCATCACCAACTTTACTGTCTATAACTTGCACTTCTTCCACTCTCTTCCCCATTACCACTCCGTTCTTCATATTCTCTTCCATTTCCCATAATTTCGTCACTGTCCAAAATCTGGTCCATTGTCTATCACTAATAGTTTTTTTTTTTTTTGCTAGTTGCTTTACGTCGCACCGACTCAGATAGGTCTTATGGCGACAATGGGACACGGAAGGGCTAGGAAGTGGAAGGAAGCGGCCGTGGCCTTAATTAAGGTGCCTGGTGAGAAAATGGGAAACCACGGAAAACCATCTTCAGGGCTGCCGACAGTGGGGTTCGAACCTACTATCTCCCGAATACTGGATACTGGCCACACTTAAGCGACTGCAGCTATTGAGCTCGGTCACTAATAGTTGACCCTTAATGTAGGCTCTTAACCCTTGCAATCTAGCCCTGACCAAATGTTTCTTCAGAGTGTTTATATTCTTAATCCCTTCTCTTCCCATGTCTCTTTTAATCCAAATTTTTGTACTCCGTATATTATCTGCGCCTCTTATTACCATTTTCGCCATCAGGGTGGGGAACAACTTCACTTTTATCGGCCTATTACCCCATGCTTTACGTATCCTTTCCACATCGTCAATATCAACTTCACTAAAGTTAATTTTCAGTATTTTTTGTATGACTTCCACCACTTTGTAAATTGTTAGCACTTTGTCCTCTCCTTTTTCTTCTGGCACTCCATATATAAATAAGCATTTCTTCCTGCGTTCTTGGCTACAGTATTCTATTTCTGCCTTCAGCTTCACCATCTCTTCTTCCATCCGTTGCCTACGAGATATACAAGGCCGGGACATAGCTACTAGTTTGTCACTGAAAAAGCGGCCCAACCGTGTTCACGCTTTGGCCACTAGATGTCAGGTTTCCGTTCTGTTCTTGCCGGACTTTAACATTGTGATATGCGGAGTAATTGTGATGCTGTGTTGATTTTGTGCAATTTATTGTGAATATGGTTTCTGTCGGTGCGTGTCGGCGAGGTCGAGAAGAAGGTGCACTGTTGTGTACCTCTCTGTATTTCGGACGACACTAAAAAAGCATGAAATTGACGTTCGATAGTTTCCCTTCCGAGTGCGGTTTACGGGAGAAATGGAAACAAACTATTTCTAGGCAAGGTGATATAGTAGGATCTCTTTAGGTACCTAGCAAATATTCCCATAAAACAGTTTTCAGTGTAAGCATATCAATCAAACTTCCTTCTGTTTTCATTGTGTATCCTGTTTACAAACAGGAAAATATCAAACGCAGAAGCGTCCAGCTCCCAGAAATGATGTATTGCCATCAAAATTTAGTTAAAGTTCCGATTCATATAACGATGAACATACCATATCTTCATACTTCAGCCACAAACGCAAAAGGAGTACAAGTCTCGTTTCTATATCAGGGAAAGTCTACGAGTCTAAAAAATATATGGATGAAAAAATTAAATACCAGATTACAGAAAAAAATCTGTAAATTGAGAAGTAGGATACGGGTAATGAAATCAGAAAAAAAGTTTTACAGTATCTGAACTTGACCAAAAGCAAACCAAACTGAAAAGCATGTTAAAATTGGTCATTTAGGAACTTAATTCCTGTTAGAACGAATTTAAATTTCTTCTTCTTTCTTCATCCGTTTACCCTCCAGGGTCGGTTTTTCCCTTGGACTCAGCGAGGGATCCCACCTCTACCGCCTCAAGGGTACCTAGTGTCCTGGAGCGCCAGACTTTGGGTCGGGGGATACAGCCGGGGAGGATAACCCGTACCTAGCCCAGGCAGTCTCACCTGCTATGCTGAACAGGGGCCTTGTGGAGGGATGGGAAGATTGGAAAGGGCAGGCAGGGAAGAGGGAAGGAAGCGGCCGTGGCCTTAAGTTAGGTACTATCCCGGCATTTGCCTGGATGAGAAGTGGGAACCACGGGAAACCACTTCGAGGATGGCTGAGGTGGGAAATGAACCCACCTCTACTCAGTTGACCTGCCGAGGCTGAGTGGACCCCGTTCCAGCCCTCGTGTCACTTTTCAAATTTCGTGGCAGGGCCGGGAATCAAACCAGGACCTCCCAGGGTGACAGCTAATCACACTAACCACTACACCACAGAGGCGAACACAAATTTAATTTTACGGGAAGAAAAAAGAGAAATACGGTGAAACGACGCATAATATTTGCGTCCTCCGGCATAGGAAAGCACTTACCAGTTACAGATTTATGTGATCCTTGCACTGCCTAACTCTACCGTATCAGAAGACGCTAAAAAATTACATAGGGTTTTCTAATGGCGAAACGGGCATAACATCGCTCACCAAACAACAGCTTCAACACGAATGTCAAAACATCAGACGTGCGGAGGAAAAGACTGGATCGCTGATAATTGGTGAAAGGGTGATTAAACCCAAAGTTATTTATGACCACAATCTTGATCCGCTTATAGGATACTCTGAGGCACAATTAAAGGAATCGGTAAGAAGTGACAAACTCGCTATCAGATTTCTCTGCTTCTTTCGTGAATTACTTATTTCGTTTAAGCATATTGTAAGAAATACGTTGTAGAAAATAAGTCAAACAATTGCTCTTGGTCTATCTTTGATCTCACAACTGTTTGCTGCCTTCTGAAATTACTAGTTTTAATGAATTTTTATATTCATATTCGAAGGTGTTGCAATGAGCGGGCAAGACAGATCGGTAAAGAGAACTCTAGCGGCACTTGTCGGAAGTATCTCGAGGACGAGTCTAGTGTGCTGTATTTCCCGGCCTTGTGTATCTCGTAGGCAACGCTCCATCTCCCTTATTTTCACCTTGAGTGATATAATTTCTCTCTCGTTGGTTTCCACTTTGTTCATAGTTTTGTCTGTTTTTCCCTGTATCCAACGCCTCATATTTTCTAATTCTTTCACTTGTTCCTTCAACATATTTTTAATCTGCTCAAACGGGCATACTTCTTCCACAACTTCTTTAACCACTCTTCTTATGACCTCCATGCCTTCCCAGCTTATGTTGCCACTGGAAGTCGGGCCGGGGTTTTCTTCCACACCCCCTATAGGTAGCAGTACCATAATCACCGCTGCCACCAATATCATCTCACCCATCATTCTTGTTTCCACTTTACCTCCTTCACTCCTTACTGTTTCCTTCTTCCATCTCCCCTGCCATCTTCCGATCACTACCCGATATTGATCCACACAAATCATCTTCCTCTTCCCTCCCGTCTTTCTTTTTCCACTCACCGCTCACACTCCACTCCCGCTCTACCGGCACACTCAACTTAGCACGTCAGCACCCGATCTCTGACAAGGTTAGACTGTGATTTATACATAAGAAAACATAAGGGTCCAATAATACTGCCTTAAAGAATTCCCCTTCTTAATGATTACAGGATCAGATCACCTACTGTAATACTCTGAGTTCTATTTTCCAGAAATATAGCCACCCAATCTGTCACTCTTTTGTCTAGTACAATTGCACTCATTTCTTCCAGTAGTCTCCCATGACCTCCCCTATCAAATGCCTTAGATAGATCAATTGCGATACTATCAATCCGACCTCCTGAATCTAAGATATCTGCTATACCTTGCTGGAATCCTACAAATTGAGCTTCAGTAGTATAACTTTTCCTAAACCCAAACTGCCTTGTATTGAACCAGTTACTCGTTTTGCAAACATGCCTAATATAATCAGAAATAATGTATTCCCAAACCTTACATGTAACAGATGTCAAACTGACTGGCCTGTAATTTTTGGCTTTATGTTTACCACCCTTTCTTTATACACAGAGGCTACTATAGCAACTCTCCATTCATTCGGTATAGCTCTTTCATGCAAACAGTAATCAAATAAGTACATCAGATATGGTACTATATCCCAACCCACTGTCTTTAGTATATCCCCGGAAATTTTATCAGTTCCAGCTGCTTTTCCAGTTTCCAACTTTTGTATCTTATTGTGAATGTTTTTGTTACCGTAAGTAAATTTCAATACTTTGTTAGAATTAGTCACCACCTCTATCTGGACATTACTTATTTGATTATTGTTTGGTCAGAGGAGCTATACCAGATGAATGGAGAGTTGCTATAATAGTCCCTGTGTATATAGGAAAGGGTGATAGACATAAAGCTGAAAATTACAGGCCAGTAAGTTTGACATGATTTGTATGTAAGCTTTGGGAAGGCATTCTTTCTGATTATATTAGACATGTTTGTGAAATTAATAACTGGTTCGATAGAAGGCAGTTCGGTTTTATAAAAGGTTATTCCACTGAAGCTCAACTTGTAGGATTCCAGCAAGACATAGCAGATATATTGGATTCAGGAAGAAAAATGGACTGTATCGCGATTGACCTGTCTAAAGCATTTGATAGGGTGGATCATGGGAGACTTCTGGCAAAAATGAGTGCAATTGGACTAGACAAAAAAAGTGACTGAATGGGTTGCTATATTTCTAGAAAATAGATCTCAGAAAATGAGAGTAGGTGAAGCTTTATCTGACCATGTATTAAATAAGAGGGGAATTCCTCAAGGCAGTATTATTGGACCTTTATGTTTTCTTATATATATAAATGATATGAGTAAAGAAGTGGAATCAGAGGTAAGGCTTTTTGCGGATGATGTTATTCTCTACAGAATAATAAATAAGTTACAAGATTGTGGACAACTACAACGTGACCTCGATAATGTTGGGAGATGGACAGCAGGCAATGGTATGTTGATAAACAGGGTTAAAAGTAGGTTGTGAGTTTCACAAATAGGAAAAGTCCTCTCAGTTTTAATTACTGCGTTGATGGGGTGAATGTTCCTTTTGGGGATCATTGTAAGTATCTAGGTGTTAATATAAGGAAAGATCTTCATTGGGGTAATCACATAAATGGGAGTGTAAATAAAGGGTACAGATCTCTGCGCATGGTTATGAGGGTGTTTAGGGGTTGTAGTAAGGACGTAAAGGAGTCTCTGGTAAGACACCAACTAGAGTATGGTTCCAGTGTATGGGACCCTCACCAGGATTACCTGATTCGAGAACTGGAAAAATCCAAAGAAAAGCAACTGGATTTGTTCTGGGTGATTTCCGACAAAACAGTAGTGTTGCAAAAATGTTGCAAAGCTTAGGCTGGGAAGAATTGGGAGAAAGAAGAAGATCTGCTCGACTAAGTGGTATGTTTTATTAAATAACACTTGTATGTTTTAATATTCATCCACCTATTCAATACAATACAATTTTTTAAAAATTAGGACATTGTCCTTATTAAAATTGTTGACATGAAATTAGTATATTAGATGGTACATTTTTCGCCCATCAATAGTGGGCATCATCAGCCATATTTTCCACCTTAGAACAGATCAGGTACCTGATTGGAAATAATCTATGAATGCTGTCAAGAAGTATGTCGTATGAAAAATATTGGAGATTGTTAAACAACTATTACAATATAAAATATAGTATGCTGTTATTTGACAATAATAGTGATAATATTGGAGTCTAAAACATGGCAGTTGTTTAAGGATTATGACATAATAAAAGATATTAGAATGAAGATAAAAATCAGAAAATACATTCCATTTAGTTGTCAAATGGCGTATTGTTAAATATTTTTTTAAATTTTTTTAAAATGGAAAGTTAAGCAATGGTAATGGTCATTGGTTCTTGCAGTTAATAAATGTTGATTTTCATTTATTTGCTTATAGATTTTGAAGAGTTGTTTTTATGACCTGCTTCCTTTTGAGATGATATTAGTTGGAAATGTTGGTGCCGTAGGCTATACTGAAATCTTTGTAGGCGTCATTAGACCATCTGCTATGATGTGGTAAGAGTTTGTGATGTTGCTGTTGAGCGTGTTGAGTTAAGTGTTTTAGTTGGAAGGGAACGTTGTTGTCATTCGGTGATTAGCCAAAGGTATGATGAGTTCTGTAATTAAAGAGATAATTTGAAAATTTAATGAATTACCATAATTGGAATTAAGGGGCCATATAGTGGAAGTTAAATTTGGAGAGTTGACACTTACCCCTTCGACCGCTGAGATGTTAGCTTACATTGATAGTTTTAGAGTAACTGGCAATCGCCGAGCTCTTACTACGCGTGTTGTATTTGTGAAGTCCTGGTGGAGGGGGTTGAGCTTGAGAAGGCGTGGCTGAGGGCCCATTCGCTGCGCG
The DNA here is from genome assembly GCF_040414725.1 of Anabrus simplex. NCBI lineage: Eukaryota > Metazoa > Arthropoda > Insecta > Orthoptera > Tettigoniidae > Anabrus > Anabrus simplex. The sequence goes on from NC_090266.1 coordinate 55,649,499, forward strand.
TGAGGAGTAGTTGTCGGCAGCGGAAGGAGGGGACGGGGGTGGTGTTTGTGTTGGATTGGTGGGCGTGTTTACTGATTTGGTGCAAAATATTTTGTAAAAATTATTCAGAAGGAATGGTTTTTGTATTAGAATTGAAATCTGTTCATAAAGAGGACTTTTGTTATCTATTACGTCATTTAAGTTCTTGTCTTTGTTAAACTGTTAATCTAAGAAGATGTATAAGTTTTCGTATTCTGTCATAAGCTTACCTGTTTCGATTCTTTTTAAAATTTGTAAATCCTGATCTATTGTAGTGAATTTGTGACCTGTTTCTTTCATGTGGTTACTCATCGCAGAGAATTTATATCTTTGGGCGTTATAATGTTCTGCATATCTAGTTGAAAAACAGCGGCCAGTTTGACCAACATAAGAAAAATTACATACGGAGCATTTAAATCTATATATACCCGAGCTTGAATATTTATTGTTGGATGAATTGACCGAGTTGTGATTAAAAAATAAATTTCGATTTGTATTCTGCGTTGTGTAAGCGAATTTTACCTCATGTTTTCTTAAGGGATTGGTGATTTGATGGATTTTTGGGTTGGTATATGTGAATTTTGCGAATTTTGGTTTGTTGGGTTTTATTGGAGAAAGGTTTGTGGTTAGTTTTAGTCTGACTTTTTTTTTTTTTTTTTGTGCTATTTGCTTTACGTCGCACCAACACAGACAGGTCTTATGGCGACGATGGGACAGGAAGGAGCTAGGAGTGGGAAGGAAGCGGCCGTGGCCTTAATTAGGTACAGCCCCAGCATTTGCCTGGTGTGAAAATGGGAAACCATGGAAAACCATCTTCAGGGCTGCCAACATTGGGGCTCGAACCCACTATCTCCCGAATACTGGATACTGGCCGCAATTAAGCGACTGCAGCTATCGAGCTCGGTCTGACTTTATTAATGATTTTGTTGATCATATCTAGATTGAACCCGTTGAATTTGGCTATTTCTTTTATGAAATCGAATTCATTTTTTAGATTATTCAGTGAAAGAGGGATTTTTAATGCTCTGTATACTAACTGTAATAAGTGGCTTGTTTATGGGAATTTGGTTGTAAAGATTCATTTTTTATAGTTATTGGGGTAAAGGAAGGCTTGCGATAAATTGCGAAATCAAATTTGTTCATTACTCGCGTGATTTTGATGTCTAGAAAATTGATTGAATTGTTGTTTTCGTTTTCTTTTGTGAACTTTATATTATCGTCTAAATCATTTAGAAACGTTAGGATGTTATCACTATTGTTAAGCTGTTTATCAATAATTGCCAATGTATCGTCGTCATAACGGAGCCATAAAGTGAGTCCGTTAATGTTTTTTACTATTTTATTGTGTTCTAGACTGTCCATGCAGATGTCCGCTAAAATGCCGGGGCCGGGCTGAGTGGCTCGGGCGGTTAAGGTGCTGGCCTTCTGACCCCAACTTGGCAGGTTTGATCCTGGCTCAGTCCGGTGGTATTTGAAGGTGCTCAATTACGTCACCCTCATGTCGGTAGACTTGCTGGCACGTAAAAGAACTCCTGCGGGACTAAATTCCGGCACCTCGGCGTCTCCGAAAACCGTAAAAGAGTAGTTAGTGGGACGTAAAACAAGTAACATTATTATTATTCAAATGCCGGGGATTGGGTCTCCCATAGCTAAGCCTTCTTGCTTATATATTTTGTTGTTGAAAGTGAAGTAATTATTGTGTAAAACAAAACTTAGTAACTTTATGAATTCATCTATTTCAATTTTGCTTAATGCGCTGTGTTTGGAGAGGTTGTTTTTTATTATGGTGATAGTTTCATTAACTGGTATATTTGAGTACATATTCGTGATATCAAAGGAACATAAGACATGATTTGGTTGTAAATTGAATTTGTTTAAAGTTTCGCAAAGTTCGATAGATTTTTGATCGGATTTGCATTGTGAAATTTAAAATGTTTTTTTAAGAACTTGTGGAGGAACTGAGAAGTTTTACAAGTGGGACTGTCTCTGCTATTGATTATTGGTCTGATGGGGATGTTTTGTTTGTGTATTTTAGGTAATGATCTTGCTGTAGGTAATTTCGGATTCATAGTGATCATTTTTTGGTAGTCTAGTTCATTTAGTAGGAATGTTGAATTTCTAAGGAGTGTTTTTATATTGCATTGTGTTTTTACTATGGGATCTTTATTGATTAATGTGTAGGTTTTATCAGAGAAAAACTTTTTTTTTATGTAGTCTTGTTTATTCAGCTTTTGTTACTATGACGTTATTGTTGTTAATTTTAGTTTGAGGTTTTGTTTTGAAAGGTTAGGATTGTATTAGTTATTATGTCATTAACGAGAGTAGGTATTTTCTTTTTTATTTCGTATTTAATATCGTTTTGTTTCTCTATGGGAATCGGTGTGTCAATATTGAAACTAGGACTAATACCTAAGTTCTTTAAACCACAACAAAGGAAAAACGTTCCATACCAAAAGTCAAACGGCACCCAAAATAAAGTAAACAAGATATGGCTGAGAAATAAAATTAAACAAATGTATAAGAAAAAATCATTCCTAAATTTGCAATTATACAAGACGCATTTGACCATTTCACACTATTCATCTCCACTTGAATGGAGCTCTTTTCTTCGATACACCGACTATAAACTGACCACTATATTAGATAGAAAACAAAAGACACTAAACCACAAGCTAACTTGTTTACAAAATGCCAAATCCAAAGCCGTCAACCAGAACAGAAATACCAGGTTTTCTACCCCTTCATTGACTAACATTCCCACAACAATTAACTTATCTGACACACTTTTCTCACTTTTCTCAGAAGGGTATGTATAGGTATTTTAAGGCAGAAACAGGTTCCAAGAAGGACATCCAGGAATAATTAATGAACAGGGGGAGTGTGTATGTGAGGATCTTCAAAAGGCAGAAGTATTCAGTCAGCAGTATGTAAAGATTGTTGGTAACAAGGATAATGTCGAGATAGAGGAGGAGACTAAGGCCAAAAAAGTAATAAAATTTACATATGATAACAATGACATTTACAATAAGATACAAAAGTTGAAAACTAGAAAAGCGGCTGGAATTGATCAGATTTCTGGGGATATACTAAAGACAATGGGTTGGGATATAGTACCGTATCTGAAGTACTTATTTGATTATTGTTTGGTCGGAGGAGCTATACCAGATGAATGGAGAGTTGCTATTGTAGCCTCTGTGTATAAAGGAAAGGGTGATAGACATAAAGCTGAAAATTACAGGCCAGTAAGTTTGACATGCTTTGTATGTAAGCTTTGGGAAGGCATTCTTTCTGATTATATTAGACATGTTTGTGAAATTAATAAATGGTTCGATAGAAGGCAGTTCGGTTTTAGGAAAGGTTATTCCACTGAAGCTCAACTTGTATGATTCCAGCAAGATATAGCAGATATCTTGGATTCTGGAGGTCAAATGGACTGTATCGCGATTGACCTGTCTAAAACATTTGATAGGGTGGATCATGGGAGACTACTGGCAAAAATGAGTGCAATTGGACTAGACAAAAGAGTGACTGAACGGGTTGCTATATTTCTAGAAAATAGATCTCAGAGAATTAGAGTAGGTGAAGCTTTATCTGACACTGTAATAATTAAGAGGGGAATTCCTCAAGGCAGTATTATCGGGCCTTTATGTTTTGTTATATATATACAAATGATCCTCCTTTGCGAACCATGTGACCTTGCCGCGGTGGGGAGGCTTGCGTGTCCCAATGATGCAGATAGCCGAGCCGCAGGTGCAACCATATCGGATGAGTATCTGTTGAGAGACCAGACTAACGAATGGTTCATCGTAAGGGGGGTAGCACCCTTTCGGTAGTTGCTCGGGCGGCAGTCTAGATGATTGACTGATACGGCCTTGTAATAATACTCAACATGGCTTAGCTGTGTTGATACTGCTACACAGCTGAATGCAACGGGAAACTACAGCCGTAACTAACTCCCGAGGACATGCAGCTCTCTCTGTATGAATGATGTACTGATGATGGCTTCCTCCCGGGTAAAATATTCCGGAGGTAAACTAGTCCCCCATTCGGATCTCCGGGTGGGGACTACACGAGAGAGGGCGATCATCAGGAAGATGGATACTGACATTCTGCGAGTCGGAGCGTGGAATGTTAGAAGTTTGAATCGTTGTGGTCGGTTAGAGAACCTGAAAAGGGAGATGGATAGGCTAAAGTTAGATGTAGTTGGTATAAGTGAAGTACGTTGGCAGGAAGAACAAGATTTTTGGTCAGGCGACTACCGAATTATCAACACAAAATCAAACAGGGGAAATGCAGGAGTTGGTTTAATAATGAATAAGAAAATAGGGCAGCGGGTAAGCTACTACGACCAGCATAGTGAAAGAATTATTGTCGTCAAGATAGACACCAAACCAATGCCCACCACAATAGTGCAGGTCTATATGCCTACTAGTTCAGCGGATGATGAAATCGAAAGAATATATGAGGAGATAGAAGATTTAATACAATATGTAAAAGGTGACGAGAATCTAATTGTGATGGGGGACTGGAATGCAGTGGTAGGCCAAGGAAGAGAAGGTAATACAGTAGGAGAATTTGGATTGGGACAAAGGAACGAAAGAGGAAGTCGGCTGGTTGAATTCTGCACTGATCATAATTTAGTCCTTGCCAATACTTGGTTCAAACACCACAAACGACGGCTGTATACGTGGATGAGACCTGGAGACACTGGAAGGTATCAAATAGACTTCATTATGATTAGGCAGAGATTCAGAAACCAGGTGTTGGATTGCAAAACTTTCCCAGGAGCAGACGTGGAATCTGACCATAACTTGTTGGTCATGAAATGCCATCTGAAGTTGAAGAAATTGAAGAAAGGAAAAAATGCAAAAAGATGGGATCTAGACAAGTTGAAAGAAAAGAGTGTAAGGGATTGTTTCAAGGAACATGTTGCACAAGGACTAAATGAAAAGGCTGAAGGAAACACTATAGAGGAAGAGTGGAGAGTCATGAAAAATGAAGTCAGTAGGGCTGCTGAAGAAATGTTGGGAAGGAAGAAAAGATCAACTAAGAATCAGTGGATAACTCAGGAGATACTAAACCTGATTGATGAACGACGAAAATACAAGAATGCTAGAAATGAAGAGGGCAGAAAAGAATACAGACGATTAAAAAATCAAGTGGATAGAAAGTGCAAGGTAGCTAAGGAAGAATGGCTGAAGGAGAAGTGCAAGGATGTCGAAGGCTGTATGGTCCTGGGTAAGGTAGATGCTGCATACAGGAAAATCAAGGAAACCTTTGGAGAAAGGAAATCTAGGTGTATGAATATTAAGAGCTCAGATGGAAAGCCACTTCTAGGCAAAGAAGACAAAGCAGAAAGATGGCAGGAGCATATCCAACAGTTGTATCAAGGAAAAGATGTAAATAATTTGGTTCTGGAACATGAAGAGACTGTTGATGCTGATGAAATGGGAGACCCAATTTTGAGGTCAGAGTTTGACAGAGCTGTGAGTGACCTCAACAGGAACAAGACACCTGGAATTGATGACATTCCCTCTGAATTACTGATTGCCTTAGGAGAAACCAGCATGGCAAGGTTATTTCATTTAGTGTGCAAGATGTATGAGACAGGAGAAGTCCCATCCGATTTTCAGAAGAATGTTGTTATACCTATTCCCAAGAAAGCTGGTGCTGACAGGTGTGAAAACTACCGCACCATTAGTTTAGTATCTCATGCCTGCAAAATTTTAACATGTATTATTTACAGAAGAATGGAAAAACAAGTTGAAGCTGAGTTGGGAGAAGATCAATTTGGCTTCAGAAGAAATGTAGGCACACGTGAAGCAATACTGACTTTACGTCTGATCTTAGAGGATCGAATCAAGAAGGACAAGCCCACGTACATGGCATTCGTAGAACTAGAAAAGGCATTCGATAATGTTGATTGGACCAAGCTATTTATGATTCTGAAGATGATAGGGATCAGATACCGAGAACGAAGAATTATCTACAATCTGTATAAAAATCAGTCTGCAGTGATAAGAATCGAGGGCTTTGAAAAAGAAGCAGCAATCCAGAAAGGAGTGAGGCAAGGCTGCAGTTTGTCCCCTCTCCTTTTCAATGTTTACATAGAAAAGGCAGTAAAGGAAATCAAAGAGAAATTTGGAAAGGGAATCACAGTCCAAGGAGAGGAAATCAAAACCTTGATATTTGCCGATGATATTGTTATTTTATCTGAGACTGCAGAAGATCTCGAGAAGTTGCTGAATGGTATGGATGAAGTCTTGGGTAAGGAGTACACGATGAAAATAAATAAGTCCAAAACAAAAGTAATGGAGTGCAGTCGAACGAAGGCAGGTGATGTAGGAAATATTAGATTAGGAAATGAAGTCTTAAAGGAAGTAGATGAATATTGTTACTTGGGTAGTAAAATAACTAACGATGGCAGAAGTAAGGAGGACATAAAATGCAGACTAGCACAAGCAAGGAAGAGCTTTCTTAAGAAAAGAAATTTGCTCACTTCAAACATTGATATCGGATTTAGAAAGATGTTTTTGAAGACTTTCGTGTGGAGCGTGGCATTGTACGGAAGTGAAACATGGACGATAACTAGCTCAGAAAGAAAGAGAATAGAAGCTTTTGAAATGTGGTGTTACAGAAGAATGCTGAAGGTGAGATGGATAGATCGAATCATGAATGAAGAGATACGAAATCGAATTGGTGAGAGGAGATCGATTTGGCTAAATTTACTATATAGAAATAATATGAGTCACCACCTTATCAATACACTATTTTATTTACTACCAAACTGGTAAAAAGGGGTCAATACCGGTTTCAACCCCTAAGGGGTCATCCTCAGTTGACACATACAAAATATCTACAAAAACATCACATATAATGGTTAATGTTTAAAATTCATATGTCATTAAAATGCTGGTAAGTACATCTTAGTTTGGATATGTGTAAATTATGGGATTTATAAGTTTGCACTATTTGAGCTATTATATAGGTCTTCTGTTCCCTTGTATACAGTGTCAAAAGTATTATATTGAATGTAATTCATCCATTTGACAAAATGCTAGTGTCTTGACTATTAAGTATGTACATTTACTGAGAGGTACATGCTATTCTGCTTTACAATTTATATTACACAATATGAAGTAAAATTATTGCATTTGCACACATATGATGATATTAAGTCCAATGTAGGGTCTTAAAGATGTACTGTTTGGATTTTCAGTATCCTGATTACATTTCATGTAGTGGTTTATAAGGTTTACTTATTCACTTATTTAGTTCAGTTAAATACATAGAAGGACCTTGTTGATTTGAATTCTTATGATTAAAATATTGGTATATGATATCTTGTTGACATGGATCCTTAATACTAATGTATAAGTTTGTAGCACCTTCTATTCTTGTTTTTTGTCTTAAAATAGAGTTGTGCCTTGACACTGTTTATTTTGTTATGTGCAGGCATATAAAAGTCTTGTTAAAATGAACCCTTAGGGCTAAAATACCGGTATGAGATACCTGTTAAAATACTTTAGATTATACTGATATGTGGTGCTATGTGCATATTCTTGAAACATAAATGAGTTTAACATAGTTTGATAACAGTACTGTAGGTTATTATGATAGTTGTTGTAGTTTAATGGCTGGTCCATTAGAAATATATAAATGTTTACTTGAATAGGACCGAATACATGTTCATGCTGTATGCATTACGAGTGAAATTGCGTAACATTTTGATAGTAATAACTGGCAATTTTGTGGGATGCTGCTGTTGTTGTAGCTGGAAATCTTGAATGTTATTAAGAAAGCGTTCTCTTCTTGTCACGTGTCGTATTCAGGTTAGGTTGGTGACTATTATGAGATGAAGTACATTTTGGATGTCGTATGTCTTAATTGGGTTGCACGTTGGTTGTATCGTAAAAGCGTGTTGTAAGTTAATATATCTGTAAGTAGAAATAATAAGTGTGTGAGATGATGTATTATAGGAATGTAGTGGCAAGTTATATATCGTATTACTTACGTTAGCTGTTGAGATCGTGCACCCTGTGTGGCTGTCAGTTGAGATCTATAGCGTGTTGTTCTGAGGTTATAGTTTGCGGCGGTAGAGGGGAGGCTTGGAGGGATGGGTGGAGCGCTTGTAATGGGAGTGGGGTTAAAGGAGGAGAGGTCTTGGAGCGGTTGATTTGTATTTATGGATTTTTGTTTATCAATTCTTTTTAAGTAATAATCTTTCAGGAGGGGAATAACTGTATGAAAAAGAATATTATTTCTGTCTATGTTATCATTCAAGTTGGAATTTGGGTTAACGTATTTGTCTAAGTTTATATAGAATTCTTCTAGTATACTGAGCAAGGGGCTTTTTGGGTTTATATTGAGGATTTGCATATCATTACTGATGTCTGTAAATTTATGTTTCTGATCATTAATGTGCTGTCCCATGGCTGAGAAGTGTCTATGTCTAATGGCATTTACGTGTTCGTTGTATCGTATTGAAAACCTTCTACCAGTAAGCCCTACATAACTGGCTTGGCAATCATTGCATTTTAGACGGTATACTCCTGAGTGGTTGTATTTGTTTATGTTATTGACTGATTTGGAATTGTATAGTATGTTGGTGTTATTGCGTGTAGTTTTGTATGCTATTTATAGGCCTTGTTTTTTAAAGATGTTGGTTATGGAGTGTATATGGTTATTATTGTAAGTAAATAGTGCGTATTCTTTTTTATCTTTGGTGATTCTGGTTAGCTTAGTTTTTGGTTGGTTTTTTACTTTGTTGCTGATCTGGTTTATCATTTCTCTTTTATATCCATTTTGTTTGGCTATTTCATTAATTATGTTTAGTTCTTTGTTCAAATCTTTCTTTGAAAGTGGAATGTTATATGCCCTGTGTATCATCAATCAATCAATCAATCAATCAATCAATCAATCAATCAATCAATCAATCAATCAATCAATACTGATCTGCATTTAGGGCAGTCGCCCAGGTGGCAGATTCCCTATCTGTTGCTTTCCTAGCCTTTTCCTAAATGATTTCAAAGAAATTGGAAATTCACTGAACATCTCCCTTGGTAAGTTATTCCAATCCCTAACTCCCCTTCCTATAAATGAATATTTGCCCCAGTTTGTCCTCTTGAATTCCAACTTTATCTTCATATTGTGATCTTTCCTACTTTTATAAACGCCATTCAAACTTATTCGTCTACTAATGTCATTCCACGCCATCTCTCCGCTGACAGCTCGGAACATACCACTTAATAATACCAATATAAATGGTCCGTTATTGGACATTATAAATTTTCCAGCTAGCTCATTCTTGGTTGCCAGCGTTTCGCCCTCATGTGCTAGGGTGGGCTCATCAGTTGGTACCTAGCACACTTACCAATACGCTGGCTAGTGCATACCGTGGAGGCCACTACGTAGGCTAACTGGAGCCACCGGCAGTGCCAATGCACTAAGAGACTTTGTCTCATCACTAAAAATTGATGCCTGCTTGGCCATCAGATGATATAGATGTTGATTCCCATAGGGAATCTGAAATATTTGTCCTGAATGAGCAAATTTATAATACCAATATAAATGGTCCGTTATTGGACATTATAAATTTTCCAGCTAGCTCATTCTTGGTTGCCAGCGTTTCGCCCTCATGTGCTAGGGTGGGCTCATCAGTTGGTACCTAGCACACTTACCAATACGCTGGCTAGTGCATACCGTGGAGGCCACTACGTAGGCTAACTGGAGCCACCGGCAGTGCCAATGCACTAAGAGACTTTGTCTCATCACTAAAAATTGATGCCTGCTTGGCCATCAGATGATATAGATGTTGATTCCCATAGGGAATCTGAAATATTTGTCCTGAATGAGCAAATTTATAATACCAATATAAATGGTCCGTTATTGGACATTATAAATTTTCCAGCTAGCTCATTCTTGGTTGCCAGCGTTTCGCCCTCATGTGCTAGGGTGGGCTCATCAGTTGGTACCTAGCACACTTACCAATACGCTGGCTAGTGCATACCGTGGAGGCCACTACGTAGGCTAACTGGAGCCACCGGCAGTGCCAATGCACTAAGAGACTTTGTCTCATCACTAAAAATTGATGCCTGCTTGGCCATCAGATGATATAGATGTTGATTCCCATAGGGAATCTGAAATATTTGTCCTGAATGAGCAAATTTATAATACCAATATAAAGTGTGCTAGGTACCAACTGATGAGCCCACCCTAGCACATGAGGGCGAAACGCTGGCAACCAAGAATGAGCTAGCTGGAAAATTTATAATGTCCAATAACGGACCATTTATATTGGTATTATAAATTTGCTCATTCAGGACAAATATTTCAGATTCCCTATGGGAATCAACATCTATATCATCTGATGGCCAAGCAGGCATCAATTTTTAGTGATGAGACAAAGTCTCTTAGTGCATTGGCACTGCCGGTGGCTCCAGTTAGCCTACGTAGTGGCCTCCACGGTATGCACTAGCCAGCGTATTGGTAAGTGTGCTAGGTACCAACTGATGAGCCCACCCTAGCACATGAGGGCGAAACGCTGGCAACCAAGAATGAGCTAGCTGGAAAATTTATAATGTCCAATAACGGACCATTTATATTGGTATTATAAATTTGCTCATTCAGGACAAATATTTCAGATTCCCTATGGGAATCAACATCTATATCATCTGATGGCCAAGCAGGCATCAATTTTTAGTGATGAGACAAAGTCTCTTAGTGCATTGGCACTGCCGGTGGCTCCAGTTAGCCTACGTAGTGGCCTCCACGGTATGCACTAGCCAGCGTATTGGTAAGTGTGCTAGGTACCAACTGATGAGCCCACCCTAGCACATGAGGGCGAAACGCTGGCAACCAAGAATGAGCTAGCTGGAAAATTTATAATGTCCAATAACGGACCATTTATATTGGTATTATAAATTTGCTCATTCAGGACAAATATTTCAGATTCCCTATGGGAATCAACATCTATATCAACATACCACTTAGTCGAGCAGCTCTTCTTCTTTCTCTCAATCCTTCCCAACCCAAACATTGCAACATTTTTGTAACGCTACTCTTTTGTCGGAAATCACCCAGAACAAATCGAGCTGCTTTTCTTTGGATTTTTTCCAGTTCTTGAATCAGGTAATCCTGGTGAGGGTCCCATACACTGGAACCATACTCTAGTTGGAGTCTTACCAGAGACTTATATGCACTCTCCTTTACATCCTTACTACAACCCCTACACACCCTCATAACCATGTGCAGAGATCTGTACCCTTTATTTACAATCTCATTTATGTGATTATCCCAATGAAGATCTTTCCTTATATTAACACCTAGATACTTACAATGATCCCCAAAAGGAACTTTCACCCCCATCAACGCAGTAATTAAAACTGAGAGGACTTTTCCTATTTGTGAAACTCACAACCTGACTTTTAACCCCGTTTATCATCATACCATTGCCTGCTGTCCATCTCACAACATTTTCGAGGTCACGTTGCAGTTGCTCACAATCTTGTAACTTATTTATCACTCTATAGAGAATAACATCATCCGCAAAAAGCCTTACCTCCGATTTCACTCCTTTACTCATATCATTTATATATAAGAAAACATAAAGGTCCAATAATACTGCCTTGAGGAATTCCCCTCTTAATTATTACAGGGTCAGATAAATCTTTGCCTACTCTAATTCTCTGAGATCTATTTTCTAGAAATATAGCAATCCATTCAGTCACTCTTTTGTCTATTCCAATTGCACTCAACTAGTATGCAGCTTTTTTGTGAGTGTGTGGGTGGGTGGAGTCTGTTTTTATTGTATTTGATGTATGGGTAGGCTTTCTGTATATGTTGTATGTTAGATGGTTGTTATGTCTGGTTATAGATATATCCAAGTAGTTTATGGTATTGTTGGTTTCGGTGTCCATAGTAAATTTAATGTGGGGATCTATTTCATTCAGTTGTTCCAAGATTGTATTTTCATTTGTGTGTCTATTGTCCATCATTATGAATACATCGTCAACAAACCTGCACCAAAGAATGATATTTTCTATTTTTTGGATTTCTTGGTATTCTAGACAGTCCATATATATATCAGCTATTATACCTGATATTGGTGATCCCATGGGTAGTCCTTTCTGTTGGTAGATAGTGTCATGGAATTTAAAGTAATTGTTTTTGATGGCAAAGTGTAATAGTTTTATAAATTCATCTATTTCTAATTTGCTTAGCTTGCTGTATTTGTAGAGATTAGATTCTATGATAGTTATAGTTTTTTGTGTAGGTATGTTAGGATACATGTTTGTTATGTCATATGTTGCTAGTTTGTAGCATTGTTCTATTCTTATGTTTTTAGTAATGTTGCAAAATTCTATTGAGTTTTTTATGGTTTTATTTGGCTGAAAAACACAATGTTTTTTAGGAATTTTTGTATGAATTTTGACAGTTTGTAGGTGGGACTTGATCTGTAGTTAATGACAGGTCTCATGGGGATATTATCTTTGTGAATTTAAGGGTAAGCTTTGGCTGTAGGTATACTTGGATTCATTGTAATCAGTTTTGTAGTTTCCTGTTCGTTTAAAAGGAGGTTGGTGTTTTTTAAAAGAGTTTTTAAGTTTTTCTGGATACTGTTGGTTGGATCTTTATTCTTAATTTGGAAGGTTTCATCTTGGAAACAAGTTTTTGTTTTTGTTATATATTCCTCTTTATCCATAATAACTGTGGTATTTCCTTTATCTGCTTTTGTTACTAGTAAGTTGTTATGCTGGATTTTGTTTTTGAGTTCCTTAATTTGTGTTAGGTCTTTAATATCTTGTTTGTAGGTTTCTTGGTTGATTCTATTAATATATTGTGGTAATATTTTTTTAATTTCATATCTGATTTCATTTTGTTGTTCTTGAGGTATTTTGTTTAAGGCATCTTCTGTTTCAGTAATGATAGTGGTGATATTTTAAAAAATTGAGTTATTTTTCCAGTTATGTTTCGGTCCCTTGCTCAGTATAGTAGTTTCTGCTTCATGTCTGTTAGGTCATCAGCCCAGAGGCTGGTTGGATCCTCAAATAGCACCACCAAAGGTTATGCGGTTATAAGGAAACCGCAAAAACCAATGGCAGCACCAAAATGAGGCGTACTAGGCAAGCCGAGGAGTGAGGTAGTTTGCCATTGATTTCCTCACTGGGTCAGAAAGTGCTATTGCAGCACGACTGACCCTATGAGCAACACCTTTCATAACACTCAGATGCACTAGCCGTGCTCTGAATGTCATTACTTAGCACCACCCATACCCCAGCAGCTTCCATATTGTCACAGCCATGGATGAGACTGGGACTTTGGTGAAAGCTACACTTTATTCTGGCCTGTGCCAAGAGATGGATACAAAAGTACTGTATCCATCAAGAAATGGCAGCAGGCAAATCTGCTTCATTAAATACTGTATTAGTTAGATTTTTTTTTTTTGATTGGTGGGTGGAATTCCCCTCCTGAAAGATTATTACTTAAAAAGAATTGATAAACAAAAATCCATAAATACAAATCAACCGCTCCAAGACCTCTCCTCCTTTAACCCCACTCCCGTTACAAGCGCTCCACCCATCCCTCCAAGCCTCCCCTCTACCGCCGCAAACTATAACCTCAGAACAACACGCTATAGATCTCAACTGACAGCCACACAGAGTGCACGATCTCAACAGCTAACGTAAGTAATACGATATATAACTTGCCACTACATTCTTATAATACATCATCTCACACACTTATTATTTCTACTTACAGATATATTAACTTACAACACGCTTTTACGATACAACCAACGTGCAACCCAATTAAGACATACAACATCCAAAATGTACTTCATCTCATAATAGTCACCAACCTAACCTGAATACGTCACGCGACAAGAAGAGAACGCTTTCTTAATAACATTCAAGATTTCCAGCTACAACAACAGCAGCATCCCACAAAATTGCCAGTTATTACTATCAAAATGTTACGCAATTTCACTCATAAAGCATACAGCACGAACATGTATTCGGTCCTATTCAAGTAAACATTTATATATTTCTAATGGACCAGCCATTAAACTACAACAACTATCATAATAACCTACAGTACTGTTATCAAACTATGTTAAACTCATTTACGTTTCAAGAATATGCACATAGCACCACATATCAGTATAATCTAAAGTATTTTAACAGGTATCTCATACCGGTATTTTAGCCCTAAGGGTTCATTTTAACAAGACTTTTATATGCCTGCACATAACAAAATAAACAGTGTCAAGGCACAACTCTATTTTAAGACAAAAAACAAGAATAGAAGGTGTTACAAACTTATACATTAGTATTAAGGATCCATGTCAACAAGATATCATATACCAATATTTTAATCATAAGAATTCAAATCAACAAGGTCCTTCTATGTATTTAACTGAACTAAATAAGTGAATAAGTAAACCTTATAAACCACTACATGAAATGTAATCAGGATACTGAAAATCCAAACAGTACATCTTTAAGACCCTACATTGGACTTAATATCATCATATGTGTGCAAATGCAATAATTTTACTTCATATTGTGTAATATAAATTGTAAAGTAGAATAGCATGTACCTCTCAGTAAATGTACATACTTAATAGTCAAGTCACAAGCATTTTGTCAAATGGATGAATTACATTCAATATAATACTTTTGACACTGTATACAAGGGAACAGAAGACCTATATAATAGCTCAAATAGTGCAAACTTATAAATCCCATAATATACGCATATCCAAACTAAGATGTACTTACCAGCATTTTAATGACATGAATTTTAAACATTAACCATTATATGTGATGTTTTTGTAGATATTTTGTATGTGTCAACTGAGGATGACCCCTTAGGGGTCGAAACCGGTATTGACCCTTTTTACCAGTTTGGTAGTAAATAAAATAGTGTATTGATAAGGTGGTGACTCATATTATTTCTATATAGTGGTACCAATCAATACAGATACGAAGCTTATAAATAATAATTGGCTAAATTTGACGAAAAGAAGAGATAGAATGATAGGACACATTTAAGACACCCAGGACTTGTTCAGTTGGTTTTTGAAGGAAGTGTAGGTGGTAAGAACGGTAGGGGTAGACCAAGATATGAATATGACAAGCAGATTAGAGCAGATGTAGGATGCAATAGTTACGTAGAAATGAAAAGGTTAGCACAGGACAGAGTGGCATGGAGAGCTGCATCAAACCAGTCTATGGACTGATGACTCAAACAACACAACAACACATATAAATGATATATGTAAAGGAGTGGAATCGGAGGTAAGGCTTTTTGCTGATGATGTTATTCTCTATAGAGTGATAAATAAGTTACAAGATTGTGAGCAACTGCAACGTGACCTCGAAAATGTTGTGAGATGGACAGCAGGCAACGGTATGTTGATAAACTGGGTTAAAAGTCAGGTTGTGAGTTTCACAAATAGGAAAAGTTCTCTCAGTTTTAATTACTGCGTTGATGGGGTGAAAGTTCCTTTTGGGGATCATTGTAGGTATCTGGGTGTTAATATACGGAAAGATCTTCATTGGGGTAATCACATAAATGGGATTGTAAATATAGGGTACAGATCTCTGCACATGGTTATGAGGGTGTTTAGGGGTTGTAGTAAGGATATAAAGGAGAGGGCATATAAGTCTCTGGTAAGACCCCAACTAGAGTATGGTTCCAGTGTATGGGACCCTCACCAGGATTACCTGATTCAAGAACTGGAAAAAATCCAAAGAAAAGCTGCTCGATTTGTTCTGGGTGATTTCCGACAAAAGAGTAGCGTTACAAAAATGTTGCAAAGTTTGGGTTGGGAAGAATTGAGGGAAAGAAGAGGAGCTGCTTGACTAAGTGGTATGTCATAATCTATAAGCTTCATTTCCGTGCTGATTGTAGCTACAACATAAGAACGATACTGAAGCCTCCACCTTATCAATACATTTATTTATATACTATTAATCACAGTAATCACAGTATGGGTTTCGACCCCTCGAGCGTCATCCTCAACTGTCATATACAAATATAGTTATTAAAACATCACATTGGAAGGTGTTGTACATACATGAAAACTGATCCAATTTGACAGGCCGTTTAAAATAAGTTGTATGTTAAAATGGTAAAATAGATCCTCTCTTCTTCAGTTATAAAAAATTACGTAATGTGAGAGGCATGTCACTACAATGTTCCTGTTGATTTGATAAGCGTAAACTAAGATTTGTACTATTATATATGTACTGATGTTCATAGAGTAATCACTATTTTACGTTAAAACTTATAATTAATTATTAAAAACATTTCGAAATTTTATTCTTCTGGTGATTATGTTGCTTATTACACGATGTCCTTCTGTTGGTAGTATGTGTATCTTGAAGTGATCTGGACACTGTCTATGAAGAAAGAGGTCGTAGTTTAATGTTCGGTTCGATGCATTGTCTATGTAGTATATTCATAGTATATACTAAATGCTGAGTTAATAGTGATGCATATTTTAACTATAAAATTTTGTTAGTTTGCGACGTGCACCTTAATATGACGTTATATGCTATGTCAAGTGTCAAATGGTTTACATTTTTAATGTCTTAAATGATAGCGTGTAGGCTTCTTCCTATATGTTGTAGGCTGTGATATCTGTAAATAGAAATGAATTGTGTAAGAAACGGCGTTTAATAGATTTGTAAAAAGTAAAATTTTGTGTATGTTGTACTTACACTGGGTGTTGAACTATGTACGTTGTACGGCAGCACGTCAAGTTCTGTTACGTGTTAGCCTAGGGCTGCTGTTCGCGGCTGTAGAGGGGAAGTTAGGAGGGGTAGGAGGAGCGGCTGTAGGGGGAGTAGGATTAGAGTGGGAGGTATCTTTGGGTGGTTCTTTTATATGTATTGGATGTTGTTTCTTAACTCTTTTCAGATAATTGCTTTTTAGGAGGGGAATAACTGCGTCAAAAAGGATATTGTTTTTTTTTCTGTAATTTCATTCAAGTTAAAATTAGGATTGACGTATTGGCCTAGGTTTATGTAAAATTCTTCCATGATACTGAGTAAGGGGCTCTTGGGGTTAGTACTTAGGATTTGCATGTCATTTTCAATATTTGTAAATTTGTGTTTTTGGTCTTCGATATGTTGTCCTATGGCTGAATTGCATTGATGTGTTCATTATATCGTATCTGGAAGTTCCTCCCAGTATGTCCTATGTAACTGGCTTGGCAGTCGTTACATTTCATGAGATAGACTCCTGAGTGGTTGTATTGATTTTTATTGTTAACAGATTTAGAATTATGTAAGATATTGGCATTGCTGCGTGTGGTTTTATAAGCTATTTTTAGGCCTCGTTTTTTTAAAGATGTTCGTTATGGGATGTATATGGCTGTTATTATAGCTGAATAGTACATAGTCCTTTTTGGTTTTTTCAGTTCTGATCAATTTGGATTTGGATTGATTTTTTATTTTGTATATGATCTTATTGATCATTTCTTTTTTATATCCATTCTGTCTGGCTATTTCATGGATTAAATTAAGTTCGTTATTTAGTTCTTTTTTTGTTAGTGGTATGTTGTAAGCTCTATATATATCATACTATAATATGCAGCTTTCTTGTGTGCGTTAGGGTGGGTAGAGTCTATTTTTATTGTATTGGATGTGTAAGTGGGCTTTCTATATATTTTGTACGTTAAATGGTCATTGTGCCTGGTTATAGATATGTCTAGATAGTTTATGGTGTAATTGTTTTCTGTTTCCATGGTGAATTTTATATGGGGATCTATTACATTTAATTGTTTAAAAATTTTGGTTTCATTAGTGTGTCTATTGTCTATTATAACAAATACATCATCTACAAATCTGCACCAGAAGAGGATATTATCTAGTTTTTGGATTTCTTGGTGTTCCATGTGATCTATGTAGACTTCAGCCAATATACCTGATGTTGGGGATCCCATAGGTAATCCTTTTTGGTGATATATAGTGTCATGAAATTTGAAATAATTGTTGTTGATAGCAAAGTGAAGTAATTTTATGAACTCTTCTATTTCTAAATTACTGAGTTTGCTGTGGTTTTTGAGATTAGATTCTATAATTTTTATGGTTTTTTGCATGGGTATGTTAGGGTACATGTTTATTATGTCATATGATGCTAGTCTATGGTGTTGTTCTATTTTTATTTCTTTAGTGATATTGCAGAATTCTATTGAGTTTCTTATTGTTCTTTTTAGCTAAAAATACGTAATGTTTTTTGAGAAATGTTTGGATAAATTGTGATAATTTGTAAGTAGGACTTGGTTTATCAAATCAACAGGAACATTGTAGTGACATGCCTCTCACATTACGTAATTTTTTATAACTGAAGAAGAGAGGATCATTTTACCATTCTAACATACAACTTATTTTAAATGGCCTGTCAAATTGGGTCAATTTTCATGTATGTACAACACCTTCCAATGTGATGTTTTAATAACTATATTTGTATATGACAGCTGAGGATGACCCTCGAGGGGTCGAAACCGGTACTATGATTACTGTGAATAATAGCATATAAATAAATGTATTGATAAGGTGGAGGCTTCAGTATCATTCTTATATTGTTTAAGTGGTATGTTCCGAGCTGTCCGCAGAGAGATGGCGTGGAATGACATTAGTAGACGAACAAGTTTGAGTGGCGTTTATAAAAGTAGGAAAGATCACAATATGAAGATAAAGTTGGAATTCAAGAGGACAAACTGGGGCAAATATTCATTTATAGGAAGGGGAGTTAGGGATTGGAATAACTTACCAAGGGAGACGTTCAATAAATTTCCAATTTCTTTGAAATCATTTAGGAAAAGGCTAGGAAAGCAACAGATAGGGAATCTGCCACCTGGGCAACTGCCCTAAATGCAGATCAGTATTCACTGATCAGTATTCATTAATTGACAATGAAATGAGTCTCCTCAATAAAGGCATAAAATACAACTGGCCTAATTCACAAAAGATCAAAGATGTAATCACCACTATCGCCGAGACCGAATCTAATATTAACACACAGACTCTCATAGAGAAACAAAACAACATTAAATACGAAATAAAAAAGAAAATACCTAGTCTCGTAAATGACATAATAACTAATAATAATCCTAACCTTTCAAAACAAAACCTCAAACTAAAAACTAAAATTAACAACAATAACGTCAAGTAACAAAAGCTGATAAGGGCAATACAACAGTTTTAATGAATAAACAAGACTACATCAAAAAAACAGAAGAGTCTTTCTCCGATAAAACCTACACATTAATCAATAAAGATTCCATAGTAAAAACACAACGCAATCTAAAAACACTCCTTAAAAATTCAACATTCCTACTAAATGAACTAGACTACCAAAAAATGATCACTATGAATCCGAAATTACCTACAGCAAGATCATTACCTAAAATACACAAACAAGACATCCCCATCAGACCAATAATCAATAGCAGAAACAGTCCCACTTGTAAAACTTCTCAGTTCCTCCACAAGTTCTTAAAAATCATTTTAAATTTCACAATGCAAATCCGAACAAAAATCTATCGAACTTTGCGAAACTTTAAACAAATTCAATTTACAACCAAATCATGTCTTATGTTCCTTTGATATCACAAATATGTACTCAAATATACCCGTTAACGAAACTATCACCATAATAAAAAACCACCTCTCCAAACACAGCGCATTAAGCAAAATTGAAATAGATGAATTCATAAAGTTACTAAGTTTTGTTTTACACAATAATTACTTCACTTTCAACAACAAAATATATAAGCAAGAAGGCTTAGCTATGGGAGACCCAATCTCCGACATTTTAGCGGACATCTACATGGACAATCTAGAACACAATAAAATAGTAAAAAACATTAACGGACTCAGTTTATGGCTCCGTTATGTCGACGACATATTGGCAATTATTGATAAACGGCTTAACAATAGTGATAACATCAAATGTTTCTAAATGATTAAGACGATAATATAAAGTTCACAAAATAAAACGAAAACAACCATTCAATCAATTTTCTCGACATCAAAATCACACGAGTTATGAACAAATTTGATTTCGAAATTTACCGCAAGCCTTCATTTACCCCAATAACTATATAAAATGAATCTTTACACCCAAATTCCCACAAACAAGCCACTTATTACAGTTTAGTATACAGAACATTAAAAATCCCTCTTTCACCGAATAATCAAAAAAATGAATTAGATTTCATAAAAGAAATAGCCAAATTCAACGGGTTCAATCTAGATATGATCAACAAAATCATTAATAAAGTCAGACTAAAACTAACCACAAACCTTTCTCCAATAAAACCCAAAAAAACAAAATTCGCGAAATTCACATATACCAACCCAAAAATCCATCAAATCACCAATCCCTTAAGAAAACACGAGGTAAAAATCGCTTACACAACACAGAATACAAATCGAAATTTATTTTTTAACCACAACTCGGTCAATTCATCCAACAATAAATATTCAAGCTCGGGTATATATAGATTTAAATGCTCCGTATGTAATTTTTCTTATGTTGGTCAAACTGGCCGCTGTTTTTCAACTAGATATGCAGAACATTATAACACCCAAAAACATAATAAATTCTCTGCGATGAGTAACCACATGAAAGAAACAGGTCACAAATTCACTACAATAGATCAGGATTTACAAATTTTAAAAAGAATCGAAAAAGGTAAGCTCATGACAGAATACGAAAACTTACATCTTCTTAGATCAACAGTTTAACAAAGACAAGAACTTAAATGACGTAATAGATAACAAAAGTCCTCTTTATGAACAGATTTCAATTCTAATACAAAAACCATTCCTTCTGAATAATTTTTACAAAATATTTTGCACCAAATCAGTAAACACGCCCACCAATCCAACACACACACCACCCCCCTCACCTCCTTCCACTGTCGACAACTCCTCCTCACGCGCAGGGAATGGGCCCTCAGCCACGCCTTCTCAAGCTCAACCCCCTCCACCAAGACTTCACAAATACAACACGCGTAGTAAGAGCTCGGCGACTGCCAGTTACTCTAAAACTCTCTAACGTAAACTAACATCTCAGCGGTCGAAGGGGTAAGTGTCAACACTCCAAATTTAACTTCCACATACGGCCCCTCAATTCCAATTATGGTAATTCATTAAATTTTCAAATTATCTCTTTACTGACAGAACTCATCATACCTTTGGCTAATCACCGAATGACAACAACGTTCCCTTCCAACTAACACGCTTAGCTCAACACGCTCAACAGCAACATCACAAACTCTTACCACATCATAGAAGATGGTCTAATGACGCCTACAAAGATTTCAATATAGCCTACGGCACCAATATTTCCAACTAATATCATCTCAAAGGAACCAGGCCATAAAAACAACTCTTCAAAATCTA
Source organism: Anabrus simplex (assembly GCF_040414725.1). NCBI lineage: Eukaryota > Metazoa > Arthropoda > Insecta > Orthoptera > Tettigoniidae > Anabrus > Anabrus simplex. The sequence continues at coordinate 55,670,942 of NC_090266.1, forward strand.
TAAGCAAATAAATGAAAATCAACATTTATTAACTGCAAGAACCAACGACCATTACCATTGCTTAACTTTCCATTTTAAAAAAATTTAAAAAATATTTAACAATATGCCATTTGACAACTAAATGGAATGCATTTTCTGATTTTTATCTTCATTGTAACATCTTTTATTATGTCATGATCCTTAAACAACTGCCATGTTTTAGACTCCAATATTATCACTAATATTGTCAAATAACAGCATACTACATTTTATATCGTAATAGTTGTTTAACAATCTCCAATATATTTTATGTGACATAGTTTTTAACAGCATTCATAGATTATTTCCAATCAGGTACCTGATCTATTCTAAAGTGGAAAATATGGCTGGTGATGCCCACTATTGATTGGCGAAACATGTACCATCTAATATACTAATTTCATGTCAACAATTTTAATAAGGACAATGTCCTAATTTTTAAAAAATTGTATTGTATTGAATAGGTGGATGAATAATTAAACTTACAAGTGTTATTTAATAAAAATATTTTCAATACGGACCCAAAAATGAATTTTATCACATGTAATAAGTGGTATGTTCCAAGCTGTCAGCGGAGAGATGGCGTGGAATGACATTAGTAGACGAATAAGTTTGAGTGGCGTTTATAAAAGTATGAAAGATCACAATATGAAGATAAAGTTGGAATTCAAGGGGACAAACTGGGGCAAATATTCATTTATAGGGAGTTAGGGATTGGAATAACTTACCAAGGGAGATGTTCAATAAATTTCCAATTTCTTTGAAATCATTTAGGAAAAGGCTAGAAAAACAACAGATAGGGAATCTGCCACCTGGGCAACTGCCCTAAATGCAGATGATTGATTGATCTTTGTAACCAACAATCTTTATATACTGCTGACTGAATGCTTCTGCCTTCTGTAGATCCTTGCATACACACTCCCCTTGTTCATCAATGATTCCTGGAATGCCCTTCTTGCAACTTTTTTCTGCCCTAAAATATCTACACATACCCTTCCATTTTTCACTAACATTTGTATGACTGCCAATTATGCTTGCCATCATGTTATCCTCACCTTTTCCTTATTTTCACAACCATTTTTAATACATATTTTTCAAAAGTCATCAGTTCACAAAGCATGAATGACCACAAAGTATCCTGAATGTTTACAATGTAGGCAATGATAACCAAAAATATTAAAATGATTGTACAGAAAGGAAACACCAGATGAATTATCATTTAAGATTGTCACCGAATCTTTCTTTCCAACCTGCACCTCCTTCTTAGTCTCTTTACATCCATTTTAATAAAGTGGGTCTTTACCATTGCTCACCACCTCCAAACAAGAGCTGATGTAGAAAGAATATTTTCAAAATGTTCTCATTGTGAAAGGAAAACTTTCTGCTGAATTCACACCCTGTGCATGAGGAGAACAATGATGAGAATAAAATTATGCTCAAGGAAGTAGAAAGTATGGTGAATAAACTACATTGTCCTAAAGCAGCAATAACACATGAAATTTGACCTGAAATGCTAAAAAAACAGTGGGATGGCAGAGATGAAATAGCTGCATAGAATAATAGAATTAACGTGAAATAGGTGTATCGTACCTTGTGAATGGACGAAGGTAGTAACTGCACCTACAGTATTCATAAGCAAGGAAGCAGGAAGGATTGTATATTTCATTGATCAAGTTACAAAGCAAGAAATCCACAAACATTTCAGAAAGGAAGGTACGATGAATGGTGGAGAGTAAGTTAGATGAAGACCAGTGTGGTTTCAGACCAAACAGAAGCTCTCAGGACCAGATTTTCATTATTCATCAAACAAATTAAAAATCCTACAAGAGGAATAAACACGTATGCTTATATTTTGTTGGTCTAGACAAGGCATATAACAGAATGGCAACTGAAAAGATATTAGCCACTGTAGGGGTTTATGGGATTACAAGTTAGTTATTACAGGCAATAGTGTAGATCTTGATTCCCATAGAGAACCTGAGATATTTGTCCCGAATGAGTAAATGCATAATTCCAAGATAAATAAAATAATAACTTTTCCATCTAACTCATTCTTGGTTGCCAGCGTTTCACCCTAGTGTGCCAATTTGGGCTCATCAGTTGGTAACTAGCACACCTACCAAGGCACGTGGCTAGTGCTTACAGTAGAAGCCACTGCATAAGCTACTTGGAGCCATAGGCAATGCCAACACACTACGAGAGACTTGGTCCCTATTACAAAAGTCATGCCTGTTAGGCCATCAAATGATGTAGATCTTCATTCAGTAGAGAACCTTAAATATTTTTCCCGAATGAGTGAATGCATAATCTATATATATATATATATATATATAAATATGTAATAACATGTCCTGACTGACTGACTTACTGACTGACTGATTCATCATCGCTGAGCCAAAAGTACTGGACATCAAGAAATTAAATTTTGGGGATACATTTATATTAGAATGTAGGTGCACACTAAGGGAGGATTTTTGGATATTCCGTTGCTAAGGGAGTGAAAATGGGGGTGAATTTGTGAAATGAGTATATCTCAAGAACTTAAAAGTTTACAGATGTAAAAATTGGTATTTGGAATCTCCTTTAAAAAATTTTTGTTTTTGGAAAATCCAATTAAGGGGAACTAAAAAGGTGGTGAACTTTTAAAATGAGCATATCTACAGTACATCTCAAGAACTTAACATGTTACAGGTGTGAAAATTGGTATTTTAATCTATTTTAAAAATTAAGAAACATATATTTTTTGTTTTCAGAAAAAAAAACTTAAGGAGGGGGGGGTTAAAAAGGACTGAGAAGGGAGTTGAATTCTTTTTATTAGGATACTGATATCTCAAAAACTGAAGATGTTACAGATGTGAAAATTGGTATTTGGAGTCTCCTCTAAAACTACATATGTATTTGTTTTTGGAAAGTCCACTTTAAAGGGAGGTGTGAAAGTGTTGAAAAATTTGTTGAATTCTTTGTAGTGGGATAGTTATATTTCAAAAACTAAAGATGTTGCAGACATGAAAGTTGGTATTTAGAATCTCCTTTAAAAATAAAGAAACACATATTCTTTTGTTTTCGGAAAATCCACGTAAGCGAGGGGAGGTGAAAGGATTGAAATATTAGTTGAATTATTTGCATGAGGATATTTATATTTCAAAAAAAAAACTAAAGATGTTACAGACGTGAAAAATTAATATTTGAATCTCCTTTAAACATAAAGAAACACTATTTTCAGGGGAAAATAATTGGGGGTGTGGGGGTGCAAAAAGGAGCTGAATTCTTTATATGACAATACATATATCTCAAAAAATGAAGATGTTATAGCTGTGATAACTGGTATTTGGAAGCTCCTTCATAAATAAAGGAACACACATTTTTTATTTTTTTTGAAAATTCACTTAAGGCGGGGGGGGGGGGGGGTGAAGGGAAGTGAAAAGTTTGAATTCTCTTTATGGGGATACTTATATCACAAAAACTGAAGATTACAGGCGTGAAAACTGGTATTTGGAATCTCCTTTAAAAATCAAGAAACACACAATTATTTTAGGGGGAAATCAACTTGGTGGGGTTGAAAAAGGAGCTGAATTTTTTTATGAGGATACATATATCTCAATAACTGAAGATGTTACAGTCATGATAATTGGTATTTGGGAGCTCCTTTATAAATAAATAAACACACACTTTTTGGGGGGTAATCAACTTAACAAAGGGGGACTGAAAAAGGAGTTGAATTATTTTTATGAGGATTCTTATATCTAAAAAACTGAAGATGTCACAGATGTGAAAATTGGTATTTGTGATCCCCTTTAAAAGCAAAGAAACATGTATTTTTTGTTTTTGGAAAATCCACTTAAAAAGGAGAAAAGAATTGAAAAAGTGGCTAAATTTTTAAAATGAGTACCGATATATCTACTTTATATGTCAAAAACATAACATGTTATGCACGTGAAACTTGGTACTTGGAAAGATCTTTAAAAATATAGGAACATGCATTTTCTTTTTCTTTCCGGAAAGGCACTTAACAGGAGTGAAAAGAAGTTAAAAAAAGAGTTGAATTATTTATTTTGCTAGCTGCTTTACATCGCACCAACACAGATAGGTCTTATGGCGACGATGGGACAGGAAATGGCTAGGAGTGGGAAGGAAGCAGCCATAGCCTTAATTAAGGTACAGCTCCAGAATTTCCCTGGTGTGAAAATGGGAAACCACGGAAAACCATTTTCAGGGCTGCCGATAGTGGGGTTCGAATCTACTATCTCCTGAATACTGGATACTGGCCGCACTTAAGCGACTGCAGCTATCGAGCTCGGTGAATTATTTCTTAAGAGTATACCAACATATCAAAAACTGAAGATGTTACTGACGTGGAAATTGGTATTTGTATTTAGTATAAAAATAAAGAAACATGTATTTATTTTTTTGGAAAATCCACTTAGGAGGAGGTGGGGGAAAGACTGATAAAGGGTTTGAATTATTTTTATGGGGATACTAAAATCTCAAAAACTGACAATGTTAACAGACATGGAAATAGGTATTTGGAATCTCCTTTAAAAATAAAGAATTTTTTTTTTTTTCCCGACTTGAGAGAAGACTGTTTCTCACATGTGCAGTTCTATGTCGCATGGTTGTCTTAGCCCCAAAAGGCAATACCACAAACGTGGTTTACAAAGACTTTCTGTGGTAAATGAAACTCGGTTTTTTGGTGAGTTTTATACTTTAGAGATTTTTAGATAATGTCTTAGTACAGTACAGTACAGTACAGTACCGAGAAATGATTAATTTTATCAAATCACAAAATCCACGTGAGCGAAGCCGCGGGTAGCTGCTAGTTCCAATATAAACAAAATGATAAATTTTCCAGCTAACTCATTCTTGACTGTCAGTATTTCACCCCAGTGTGCCAATTTGGTCTCGTCAGTTGGTAACTAATAGGGACCACCAAGTCTCTCATAGTGCAATGGTACTGCCTGTGGCTCAAGGAAGCCTACACAGTGGCCTCCACTGTAAGCACTAGTCACGCATCTTGGTAGGTGTGCTAGTTACCAGCAGACGAGACCAAATTTGCACACTGGGGCGAAACGCCGGCAACTAAGAATGAGTTTGCTGGAAAATTTATAATTTCACTTCTACTGGAATTATGCATTCACTCAAATATTTCAGAATCCCTGTGAGAATTAAGATCTATAATATTTGATGGTCTAGCTGGCATCACTTTTGTAATAGGGACTAAGTCTCTCATAGTGCACTGGCTCTACCTGTGGCTCCAAGTAACCTACGCAGTGGCCTCCACTATAAGCACTAGTCACATGTCTTGGTAGGTGTGCTAGTTACCAACTGACGAGCCCAAAGTAGCACACTGGGGTGAAACGCTGGCAAAGAAAGAATGATTTACTTGGATGAAAAAAACCACCAAAGGGAAGAAGTGAAAACTTTCATCTGCCTATTATACAACAAACCAACTACAAAGGGTATTGAACACACATTTATAACAAATGCTTGAACACCCTAAGCAACTGTCATTAAATTAACAGTCTGATTTTACAGTCTGAACACAAGTTCAGGAATAAACTCTTACCCATGCATAAATTATCCAGTTCACTGATTACCAACACATCGTTAAAGATACTTTTAAGTGCAACATGGTCTTCACCCACTCTGCAGCACAATTTACTGTACTTCCTGCTATGTTATGATTTGTAGGGAAGCTTGAAATCACAGTTTCTGTAATATTGCTCAACAAAAGAAAATAAATGTTGTGTGCACACAGCCCTGTTTATTCTACTGGGATACTAATTTCTTTGTCCAGTCTGAAAATAGAAGCTTGACTCCCAGGCTAATTTTATTAATCTGAGAAGAGCCACTTTACATCTGGGTCAACAATAATTCAGTTAAAATGACAATGGTCTAAAGATACATATCCTCTCTTTTAAGGGTGGAAATAAAGGCTACTTGTGCACATCTTTTCTCAAAATATTGCCTTCATTTAAAAATGTTTTGAAATTTCTCTGTCTCCTTCAATCATGGAAGAATATATTAGCCGAAGGCAGGTGAACAGTGGTCCACAATACACGGTCTTTCAACTCAAGTTTTAAATGTCCACTGGACACCTTTGGCAACAACCTTCTCGCTCTCTTAATCATTGAGAGGTTGTGCAAAAACAAATCACATGAACTGTACTATTTTGGATAGTTTTCTAAATAAGTTAACTTAAAAACAGTTATTATACTTATGGAATTTAAAAGCTGAATGAAACGTGCAGAAAGGTTTATGTATGCATTCGGTAAATGATCGTGGAAACCCTACGTAACACTGTGAGAATGAAGTATTAAAAGATAATGTTGATATTTCGTATCCACATCTAAATCCTATAAGCATTCTTTCTTTTTCTTAAAAGAATTATGATAAATATTTTGCTCCAAGAGTTTAGAGCCCTATAATAAGTAGAAAGAGTAGATATGGTATATTACCTGTATCGTAACACTGTTCAACTAGATTCTTCTAGAAATATTACACAATGTTCGAAACCAACTGCTGCATTACTGGAAACTATATTCCTATCAGCAATCAAAAAAATCAATATCAATCACTACTGATCTGCATTCAGGGCAGTTGCCTAGGTGGCAGATTCCCTATCTCATGTTTTCCTAGCAACTTCTTAAATGATTTCGAGAAATAGGAAATTTATTGAACATCTCTCTTGGTAAGTTATTCCAATCCCGAACTCCCCTTCCTATACACAAATATTTGCCCCAAATCATCCTTTTGAATTCCAACTTTATCTTCATATTGTGATCTTTCCTACTTTTAAAGACACCACTAAAACTTATTCGTCTACTAATGTCATTCCATGCCCATCTCTCCACTGACAGGTCAGAACATACCACTTAGTGGAGTAGCTCATTTCCTTTCTCCCAAGTCTTCCCAGCCCAAACATTGCAACATTTTTGTAGCGCTACTATTTTGTCAGGAATCACCCAGAACAAATCGAGCTGCTTTTCTTTGGATTTTTTCCAGTTCCTGAATCAAGTAATCCTGGTGAGGGTCCCATACAATGGAACCATACTCTAGTTGGGGTCTTACCAGAGATATATAGGCTCTCTCCCTTTAAATAATTACTACAACCACTAAACACCCTCACAACCATGTGCAGAGATCTGTACCCTTTAATTTTTTTGCAAGTTGCTTTAAGTCGCACCGACACAGATAGGTCTTATGGCAACAGTGGGACAGAAAAGGGCTAGGAGTGGGAAGGAAGGGTCCGTGGCCTTAAGTAAGGTACAGCCCCAGCATTTGCTTGGTGTGAAAATGGGAAACCACGGAAAACCATCTTCAGGGATGCCGACAGTGGGGTTCGAACCCACTCTCCCGAATAATGGATACTGAATGGAAATTCTAAGTTCCCATGGAGGGAATTAGATTCTTTTCCACCAATAGAGCATATCAAAAATTAGATGGATGGCTTTTCCGGCGTTTGCTCTATTAACCAGCGTTTCGTCTTAGGTCTGACACTAGACTCTTCAGAGTGGGATGTGTCAGACCCTACCCACTGACGCTGGGGTGTATGCAGGTGAACTTATCAGAAGCTTATTTATGAAGCACAGTCTGATAACTGCATACGGGAGATAAAACTCCACAATGGAATTAATGCCCGCCTAGCAATTCCAAATGGAAATTCTAAGTTCCCATGGAGGGAATTAGATTCTTTTCCACCAATAGAGCATATCAAAAATTAGATGGATGGCTTTTCCGGCGTTTGCTCTATTAACCAGCGTTTCGTCTTAGGTCTGACACTAGACTCTTCAGAGTGGGATGTGTCAGACCCTACCCACTGACGCTGGGGTGTATGCAGGTGAACTTATCAGAAGCTTATTTATGAAGCACAGTCTGATAACTGCATACGGGAGATAAAACTCCACAATGGAATTAATGCCCGCCTAGCAATTCCAAATGGAAATTCTAAGTTCCCATGGAGGGAATTAGATTCTTTTCCACCAATAGAGCATATCAAAAATTAGATGGATGGCTTTTCCGGCGTTTGCTCTATTAACCAGCGTTTCGTCTTAGGTCTGACACTAGACTGACACTGGAAAAGCCATCCATCTAATTTTTGATATGCTCTATTGGTGGAAAAGAATCTAATTCCCTCCATGGGAACTTAGAATTTCCATTTGGAATTGCTAGGCGGGCATTAATTCCATTGTGGAGTTTTATCTCCCGTATGCAGTTATCAGACTGTGCTTCATAAATAAGCTTCTGATAAGTTCACCTGCATACACCCCAGCGTCAGTGGGTAGGGTCTGACACATCCCACTCTGAAGAGTCTAGTGTCAGACCTAAGACGAAACGCTGGTTAATAGAGCAAACGCCGGAAAAGCCATCCATCTAATTTTTGATATGCTCTATTGGTGGAAAAGAATCTAATTCCCTCCATGGGAACTTAGAATTTCCATTTGGAATTGCTAGGCGGGCATTAATTCCATTGTGGAGTTTTATCTCCCGTATGCAGTTATCAGACTGTGCTTCATAAATAAGCTTCTGATAAGTTCACCTGCATACACCCCAGCGTCAGTGGGTAGGGTCTGACACATCCCACTCTGAAGAGTCTAGTGTCAGACCTAAGACGAAACGCTGGTTAATAGAGCAAACGCCGGAAAAGCCATCCATCTAATTAATGGATACTGGCCGCACTTAAGCGACTGCAGCTATCGAGCTCGGTGTACCCTTTATTTACAATCCCATTTGTGTGATTACCCCAATGAAGATCTTTCCCTATATTAACACCTAGGTACTTACAATGATTCCCATAAGGAACTTTCACCCATTCAATGCAGTAATTAAAACTGAGAGGACTTCTCCTATTTGTGAAACTCACATCCTGGCTTTTAACCCTGTTTATCATCATACCATTGCGTACTGTACATCTTGCAACATTATCAAGGTCATTTCGCAGTTGCTCATAATCTTGTAACTTATTTATTACTCTATACAATATAACATCATCTGCAAAAAGCCTTATCACTGATTCCACTTCTTTACTCATATTATATATACATAAGAAAACATAAAGGTCCAATAATACTGCCTTGAGGAATTTCCCCCTTAATTATTACAGGGTCATATAAAGCTTCGCATCGTCTGCATGTTTGGTGGAGGGAGGGGGAACAACAGCTGTAAAAGGAGGTGGAGGGACCGAGCACACACAGATGCAACACAAGGAGGAAAGCAGCAATGAGCGCAGTAGGAGGCCCAGTGTAAGTCAACCATGAGGGATGTCAGATTGTGAACAAACTCGAAGTCTTAGTAAACACGACAGTTAAATCACTTTCTTTATCAAACTCCAGAATGTGTTCTCCTTTCCAGATTTGGATGCACCCACAACACAAAGAGTTGCTTTCCATCTTGAACACAATTAGGCATACAGTAGTCCAATTCATCTGGCAAGAAAATTCTCCTTTCCATCACATCAAGGTTGAATACTACAAGAACTTGCATAACTACACACCACTGTTTTAATTATTATGAAGAACTGTTATTTTTTCCTCATTTTAGGACAGTTTTTAGGTGGCTTTTCATGAACACCTTTTACATCAAGAGATGTCAAACAATGACAACGAAGAGAAAAACATTGACTCTTCCGACATTTAAACCTTTTATTTAGTCAAGGGCAAGTTGTTTTTATATTGTGGTTTACCTATGTTACTTGTGTGTTTTTGTGTTTATTTTAACTATCATTCAAGATCATGGCTGAAGGTGTTTTCCATAGAAAACGAAACATATACCAACAAAATTTTTTTAAATAAATTAACGTTATTGTAATCTAAGAAAATCGTAAGATTTTAAAGTGGTGAAAAGGAGGAATTTTCCAAACATAAAAGTTGGAATTTGTTATATATTTATTTATGGAAGCGTGATTATGCCTGCATTCTGTTTCGCATGCTTATGTTCGAGCAAAACAAACAGTGTATCTGATCTCAGGTAACTTCATTTCTTTTCTAATATAAGAAGGCTAGTATATTAAAAGATCTTAATTTTCACCACTGTAAAGCACAAATTCCCATCACAGTTTCTCGCTAAGAGACAAATAGCTGACTACGCAGTGTGTGAATAATATGAAAAACAAATGGTATCCCAAGCAGCAAAGTACTCTCTGCTCAGAACATTTTGAAGACCACTGTATGTGTGTCGAACCCTTGACACATTTCTCTACGGGGTTGAGTGTTTAGTTAATGACAGGAGACGTTCGCTGCCCAAGGCATTACTGACAACATTGAAATGCTCTTCTCATTCTACGTACGGTAATAGGTAAGGAAACAAATAATCCCAATTCAGAGTAATTCAGATGAGCATACAGGAAGTGTTTACCGGGACTGATTGATTCACTGACCATTGCAAATTGTAAACCACCAGGAAGTGGTGTGCTTCTCTTATCTATGTACTATGAATCCTTCTGAAGGCAGCACCTATACTGATCATTATCACTGTGCTACAAATTACAAGTCACTCACCAAGTACTCTGAAAATGTTGTTAAGTACATAGCACGAAATGACATCCGTGATGTGGGAAAGAAAATTAAATGCTACGACTGACTGAAGGTTATATTTGCTCAGCATTCCAAAGAGAAGAAAGGACGTGTTGCCTAAAAAGATGTAAAATATAGTACCTTTATCCAGCTCATTGTGTTGTGAAATTGGCACGTGGCTGAAAAAATATTCAGAAAAAAGTCACTGTCGAGGAGATGACAAAAACTTTACGTTAAAATTACAGACCGAGTTCTCTCGTCAGTTGCAGGGCAGTTGTTTTACAGTAATGATAATTTATTTACTGCTACCAAGTTCAGTGAGGAATCCCATTATGCCAGCATGAAAACACTTCTCATAAAGCAGTATTTTAAATTAGATTGCACCACAGATACAGAGCTATTAAGCAAGAACTGAAAACAGAAATGATGAGGCAGATGTACTTTACATGGGGCAATAAAACAGAGCTAGAAAATATGTATCGGTTCATGTTTCGAAAGAAAAAATGTGACTATTAACAGATCAATATAAAATTAAATTTGTTTATTGTAAATCTTATTTCCAGTATATGTTATAAAAATATTTATAGAGAAAGATTACCTTTGAAATGTATGATAATTCATTGAAGTGTGTTTAATTTTCTTGGCTCTTTAGATATGCATCCTAATCCATAATCTTGTACCATTACCTTACACTTTTCTGTATGTAGATAAATATTGGAGATGTATAGATATATCCATATCTCTGTGTTTAAACATTAATAGTTTTGAACAATATATTGGTACAACGAAAAAGAAACTGTTAATTATTTTGTTTCTTCTATTTTAAGTTAAAATACACTGTGATTCTCTAGGGAACCTCTGCTTAAAGAAAACTTATACGCATCAAATAGTTATGCTTTCCATCCAATATTATCAACAACTCAAATAATCTCTACCTGTCATACCTAATGAATTATATCTGTGTGAAAATGTCTAGTTTTCCCACTGTGTTCCGCACTCGCTTACACAGCGCTCTACTGAGGTACATTTAAGACATGGCGGTCGCCAGTTCAACTTTCTTCAAAGATGGCAGCATGATAGCCACTCTATGTATTATATTCTAGGTTGTTGCTCTCTACCATCACGTGATCAGAGGCAAAACCACCAATCATCTGTGGAGAACATCACTGACATTGATCCATGGTCCAGTTACAGTAATGACCTTCAAATTCTAGTAGATCTGTTCAGTACTGGGGAGTGACGGGTCTTCCTGACCTGAACTTGGCTTCCAGGAATCTTTGTCCTACAGCCCTCTCACTTACAGTGATATTTCTTACTGCCTCAAGATTATTTATGGTCTGGACTGTGGTAGTATGTGATCTTGCAAGACCTAAAGGACCAGGAACCTGTCTTCCCTGGCACCTGAAGACCTCCAACAGCCTGATCCATGTCGCCTCTGAGAGGTACCAAGTTCATGGAATCATCTTGGAGCATACTGGACATTTCCAAATTATGCACCAATCACATTAGCAACGTAATGAACACTTTGGCCATCTTTGATTAACGCGATAGCTCAAGTGGAGACCACGTGAGTAGGCCTACTTAAGGGTGAACAAACCTGGCTAGGTTCTGGCCAGGGGCGGACCGCTGGATGGACGTCTGAGGGGCGTGGTCTCCGCTACCAAGAGCCTGAGTTGCGGGAGGACAATGTCTGGCTGTATGCCTCACCACAGATGGTGAAAACGACGCTTAGGGCCCTAGAAGGGGCAAAAACCCTATGACTGATTGAAATATGGATGCTTATAAAGAACCAATTTCAAAAATTTTGACATCAATGGAAGCCATGCAAGGTCCAGTAGAGCAGATCTGGGAGCAAGCCCAAGATGAAAAAATGGAGACAGAAGTCCCAATTGGACATGCTGCCGCCGACTCAAAACAAGAAATGGCAACAGATTTCATATCGACAGACCACCCGGCAACAGTGCATATTACAAATACTTATAAAGTTTTTCAGGGGTTCCACCTATTTAATACAAAACAATGTTGTCTGAATTTGCTACAACATATTAATTTATTAAGCAGTACTAGTTTTGGTGTTACTTTGGCGCGATCATCAGCTGCATGAAAGTCATGAAAAACTTGCAATTAAAATATAAAATACATCAACATTTTTTAGCACTAGCTCCTAAAGACTTTGTGTTAAAATATATATTTAAATAAAAATACAAAGTTGTTATCTTTTATTTTAAAATATATATTTAAATAAAAAATTCAAAGTTGTTATCTCATATTTTAAATATATATATTTAAACAAAAATACAAATTTGTTATCTCATATTTATCACATTATCATATTATATTATCTCATATTTACTTAAAAATATATTTTAACATATTTTAACATAAACATATAACAGACATCATTAGAGCAATGTATTACAAATGTTACAGTTGTGTGAAAACAAAAGCTGGAAACAGGGGATGGTTTAAAACAGAAACAGAAACAGAACTGAAACATGAGACAAGGTGGTGTTCTGTCACCTTTGCTATTTATACTGGCAATGGTCAAGATTATGGAGGAAGCAAAGATAAGTCTATGAAAGAACGAGAATGAATGTCATTTGCTGATAACATTGTGATCCAGGGAAAGAATGGGTATGAGGTACAGAAACAAATGAACATCATAAGCAGAAAGATTAAAAAATGGAGAATGAAGATCAGTGCAGAGAAGAATAAAATAATGTAATGACCAGAGGAAGGAAGGAAGAAGAGGAATAAAAATTGGGTACAAGGATCTAAAGAGCAAATAGGGGTTAAGAAAAGACTACAGGTCTTATGGGCTTTTACTTCCATTGGTGTTTTAGTTCCGAATGTTTGTAAGAATTGTAATGAAGTCCTGTACAAATGTAATATTTTCCTTATGAAACAAGCATTGGTTGTGCCAAATGATTCTGAAGAAGACTTAAAATCATTCTGATATCTTTAAGTTTATGATTTTAAATATTACTTATGCGGCTCACTACACTGAACAGCCGGCCGTGTTTGTCAGATTGTGCCTCAATTCAGTATGGAGTGGCGGGAGTCAGTAGTCAACACGTGGTGTAACTCAACTTCTGCGAATTAAAACTGGTGCAGCATATTTACATATGTGACACTCAATCTGATTGCTTATGTAATGGAGATATTTGTCAGAGTGTAGTGATCACCTTTCTGGGGTGCATAGTGTTTTGTTGTTGATGCATTGAAAGGAAGACGGATCTCCTATGGTCATGAAAAAGAAATGTTATTGGTTTTAAATCCCATTAACTACTTTTACAGTTTTTGGAGACACTGAGGATCCAGAGTTTTGTCCTGTAGGAGTTATTTTATGTACCAATAAATCTATCGACATTAAGCTGACACATATGAGCAATTTCAAATACCACCAGACTGAACCAGGGTCAAACCCACCAACTTGGGCTCACAAGGCCAGCGCTTCTACCGTCTGGGTCACTCAGCCGGGCCTCTGATCATGCTCGTCAGCTTTGCTTCAGTAGGATGCTAAGATGACGTTTGTTCAGATTGGAAGACAGCGACATCAATTTTGGAAAAGCAGAGTAATAAAGAGGATTGTATAAAGAAGATATTTCTGCAGCTGGCTTTGTACATTTGTTCAAAATAGATAAGTTTTGACATGATATAATTTATACATGCCAGACAAAACTATCAATAGCATCACTATAGATGTGGCTTGCTAGAACTGTGAACTTCTTCAACTTCTCCTTTTTAAATGAAAAACTAAAGTTGATGAATTTGGGACTTACCTTAAATCACAATTCAGTTGTTGGATAAGTGAAGGGAGTAACGTGGATACACTTTGGGCTAAATTTAAAGGAATCATTTGGGAAGGAGAGAAGAGATTTGTACCTGTTAAGAAGGGTAAAATGACCTCAGACCCTGTTTATTATACAAGGGAAATAAGAAAATTAAAAAGAAAATGTAGAATAGTAAACAGGAAAATCAAAGAGGGTAGGGAGAGTAGAGAAACTGGAAAACAGCTAATGAGGGAACTGAATAGAGTGAAAAAGGAAGCAAAAGAGAATTATATGAATGGCATACTTCAAGAGGGTAATGACCACAAAGGGAAATGGAAAAAGCTGTATTCATATATCAGGAATCAAAAAGGAAAAGGAATCCAAATTCCTACAATGGTGGGAGAAGGGGGTGAACACTATTTAACAGATACTGAGAAAGCAAACCTATTTAGTAGGGAATTTGGAGATTCAGTAGATGATTGTCAAGAATTGGAAACCGAAACAGAAGATAGAGAGGGAGAGAGACAGAGGGAAACAAGAAGCTTCTCATTCACAAATGAAGATATTTTCAGAGAAATCCAACTGCTTCAGCAAGGAAAAGCAGCAGGAAGTGATCAAATTACTGGGGAGGTATTAAAGACAATGGGGTGGTACATAGTGCCTTATTTAAAATTTCTCTTTGACTATGTCATAAATAATAGTGTAATACCAAAGGAATGGAAGGAATCTATAATAAAACCAATTTATAAAGGAAAGGGTGATAAAAGGAAACCAGAGAACTACAGACCAATCAGCCTGACCAGTATAGTTTGTAAAATACTGGAGAGTTTAATAGCAAAGTACATCAGAGGGATATGTGATGATAAAAATTGGTTCATGAGGAGCCAGTATGGATTTAGAAAGAAATTTTCTTGTGAGGCACAACTGGTGGGATTTCAGCAGGACATATCAGATCAATTGGATTCAGGAGGTCAGTTAGATTGCATAGCCATAGATCTTTCCAAAGCCTTTGATAGAGTGGAACATGGAATATTATTAAAGAAATTGGAGGGAATAGGATTGGACTTAAGGGTTACACATTGGATAAAAACATTTCTAAATTCAAGGGTTCAGAAAGTCAAAGTAGGAAATAATGTATCTCAGGAAGAGAAAGTTTGGAAGGGAATTGCACAGGGTAGTATAATCGGTCCGTTACTTTTCTTAATATACGCAAATGATTTAGGGAACAATATAACATCAAAAATAAGATTGTATGCAGATGACATAATTGTTTATAAGGAAATAAACAACATTGAGGATTGTTCAGAATTACAAAGGGGCCTTGAAAGTATCCAACAACGGGTTGAAGAAAATAATATGAAGGTTAATGGAGGCAAATCAACTGTTACAACTTTTACAAACAGGAGCTTTAAAACTGAATTTGAATATACTTTGGATGAGGTAGTTATCCCAAAAAATGGCAAGTGCAAATACTTAGGTGCGAGATTTGAAAGTAATTTGCACTGGAAGGGTCATATTGATGACATTGTTGGGAAAGCATACAGATCATTACATGTCATAATGAGGCTACTTGAAGGATGCAACAAAGAATTAAAAGAAAAAAGTTACTTGAGTATGGTTCGTCCATTATTGGAATATGCAAACAGTGTTCGGGATCCTCACCAAGAATATCTAATAAAAGAAATAGATAGTGTGCAGAGGAAAGCAGCAAGATTTGTAACAGGGGATTTCAGGAGAAAGAGTAGGGTATCAGAAATGTTAAAGGAACTTGGGTGGGAAACTTTAAGTAAGAGAAGGGAGAAAACTAGACTTATAGGATTATATAGAGCCTATACAGGAGAAGAAGCATGGGGAGATATCCGTGAGAGGCTTCAGTTGGAAAATAATTATATCGGCAGGACTGACCACAAATATAAAATTAGAAGGAATTTTAGCCGAAGCGATTGGGGTAAATTTTCATTCATTGGGAAGTGTGTGAAGGAGTGGAACAGTTTACCAGGGGTAGTGTTTGATCCTTTTCCAAAATCTGTACAGATATTCAAGAAGAGAAAAAACAGCAACAGAGAAAATAAATGAAGTGTTAGAGGGCATTCGACCAGTGCAGGTTATTGTAAATAAAAAAATGTGTGTGAATAAATTAATTCCATCCCCTGGTCTAACGAGTTTGGACAGCCAAAGTAGGGGACTGCCTGTAGGGGTGAAGTACAGTGGGGACTTCGAGGGCCCTGGGACCACTACGGTAGCTGTGAAGGCCCTTCAGGATCTCTGAAAAATGGTGGCAAAAGGGGCTCTGATTAAGACGCAGCAGGTCATTATGCTACTTAGGATCCAGAACGGGTAAAAAAAAAAAAAAGTAAATAAATAAATGCAATGTAAATATTAATCTTATGCCAGTTGTATAGTATCATTTGAAGTAATTCCACCTACTGTATATCAGTTGACTATATTTGTAAGTAGTACAGGAGATATAAGTAGAATTTTGTAAACAATATAAATTTATTAAGGATGAGCTGTGTGTTTAATAGAAAACATTGTTAGCGTAAATTGTATAATATTGTATTATAGGAAAATTTTCTTCTCTTGTTAATTTAATATTCAGTGCTTGACAATAATGTATTTTAGTGTACCATTTGCCACCGAGGTAGACACCTCATTTGCAAATAAAGAGATTTTGATTTGATAATGTCATTGGTTTTACGTCCCACCAACTACTTTTAAGGTTTTCGGAGACATCAAAGTGCCGGAATTTAGTCCCACAGGAATTCTTTTACATGCCAGTAAATCTACCAACATGAGATTAATGTACTTGAGCACCTTTAAATACCACCCAACTGAGCCAGGATTGAACCTGCCAAGTTGGGGTCAGAAAGCCAGCACCTCAACCATCTGAGCCACTCAGCCCAGCTCTTTATAAATTGTTCATAGTCTTTATTCTGTTAGATTGCTGAAATAAAAATGTTAAGTTTACAAGAAATTAAATTTATATTTCAAGGTCTGTATTAACTGTAATATCTCAATTAAAATATATAGTTTCAACCTAATCAATACATATATCATGGTATCTTATAGATTACTTGATTAACATACTATATTTTTGTAAATGTACATGTTTAGGCTCAGTGAGCGATCATCAGCATTGGATAAGGCATACAAATGATTGTTCATTATTGAATTTATGTCTATAAGTCTTTTTATAACATAACATAAAATATGTATTAAAAGCTAATGTAGTAAAATATGATGTAATGACAGTAAAATCTTGTGAATAAAAATTATTAACTCATTCATAAGAAAGATCCAAATGCTCTTATCCAATCATCAAACTGTAGCAGTGAATAGTCTTATCCTTGGAGAATGAATTCTCAGTTGCTATTCTCAAACAAAGCAAAGCAATCTCCGTACAACCATAAGGGCCCTTGAAGTATTAGAAGTTAAAGGCTTCCATTTTCCGTAACCTCAAATTGGGATAGCCCTATGATCTATGCCTGGCTGTCTGCCTCCAGGAATTAACCAGCTACTCATTTTTTGTGCAGACTGAGTGAACAGCAAGGTTACGTGCTTCTCTGGAATTATTTCTAAACTTTTCAACTTCCTGATGGAGAATCAGACCCACGCTCTTCCAGGTGCGACAAGCACACCTTTACTTTCTCAGCTACGAAGCCTCTACTATCCTCACACCAGTACACAAATCCAGTAGGCATTTTCCATATCAGTTAATTTTTATATCTTCCCTCAATCCTTGCATAATTTTCTCAAATGAACTCTTCCATTTCTAATCCTTGCATTGACATCATTAAGGTTGTAATACTGAAAGATGCGTCCTGAGAGTTCTTAGAGGGAGGTCCGTGGGTAGTGGGAGTGGGGGTATGGTTGCCACGGAAACAGATGTGGGCCCATTGCGGTTGCCCTGGAGATAAGTCTGCTGGCCAGCTTGTGTTATTTGGAGTTGCCAAACCTCTCACTTCTGAGTTAGATCTATTCGCAAGCAGTTCAGTTCGAGTTACATTCTATTTCTGTTTCTATTCTCAGGCCATTTTTAAGTATCTAACAGTATTTTAAATACTTCTTCTTCTTCATCGTCCATTCCCTTTTCCAGATTCTCTCTGGGTGGGGTAATGTATTCAATCTTTCCACCATTCCTGTATCTAGTACTTTATTGCTGTCGACTCCTCTATTTGCAATAGAGTCCACAACAGAGCTCCTCCATCTCATTCTAGGCCGTCCCCTAGGCCTCTTTGCAGTCTCTGTATTCATGAATGTTCTCTCTGGTATTCTCTCTCCTGGCATTCACATCATGTGTCCAAACCATTTTAGCTTTGCTATTTCAATCTCTTCTTGAAGTTTACACACTCCCACGCTTCTCCTTATTTCCTCATTTTGTATTCTATCTCTACTTGTCTTTCCCTGTATACTCCTCAAGAACCTCATTTCAGCTGCTTGTATCTTACTCTGGTTCTGCTTAGTCAATGTCCATGCTGCTGAAGCATACGTCAGTATAGATTTATAATAGGACATGTGAGTATAGGACAAGTATTTTATTGATGTTACTGATTTTTACGTCCTGCCAACAACTTTTACAGTTTTCGGAGATGATGAAATGCCAAAATTTAGTCCCGTAGGCGTTCTTATACGTGTCAGTATATCTATCAACATGAGGCCGACGCATCTGAGTATCTTCAAATACCACCGGACTGAGCCAGGAGTATGAATTCAAGGGTTTGTATTGTTCGGCCGTTTACGTGGGTGTCTGTACGAATTTGTCATTGCAGTTTTTGCAGGTTTCCGCTTCCAATAGATGAGAGCCCTTAAACGATATTGCCTGGTTCCGTTTTACGGCGGCGCTACAGCATTGTTGCCACTATTTAAAAATCAACCCATATATATTTTACATAACTTTAATCATGTACAGTTTTTCAATACCGCTAATACTATCAGAGAAATTTTACATTTCCTGTTTATCCTCTCTGGAGATCATTGAACTTAAATATCGAGAACACAGGCGTCTGAATGAGAAAATAAGAGAGCCATAAGTAAGAGGAAGGAGAAAGGAATGCAGGAATGTGGCAACCCTGACCAATGCTCCTCCCTCCAGCCCTATCTGTCAGAATGCTTCTTTAAATATTTTAAAAGGTATAATTAGTGCAATGCTACCTTTCTTGTTGACTTCATTACCACAGCAATTATTGCCTCATAAAATTTGTCTATTTCAATAAATCACTACTGATCTGCATTTTGGGCAGTCATCTAGGGTGGTAGATTCCTTATCTCTTGTTTTCCTAGCCTGTTCTTAAATGATTGCAAAGAAATTGAAAATTTGTTGAACATCTCCCTTGGTAAATTATTCCAATCCCTAATTCCCCTTCCTAAAAACGAATATTTGCCCCAATTTGTCCTCTTGAATTCCAGCTTTATCTTCATATTGTGGTCTTTCCTACTTTTTGCTATTTTGCTTTACATCGCACCGACACAGATAGGTCTTATGACGACGATGGGATAGGAAAGGCCCAGGAATGGGAAGGAAGCAACCGTGGCCTTAATTATGGTACAGCCCCAGCATTTGCCTGGTTTAAAAATGGGAAACCACGGAAAACCATCTTCAGGGCTGCCGACAGTGGAATTCGAACCCACTATCTCCCGGATGCAAGCTCACAGCTGAGCTCTCCTAACCGCACGGCCAACTCGGCCGGTTTTTCCTACTTTTAAAGACACCATTCAAACTTATTCATCTTCTAATGTCATTCCACACTATCTCTCCACTGACAGCTCGGAAAATACCACTTATAATACCAATATAAATGGTCCGTTATTGGACATTATTGATTTTCCAGCACTGCCAGTGGCTCCAAGTAGCCTCCACGGTATGCACTAGCCATGCGTCTTGGTGAGTGTGCTACTTACCAACTGATGGGCCCAATTTAGCACACTGGGGCGAAAAGTTGGCAACCAGTAATGAGTAAGCTGGAAAATGTATAATGTCCAATAATGGACCAACTATATTGGTATTATAAATTTACTCATTCAGGACAAATATTTCAGGTTCCCTATTTATTTATTTATTTATTTATTTATTTATTTATTTATTGGTGACAAAAGGTCCCATGAGCCTCTGGCTCGTGATAGGGACAATACAGTACATACTTTTTTAAGGCAACACAATAATTACATTTCATATACAATGGCTTTTCTGTAAAGTGACAAGTACTTTTCTTTTTTTTTTTTTTTTTTTTTTACATGTTAGGATCATAATTTTTCAGAAGTATATTCAGATATTGCATGGCTGTAATATACTAAATATGGACAATATATATATTATTGTATTAATTAAAGCAAGTTATATAGAGATTATATTAAGATATCTGTAAAAGAGTAATATTCCTTCAGTTTTTTCTTAAAACATATAACCGATTTACAGTTCTTTATAACAGGAGGCAACACATTATATTCCCTAAACATTGATGATTCTATGCCTTTCACTCCGTACTTTACTGAATTAGAATGAGAGGGATATATCCTTAATGATCCTCTAGTTTCATATCCATGAATTTCACTAAAATGGGAGAAGGTAACAGTAGAATGGGTTAATTTCCTGTCTAGCTTATACATAAAGACTGCTGATGAAAATGCAATTTGTTTATGGAATGGCAGAATATTTGACTCTGAAAAAACTTCATGTGATGGTTTGAGGAAGGGGAATCCATACATGATTTTGATGGCTCTTTTTTGTAGGATTTCCAAAGTATTAATGTAATCTTTCCTACATCTTCCCCAAATAAAGCTTGCGTATGTTAGATGTGGGTGGATCATTGCATAATATATACACTTCAATTGTTGATGAGAAAAATTACTGTATCTTAATCTGTGCATTATTCCTATCAAAGGGGTAATTTTGCTGATTACATAATCAATATGGCTTTTCCAGGAAAGTGTTGAGTCTAATATTATACCAAGATACTTAGCTGAGTTGACTCGCTCTATTACTTGGTCCTTTAGGATAACAGTGTTAGCCGCTGTTATCTTATGGGCTGTTTTATGAAAGATTAGGTATTTTGTTTTAGTCACATTTATGATCATTTTTTTAGATAAAGCCCAGTCCGATAACTTGTCCAAGTCACAATTTATGTCTTCCATAATTCGCGTTTCACATAGTCCTTTGTAAGTTATTAAGATATCATCAGCAAATACTTTACATTTCCCCTTTAGTGTTAGAGATTGTATGTCATTAATATAAATCAGAAATAGAATTGGACCTAGTACTGAGCCCTGCGGTATTCCCGTTTTTGTCTGCTGCTTAAAACTTTTAGTATCGTTAATCATCACATATTGTGTTCGATTTGATAAATAATTTTGGAACCATTTGTGTGCTAAACCTCTAATTCCTGCTAATTTTAACTTGTTCAGAAGTATTTTGTGGTCAACCAGGTCAAATGCTTTTTTAAGATCTATGAGTAGCCCTGCTGCTAATTTATTTTCATCTAAGGTCTTTTGAACATCTATTACTGTATCAAATACAGCATTATCAGTTCCTCTATTTGGGAGAAACGCATATTGATTATTGGAAAAGTAATTAGTTTTACACAGAAAATTTACCAATCTAATTTTTACTACCATTTCTATGAGTTTTCCAATTGCAGATAATATACTAATTGGTCTGTAATTGGATGGATCTGTGTTATCTCCTGATTTAAAGACAGGTACAATTCTGGCACATTTGAGTAATTGGGGTATTTCTCCACTGAGAATTGAACGGTTAATAATTACCACAATATATGGCACTAAACTTTCAACACAGGTTTTTAACATGACATTGGTTATTTTATCTTCAGATAAATTATTTTTATTTTTTAGAGAAGTGATAATTTTGAGCACTTCACATTCATCAGTAGGAGACATGAAAATACTATTAGTTTGACTTTCAGCTGTTGTGCTGCCATGAACTTGCTCATCTTCAGGAAGACCTTTTCTTATATTTTCAGCTACATTAACGTATAGTTCATTTAGGTTATTGCATATGTCCTCTGTGTCTGTAATGCTGACATCATTTACCACCAGATGGCTGATTTCATGTTTATGTCCAGGCTTCCTATTTAACACTTCATTGACTACATACCATGTTTCTTTTTGGTTTTTGCAATTCTGTAATTTGTGTTCATAATACCTTTTTTGTAACTCTCTCTTCAATTTGGTTATTTTATTACTGATTCTTTTGTATTCTTCAATTACTTCTGCAGAGGGGTTTTTAACTTTAGTTTTTGAAAACAGTGAGTCTTTGATGTGAATCAGTGTTAGTAATTCTTGGGTAACCCAAGGTTTTAGGGGAATGTCTTTGGGGTTCTTTCTTTTTATTGAAATTGAGCTGGTTTCAATTTCTGTGCTAATATACTCAATAAATTTATTATAATAAGTGTTTATATCCATTTCCTCACATTTAAAATTATTTTGTAGGATATACTGATTTAATTTGTTGTAATTTACAAATTGCTTACCACTATCTTTGATTATCGGTACTACTGGAACTGCTTTTTCACTAGAAATTTCACATACCAGTAGGTAGTGATCACTTAAGTTATTTGTTATATTGAATACATGACATTTTTTACTACTATTTGTGACAAGTATGTGATCAATTAATGAGGAGGTTGTTTTTGTTACTCTAGTTGGGTATTTGTTATTACATGTTATATAGCCGTAAGTTGTTATTAAATTGTCATACAAAGTTCTGTTTCTGGAGGTAGAAAGCAAGTCTATATTTGTATCTCCAAGTATTATTGAAGTATGCCCTGAACTGCTATTTAGGATATTTTCTAGATCAAACAAAAAACTTGGTGAGTTGCTATCCTGTGGGTTATAAATGGTAATGATTTCATATCCTTGATTTCCTTTTGTAATCATGACTTGCAGTATGCTATGAGATTTATTTATTTCATTTATGACATTGCTTTTCCATTTGTTTGAAACATAAAGTGAAACACCCCCACCTATCTGCTCTCTTACCACATGATGAGAAGTGTAGTTTTTTATTTCAAAAGCGTGGGTTAGCTTGTTGGTTAACCAATTTTTGGAGATTGCAAGGATATCTACTTCTTTAATCTGATCTAAGATAATTTGTATATTATCAAATTTATTTTTCATGCTTTGTGCATTTATGTGTAGGCCTTTCAAATCACATGATCTACTTTCTGAAACTCTATCTTTAATATAATTATATAGGGTTTCACATTTAAATTCGTGTACTTCAAGAAATTTGTTTTCAGGATCCAGGTTTGGTTATGTAAGGACAAAAATTTGAAATTAAGAAAAGAAAGCTTGGAATTGAAGCGGGCACAACACAAGGAAAGGTTACCTCGTTGTTTCCAGATCAGCTGGAGTGAGCAAGTTCATGCAGAACTTCAGGGTTTGCCACTAGCCTCGAAGGACCGTCCTGGAACTTATGGATATACACTTTACAGTCCCTGACCCATGTGCCAAATATTTTCCCCTGTTGCCGTAGCTCGCGGCATTTTTTGGCGAGGGTCTCATTCCTAGGCGTTAAGTGCTCGTTGATATAGATGTTATTTACCGAGCTATATCCGATTTCGTTCGTTTCTAGTGTCTTTTTTTGTCGTCTGCTACTGAGGATTTCTTCTTTCTTCCATCGATTAACAAACTTCACGATGATAGGTTGTGGTCCAGGTTTCGTGGATGGCATTCAACATCTATCTCAACATACCACTTAGTCGAGCAGCTCGTCTCCTTTCTCCCAAGTCTTCCCAGCCCAAACTTTGCAACATTTTTGTACCGCTACTCTTTTGTTGGAAATCACCCAGAACAAATCGAGCTGCTTTTCTTTGAATTTTTTTCCTGGTGAGGGTCCCATACACTTGGACTATACTCTAGTTGGGGTCTTACCATAGACTTATATGCCCTCTCCTTTACATTCTTACTACAACCTCTAAATACCCTCATAACCATGTGCACAGATCTGTACCTTTTATTTACAATCATATTTATGTGATTACCCCAATGAAGATCTTTCCATATATTAACACCTAAGTACTATGATACCCAAAAGGAACTTTCACCCCATCAATGCAGTAATTAAAACTGAGAGGACTTTTCCTATTTGTGAAACTCACAACCTGACATTTAACCCCGTTTATCATCATACCATAGCCTACTGTCCATCTCGCAACATTATCGAGGTCATTTTGCGGTTGCTCACAATCTTGTAACTTATTTATTACTCTGTACAGAATAACATCATCTGCAAAAGCCTTATCTATGATTCCACCTCCTTACTCATATCATTTATATATATATATAAAAGAAAATATAAAGGTCCTATAATACTGCCTCGAGGAATTCCCCTCTTAATTATTATAGCTACAGATGAAGATTTGCCTACTCTAATTCTCTGAGTTCTATTTTCTAGAAATAAAACCACACATTCAGTCATTCTTTTGTCTAGTCCAATTGCACTCATTTTTGCCAGTAGCCTCCCATGATCTACCCTATCAAATGCCTTAGATAGGTCAATCACGATACAGTCCATCTGACCACCTGAATCCAGGGTATCTGCTATATCTTGCTGGAATCGTACAAGTTGAGCTTCAGTGGAATAACCTTTCCTGAACTCCTGCCTTCTACCAAACCAGTCAATTTCACAAATATGTCTAATATAATCCGAAGGAATGCTTATCAAGGCTTACATGCAATGCATGTCAAACTGACTGGCCTGTAATTTTCAGCTTTACGTCTACCAACCTTTCTTTTATACACAGGGGCTACTATAGCAACTCTCCATTCATTTGGTATAGCTCCTTCATGCAAACAATAAACAAATAAGTACTTCAGATATGGTACTATATTCCAACTCATTGTCTTTAATACATCCCCGGAAACCTTACCAATTCCAGCCGCTTTTCTAGTTTTTAACTTTTGTATCTTACTGTAAATGTCATTGTTATCATAGGCAAATTTTAATATTTCTTTAGTATTAGCCACCCCCTCTATCTGGACGTTATCCTTGTAACCAACAATCTTTACATACTGATGACTGAATACTTCTGCCTTTTGAAGATCCTCGCACACACACTCCCCTTGTTCATTAATGATTCCTAGAATGTCCTTCTTGGAACCTGTTTCTGCCTTTAAGTACCTATATATAACCTTCCATTTTTCACTAAAATTTGCATGAGCGCTAATTATGCTTGCCATCACGTTATCCTTAGCTGACTTCTTTGCTAGATCCAATTTCCTAGTAAGTTTCTTCAATTTCTCCTTACTTCCACAGACATTTCTAACTATTTCTTTCCAACCTGCACCTCCTTCTCAGTCTCTCTACTTCTCTGTTATAATATAGTGGATCTTTACCATTCCTTATCGCCTGCTCCTCCACATCATTATTTATGAGCTTCATGTCCGTATTAATAGATTACACATATATGGAAAAAAAAAAGGATTCCATCTGATTAATACAATTTATTATACTTGTAGTCAGTACTAGTTTCGGACCTATCTGGCCATCATCAGCTGGCTAATGTTGATGTTTTGCATAAATTACAATATCTGAAGGAGGTTCCCATCTTTGATTGGCATACCCGGATATGTCTAATGGGGCATGTAATTTATGGTTTATCATTTAGATTGTGGTATGTAAGTATGAATGACCTTGAGGTTTAAGTTGTGATAGTAAAAAAAACTAACCTAAACTTAACAGCTAATCAGTTGTACAAAAACATAAAACACATTAAAATGTACTAAAAACATATGTAAAGCACTGATTAATGTTTATGTCTTGCATATATCTTCTTCTTTCTTGGTAAAGTCTTGTGATTATGAAATATATCAGTTGATGCTAGTGTTCGTGAATGATGACATGATATAATGGAGTCTAAAATATTGCGAGTTTAATTGTACATATCTTGCAAAACCGGTACTGTAAGAACTACAAGTACAATAAATTGTATTAATCAGGTGGAATTGCTTTTTTTTTTCACATATGTGCTCCTCCACCTGGTGACCACATAGAGAATTCTAGTTCTAATTCAAACAACCACTAAATCTGCCCGTATTATTCATTCATTTATATGCCTATAAAAAACTATACAACGTGCCCAGAAAATTACATATAAGACCAGTATGTAAATTCATGTAGTATTGCAAGTCCATTGATCTCGGTTAAAATTTGCCAGGTGTTTCAATGCATCAGAATTGACTTAAATTTGAGCATCTGGCAGCATACCATTGGAAATGTGGTACTCCTGTTATGGCAGGAGAACAGCAGTCAGTGTGCTGTATTAGCTCAGCAGTAAAGCACTGTTACTTTTTGTTTGTCTCAAAAGAATATTATTTACAGTTCAAATTCCCAAAAAAAATACTTCATGCAAGATTTTTTTTACTGTTTTGCATATTTTAGTTTATTTACTCTCTTATTGTCACTTTCTCTTTAATAATATTGAAGTTTGCACATTGGTATCAACTAAAATGGATTAAATTTCCTTCTCTAATGAGCAGTAGTAGTAGTAGTAGTAGTAGTAGTAGTAGTAGTAGTAGCAGCAGCAGCAGCAGCAGCAGCAGCAGCAGCAGCAGCAGTAGTAAATAATCATACTAAAATTAAAAAAGGTCAGGTCGGGGCCAAAAGGAGAGGCCAATGACTATGGGCGGAAAAGTGCTTCCTCTGGAGGCCAGGTAAAGCCTTTGTGTAGGAAATGACACATGAATTCACCAGAAAGGAGAACATGGTCAATGGTTTAGTCTCAATGGCAGATAAAAAGGAAAAATTTCTCCTGTCAGCAACATCTGTTGTTCAGTGAAGCAGCTGCAAAAGGCGTCCATACTCTTGAGGAGAGGCCTAAATTTACACCTGACAGTAGGTATAAAATGCCTCTGGGTGGAGTGATCCCACCGTAATAATAACCTAAATATGCATACTTTTAAACTTGTCTCGGAAAAGGTTATGGCGTACCTGAGGGCAATGCGCAGTTCCTTGGGTGCTGGGGGAACTGTGAAAAATAGGCGACCAGTAGTCGACATCATGAAGGTGGGCATACATAACCTTATGACCCTGACAGGAAAGGCAGAAGAAGTGGTGGATTTTACGGAGAAAAAGGGTATAGAAAATATGGGGTTGAGCGATGTTAAATGGAAGGGGAAAGGAAAGAAGAGAATGAGGAAAGGATATACACTGTACTGGAGTGATGGCTGAGAGGTGAAAAATGGTGTGGGCCTGATAATTTCAAAACACCTGGAGGAGTATCTGGATATGGTAGAGTACGTCAGCAACACGATTATGAAAATCAGACTAAGAATGAGGAATGAAGTGAAGGACTTCATCCAAGTGTAGCACCAGACAGGGAACAAAGAGGAGGATATTGAGGAATTACTGGAGAAACTAGAAAAGAAGATAACTGATGTGGAAGTGACTAAATTGAGAGATTTAAAATGCACAGGTAGGAAATGAACGACAAGGAAAGGAAGAAGTAATCGGACAATCTGTATATGAGAAAAGGAATGATGGAGGGAAACTAGTTGACTTTTGTGAGAGGAATGAAATGATTGTGGCAACACATGGTTTTGGAATAAAAAAAGCAGGAAAATTAAAAGATATGGCTGGGATAATAGAAGAATACAATCAGTAATTGATTACTTTCTGGACAAATCACAGACAGTTGATTGGAGTAACAGCTTTACCAGGAGAAGCATTCGGTGGAGATCACAGAGTTGTGATAGCAAAAATGAAAGTGGGGAAAACGGAAAAATTAAAGGAGATAAGATATAGTAAAATAAAAGTGTGGAAATTAAAAGATAAGAATGTACAGGGAGAATTTCTGGAGAGACTGAAACAACAAATTCCAGTTACTGAATTAGGAAATGTGGAAAATGAATGGTCCAACTTCAAATGGGCATTTGTAAGTGGGGCAGAGCATGCCTGTGTTAGAACATCGACGAGAGTAAAAGAAAAGGAGACACCATAGTAGAATGAGAAAGTGAGAGAAGCAGTGAAAGAAAAGAAGAAAGCATGGCAAGAATGGAATAGAGATAAACAAAAGGAGAAAACAAAAGGAAGTATCTTGATAATAAAAGGAAATGTAAGAAATTGGTAAGGGAAGAAACGTTGAGGAGAATTTACACAAAAGATAGAAACGGATGGAGCTGGCAGTAAGAGAATGCTCTATGGAAATATACAAAGTAATAGGAAAGAAAGTGTTTATACAAAGCTGATGAAAGAGGAAGGTCGAGAGTTGATAACACATACACAAGAAATAAAGAGAAGACGGCAGGAGTATTTTTATAAACTGCTGAATATGAGAAATTGTGCAGAGGAGACTGCAGTAATATGATATGATGACCCTACAGTACAGGATGATATAACAATGTTAGAGGTGGAATTAGCAGTCCGTAAAATGAAAATGGGGAAGAGGCACCAGGGATGGATGAAATTAGTGTGGAAATGATAAAGGCTGCTGGACCTGTTGGGACTACAATGGGTGTACAGATTTTTAAAGTTGTATAGAGACAGAAACGTGCGCCACAAGACTGGCAAAAGGGAATAATATTACCAGTCTTTAAGAAGGGAGTCCAAAAAAGTATGTGATAACTATAGAGGAATCACACATACTCTTATCACAAGTGGCAGAAATAATCAAAAAGATATTACAGAGAATGAGAAGAAAGGTAGAAGGAGAGGGACAGTATGGCTTTAGAAGTGGAAGATCTAGAGTAGACCCAACCTTCAGCATGAGGCAATTAATGGAAAAAAACTGGGAATATGGAAAGGACCTGGTCATGACATTAATAGATCTAACGAAGACATATGATAGTGTTCCCAGGGAGAAGGTTTCGGAAACCATGGTCAAAAAGAGACTGAGTACACAAACTGTAGAAATTGTGCACGCAATGTACAAAATACTGCATCAGCAAGTACAAACTCTGGTTGAAAAGACTGAATGGTTTAGAAATAAAAGTGGACTAAGACAGGCGATTGTGTTGTCACTTCTTTTGTTTCTAATGGTTATGGATGAAATTATTAAGGGGGCACAGGAAGCAGATGGGAATAGGGAGGTGAAATAATAATAATAATAATAATAATAATAATAATAATAATAATAATAATAATAATAATAATAATAATAATAATAATAAACTTTGAAACATTGCAAATAAAATTGGCCTCAAAATATCATTGGGAAAAAACCCCAGAAATTATGCCCCAAAAACCAACACAACTAAAAGAAGTTACCATAAATGGTAATAAAATCAAAATAGTAACTCAATTTAAATATATTGAAAGAACCTAAATGAAAAAATCTGAATCCAAACAAGAACAAATAGATTAGCTAAAGCACAAAAATTAACATGGGACGTCTACAAAAAGAAATGTCTGTCAATAAATGCAAAATGAATACACTACAACACAGTTAAAAAACCAGAAGCTACATATGCAGCAGAAACACTTTTTCACCTGAATAAACAATCAAAGACTAACACTTCGGAAAATTGAAAGGAGGACTGGAAGAACCTGCATCAACATAAAATACCAGAAAGATGGACAGTGGCAGATAATACCTAACAAAGTTGTGTACAAAGAGCTAGAACCCATTACAGACATTATGCGTAAGAGAAGACTGGGATTCTTTGGGCATATCATGAAGATGCAGGATTCGAGACTTCTGAAACAACTAGTACCGGTACAACACAATCTTGTCTCAGAAAATACCACAACAGGATGTAAATGAATCAAAGAAGTAAAAGAGGATCTGAAGGAAATAGGCCTTACAACAGAAGACACCACAAGTAAGATAAAACTGAATACAGAACTCAAGAATATAAACCTCCGCTTTACCCTTACATGAAACAAACCAACAACACGCACATTTTCAACTGAGGAAAGGGCACGAAGATCGGAGTGTCTGAAGTACTGGGAGGACTGCAAAGACCGAACAATCCCTTCAAAGAGACCTGAACAATGCACTGACTAAAGTGATCCTATGTGGTCATATAATAATAATAATAATAATAATAATAATAATAATAATAATAATAATAATAATAATAATAATACCCGTGTGGGGATTTACCGGTTGCCTCCATCGGGCGCGTCCCATTGGAATTGGGGAAGCTCACTGGCTCTGCCGCCAGCAGAGTCAGAGGGTAGTAGGGAAATAAAACACCACCGTGAAAAAAAAACTGGTCCCTTGCCAGGGTTACGGCGAAGACTGGTAAATGACCAGAAGCCAGAAAACATCTTGAGGCAACCTCTAGGGCTAACAACCCTAGTTGTAAAAGGATGGGTACCCGTCCAAAGCAAAGTAAAGTCAAAAAGCATGATGGCACAACATTTCAAGAAACGTACCCCAGGGGGTAATTCTTCGGATAAATCCCTCGTCGTGAACGCCACGGCGCACGAGTCTCGTTCAGATTCTGGGGGAGACTCGACATCATGCAAGAGACGAGTCGGAGCATCTTGGTGTATCCCGAAGAGTCAAAAACTCGGGCCAAAATCTAAAACCTTTCTAGCAACTTTCAACATAAATTCACTTACACAAACTGGCAAGCTGAAAACCCTCACCAAAGCTCTTCACGAAAATCAGATATCCACAATGGCCCTACAGGAAACAAGGTACCCAGATGAAGAGATTTTTTAATCTGAAGGCTACCGATTTTTCAAGAGCAAAGCGCAAAGAGGAATCCTCAATGGAGCTGTGAAGCTTGGAACCGCGTTTGCTGTTAGAACCAAGATCCTTAAATCGGTTGCAAATTTTGAACCTGTGAATGACAGATTATCTATACTCACAATTAAATGCAGGAACAAAACCTACGCCCTAGTTAACGCACATGCTCCTACAAACGATAAGAACAAGTCTAATCCAGACGAAGTTGATAATTTCTGGGACCTACTGGATGAAAAATTAAACAGAATCCCCAAACACCATGTCAAGCTTCTTTTGGGTGACTTCAATGCCCAACTAGGTCGTGAACAGAAGTACAAGAAAGTTATAGGAAATTACCCTGCTCACAAAAGAACCAATCCCAATGGCAAAAGACTGGTGTCCATTTGCGAAAATTACAACCTGCAGGTCATGTCGACCCACTTTCACCATCTACCCAGAAAGCAAATGACTTGGCGTTCTCCCGTCCAAGCTCTCGGAGAGATCCAAATTGATCATGTTGCAATCTCCAGGAGAAACAGCCCTGAGATTATGAATGTCAAGGTAAAGAAAGGCATCAATGTGGCCTCAGATCATTATATGTCTCTTATCAAATTCAAACCAATTCCCGCAAACACAAGGAAGACAACCAAACAGATCACACGCCTCGACAATGATAAACTTCGGCAAAGGGTCGAGGAGTTCCAGGAGAAGGCTAGACCAAATGACTGTGACTTTAACAACGCCAAAAGTCTCCTTGTTGAGGCCGCCAAAGACGTTGCAGAAATCAAGAGAAGCAAAAAGCATGCCTGGTGGAATGGTACCTGCGAATCAGTCCTCCAAGAAAGACTCAATGCTTGGAAACAGTTCTACTCTATGAAATCAGAAAATGATTGGGAAACCTACAAAACCCAACATGCCCAAGCAGCTAGGGTGTTCAGAACTGAGAAACGTAAATACGAAAAATCTCTCATTGAAAAGATAGAACAGAACTTTAGGAAGAATGAAAGCAGAGAGTACTACAGAGCCTTCAAACGCAAACTCACTGGCTATAAACAACCATCTCTATGCTTTGAGCGAAAGGACGGCACACTGGCGACGTCAAATGAATAAAATTGCAGCATTCTGGCAGATTACTTCAAGAATTTACTTAATTGCTCTAAACCGCAAAGGACCATTGAGACCAAGGAACCCTTACTCAGGTACCCAGATTCCAGACCACCCGACAGAGATGAAATCAAGCGCCACATTGCCCCTCTCAAAAATAACAAAGCGCCGGGGGAAGACTCAGTAGTAGCAGAACTATGGAAATATGCCCCAGAGGAATCACTTGATATCTTGCAAAAGCAAATAGAAGAAATTTGGAACAAGGAAACCCTACCCGAAGATTGGAAAATAGCTTTGATCCATCCATTACACAAAAAGGACAGCATGAAGAACATCAACAACTACAGAGGAATATCTTTGCTACCCGTGACTTACAAAATTCTATCACTTGCCATCCTGGAGCGTTTGGAAGCACAAATCGAACATCAAATAGGTGAATACCAAGGAGGGTTCAGAAAAGGTCGCTCAACAGCTGAACAGATCCAAAATCTCAAAACGATCATCAGATATTGTACACTAAGGTCCAAGCAGTATGTGGACTTTAAGAAAGCGTACGACTCCATTGACTGGGAAGTCCTGCTAAACATCTTAAATGAATTTGGAGTTGATTTGAAACTGCTAGCATTAATTAGAGCCACCCTGACTGATACAAAATCCAAGGTGAAGTTCCACGGATGTCTCTCGCATTCCTTTGACATCAAAACAGGAGTCCGACAAGGTGATGGGCTATCCCCGATACTCTTCAACTGTGTTCTTGAAAAGATCATCATAACCTGGCGGGTGAGATTACAGGAAACCAACTACAGTCCATTGAGAATAGGAACCAAATCCAAGGGGATCGCAACAGACTGCTTAGCATTCGCCGATGATATTGCTGTTCTCTCAAACGACATAGAAACCGCTAGAGCTCAAATTGAAATTTTAAAGGAAATTGCCGAACAAACTGGATTGCAGATATCGTTTGAGAAAACAGAAGTAATGACTAACATCAAAGAGGCTCCACCAAAACTCCATACAAAATACGGGGACATCACCCGAGTAGACAAATTCAAATACCTGGGTGAGATCATAATGAAAAATGGACTGGACAAAGCAGCACTTCAGGAGCGAGTACGCAAACTGGAAATAGCCTACCAAACATCCCGCACAATCTACAACAAAAAATGCCTTTTCCAAAACACCAAGATACGTCACTATGAAACAGTTCTGAAGCCAGTAGTTCTATACGCAGCCGAAACCCTGTCTCTAAATGCCAACAAAGGACTCCTTGAAGAACTGGAGAAAAGAGAATGCAAAATTGTGAGAGGAATCTTGGGATCAAAGTACAGAAATGGAATCCATCAAAAGAGATCCAACAAGGAAGTCTACAGCAAAATAGAGAAAATTACCGACACAATCAGAAAAAGACGGGCACGATTTTACGGTCATCTGAAAAGAATGGACGGAAGAAAGTTAACTAAAGAAATCTTTCCCTTTTTTGATTCAAACCCCAGAACCACAATTCCCTGGTTTAGAAATACCATAGAAGACCTGCAAATGGTACATATCTCAGCTGAAGACGCCCTTAACAGAGATCTCTTCCGTAAGAAAATATTGACGAATGGGCTAAACCGAGACGAGCAACCGAAGAGAAGACACGGTGCCCCTTGGACAGAGGAGTGTAAGCAGGCCCACTCACAAAGAATGAGGGAAATTTGGGCTCTAAAGAAGGCCAAGTTCAGTGTCAAATGCAACAAGACTTAACGTGGTCCTTGATGGCCCCAGCGAATTATATATAATAATAATAATAATAATAATAATAATAATAATAATAATAATAATAATAATAATAATAATAATAATAATAATAATAATAATAATAATGTTATTTGCTTTACGTCCCACTAACTAATTTTACAGTTTTTGGAGACGCCGAGGTGCCAGAATTTAGACCCACAGGAGGTCATTTATGTGCCGGTAAATCTACTGACACAAGGCCGACATATTTGATCACCTTCAATTAACACTGGGCTGAGCCAGGATTGAACCTGCCAGACAGGGGTCAGAAAGCAAGTGCCTCAACAGTCTGATCCACACAGCCTGGCCATGTGAAGTTATTACTACTTGCAGACAATATTGTGGTCTGGGGAAAGAATAGCAAAGTAGTACAAGAACAATTTGATGCACTGAACAAGAACATTGAAAAGTACAGTATGATAATCAGCGCAAAGAAAGTCAAGACCATATTGATATCATGAGGGGAAAGATAAGGGAAAGGCATTGTGAAAATTTGTGATCAATGCCTTGAAATTGTTGACAGTGAATTAATGCAGAAAAGGCTGGACATGGAGATTAGCAGTGTGTGAAACAGGGCAATGCATTCTACCAGAGTGTAAGAAACTTTGTCAGGAATAAGGAAGTACCAAGGAAGTGTAATATGGTAGTGTACAAAATGTATTATGCAGCTGAGACCTGGACAATGACAAGTTGGTTAGAGAGATGAAAACAGACTCAGCCAGAATGACTTCTCTGACATAGAAACAAGGTGACTAGTGTGTGACGAGTGCTGGGGGGGAGTAAAATAAGAACAGCATTAACAATGCAACCTGCACTAAATAGTTTCTGAATGCACCCTGTACACTGAAGTCAACTGACGTGACACACCCAGTAACAGGACATTCCTTTGTGCCAAGTGATAGTGTGTATGACAGAAGTGAGGAGGTAGGGGGGAAAAAATGGAAAATGACACAAGTCCGACACAGTACTAAAATATTTTCCAAAGACTTCAGTCTGTTAATGAACTGGGGAATGACTGTCAAGTTACTGACTGGAAAACAGAAGCATATGCAGTGTTAAAAAAGCACTGACACGTGCACTTCAAATATGTCGGTAAGCATTTCATTCTAAGAAGGCCGAAAACAAATTCCACGAATAACATGGACAGCCTTATTACCAAACTGATGTAGGTGTGACAAAAAGTGTTACTAAAATTGGTAAGAATGCGGGAATGCTTGATCCAGCTGCCATCAGAAAGAGTGATGATGTTAACCCTTTGAAATTATGAGAAATTATTAAACTGCTTACTAAACACTATGATAACTAATGGAAAACCCTCAAAGACCTAACATTTTTCACCGACTTAGTCGAGACAAGGCAATTTGAAGCAAATTGGATCAAGGAACTTACTGAAAATTATATGCACGACTTGGCGGAAACCGAAAATGTCATTGTTTAGACAATCTTGGGTTCCACTGCATTCATAACACCCCTCCTGTGGAAAAGAAAACAAATCACTGAACATTCTTTGTTCAGATGTCCAGATATTAAAAGGAATATTCCATTGTGGTAATGATGATAATAATAATAATAATAATAATAATAATAATACTAATAATAATAATAATAATAATAATAATAATAATCGTATGGCCTCAGCTACAGTGTGCAGACATTGTAATTCAACGCCATCAGGCTGTCTGCACATCAGTTTCGACGTTCCATTTTACTCTAGGCCTACTAGATGGCACACAGAGTAAACCAAACCTCTCTTGGGAGTATGTGGCTGAGATTTAATGAATTTTATCGGGTAAACACCAAGTGTGTCACCAGAGATCTTTTACACGCCGGCATGGTACGACATGGAATGTCGAATGGACTTTTTTCCGCCATTCAAAAATCTGACTACCTCTGTAGGGTTTGAACCCACTATCTTTGGATCCAGAGGCTGACACTCTACCACTAATACACAACAATAACTGCTAATTGTACTGCGTTATAATGGCATTATTACATAGAACAGACAAAAAATAGTTTTCTCTTCCGTGTTAAACTAATTTCATTATTTTCAAACCTGACTGCAGATATCCCAGCAGAAAGTCAGATGCTACACTTATATTTTCGATGGGTCAGATGCAATCGCCAATTTTTATTGCCTCAGTGTTAAAATGTTATCATATATATATATATATATACACACATATTTATGAACTTAATGTGATTTACAAACCAAATACTACATTATAAAGCAATAACCATAATATTACATTGCTTAGTTATCGAGGTTTAAGAAATTCGTCTCTCCTGTAAATTTAGGCTGGGTGGAGATTGACTCCACATTGAGGGAATATGCAAACTGTAAAGAACTTGCAAATGTTGCAGCCATATCTGAGGAAGCCTTAGGTTGTGATCACCATGTATTGACAGCAAAGATTAAAGTAGGTAAAGGGACGCGATAGCCAAGTTTTGTTGTGATCGGCCTCTCACCAAGGCGGTTGAGATTTGAATCCCGGCCAATACATGTCAAATATTTAACAGAAAGTCATCTCCCTGTGCTTTGAACACTACATAAAACTGAAGAACCTAAGGCAATGATCACGATATGAAAAGTCACATAAAACTACAAGCTTGTTGCTACTTCTTGACTGATACAATATTTTTGCATCTGTATTTAGGCACAGGCCAGAACAAAATGTAGCTTCCACTAAATTCTCAGTCTTATTTATGGCCATGCAAGTATGGAAGCTGCTGAGGAATGGGTGGCGCTGACTAGTATATCTGGATGTTATGAAAAGCACTACTCAAACGGCCAGCCATGCTGTAATAGCACTTTCTGGCCCAGTGAGGAAAGCAACTGCAAAATACCTGACTCCTCATCATGCTTTGTATGTCTCATTATAGAACCACAATCGGTTTTTGCGTTTTTCCTGTAACCACAGCATTTGGTGGTGCTTTTTGAGAATTCAACCAGCATGTAGGCTGAAGACTTGACAAACACACTCTACTCATTTTTATGATTTTCAAGGACACCTGAGATGTCAGAATTTTGTTTCGCAGGGGCTCCTTTGCATGTCAGTAAATTTACCAACATGACGCTGGAATATTTTAACACCTTCAAATTTACTAGACTGAGCCAGGACTGAACCCATCAACTTGAGCTCAGAAGGCCAGTGCTTCTACTATGTGAACCACTCAGTCCAGCTGGAACAAGTTACAAGGCTGCTTAGACCATTTTGTAAGTCCTGAAGCTGACTACTTTCTGAAATGCAACTTCTATCTCCTATGCATCATCTTCCTATTCTACGGAAGATGCTTTTTGTAGGGGTAAACTTTTCATTGTTCCCTGTTAGGTTTTCCACCAGCAGCTGTACTAGGTGTAAACACTAATATGAGAAGTAGCCAAGGATGTGTTGCCTGCCTAGGTCGGTAGACGTGTACAGGTGCGAGTCCAGCACATAATAACACTATTAACCCACAGCTGGTATGGTAAGGGTCGGAATGCAGCAAAGCCCGTAATATGTGTTGTTATTTTCGTAGCATTATTGCTAGAGGGCTCCACCTGCTAATAGCTGCCTGTCTCTCCATTCACGAGTTATTAATTTCATTATAGGTCCATACTGATAGTATAACAGCCACATTTATAGATTGATATTTACCACCTAATCAATACTTAACATCTTTGAATGTATGAATTCACATTAAAAATAAATCAATACTGTACCGGTCAGCTGAAGAACATTAACAAGAACATTAAAAAGATAAAACAACAAATACATAAATTCAATACTGTAACAAGTTGGCGGGGTAGTAGGATCAATTAACACTAGACTGGTAGCTTCAATACTAAGATTTATTAGCTATGCGCTAAACTACACAAGACTACACACAACTTTTGCTCATAACACACACTTACGCAGTTCATGCGCTCTCTCTCTCTCCCTTCGTTTCTCACTTGTTCTCACACTACACAGTTTTACACTCACACACAAGGTCCCATATCACACGGCTACACGTTCTCTCCTTCACCGACAGTCCGCACTGCAGCACACTAGTCCGATAACCACGGCAGTTCACATACTTCACTGCACTGGCAGTCGCTCACGACTGAACCACACCAACTTCTAACTCAGTCTAACTCTCAACGACTGCAGGCAGGTCGTTCCTCTCTTATATACCTGCGCTGGCCCTTCTAGAATCGTCCAAATGCTGGATGGATCCAGGAACATCGCGAGATGGAACACTACAGATTAATCGTGGAGTCATTTCCATACTCCTCTGCTACGGGACCGTGAGCGGAAGTGAGTGGAGCTGGCCGAGCACTTAAGCACTGTTTGTGATTGGTGAAGCTGAAGCGTAAGAGGTGGGCGTATACCGGTGCCGGGCCAGGCCCACTGCCAATTGGCATGGCAGACACTATGACCATTACACTGCCCCCTCCTCAAGGCTGCTCGTCCCGAGCTGCCCCACGATGCGGTGCCAAGCGATCCAGGTGAACAACCATCATCTTCCCTTGGGGAGGCCGACGGATCCGGTAGACGACGTCGTTGATCCTGGTGACGATTGTATATGGGCCTTCCCATTGTGGCTGCAGTTTCGGTGACTTCCCTTTTGTCTGTACCGGACAGTACAGCCACACTCTGTCACCTTCCTGGAAACCCGCAGAGTTCGGGAGCATGTCGTGGCGGGCTTTCATCCTGTCGCTGGCTACCCTTAGATGATGTCGGGCATAATTGTGGATGTCGTTGAGCCGATCCACCAACTCCCATGCGTAGTCTGTCGCTGGTTGCTGCTGGTCTGGTGCAGACCCAAACATTAGATCACATGGCAGACTGAGCTCCCTTCCGAAGACCATGTTGGCAGGTGTCATGCCCGTCGTCTCATGGGTGGACGCTCGATAGGCCATCAAGAAGAAGGGGACCCTCTCGTCCCAGTCTTTCTGGTGCGCCAAAACCACCTTCCTGAGGTGCTCTTCGACGGTTTTCACAAAACGCTCCACCATACCATCTGACTGAGGGTGGAGAGGCGTCGTACATGTCTTCCGCACTCCTAAGTGTTGCAGAACCTCTTGCATCAACCTGGACTCAAAGTTCCTGCCTTGGTCGCTATGAAGTTCCCTCGGGACACCGAATCGATAGAAGTTCTTGACCAAGACGTCGGCCACTGTCGATGCCTCTTGGTTCGGGATGGCGTAGACCTCTGGCCACTTTGTGAAGTAGTCCATAGCCAGGAGTAGGTAACGGTTCCCGGCGTCAGATTCGGGGAATGGTCCAACGACGATCCTCTCAAATGGTGCTCCAACGTTGTACTGCATCATTTGGCCCCTACTCCTGGTCCGCGGACCCCGGCTTGCCGTGCAGGTGTTACACAGGTGGCACATCCTCTGAACATCATTCCTCAAATGCACCCAGTAGTAACGCTGTCGGGCACGATCTAGTGTCTTATTCATT
Source organism: Anabrus simplex (assembly GCF_040414725.1). NCBI lineage: Eukaryota > Metazoa > Arthropoda > Insecta > Orthoptera > Tettigoniidae > Anabrus > Anabrus simplex. Next base: position 55,710,175 of record NC_090266.1, read on the forward strand.
CACAAGTAGTAGCAGTAGCGCCCGTATGAACTCGGTCAGCATCTCTTTTCTCACGTTCTTGAGGATTATCAGCTGTGCAATGTGCTTCTTTTTGTCGGTTGATTCCCATGTGCGGGTAAGTCACTAACCATGAGGGACGACCACTGGGCCCTATAGGTTGGACTGCGTTCGGCGATGTCTTTCCATTTCGGCCTCTGCCCCGACTCTACTTCTCGTAAGATCAGCCCAATGTCATCGTCCTCCCTGAGGGCGTGTTGATCCCATCCTTCAGCGGCGGTGGCCCTCACAGACCGGACGTCCATGATGCCTACCAGTCTCTCCACTTTCTGGCAGTCTGTACAGTTCACAGGGCACGGTCTTCTCGATAGAGCGTCGGCGTTGCAGTGCTTCTTTCCTTGTCGGTGCTCGGTGGTGAAGTCGTACTCCTGAAGACGTTGCACCCAGCGAGCTGTCTGTCCCTCCAGGTTTCTGAAGCTTAGGAGCCAGGTCAATGCGGAGTGGTCGGTGCACAGGCGGAAAGGCTGCCCATACAGATACTTGTGGAAGTGCTCCAAGGTCTTCACGATGGCCAGCAATTCCCGACGCGTCGCACAGTAATTTCTCTCAGCTTTTGACAATCTCTTGCTGAAATAGGCGATCACCTTCTCCTGGCCATCTTGCGCTTGTGACAATTCCCACGTCGCTGGCGTCGGTATCGACGATGAACTTCTCCCCAGGCTTGGGGTATCCGAGGATAGGTGCAGTACACAGCGTCTCCTTGAGCTTCCGGAAGGCAGCCTCCACCTCGCTTGACCATTGGAAAGACCTCCTCTCCTTGGTGAGCTGTGTAAGAGGCTTTGAGATGTCTGCGTAGCCAGCTATAAATGTGCAGAAATACGTGCAAAGGCCGAGAAAACTCCTTAGTTCTCGCTTGTCCTTCGGCACTGGCCAGTCCCTGACAGCTTCTAACTTCTCCGAATCTGAAATATTTGTCCTGAATGAGCAAATATATAATACCAATATAAATACTACAGAGGTAGTCAGATTTTTGAATGGCGGAAAAAAGTCCATCAATGAATGTATAGGCTGCCTCCCACTGAATGTGGTCCAGAGGCAGCCCATCCAGAGCCTTGTGGGCTAGCTGCTCCACATATTGGGCGAATTCTTGCAGCGTCTCATTAGCATTGATTTGATTTGATATGTGCCCTGACTCATTGGCTGAATGGTCAGCGTACTGAGGGTGCCGGGTTCGGGGATTTTAACCTTAATTGGTTAATTCCAATGACTCGGGGGCTGGGTGTGTGTGGCGTATTCAGCATTAGACATCATCCCAGGTAGGGCCCTCATCCTCACAGGCATGCAGGTCGCCTAATAGGCCATCTACGAAAAAAAAGACCAACACCAGGCCTCTTCGGAGGTCATACGCCATTATTATTACTATTATTATTATTATTATTATTATTATTATTATTATTATTATTATTATTATCTTCATATGTCACTGATTGAACTTGTCTTGTGACTGGTAGTGACTGTATATTATCATTACCAATTTTAAGGAAGTTAGTAATTAAACTATTCTTACTTTTTACCGCACGTTTCATTTCTAGATTCTCGACCTCGACTGTTCGTTACCATGTACAAGCTTACGGATTGCAGACTGGTGCCAGTGGTGGATTTGGCAGCAGTAACATCAGACAAGTTCATTTAAAATCCAGACGGGAGGGCTGTTCTACAGAGTAAGAGAGAAATCGGTGCAGTGAAGGAGAAAGAAAATCGGCTGAGAGGTTTATGAGAGACTGTCCCTTTCTTAAGAAAGGCAACGCTAGGTGCAGTTTGACCTGATTTATTGCTTTATTAGTGGAACCTTCCTCTACCAGGACTAAATTCTGACTGAACAAATTTGTCAGTTTATACACTCCTTAAGTGTATATTGTCCTATTGGCTACCTATCGGAAACACACCCTCTCTAAGAAGTACAGGAGTGGTGTACGCTCAAGCTACTTATTTTTGCCCTGGTTTCAGATGGTCCTGCCAGACTGAAACAGGAACAATAGGCTGCAGGTGCGGAGTTGCCACCGCTATGTTGCTTTATTGCTCAAGGTCTGACAGTCATTCTATTATTTCTATATTATGTGTATTATTGGCAAGGTTTTTATGAAAATATGTACAGCAAGAATATTCATTTCAGTAATATATGTGTTGTACATTTCCCTCATTACTTTATAATGAAAGATTCCCCCAGGCAATTTTAGTGGGGGGGGGGGGGAGCCTCTGAGATAAAATTATCGGTGGGGGGAAACCCCCATCCCACCCCCACCCCCCCCACAATTTCGCACCCTGGTAGTATCTGAACATAGTTTGAACGTAGTTTAAAATTATTGTAGTGTAATGTAGTATCTTATTAGAAAATAGTGTGTTTATTCTATTACTGTGAAATATTTGTGTAGCATGGGCGCCCGCAAGATCTTTTCCAGGGGGGGGGGGGGGGCACATTAACAATTTTCTTGAATATAAAAACCAATATAACGTCAGCAACATTAAATTGTTTACAGAAACTTCCAGTTATAACATATGCTAGAAGACTGTCAGTAATTTCAGTTTATGAAATAATCTGCTATGATATTAAACAATTGAACATCAACATCTTTAGAATTCCAGGGGGGGGGGGGCAAGTGCCCCCCCTTGCGGGCGCCCATGTTGTGTAGTATAGTATCTGTGGTATCTGTAGTAACACTCTTACTAGAATTCTGTTGTAGTAATTAGGGTAGACTTAACTGACGTTTAGAATTGTGTAATTCTTGTGTATTATTCTCTATTTCCAGTAATTGACAGCAATTTTCATCCTGTTAGGGTGTTGTAGGAATAAAAAATCATATATCTAAGTAGTATTGTAATGTAGTAGTAGCAATTATTAATTGCCTTATTGTCGTATGATCTTTGTGAACTATCCTAGACAATATTTCATTCCTTTCATTTTTATTTTGCACGGAAGAAGTTGGTTCAAAATAACTAGTGGGCTGAGACAGGGAAGTGTTCTATCACCAATCCTGTTTACAAGGCTAATGGATGACATCATGAGAACAGCAAAAGCAGCATATGGAGGAAGAGAAATGAACATTTGCAGATGATATTGTGATTTGGGGAGAAGACGACAGGAAGGTTCAAGAACAGTTGAATGTGGTGAATGGGAAGATTGAAGAATGTGGATTGAAAATAAGTGTAGAAAAGAGTAAAACTCTTGTTATGACTAGAGGGGAGAAAGAAGGGAAAGGTCAAATTAGACTTTCAGACAAGCCCCTGGAAGTAGTGGAAATGTTTAAATACCTGGGGAGTGAATTAATGGAGAATGCTCGACTGGATGCTGAGATTAGTAAAAGGATTCAAGCTGGAAGTTGTTTCTATCATAGTGTAAGAAATATGTTATGGGACAAAGATGTGCCAATGGAAGCAAAGGATACTATGTACAAGATGTATTACGTACCCATAACAACTTACGGAGCAGAAACTTGGACAATGACAAAGAAGGATGAGAGTCGAATACAGGCAGCCGAAATGAAATTCTTGAGGAGTATGATACAGAAGAGTAGAAGAGACAAAATAAGGAATGAGAAAATCCGGGAAGAAATTGGAGTGGAAAAAATGAATGATAGAATAGAGAAGAGCCGACTAAGATGGTTTGGGCACATAACGCGAATGAGCGACGAAAGAATGCCAAGAAAGGTGATGGAAATGCAAATCCAAGGAAGGAGAGGCCGTGGACGACCACGATTGAGATGGAAGGATACCATCCAACGCAGCATTATAGAAAGAAACCTGGACTGGGACACAGTGTTGGAGGAGGAGTGGTGGAAAGACTGAAGAAAGTGGAGAGGAACCATATTTGCCCCTACCCGGCTACAGCTGGATAAAGGGAAATGATGATGATGATGATGATGATGACAGAAGAAGTTATCTTATTTTTCCATTTCTTTTCATTATTCAGTAAAGAATGGTTAAGGAGTGCAAGTGTAAGTACTGTGGGTGTGGCCAGGCATTAAGGAGTATGAGGGCGGAGTTGGAGAGTTTGAGGGAAATAATTAGGATTCTCTCAGAGGACAGGAAGGCAAGTAGGCCTCTCTCAAACAATGTACAGGATACAGTAGGTGTAAGAGAGTGATGGGAAGAAAAGGGGAAAATTGTAGAAGACAGGTGGTCTAATGTTTTAAGGGGAAGGAGACTGCAGGCTAAGGGCTCCATTCAGGGTCAGAATTCAGGACAGAAAAAAAAATGAAATGGCGTATGGCGTTTAGTGCCGGGAATGTCCGAGGACAAGTTCGGCTCGCCAGATGCAGTCTCTTGGTTTGACTCCCATATGCGACCTGTGCGTCATGATGAGGATGAAATGATGATGAAGATGGCACATACACCCAGCCCCCATGCCAGCGTAATTAACCGATTATGGTTAAAATTCACGACCCTGCCGGGAATCGAACCTGGGACCCCTGTGACCAAAGGCCAGCACGCTAACCATTTAGCCATGGAACCGGACTTCAGGATAGATGTCTGTGAGAAATTGGTACGAGTCACTGCAGGTAGAACAACCGCGGGAAGATGAGGAACAGGGAATTGTTGCTAAGAAGTATGGAAGTAGTAGAAAGGGAGAAGGCAGGAAAGAGAAATATGGAGTAGTGGATACGAAAAGACAGGTGGAACAGGGTCATGGGATGGAGAAAAGGGAGGAGGAAGTAGCTTATGCAGCTGTCAGGAAAGATAGGACTGACCAGGAGGGGAGGGGATTAAATGAGGTGGGTAGGGTTGAGGTTCTGGTCATGGGGGATTCCATTGTTATACATGTGGGGAAAGTGTGTGGAGGAAAGGGTACCAGGGTAGAGTGTTATCCAGGAATTAGGATAAGGCAGATGTTGAGGAAAGTTGAAGAGAAGGAGGAGGGAAAGTAGAATGTTGTAGTGTTTCACATTGGTACTAACAACGTAAGACAAGCAGGTATAAGTACCAACATATTTGGGGATGTGTGTGACCCGGTAAATGCAGCACGGGTGGAGTTTAAGGAAGTGGAGATTATTATCAGTAGAATGCTGTGTAGGAGGGATACTGGCTGGAAGGTGATTGTGGATTTAAATGAGACTATGGAGTGGGTATGTGGGAAACTGGGAGTGAGATTTCTAGATCCTAATGGGTGGGTAGGAGATATGGATCTGCGCTCAGATGGCCTTCACTTAAACCGCAGTGGTACATATAAGTTAGGAAATTTGTTTAGAAGGGTTATAGGGAGGTACATTCAGGGAAATGGGGTGGCCTAGGGAGCGGTGATAAGGGAACAGAGAACTGGAAATCAAGCAGGGATGCCATAAAAATGTTGGTGCTCAACTGTAGAAATTTTGTAAAGGAAGGAATAGAATTAAGTAATTTAATAGATATATACTCACCAGATATTGTAATAGGAGTTCAATCATGGCTGAGAAATGATATAATGGACGCAGAAATTTTCACACAGAACTGAAGTGTGTATCGTGGAGATAGGATAGGAATGGTAGGAGGGGGAGTATTCATTCTAGTGAAAGAAGAATTTGTAAGCTACAAAAAAGTTAAAGATGACAAACATGAAATTCTAGGTGTAAGGCTCATATCTAAGGATAATAGGCAACTTGATGTCTTTGGAGTGTACAGACCAGGAAAGGGTAGCGCAGATGCTGATTCAGAATTATTTGATAAGATAATCAGCTATGTGGGAAACGATAAGGAAAGGAACGTGATCATAGCGGGTGATCTCAATTTACCAAATGTCAATTGGGAAGGTAATGCGAACGACAGGAAGCATGACCAACAAATGGCAAATAAGTTAATATAGGAAGGGCAGCTGATTCAGAAAGTGATGGAACCAACCAGTGGGAAGAATATTCTGGATGTGGCGCTGGTAAAACCAGATGAGCTCTATAGAGAAACTGAAGTAATAGATGGCATTAGTGATCACCAAGCTGTTTTTGTGGTAGTTAAAAATAAATGTGAAAGAAAGGAAGATATTAAGAAGAGATTAAAATCCTTTTGGTGAAAAGATGACTTTTTCTTTTCTTTTTTTTTTTTTTTGCCTCAAGTTGTAGCATGGTCTTTTCTGCTCATTTTGTTGTATCATTTGTTAAATTATGATGGATCAAAATATTTTTAAAATAATATTGAAATACGGCTTACATTGCTTCATTTTTATCTGTGAGGCACAACATACTGCAACACTTTTTTCTAAAGCTTGTCTCAGAAAGTATTTTATGTAGAAAGTGGAGAAATAGTATATTCATTTATTTTAGGTTGGCAGGATTGCCAAAACAGTAATGGAGGACATTTTTTTATATTTGTCGTAATGAGTGTGTATTTTCCCAGTATTTTTACTTTCAATATTATTTGGATGTGGTGTAAAATATTCATAAGTTACTTAGATTCGTATATTCTACAACAATGACTAAACCAAACGGCGTGTTCAAGAAACGGCATAATAAAGTCCTACAGGAACTTGGTGTTTGAATAGGTACAAATACTGTCAGATGTTTCGAAGACCTGGATCGATTACGGATACAAAAGGCAGAAATTGCAGCTCAGAACATGACCAAAAGAGCTAGGAGAGAAAGAAGAAACAATTTTTTTTTTGTAGTTGTTTTACGTCGCACCGACACAGATAGGTCTTATGGCGACAATGGGACAGGGAAGGGCTAGGAGTAGGAAGGAAGCGGCCATGGCCTTAATTAAGGTACAGCCCCAGCATTTGCCTGGTGTGAAAATGGGAAACCACGGAAAACCATGAAACAATAAACTTGGTGTGGAAGATAAGAAACAGGATCCAGACTATGGAGCAGGGTGCTTCTAGTAATTGTATGAACATTTATTACAATAATCATGTGTGTAAGTTTTAAAATCCTCATTTCTAAAAAACATGTTTTCTTGTACAAATAACCCATTATCTCAGAAACTATAACAGATAGACACTTGAAATCTTCAGATATAGCTAAGTAACATCTGTTAGTACAATGGATCTTCACTCATGTAAATTGCTTTTATATCTTGGGAGTTATGTAAATAAACGTTCCAAACTTTTGAAAAAAAAAAGTATTTTGTAAAAAAAAAAATGGAAACACATTTCCCAAGTAAGCCATCATATTGAGTGTAGATCAGTGTACATTATAAGTACTCAATAACCTTCAGTAAAAATTTCAAGTCTCTACCTTAACTAGTTTATGAGAAAATGGGTCATCAATATGGTAAATTTAACATTATAAGCATAGGGCTTTTAATCTCCCCTTAAAATTAGGACTATTAGGCAGTACTGTATGGCTGAAAAAACAGGCATGAGAGAGTTTTTAAAAAGCAACTATGATCCATGGAAAACAATAAATAAAAATGTAAACAGAATCTGGGATGGGTTTAAAGCAATTGTTAAGGAATGTGAAAATAGGTTTGTACCTTTAAAGGTTGTAAGGAATGTTAAGGATCCAATACATTATAACAGAGAAGTAAAGGGACTAAGAAGGACGTGCAGGTTGGAAAGAAATGGCTGTGGAAGTAAGGAGAAATTAAAGAAACTTACTAGGAAATTGAATCTAGCAAAGAAGTCAGCTAAGGATAACATGTTGGCAAGCATAATTGGTGGTCATACAAATTTTAGTAAAAAATGGAAGGGTATGTATAGGTACCTTAAGGCAGAAACAGGTTCCAAGAAGGATACTCCAGGAATCATTAATGAACAAGAGGGAGTGTGTATGCGAGGATCTTCAAAAGGCAGAAATATTCAGTAGCAGTAGGCCTATGTAAAGATTGTTGGTTACAAGGATAATGTCCAGATGGAGGATGCGACTAATGCTAAAGAAGTATTAAAATTTCCCTATGACAACAATGACATTTACAGTAAGCTACAAAAGTTGAAAACAAGAAAAGCAGTGGAAATGATAAGCTTTCGGGGTATATACTAAAGAGAATGGGTTGTGATATAGTACCATATCTGAAGTACTTATTTGATTATTGTTTGCATGAAGGAGCTATACCAAATGAATGGAGAGTTGCTATAGCAGCCCCTGTGTATAAAGAAAAGGGTGATAAATTTTGTTTGGTTTTATTTTTTGCTAGTGGCTTTACGTCGCACCGATACGGAGAGGTCTTATGGCGACGATGGGATAAGAAAGGCCTAGGAGTTGGAAGGAAGCGGTTGTGGCCTTAATTAAGGTACAGGCCCAGCATTTGCCTGGTGTGAAAATGGGAATCCACGGAAAACCATCTTCAGGGCTGCCAACAGCGGCATTCGAAACCATTATGTCCCTGATGCAAGCTCACAGCCGCGCGCCCCTAACCGCACGGCCAACTCGCCCAGTAAGGGTGATAGACATAAAGCTGAAAATTACAGGCCAGTCAGTTTGACATGCATTGCATGTAAGCTTTGGGAAAGCATTCTTTCTGATTATATTAGACATGTTTGCAAAATTAATAACTGGTTTGACAGAAGGCAGTTTGGGTTTAGGAAAGGTTATTCCACTGAAGCTCAACTTGTAGGACTCCAGCAGGATATAGCAGATATCCTGGATTCAGGAGGTCAAATGGACTGTATAGCGACTGACCTATTTAAGGCATTTCATAGGGTAGATCATGGGAGACTACTGGCAAAAATGAGTGCAATTGGACTTGACAAAAGAGTGACTGAATGGGTGGCTAAGTTTCTAGAAAATAGAACTCAGAGAATTAGAGTAGGCAAAATTTTATATGTCCCCGTAATAATTAAGAGGGGAACTAACTCCTCAAGGCAGTATTATTGGACCTTCATGTTTTCTTATACAGGATGTACCAAAACTGAACAGCAAAAATTTAGGAATGGATTCCTCACATAGAGAGAAGAGTAAAAGTTTATGACAACATGGGCTCGGAAATGTATACTTACAGATTTATTCAAACTTTGTGACACAAATTAATTTTAGTAATAATTTACATGTCCTCATGCATCATCCAATCGTCTCATCAACAGAGGTTCACCATTAACACCTGGGCAGGCATTGCTGGCGATACCTTTTAGGAACGCTACGTTCTTCCAAATAGGCTTACTGGACAGAACTACATGAATTTATTGCGTACTGCATTGCCTGATTACTTGTAAGACATGCCACTTGCATCACGTCGACAAAAGTTTCATGCATGATGGTGCTCCCGCACATTTCAGTCTACTGCCCGCAGGTACCTGAACACCCATATTCCTGAGCGTTGGATAGGTAGAGGAGGACAGATTGCTTGGCCACCACCACGATCTCCTGACTTGAACCCACTGGACTTTTACCTGTGGGGACACAAGTCTCCCGTGTATGCGACTCCTGTTCCTGATGAAGCAACTTTATGTGAGCGCATTGTGACAACCTCTCAGGCAGTACTCAATACACCAGGCATTTTTGATCGCGTGCGTAGCTCCATGCGACGACGAGCGGAGGCTTGTATTCAAGCTGAAGGTCGTCACTTTGAACATTTCCTCTGATACATGCTCAAAGTGTTTCAGCTGCCGTTACAGACGTACGGTGTAAATGTACAAGAGTTTGAACAAATCTGCAAGTATACGACTCCGGACCCATTTTGTCATAAACTTTTTTCTTCTCTCTATGTGAGGAATCCATTCCTAAATTTTTGCCGCTGAGGTTTGGTACACCCTATATATATCAATGATATGTGTAAAAAAGTGGAATCAGAGATAAGGCTTTTTGCAGATGATATTAATCTGTGCAGAGTAATAAATAAGTTACAAGATTGTGAGCAACAGCAAAATGACCTCGATAATGTTGTCAGATGGACAGTAGGCAATGGTATGATGATAAACGGGGTTAAAAGTCAGGTTGTAAGTTTCACAAATAGGAAAAGTCCTCTCAGTTCTAATTACTGTGTTGATTGGGTGAAAGTTTGCTTTGGGGATCATCGTAAGTACCTAGGTGTTAATATAAGGAAAGATCTTCATTCGGGTAACCACATAAATATATTTGTAAATACAGGGTACAGATCTCTGCACATGGTTACGAGGGTATTTAGGAGTTGTAGTTAGGATGTAAAGGAGAGAGCATATAAGTCTCTGGTAAGACACCAACTAGAGTATGGTTCCAGTGTATGGGACCCTCACCAGGATTACTTGATTCAAGAACCGGAAAAAATCCAAAGGAAAGCAGCTCGATTGGATCTGGGTGATTTCCAACAAAAGAGTAGCGTTACGAAAATGTTGCAAAGTTTGGGCTGGGAAGACTTGGGAGAAAGGAGATGAGCTGCTCGACTAAATGGTATGTATATCACAAATTTTATTATAATATTTATAGATCCACCTGTTTGGAACCAAAATGAGAATAGTAACTTGTAACTAAGTGGCATGTTCCGAGCTATCAGTGGAGAGATAGCGTGGAATGACATCAGTAGATGAATAAGTTTAAGTGATGTCTTTAAAAGTAGGAAAGATCACAATATGAAGATAAAGTTGGAATTCAAGAGGACAAATTGAGGCAAATATTCGTTTATAGGAAGAGGAGTTAGGGATTGGGATAACTTACCATGGGAGATGTTCAATAAATTTCTAATTTCTTTGCAATCATTTAAGAAACGGCTAGGAAAACAACAGATAAGGAATCTGCCACCTGGGCGACTGCCCTAAATGCATATCAGTAGTGACTGATTGATACTTGCTAAGGGTTAAGGTGATAATCTTACCATGTTGGTATTAATTCTTAAATTGTTTACACAGTCTCCATTTGCCACTGACGCTTGAATACTCTAATATCCTGCATAAGAGATGGGCATTGTGTTACACATGCAATAATATCAACAACATTGTTTTTCCAACCGCGAAGTGATGGGCCCTTCGTTAGTCTGAGCTAAATTAAGTTTGTGGATAATGGACATTTGACGCAAAATAAACACAATTATGATTGGAGAAGTTCAAATATAACAAAAAGCAAGCAAGCCTGCCGTTTTACATGATTGTGGCATTTATTGGTCGAATCACAGGAATGTGAAATTTTCATTTTGTAAATACCATGCAAAAAGACCTTTGGAATCTGCTACAAATTTGTTACGGTAGACTTAAATAAGAGGTCTAAAAGCAGAACACATTAAGTAGAATATTTTCACAAATCGAGTTAAGAACTGTTTCATGATCATGGAAACAACAAAATAATACAGCTCAGTAATATTCTTTGTGATCCATTTGAATACATTATTAAGAGAAAAAGATATGTGTGCCCAACTTATTATTCCCATTTAGTTCTTCCGGGTTGAACCGTGTTGTTGTTTTCTGTATATTCAATATAGTTTGCAGACATTTCAAATACGTAGCAGTATTCTTTGACAAGGCAACTGAAATACCCCTATTCGATCCGAGGTAATCAGTTTCCCAGGCAGCTAAATCTACTATGCTGAATTGATTGAGTCAGCCACAAGTTCCGTACATTTCTGAGTTGGCCAGTGTAGGCAATGATCACCAATTTGATCTTTCGTACAGCAAATGGGCGTTACTGTGGCCGAGACAGGTCTAAGAACAGCTAAGGTAAAAAATCCAAAGAAACAATCTTGGAAACATTACATTCACTGGGAAGCAAGAAAACAGTCCTAAACACCACAGGGTGCTATGGTCATCGATATGATCTGTCAAATAAATAATATCCGATTTGTGAAGCAGTAGGACATACAAGGTGTTCCCAAATATGTAGGATGTAATTGGGGTGGATAATGCACCCCAAAACAACACCAAATTTGGGGTGTGCTGTCTATCCCCCAATTTTTTCCTACTTTTTTGGAAATACCCTACATTAATGAGCTATTATAAAAAGATCTACGAGGGTAGAACAAAGAAGGGAAGCCCGAGTCAATGGAATACCTTAGCAGTAGCTTAGCATATGGAAATTAAACAAATTGAGTAAACACAAACTGGTACAGTATTTTTGTTTTCCCATTAAAAATGACAATGAGGTACACTCTGTTCTTAGACCCATCAGTTCTTGCACAGCTGTACGATTCAATCAAACTAATAAAAAGAGATATAGTTCATAAACTCAGCTCAAAAGTATCACTTTCATAATATCAGGAAAATAATGTTACTGGTAATAGTGATATTCAAATACAGATGTTCAAGTTACCTGACAATTGACTCCAATGTATTAAACAGTCACTGGAGAGTAAACAATGAAAAGAAGTAAAAATAAATATTATAAATTCTCTAATTACACTATCACCGATCTGAAATCTCTTCTACAAAGGTAGGCCTAATGCACTGCTCTGGTACTTGAACTATAGAGGTTCATTAAAACACACCCGCAGTAAAGACACTAAAGTACAGGATTATTATTTACGAATATTATGATCATATGAAATATTATGCAAGACCCATAAATGCAAATCAGGGTATTCGCCCAAAAAGAAGCGGATGTTAACTCCACGAGAATTTATTAATCTTTTCTTTTAAGTGACCGTGGTCGGAAACGAAGAATCACCTCATCCAAACCATGCCACCATTCGATTGATTACGTTAGAGCTCTTATCCATTGGTCTCAAAGGTCAAATACGCTAAAATTTCAATTATCCAGATAGCATTCACCACGAATTTACGGGGACAACATGCACAATATCGTTACATTTAAGGAGGTTCACCAATATCAAACCGTGAACGGTAGAAAGATACCCTTTATTCATTCTTTTCAGTCTAGAGTTCAATTCACAATCTCCATAACCTCAATTAGTACAGGTCGCCCTACTGACTTAATTTTGTGCAACACAAGTTTCACCGCCCCTCACCCTCTATCACGTGACATAACCAACAACAACATCGAAAAAAAAAATCACGTCTTCTTCCAGAGCCCCTCACGCAGCTTAGATCAAAATCACAGAAAAGAACAAAATATACAATCTTACCATTCACTCATCAAACACCACAATCATCTAATCTCTTGTTTACGTCCTAAGAGCTCCATATTATCTCAGTGTCGCTATCCAGAAAGATATAGCAAAGTGATAATGCCGAAATGCATGAAAGAGTTGAATCCGGAATATACATAAGAAAGGTACCAGTAACGGGTCATGTCTAGAGATAATAAGCAACTTGATGTTTTTCCGGTGTACAGACCTAGGTGTGATGGGGAATTATATGAAAAGATAATCAGCTATGTGGACACCAACACAGAATGGAACGTAATTCTAGAGGGTGATCTCATTTTCCAAATGTTGACTGGGAAGGTAATGCGACTGACACAAAGCATGAGCATAGCACGATGAATAGAAATAACATGCGTAGCGATTGACTACCTCTGAGTCACATGTTAACAGACACAGCGTGAATGTTGTTCGCCGCCTGCAGCGTTCCTGCCGAAGGCGCGTTTCGTCGACTTAAAGCAGAAGTATATATATTCCGACCTTTTTCGCTACCGGTAGTTGTAAATACACGAAATATCTAGCATAAAATTATGCAGACTGAAAAATTTAAAATATTCGAAAAGAAGGCCGTATACTTCGGCATACGGTATGTTTGAAATTACTACCGCAAGTGAATATGCGTACAAATTGCATTAAATGTCTCGGGGTGCAGGTTGGGTTAAACAGTCGAATGAACGATGACATGCCTCTTCACCTCCAAAACATCACACCCCATTTTCCAGCGTGGAAATCACAGGCACAACTTAGGAAGAACTTCACGGTAACCTTTCCTTTCATCAGCCACCATTATCCACTTGGTAAGAAGAATCAATAGCTTCTCTCAGCAATTCAAAAATTACTGTAATTAATCACTTCTGTGCAGTACTTTTCGATTCTCAGCAAAAAAAAAAAAAAAAAAAATCAGAGGAGTCAAAAGGTAGTCTATTTTCAGCCCTAACAAGTCTACAAAAATACAACAAATACCGGTATCCAACAACCTCATTTATCCATCAAATGAATTGTTATTGTTTTCTCATGTACCGGTATAGGAGAAATCGTAACATACTAGCAGCATTGCGGGGAGAAATACTTCAAGAATGTCTGGATAGTTTATATCTTATTATTATATCTTGTTGACTAGGTTGCTGTAGTGAACATGCTCAGGACTTGGTTCCAAAATTAATTTGTCATTACATTAGATGCCGATTCTATTTCCGAATAAAACAGTAAGGAAAAATGCAATATTGTACGAACGCAAAACTTACACGGAAAATGACCAAGGTGTCCAGCTGACTGACTAATGGGGGTGAAATGGTAGTAAGATTCATAATTAAGTTAAACATAAAGCTACACTGGCGGAAGAAAATATCCAAATAACAAGAAGTGGTTGTGCTAGATTAACGAACGTTGGAAGGCGTGTTTATACATGTGAAAGATGACGTCAAATCAAAAATCAAATCAAAATCTCTATATTTGCAAATGATGCGTCTACCTTGCTGGCAAATGGTACACTAAAATACATTATTATCAAGCACTAACTTTTAAATTAACAACAGAAGAAAATTTTCCTAGAATACAATATTATATAATTTACGCTAACAATTTTTTCTATTAAACACACAGCTCATCCTTAATAAATTTATATTGTTTACAAAATTCTACTTATAATATATCCTGTATTTACAAATATAATCAACTCATATACAGTATGGGGAATTACTTCAAATAATAATATACCACTCGTGTCAAATGCATCGCAGTATTTCTATGTTGATCTATATGGTATCTTTTCACATTTAATCTGAAATGTTCTTATATTCCTGCAGCTGGGCTAATGGCACAATAATGGCGTATGGCCTCCAGAGAGACCTGGTGCGGGTCTATTTCTCGTAGATGGCCTATTAGGCGACCTGCATGTCTGTGAAGATGATGGCCCTACTTAGGATGATGTCTAATGCTGAAAACGCCACACACACCCAGCCCCAGAGCCATTGGAATTAACCAATGAAACTTAAAATCTCCGACCCGACCGGGTATCGAACCCGGGACCCTGTGAACCGAAGGCCAGTACGCTGACCATACAGCCAAGAAGTCGGACAGTATAAGCATGCATTTGTTTCATAAAAAAAAAGGGAAAGACTATTAGAGATGATGTTTCTAGAAGTACAAAACTTTAAAGTAGCAACGAGAGAATTCGTAATTTACATGGAAATATGTCCTCAGAAATGTTCAGTTATAATCTGGTAGTGTCCTGTTGAGTTCACCGGGTGAAAAAATCATAAAAATGACGCGAAACGATACCTAAGTAGCGTAGAGGAGAGATCCTTCCTATATGCTTGCCAGAGACTCACCAAGCTGCCTCTAGCAGTATTCTTACTTATATGGAAGAATTAAAACGGAGGCACTATAAATCTCAGATGTGTGAACATTTTATATGTTGCTATTCGCCGGCTTTGGTCATCCCGGTCAGCTGGCATGAAGACTATTTTCTGTTGCCTGCAATAGATCCTGCATCATGTATGCCCACAAGGCTGCCACCCTCGTTGAAAACTAGAAAACCGCGTGATTTAAAATTGTCGTGGCATGCGCCCATTAACTTACTTTTTGTCACAATTTAGCAAAACTCTAGATGGGATGCTAGAGCTTACGCACCCCAGACTCTCTTTGCTAGCCCCCCGCCCCCAGCGCCTCGGTTACTAACTGGACTTCACCAATCCAGACCAACGGTATTTTCACTGGCCTGGTCTTGTAAGATAGTCTTTGTAGCCTTGTTAAACATGCTGTGACATCGTCCAAGTCGTGCCGTCTTGTTTGTCTAGCCTCTGTGACATCGTCCTAGCTGCACCACATTCGATCTTCAACCTATGTTTCGCGAAGGCATAGCGGAATTGTAATATAATTCACTAGAGCCTACAGATAGTGCTGGTGAAATTTACTCACGATTTAAAAAAAATACAATTCAGTTGTATTCCGCTTCTGTGGTGTAGTAGTTAGCGTGATTAGCCGCCACCCACGGAGGCCCAGGTTCCATTCCCGGCTCTGCTACGAAATTTGGAAAGTGGCACGAGGGCTGGAACGGCGTCCATTCAGCCTTAGGAGATCCACTGAGTAGAGGTGGGTTCGAGTCCTCCCTCAGCTATCCTCGAAGCGGTTTTCTGTGGTTTCCCACTTTTCCTCCAGGAAAATGCTGGGATGGTACCTAACTTAAAGACGCGGCCACTTCCTTCCATCTTCTTTGCCTGTCCCTTCCAATCTTCCCATGCCTTCACAAGGCCTCTGTTCAGCATTGAAAGTGAGGCTGTCTGGGCAAAGTACTAGTCCTCATCCCCGTTTTCATTCCCCGACCCTAAGTCTCACGCTCCAGGACACTGCCCTTGGGTAGAGGTGGGTACCTTCGCTGTGTCCGAGGGAAAAACCTACCCTGGAGGGTGAACAGATTAATAAAGAAAGAAAGAAAGAAAGAAAGAAAATATTTCAGTTGTAAATCTTTATCTTCACGGGAATTGAATCAGAGTTCAAAATACCGATTTTTAATTTTTATCCACTCTGTGACAAGTGACCATTGGCGTTCTAACTCCTTGTTCAGTAATTAAATTAATAATTACATTTTAGCAATAGTAAATTATTGAAAGTTCACGTCTAACACAGCATTGCAACAAAACAGCTTTCCACAATACGTAAATTAATAGGCCTATAAATGCTACAATGAAATGCGATCGTAGTTTAGTCACAAAAAATATAAAAGGAAAAAACGAACTTACCAAGCTTGGCAGAAGACTACCTTTCCATCCGTAGTGAAATTGGAATCACCTCTGATCCATCGCTTCAGCCAGTAGGACTTCGACGATTTTTTTTTTTTTTGCAATTAAATTTTTTCACGTCACGCCGACACAGATAGGTCTTATGAGGACGATGGGATGGGAAAGGTCTAGGAGTGGGAAGGAAGCGACCATGGCCTTAATTAAGGTAGGCCTACAGCCCCAGCATTTGCCTGGTGTAAAAATGGGAAACTACAGAAAACCGTCTTCAGGGCTGCCGACAGTTGGGCTCAAATCCACTATGTCCCGGATGCAAGCTCACAGCTGCACGCCCCTAAGCGCACAGCCAACTCGCCTGGTGATTTTTCTTCGGGCATTGCCACAGACACCCTTCTTCTTCACAATAAATCACAACACGTTCTTAAGATAAAGCGTACTCGCACAACAGTTCGCATCGAGGGTTCGACGTTGATTGGTTCTCGCATATGACTTAGAAGATTGGAGGGGTCAAATTGTTCCTTGTTTCTCCTGCCGGAAATTTCACAAGAACTATTTCTGGTGACTTCCAAGAATTCCAAGAACTATTTCTGGTGACTTCCAAGAATTCCCATTTTTGTTCGTGGGGTAAATATTTCTTGAGAAATGAGAAGATAATACTGTCGTGCACATCAGTTACAATATAATGCACTGGAAGAAAATCGGCTTCTTTAAAATAGCTTCAATAGGCATCAAATAGGCAATTATATTCCAAATAGGCACGAACCCCTGAAATAGGCATTATAGGCACAATAAAACCAACTAAATCTAGCTTAAAGGGCCCTGGATTTATATCTCAAAAGCCTACGTTTCTAAATACAGGAATAAAATAGGCAAATAGGCAAATTCCCGTCTCTACTGATGAGATTAACTCAGAATCCTGTTCTATAATAGCATCCATCAGATGACTCAGAAAAATTGGTACCTTGCACTTGCAGCTGTGAAAAGTATCCTGCAACAAGTTAAATATAAATTCATGATGTTACAACAACGGGTGCAATATGTCAATATGTATGGTCTAAGCGAACTCTGGTATTTAAGCCAAATTTTACCAATGCCAAGAGTAGTTGGTATCCGTTTAGCTTCAGCAGTAGGCTGGTATCTCTGGCAAGGATCACTTTTCCGCATCGCACGATCTACAACTCATGTTAGCTACATCGGGAGGAGATCTTGGTCTTACTGATGTACAGCTTAAAAATAAGTGTTCTTCTTGTTACGGAATCTCAGAATGATGCAAGCAGCAGGAAACCGTCGCTCCAACGACTTCTTAATGGAATTGTGTAACCCTGAAGAGATTACGAACCCGCCAGCATTTTATGATATCCACTACCACGCGCCACATGCACGGTATATGCGCTGTAAGATGAGCTACGTTCCACATGATCTCCTCTTATCTGCAGACATAACAACGAAGAAACTTTATAAGTATATACATACACACAGTGGCGTATCCTGGAATCTCCACTGAGGCATGCAACTAGTAACCATGCAGATAACACAATGTATTAAGTAAATTTCAATTCTACTCACCCTAATTACATGTAAGTGAACTCGAGCCAAACAGTTTTACTGTAAGTTCCTGGATTGAACGTGCGTACACAATTCTTGTTTTCTATTTTTAAATTTACGAGAGTCCGCCTCTGTGGTGTATTGGTTAGTGTGATTAGCTGCCACCCCCGGAGGTCCGGGTTCGATTCCCGGCTCTGCCACTAAATTTGAAAAGTGGTACGAGGGCTGTAACGGGATTCACTCAGCCTCGGGAGGTCAACTGAGTAGAGGTGGGTTCGATTCCCACCTCAGCCATTCTGGAAGTGGTTTTCCATGGTTTCCCACTTCTCCAGGCAAATGCCGGGATGGTACCTAACTTCAGGCCACGGCCGCTTCCTTCCCTCTTCCTTGTCTATCCCTTCCAATATTCCCATCCCCCGCAAGGCCCCTGTTCAGCATAGCAGGTGAGGCCGCCTGGGCGAGGTACTGGTCATCCTCCCCAGTTTTGTAGCCGACGCAGAGTCTGAAGCTCCAGGACACTGCCCTTGAGGCGATACAGGTGGGATCCCTCGCTGAGTCCGAAAAGCCGAGGGAAAAGCCAACCCTGGAGGGTAAGCAGATTAAGAAGGAGAAGAAGAAGAATTTTTTGCTACGGGCTTTACGTCGCACCGACACAGATAGGTCTTATGGCGGCGATGGGATAGGAAAGGCCTAGGAGTTGGAAGGAAGCGGCCGTGGCCTTAATTAAGGTAATGCCGCAGCATTTGCCTGGTGTGAAAATGGGAAACCACGGAAAACCATCTTCAGGGCTGCCAATAGTGGGATTCGAACCTACTATCTCCCGGATGCAAGCTCACAGCCGCGCGCCTCTACACGCACGGCCAACTCGCCCGGTAAAGAATAAATATACGAGGGAAGGTAGAGGTCTCCCGGCTTGAACTATTTGAATCTTTTCATCAAACGAACGGCCAGTAAACTGATTTACAATTATATCCGTTTTAGACTCATCCATCGTTAATACCACAATAAGCGCAAAATATAATAAAAGACCGAAAACAGGAACAACACACACAGAATGAACTCACTAATCAGCAAAACACACAATGAATTAACTCACTAGTTAGCCACAACTGAAGCACTGGAGGAAAGTCACCTCAGTGGCATTGGTCAGTTTCGTCACATTGGGTTCTAGCTGGGGGATGATCTGTGGGTCCCGTTCGCTGTAAACATGTCGACTTTCTCCAAGTTGCTAACAGATGGCAGAGGGTAGCACGGGTATGGGGTGACAAATTCTGACCAAGTTTCAATTGCAGCGACATCGTTCGGAGGGTTTCAGAACTACGTCTGCCACCGAATGCAATTTTAAGATTGAATGCCTTGCAGCCTTAACTCCGCCATGCTGTCTCTTTCTTCCTAGAGAGGAGTAGACGGCGAGACTACACCAGCACCACACGTAGTCAAGCAACGGAACTAGTACAGGTGCGCGGACCTTTTGAACTTCTGAGAGATGAAATCGTTAATATTCGACTTAAAACAACCTAAAATCGTACATCAGACAGTTCTTTGTGTTATCATAAGGCATGCAGTGAATGCCTTGCATTCAAGGAGAATACGCCCCTGCATACACAGCAGTATCAAGCCCCGAAGATAGTTCGGACAGCGCTGTTAATAAAATGTCTCGAGTCTGGAGGAACATCTCAAATCGCATTCTTCCTCAACCAATACGCGATACTTGGTATAAGGTAATTCGTGATATCATTCCTACAAATAGCAAACTCCATCGCATCCATATGCAGGAAAATGACGCCTGTAGGTTTTGCCGAGCTCCTAGGGATACAATTCAGCATAGACTGACGCAATGTGACGTTACGCAACAGGTGTGGAGTGACTTCAAAAAAAAAAACGAATTATGCCACAATTCAGCCCAAGATCTCTATTGCCTCGGAGTGGACTATTCGACTTACCTTTAGCTTGCGACCAGCTCAGCTAAATAATATTGTAGCGCTTCTGTTAGGCAGTTATGTACATTGTGTGTTACAAGCCAAGAGACCATACACCAAACAAGAGTTATTTGCAGACATCAGTGTCAGTGTACACAACGCACTCGCATCCCCCAGAAGAAGCTATATATTGGGGAGTATATTAATAAACTTGTAGCAGTCATCTAACAACGCACTTGTGTAAATACTTCCTACTATAAAATTTCTCATCGCTGTCACAAGAAGTGTCATTTAATAAGCGACCTTCAACAGTTGTCAACGAGTCTCTATGTTATTTAGGTTGTGTTAGTCATTACTTCTTTTAGCTCCTATTGCTGTGACGCCTGGTTGTTTCTCGTGTGATTAGTATACAGGGCGTGTGTATTTGATGTAAATTTTTGCTCATTTATCCCAATTATTGTACAGTATATTGTGTCTGATAACAGTATTACCCCACCTAGTCTTTGAATCACAGACTGCATGTAATTGTTGTTTCCGAATTTTCTCATTTTTGAAGTATATTGCTATTTGCATTATATGTATTGTAATATAGTATGATGACAATAAAAAACTCCGAAGAAGGGGGTGCAAGTAATGAAATTATAAATGGTGCACCCACTAACGCGAACCAATTAGAATGTAGAAGTCACCCTTTGGACCGTACCTTCGTCAACTGAAATCTTCGTTATACTTTTCTTGCTGACATATAGCTGAAAAACAATGGGGATTGTACAAATTGATTTTTTTATCATTCCTAGTTTCAGGCGAGTCTTTAAACAACTGTCAGGTTCTTCAATGCGCCGAAACATAAACAAATGTCTGGTGAAAAGTATGGACTTTTAAAAATTATTATTTTTTCAACCTCTCCCCAATCACTTCTTTTGTTTTCATATCATTTATAGGAAGGACTTATCAAATCAAATCAAATCAAAATCTCTTTATTTGCAAATGAGGTGTTTACCTCGGTGGCAAATGGTACACTAAAATACATTATTGTCAAGCACTAAATTTTAAATTAACAAGAGATGTAGGAAATTTTCCTAGTATACAATATTATACCATTTACGCTAACATTTTTTTCTGTTATACACACAGCTCATCCTTAATAAATTTATATTGTTCACACAATTCTACTTATATTATTTCCTGTACTTACAAACAATAGTCAACTCATTTACAGAATGTGTAATTACTTCAAATAATACTATACAACTGGTATAAGGTTAAAATTTACATTGCATTTAATAGTTATTTATTTTTTACCCACTTTGGAACTTGAGTACCTTAACGACCTGCTGCGTCTTAACCAGAGCCCCTTTTGCCACCACTTTTCGGAGTTCCTGATACCTTCTGATAGAGTGTGATACACTATATCAACATTTGGTCGAACGTGGCCTTTCCCATAAGTATATTGCATTGAATTGCTGTAACGCTATCCAGTTTTGAAATATTTCGTTATGCGCGAGTTGAGCGGAAAAAAGAAAGAGAAAAGAAACAAGAAAAGTCGTATTCAAAAGCTGATATGAGCTTAGCTAATTCATCGTTAAAGAAAATCACAGAAATATTACATAATTTATTATTATTATTATTATTATTATTATTATTATTATTATTATTATTATTATTATTATTACTATTATTATCCGTTTCACCCTCTTTGCGTAGGGTAGATCAATCAATGGTTAGTGAGTCCTGTTTTCCTGTCTTCCCAGACTTTTTCATTCTTTCAGAACTTGCCTTCCTCTCTTCTTCAGAAATTCTGTATAGTCGTTTGGGCTTTACCCTGTCCTGAAACCTCTTTATTTTATCTTTGGTTATTTTCTTTCGAGATCCATCTACAAGCATCTCTTCTGTAATTTGGAATTCTCGTAGATCCTTCTCAGTTTCCTTAAACCCGTTCGGCTTATTACGGAAATAGTCGAAGGTTATTTTAGTTATCCTTTTTGGATCCATTCTTAGGATGTGGCCATATAAGTCAATTCTCCTTTTCCTTATTGTGAAGGAAATTCTTTCTGATTTCCTATACAGGGTTTCATTGCTGATGTGTGAAAGTTAGTTATTATGGAATTCGGGGCCTAGAATTTTTCGTAGTATTTTCCTTTCCTTTATTTCCAACTTTTTCATTGGGCCATGTGTAGTTATAGATAGAGTTTCTGCAGGCTTCAGGCTTGACTGCTGTATTATAATGTCTGATCTTGGAATACCACGAGAGGGATTTTTTGTTATAGGTGTCTGTCTTAAGCTGGGAGGCTGTTTCTATTTTGGTTCGTCGAGATTCCATTGCTTTCTTCTCAAGACCATTCCAAGTGATCCATTCACCAAGGTATTTGAAATCTGTGACGATTTTTATTTTTTGTTCCCCCACTTTCAAATATTTTGGAGGATTCTTAATGTTGGTTATTATTTTGGTCTTTCCAAATGCGATTTAGAGACCTATCTTCTCTGCTTGCTTCAGCAGTTCGAAGGACTGCTCCTTGGCTTCCTCCCACGTCTCAGCGAGTAAGACCATGTCGTCTGCGAAAGCTAAACATTTGATCTTGATACCCTTGTTTACCGATCCCAATCGAATCCCACCACTAGTTGTGTTGTGTGAGATCAGTTAGTGTGACCTCTTTGATTCTTGTTACTCCTGAGATTTGTTTACGAGAGCTTTGAAATAAGCAAAGAAACACACTTCAAGTTTTATTTTGGTATCATTTTTGTAGTTCGCAAGATGGCTTCCATGTATATATGTGTATTAAAATAAATGTGTTCGATTATTGTGGAATTGTACCCGTGTTTTATCGTTTTCAAAGTGCATTCCCAACATTTGGCGACCGTGACAGGATATTAGACAGTTATATAATCATATAAACAGTTTCATACGTAGTATTTCAAGCATGGAAGTGAATATAGCTGTGACAAAGAAATCAAGAGCGGTATTACGGCGATCAATAACCAAGATCTACAATGAGCTCGACGCGTTACTACAAATGCCGGAGAAAGATACGGAAAGTATTAGTGCACATATGGATCTATTAGAAACAAAATTTCATGAATTAACAGGTATGGATACTCTTGTCTTCACTAATATGATTGAGAACGTGGAGGTTAGGGATGACGAGTTAGACGAAGAAATCAGTATGGCTGACGAGTATAAGTTCAGATTTTATAAGGTTAAGGCTGTTGTTACGAAATTATTAAATGAAGACCGGAACTCAGAAGCTACTGCAGTATCAGTTAATTCTAACTCGTCACTCCAAGTTAAGCGTTCATACAAACTGCCTTTGTTGGAATTGAAAAAGTTCGGAGGTGAACTAAAAGATTGGCTTCCTTTCTGGACACAAGAAAATTGATGAGGACACTCTTTTAGACCCTAGTGATAAATTCCAGTACCTCATACAGGCCACCACTTCTGGATCCAGAGCAAGAGATTTAGTTGAGAGCTTTCCTGCTACCGGAGAAAATTACTGTAAAGCAATATCAAGTCTCAAAGCACGCTATGGGAAGGATGATTTGCTGGTAGAAGTGTACATTAGGGAGTTGTTAAGTTTAATCTTACAGAATGCTGTGAGCCCTAATAAGGTGTGTTTATCATCCCTGTATGATAAGCTTCAGAGCCATATAGGAGCCCTAGGAACCTTAGGTATCACAACGGACAAGTGTAATTCCATGCTTTTACCACTAGTAGAGTCTTGTTTGCCTGAAGACATTCTAAGAACTTGGGAGAGAACTTCTTCAATCGCGCTCATTGGCCAGTCTTCTTCAAATTCAGCTGTTGAACCAGGGGGGCTAGTGTCGGTGACCAGAGTGTGAATTCCAAGAATCGTTTAGACAGTTTGATGCAATTTCTTAGATGTGAAGTAGAACAGGAACAGAAGATTACTTTGGCTATGTCAGGGTTTGGTGTTTTGTCTTCGGTAGCTGTCAAGGGAGGTCCAAAGAAGAAGGAAAAGAGCTTGAATTACACCACTAATCCGAATGAGGACATTCCCACAGCAGCAGGTCTCCTTACTGCATCTGGTAGAGAAACAGCAGGGTGTGTCTTTTGTTCGTCTAATCACAAGTCTCAAGACTGTATTAAGGCCCAGAAGATGACTTTGCAAGAACGTCGTCTTGCACTTGAGACTAAAAGATGCTGTTTTTCTTGTCTCAAGGTCGTACATCCAGCGAAGAAATGTAGAAATAGGCCTAGGTGCATCATTTGTAGTCGAGGACACTTTGTGGTTATGTGTGATAAGTTGCCACAAACCCAGGTAGACTCAGCCGTAGAGAGACCGAACTCAACAGGAGACAAGATGGCTTCTAGTGCGCAAGTCCAGAAAGATGAAGCTTTAGCTAGTTTGTCGAACCATTGTGGGGTGCTGATGCAAACACTAGTTGTCAAGGTTCGGGGCCAAGGAGTTGAGCGGA
Source organism: Anabrus simplex (assembly GCF_040414725.1). NCBI lineage: Eukaryota > Metazoa > Arthropoda > Insecta > Orthoptera > Tettigoniidae > Anabrus > Anabrus simplex. Next base: position 55,734,698 of record NC_090266.1, read on the forward strand.
CTGTAAGAGCATTAATTGATTCAGCATCACAACGTTCCTACATTTTGAAGAGTACAGCCACGGAAATGGGATATCAAACTGGCAGACAGGAAAATATCCAACACTCGCTATTTGGAGGTACAACCACTGGAGTATACCATAATTGTGTGTACACTATTTATCTCTCTAGTCTGGATGGTAGCTACAACTATCACTTTGAAGCATTAGACCAAACAAGAATTTGTGGTGCCATACCTTCAGTACAGCAAGGTCCTTGGATTGAAGAACTAAGTAGTCAGAACCTTGTTTTGAGTGACATCGAATCTTATGGACCAATAGAAATATTAATTGGAGCTGATGTTGCAGGCAAATTGTTTACAGGAGGCCACAAGATACTAAGTACTGGACTAGTGGCCATGGAAACTCGTTTGGGATGGATTTTAATGGGCAAAGTACCTTCAGAACATACGAATGAGGAAAGTATGGCTATGGTGGTGACTGCTATGCTAACAAGAGAAGCCACCATCACAGATTTGTGGACTCTAGATACTTTAGGGATTAGCGATCCATCTGAGAAACGCAGCAGATCTGAGATTGAGTCTACTACACAGCAACATTTCCTTGATACAGTATCAGTCAATGAAGAAGAGCGGTTTGAAGTTCACCTCCCATGGGTTGAGAACCATCCTCCACTGCCTGATAATTACCAATTATCACTGAAGAGACTGATGTCTACTGTTAAGAGATTGAAGATTGAAGGTTACTATGATGCTTATCAGGAAGTACTAGATGATTGGCTGAGGGAAGGGGTGATAGAAGAAGTGCCTCCTCAGGAAATGGATGTTCATTGCCACTATTTGCCTCATCGTCACGTTGTGAAACCTAGATCAACAACACCAGTGCGCCCCGTGTTCGATGCCTCATCCAAAGAAGATAAACAGCCCAGCCTCAATCAATGTCTTGAGAAAGGCCCTAATTTAATTGAGAAAATACCTTCCGTGTTGGCTCGTTTCCGACTGAAGAAGGTGGGAGTTGTTGGAGACATTAGAACAGCTTTTCTCCAGATCAGCATTCGTGAGAGAGACAGAAATTTTTTGAGATTCTTGTGGTTAGACAGAAATGGAAGTCTCAAGACATACAGACATTGTCGTGTTGTATTTGGAGTCTCTCCAAGTCCTTTTCTATTAGAATCATGCATCAAACTTCACCTTGAAAATACATTAGTACTGTGTGAGGAAGGGAAGGCACCATGGCCCAAGTCATTTGTGGAACTTCTTACCCATAACTTCTATGTTGATAATTGCCTTGCCAGTTTGGACGATGAAGAACAAGCTAAACAGTTTATTGATGTAGCTTCAGGTGTCATGAGGGAACGGCAATTTTGTCTTCGAGGGTGGGAGTTGACCGGAAGTAATGATGTTTCCGGACCTACCAATGTGTTAGGACTCCTATGGAACAAGTCCGACGATTCCCTAGCAATCAACATAGATAACCTTCTTTCGATTAGCTTCGAGAAAATAACAAAGAAAGTTATTTTGAGTGCTGCCCATAGAATTTTTGATCCGGTGGGTGTCACATGTAGTGTAGCATTAATACCAAAATTGTTGCTTCAACAGACTTGGAGAGAAGGTTTGACATGGGATGAAGAAGTCAATGAAGAGATCAAAATGAAATTCTTGAGTTGGCTTGAAGAAGTTCCTCTTTTAGCTCAAGTCAAGATTCCTCGTTGGTTGTCTAACTGCAACAGCCCAGACGACTCCTGGACACTTCACATTTTTTCAGATGCCTGTCAGACATCATATGCAGCAGCTGTATTCCTGCGTGTTGAGCAAGGGGGTGAAGTGAGTGTTCACTTGGTGGCTGCCAAGTCAAGAGTTGCACCAACTGGAAAATCAGGCAAGGGATTGACCATTCCCAGGTTAGAACTTTTAGCAGCTTCAATAGCAACGAGATTATATGCATCGATTGTAAAGGATTATTGTATTCCCGATATTAAGGCAATTTTTTGGACAGATGCTTCAACTGTTCTCGCTTGGATTCAGCGAAGTGAAGCATGGGATGCTTTTGTCATGAACCGGATTAAAGAGATACGAGAACTGTCAGTTGGTTGCGAATGGCGACATGTTCCTGGAAAAGAAAACCCATCAGATCTTCCATCACGCGGATGTTCTGTGAAGAAGTTGATACAATGCCGTTGGTGGGAAGGCCCTGGTTGGTTGAGAGAAAATCCAGACTGCTGGCCACAAACTGACTTTTCTTATAATGAGGAAGAGATAAATTCGGAGAGAAGGAAGAATGTCGTTTCATTGATATCAAGTAATTCAGAAGACATCGGTAAAGATTGGTATTACCAACACTTTCCTCAGTACAAGAAAATTGTAAGGATGGTAGGCTGGATGTTCCGCTTTCTGACCAACTGTCGCATCAGCAAAGCTCAACGCATACATTGTGACCTGACAAGTGAGGAATTTGTCACGGCAGATAGGAAGATTTTACGGTGGGTGCAGGAGGAAGTGTTCATAGATGTTTTAAATTCCAAACTAAAGAGCTTACTTCCGTTTGTTGACGAACAGGGATTGATTCGTTTGATGACCAAGATATCAAACCGGGATGATGTCAGGGACTTTGTCATCCCATTGTGCTCCCAATGGCTGATCACCCAGTCGTTCAGCGACTGATTATGGACGCCCATCTTAGCAACTGTCATGCTGGTACGCAGATGCTTTTGTCAATTCTGAGGCAACAGTATTGGATTCTAGGAGGTAGACAAACAATTAGAGCTGTTATTAACTCCTGCATGATTTGTAAACGTCATAGTTCAAAGAAGTTGGCAGCTCATCCTTCACCTTTACCTGAGAGTAGAGTGCGTGACGCAAGAATTTTTGAAGTTACTGGAGTTGATTTTGCTGGTCCTCTCTACATCAAAGCCGATGATGGAACCTCGAAGAAGGCATGGGTTTGCTTATTCACTTGTGGAGTTTACCGTGCAGTTCGTTTGGAACTGGTATCTTCGTTATCAACAGATAGCTTTCTACAAGCTTTCAGACGTTTCTGCAGCAAACAAGGAAGACCTGTCATTGTCTACAGTGACCAGGGAACAAATTTTGTTGGGTTTAAGAACTCCTGTCACAAACTGGACTGGAATGCAATCTCACAATACAGTTCAGCGCGGAAGATAGATTGGCGTTTTAATCCTCCAGCTTCGCCATGGTGGGGAGGTTGGTGGGAACGACTAGTAGGAATGCTCAAAACTCTTCTCCGTCGAGTGCTTGGTCGATCATCTGTCAACTATGAAGAGATGCAGACAATCCTCTGTGACTGCGAAACCGTCACAAATTCTCGGCCATTAACCTATTTGTCTGACAACCCATCAGATCTGGCTGCTCTAACTCCAAACATGTTTCTACACGACATAGAAGAAGTAGGAGTACCCGAGTATGACCTGTTCAAAGCAACTGATCTTCGGAAAAGACTGCAGTATCGCCTTCAGTTGAAAAAGAATCTTAGAGAAAGATTTCGTACTGAGTATTTAGGTCAGTTGAAGTTATTCGCCAGCAAGGATAAGCCACATGATCTCAAACTGTGGGAAATTGTTTTGGTTGGCAATGATGACACTAGAAGAATGGATTGGCCATTGGGACGAGTTGTCGAGCTTGTTAAGGGAAAGGATGGCAATGTTAGAGTAGTTCGTGTCATTACTGCTTCAGGCGAGCTTATAAGGCCAGTTCAAAGAATATACCCACTAGAACTCGAGTTTCAACCACCTGAGGATACCCAGGAAATCCGAAACCACCTAAGGAAAGACTTTGTTCCAAGTGAGGAAAAGATAAAGGATAATCACGAGGCCGGAGCATGTGACTCTTCTACTCCTGCTGAAGATGGTCCTCAAGTTTCAAAGCAGACAGTGAAAATAACTCGTCTAGGACGATTGATTCACAAGCCAGAAAGGTTAAATTTGTGATATGTGTCAATTAACATTTATTTGTGTTTATATTATTGAATTTTATCATTTTGTAATTGTTTCAGGACTATTTTATGAAAGTGGCAATTTGTGCATAAAGAGTGTAAGTCAATTCATGTTAACATTCATTTGACTTAGGTGGGAGGATGTTGTGTGAGATCAGTTAGTGTGACCTCTTTGATTCTTGTTACTCCTGAGATTTGTTTACGAGAGCTTTGAAATAAGCAAAGAAACACACTTCAAGTTTTATTTTGGTATCATTTTTGTAGTTCGCAAGATGGCTTCCATGTATATGTGTATTAAAATAAATGTGTTCGATTATTGTGGAATTGTACCCGTGTTTTATCGTTTTCGAAGTGCATTCCCAACAAGTTGTCTTATCCCATTCACTGACTACTTTCTCCAAGGCACAATTGAACAGTATAGGGGACAGTCCGTCATCCTGTCGGACACCCGTTTTGATCTCAAAAGGAGCCGACAATTTCCCCATGAATTTGACTTTGGAAAATGTATTAGTGACAGTTTCCCAGATGAGGTTTGTTGTTTTGTTGTCTGGACCGAATTCTTTGAGTACAGAAAGGAGACTGTCCCGGTCTAGTGAGTCATACCCCTTTTGGAAGTCAATAAAGGTGATGACGTATGTTTTTGCCCTAGATTTCTGGTATTCTAGGAGATTTTTGAGGTTCAGGATTTGTTCCGGACAGGATCTCCCCTTTCTGAATCCCGCTTGATATTCACCCAATTGATTATCTAACTGTGGTTCTGTCCTATTAAATAAGGCCTTTGAGAATACCTTATATGTAATATCCAAAAGTGATATGCCTCTATAGTTGTTGGGGTTCATTTTATCCCCCTTCTTGTGGATTGGGTGGATGAGGGCCATCTTCCATTCTTCTGGAATTCTTTCTTTGACCCAGATTTCTTCAAAAACTTTTTGTAAGGATTCTATTGTTTCTTTGTTGGCATTCTTCCAATGTTCGTCTGCGATCTGGTATTCTCCCGATGCTTTGTTGTTTTTAAGGCTCGAAATGATCTTTACTAGTTCCTCGAAGTTTCGTGGCACTGAGTCAGGATTGGTATTTGTTGGGACATTAAATGTCATTTTTTCTACTAGCGTTTCACAGTTGAGGAGATTGTCAAAGTAGTCGGATAGTATCGTGCAGTTTTCAGTGTTGTTATGTGCTATATTTCCATTCTTGTCTCATAAGTGTAGAGTCTGTGGTTTGTACTTCGTTGTTCTCTGTTTAAAGATTTTGTAGAAACTTCTTGTCTTGTTTTTGGTAAAGTCGTTATCTATTTGAATAAGCGTCTGCTTTTCGTAAGCCTTTTTAGTTGTTTTGAATTTTTTATTGACCATCTTTCTGATATTCAAGAAATTTTGTCTATTGCTTTCCGTTCGTTGCGACTGCGATTTGTGCCATGCTTCCTTCCTTTGTTTCAATAGATCGTCACATTTTTCTGACCACCAAGCATGTTTTTTAACTTTTGTTATAGGGGCAAATTTTTCGGCTTTTAATTATCAGTTTTGTTTTATTTGATCTCAATTTGGTTTGTGTATATTATTATTATTATTATTATTATTATTATTATTATTATTATTATTATTATTATTATTATTATTATTATTATTATTATTACAGCTCTTTGCTCCAGTTGGGCTTTTGAATCAGGTATTTTCATATCACTTGTGCTATCCCTTTTGCTTTACTGTTATCAGTATAATTTTATGCAGAGATTTAGTAGTTCTGATTAGAAAACCGCAAATTTCGAATCCTAGTTCTGATTAATTTTGCGTTTGGGAGGAGTGTACCTTCCATTTTCTGTGACTCTTCTTGGATTGAAAAGTTCTTTCGTTATTATAGTCATGTCTATTCTTTGGGAACTTATTTTAGGTTCGTTCCAACACGAGTCCCTGACCGTCCGACGCATTCTCAGTTGAGGGAAAGCGTTCCAGTACACACCAAACCAATCCCGGACTGATGCATGTACTCAAATGCGGCGTTCCATCATACCTCAAACTGCAGTTTCTGACGGCCAGAACTCGTCCGAGACCTGTGGCATGAACCGGAAGTACGGACATGCGCAATGGAATACATGCGCTAGAGAGGAAGCTCACTGGACAGACCTCGTGCGTTTCCACACCTTTTCTGTTCCTTGTTCTTCTCCCATGTGGTTTGTTAACATTGCCATAACCTCTAAAGGCCGGTCTCCACTGATTAACATTTAACACCAACATGTTAAATTTAACATGTTACAATTGACATGTATATTGTGTTTGTGTCTTCCAATTGACTTTGCATGTTAACTCAGAATGTTGAGGTTAACACTTTTAACATGTTGGCGTGTTTTCCACTCCAAGTGTAAAACATGTCAAGTCAATTCGTTGTTCGTGAGATGTTGGCACAGCTTCGGCAACTTCGTTGCCGTTTCCATGTCAACAGATAGCCAAACGACGCAAACGACGTGCTTCTCGCGAAGTAGGATTATAGTTACAACACTCCGCAACACTCATTCTCTTTGTTATAAGCTACAAATATACTACCAGTACCGGTATGCGTACGCGTGTCGTTCTGTCTGCACTATACTAAAATTTATAGTCAGAAATGGAGTGGAGCAAGATTCCTTTGGACTTAATTAATGATATAATAGAAAGGCCATGTTTGTAGGATGTCTCATCAAAGGAATACAGGGATAAAGCGAAGATAGCCGACAGTTTCCGGGAAGTCTATATTATAATTATTCCCGCCAGTGCATTGAAAAAAAACCTAGCGTACCTCCGCTCCCAGTACAGTCGAGTATTGCAAAAAATCAGAAAAAGTCTGAAGTCGAAGGGCGGGAACGAACGAAGTTTATACTTCATAGTATCTTGCTTTTGAAGCAATGAGCAGGATGAGGGGAGGAAATGTGTCTAATAAAACTGCATTTGAAAATCATAACAAGAAGCAACAGTGGCAATAACAAAGGCCAAATCTTTTTCATCTGAGTCCATTGTCCTTGTTTGAAAATACTAGACACCACTTAAATTTATTACCACATACTGATATGATGAACTACCTACACATAAACAAAGAAAGTTAAGTTTGACATGTTTATTAAGTGTGGACACAATGTTAAATGAAACAGTATTCAACATTTAACATTTAACATGTTGTGGTGTCACCAGTTAACACTTTTAACATTTAACATGTTGTTGTTAAATGTTAATCAGTGGAGACCGGCCTTAAGCGGTAAGAATTATTTCTAAATCTGTTAATGAATTATGTCAAGGTACTTGTGAATTGAGGAGTAGAAATAATACATTAGTAATAATTAGTAAATAATGAATTAATAAATACGCAATAAAAATGGAAATGTACGGGAATTTCGTTGAATCTTCATCCAATGGAGATGAGTTGGATATGCAGTTATCCGCGCCAGTGAAGCGAAAAAATTTTTTGCTAAGTTTTATTGTTGCTGGTGGAATTCTCGAGGTTCTTTCTAATCGCGTCATTCTGATTTCACTGTCCAAACTCAATAGCGGTTATTATAGTTGTTGTTTTTCCTAATGGTAGAAAAGGGTGGGTCACGGCCACATAAAAGTTAATTAGTTATTTAAAACTTGTAGGTGGAGCCTGGGAGCGAACTGTGTTGTACATGTTGTGGAGGGGTGTATTTGCTATCACGTGTTTCTCCACTGGTTGGTTGGTTGGTTGGTTGGTTGGTTGGTTGATTGGTTGGTTGGTTGGTTGGTTGGTTGGTTGGTTGGTTGGTTGGTTGGTTGGTTGGCACTAAGTTGTGTGTCTATGAAGAGCATGTATTGAGACGAACACGAACACCCAGTTCCCGCGTTCGTGGAATTAACTGGACCTGGCCAGGCATTGGACCCGCGACTTCTATGAAACGAAGGTTGTGACAGTGACCTTTGATAATAGTGAATTACGATTATAAATAATAAAGATCGTGCAAGTGTATTTATTTTATACCGAGCGAGTTGGGCACGCAGCTGTGAGCTTGTATTCAGGAGATAGTGGGTTTGAACCCCACTGCCGGCAGCCATTAAGATGGTTTTACTGTGGTTTCCTCATTTTTACACCAGGGGCAAATACTGGGGCTGTACCTTAATTAAGGCAACGGTCGCTTCGTTCTCACTCCTAGCCCTTTCCTAACCCATCGTCGCCATGACCTATCTGTATCGGTGCGACGTAAAGCAGCTTGTAAATTAATTTTTACGTTTGTAGTTTGAGATTTACGATGCCTAACAAAAATGTGACAATATCAGCAGTTCCCTTACACAGCATTTTCTGCTCAGTATTGGGAGCTGAAAACGTTTATTTTCTTCTTTACATCCTCAACCATAATCTCCTTTAATATCATTCTGTATCTCGCTATATTTCCTTAATCGCAAATATTTAGATACGTATAAACATTTATGTTTCATCCAAGTTCTTTTATCAAAGACTATAACATTTCTTGGATCCAAGTTACTTACATCATAGTTCCTTAACAGTGAAATACAGGCCTGAAGGCCACCACACACAGTAAGCCAGGCTAAGCCATGCTAAACTACGCGGTGTTGTGAAAAATATCGCTCCCAATGCATTTAAGTACGATGACACACACAGGCCGCTATGCTAAGCTATACTATGCCAAGCTAACTAATCTAAGCTAGACAGATTGCTAGGCTGGAGATTTTCTTGGCTGTAGCTGGCTTGGCGCATGGGCTTTTCATTTCTGAGCTGTTGGTCTGGCGGGCTGTCGTGTGTGTTTAGTCGTGCCGTGTGAGTCTCTTCTGGTATAGTACTTCGATATTTTAATACAATGGATAACCGGCCAAAAGAAGAACGACTAATTGAGGAGGTGAAAAGATATCCCTGCCTTTATGTTATGTCATCAAATTACTACAGAGATTTGATAAGAAAGGAAAACTGTTGGCAGGAAATAATTTTAAATTGTCATAAGTAGACTACAGTTTATTAATTAGCGAGTTGGTCGTACGGTTAGGGTCGCGTGGCTGTGAGCTTTCATCCGGGAGATATTGAGTTCGAATCCCACTGTCGGCAGCCCTGAAGATGGTTTTCCGTGGTTTCCCATTTTCACACCAGGCAAATGCTGGGGCTGTACCTTAATTAAGGCCACGGCCGCTTCCTTCCAACTCCTAGGCCTTTCCTATCCCATCGTCGCCATAATACGTATCTGTGTCGGTGCGATGTAAAGTCACTAGCAAAAAAAAAAGCATCTTTTAGTACTGAAGATGAACTCCTCAGTTGGTTAATTAATGATTTCCTGTCATATATTAAGAAACTTAAAATGCGTTCAGAGAAAGTAAAAAAAATCATGAGAGAAATGTATCTTGACTACCCAGTCCACTGTGGCCTGCGTAAAATACCTCATAAGTATACATTTGCATTATGCATTGACGAGGAACCTAACGAGCTATGGCATCGAGCTCTTCTTCAGCTACCTACGACCCCAAGCGGAATACAATGACATTATGGTTCGTGTGGCAAAAGAAAGAACAGTCTGTAAAGGCTGTTTAGAACATATCTGTTCTCCAGCTACTCAAAGTCTAACATTGTGTCTTATTCGTTTTCAAGATCGAGGAGCCCTCAGATACCGAAAATCATCGTCTGTGGCACTTCTGCAGTGAACGACGGAATTTATCACTTCCGCTACGCAGTACTTGTCCCGAAGAGAGTTACTAAAAGGTGTACTTTTTTTTTTTCGAAAGGCATGTTCAAAAGTGAAATTAAGTGTGGAAAGTGTAAAGTTGATAAACCACCTCTTTTTCTACTATGAGAATTTCTGAGACCTCTGTTAGACAACATTGCTTTGAGCCACTCAAGTAGAAGAGATGAAGTTTTGAAACTTGATAAGAAGCCCCTCAGAAGGAAAGCTTTGAAACTTCAATGACATATCCAAGCCAATGCAGCACCGCTCTATAAATAAAGTACTGTCAATACTCGCAAAAACATTGAGTTCTTTTTATTTGGGATATATTTTACTTATTGACATATACGGCCAAGCGAATACAGGAGGGCAAGACCGCGATATTAGCGGTTGAATGGTGAACTAGGAAGCAAACCGTTTCCACGAGTGCTATTCAAGGCGTTGTATTACAGCGTAGGCAACGGTTGGAACGAACCTTTTGAATATCTTCTGTACAACATTGTGTTTACTCTTAGGCAAGTGTTAGAGCACGCGGTTTTATTAGAACGTCTTTGAAATTTCCTTCTTTTTCCTGTAAAGTGGACGCTGAGTACTTCGCCATTTGATATTTCTTGTTTGGATTCTACAAAATGACTGGTGGTGAGTAACTGCTGCATGTTTCTTTTGTAAATAAGTAGCATTTGCTATATAGGAAATCTTACGAAATGGTTTCTGGTAGTATTATTCTTTATTTCGGTAAAATTGGATTTGCTGTACGCCGGCTTTGCGCTGTGCGTCCGCATGTTCCTGACGACGGAATATTTGCATTACATTGAAGCGAAATTGGAAGTTGTGTTCTTCGAACGCGACGAGAGTTAGATGTGCTATTCTATCTTTTTCCATTTTGACTGAATGGTTGGATTTTCTAAACTGGTCTTGCGATTCTGTTCACCAGGGCTAACAACGTTGTGTAATCGGAATCTTAGATTGGCGGGTGTCTTTGTCCTTCAGTATTCATTGACTTATGTCTTGAGGTTGATGGGTGTACCAGCAAATATTTTGTGATCTTAATTGAGATATTTACCCCAATTTCAGTTTGCCCTCCGAGTGGCGATCGGCACTTTTTCGCTTTCGACATGCCGTTATTTCTTATTAGAGAAAGAGCCTGGGATTGTTGGAAAGAAGTTCAGGAAGTATTTTGCTTGTCCTCATGCTAAGAAGGATGTTACCAGGCAGATATAAGGTGTGTGATGTTGGAGGTTCGTAACAAAGAGAAGGCGAAAACCCCACAAGCAGAAATCGAAATATGCCTAGAGATAAAGCCGGGCAGGTGTTACCTACAATGTGCTACAGATGTGTGTATACGAGGCACATTTCTCATTGGTAAAACGTTTGTGTTCTGAATTAGTGTTTGCTTTGAAACCCTACAACTCTAGGATGAATGGGCTACTAAAGAGATGGATGCATGCCGGGGGATGATTAGTCATTTGTCGATACTTGGATGATCCACCTTCAACACTCGCATCAGGTTTCTTACTTGTAACGAACGTATTCAAACCTTGGTATAACTCCAGCCTTGGATACAAGATTTTTCTAATGTCATAAGTGGAAAGTAATCAAATCTCATCTTGGAGTGCATCTCAGAGAGGTGTTCATATCGATGTCCAAGAACCCACACCATCTCGCCCCAACAACTACATTTACCTTTATAACCTGATATTACACGTACTGAGCTCTATAGCTGCAGTCGCTTAAGTGCGGCCAGTACCCAGTAATCGGGAGATAGTGGGTTCGAGTCCCACTGTCGGCAGCCCTGAAGATGGTTTTCCGTGGTTTCCCATTTCCACACCAGGCGAATACCGGGGCTGTACCTTAATTAAGGGCACGGCCGCTTCCTTCCACTTCCTAGGCCTTTCCTATCCCATCGTCGCCATAAGACCTATCTGTGTCGGTGCGACGTAAAGCAAATAGCAAAAAAATATTACACGGCAGTTTCATTGCTGAAGTAGCTACTTTCATTCCTATTGGCCAACGTAAGTTGGCATGTGATCTCATTCCGATCAATTACGATAATCATAATCAGTTACCAACCGCAGCACAATAAAAGCGCCTGTATGCTTGTCCCTTTATCACAAGCCTTGTCCAGATCCTATCCTAACCGTCCGCATTGCAAGAACCAGTCCAGACCAATCTTGTTTCCACACGAAACTAGAGGCCTATGGCCGCTTTGCAGCTTCTAACCCAGGGGCTTACGCCCCCAGACCCCCTCTGCTTGTCCCTATATCACTGGTCTTGTCTAGGTTGTATCTTAACTGTCTGTGCGGCAAGAACAGGTCCGGGCCAATGGTGGAAGTTACCACCACCATCTATCGAAGCTCCACTCACTCATTGGTTCCAAAGTAGAGAGGTTGGCAGCATTGAACATTCCTTGACAACATCCTTCCTGAGAAGGCCGCAAGCGTGTAAACAAACTACAGTTGTTCCACGCATGTGAAAGTCTTGCCTCCAGGGCGAAAGTATTGATGCGGTGGAACATATCTCTCAAGTATTTTGAGGTAAATGTGGTACTTCCATTTGCCCTCTTTGGTTAAGCTGGTGAGAAACACATTAAAATGGCTAAATTATACCTTATGTAGTGTGTTGCTATTGGCCTGCGTAGGTCAACTGTCAAGACTAGTTCTCTATTGCTCCTTTTGGACATTCTATCGTGTGCCCACATTGCTGCCACCCTCGTAAAAAAAAATGCACTTTCAACTGGTCGTGGCTTGTGCCAGACGATAGTAGTTCTTGACATGTACTAGGGCAAAACGGGGCCTGAAGGATCACGAGAGTTTGACAGTTGTACTGGGAGCGCCGAGAGGAACGACAATGCTGCCAACTGTTGCTTGGGGACCCCTTCTATCCTACAAGGAAAGGTGAGGTTATCGTGAAGTATTTCTTGCTTTTTACAACTACTAAAGTTTCTTGCCGTGCGGACAGTATGCGCCGCGGCGGTGGAAAAGAGCCTTACAAACCATCACTCTGTTTTGTTCCGTATTGAAAACTGCGATCTCATTTAGTTTACAAAAGGAGTATATTTATTACCCCACCTATTCAACTCAATTAATACCACATTTAGAAGTTAAACATAGAAATTCTAAATTTTAAGGGGATATGTTTCGTCCTTCTTTTATTGGACATCATCAGCTTTATTTAATCTTAAAACAAACATTATTTAGAGGACATTGAGATTCATAATTTATAACAATTGAACTGTGATTTCCTACTGTTAAGGTACATGAACACTTCAATGCAGAAAAACACAAATATGAAGGAAACTGATCGTTTTACTTTAAAAAAAAAGGACCTCACAATAATCAGAAATACAAAGGTAGACTTTTAAATGAATTAGAGAATGTATATATTTTTCTGGACAAAACATATAATAAAGATCGAAACCTTAACGGTGATATGGAAGTCATCAGTCCCTTATATACTTTAAGGCCTAAGTTATTAAAAACAGTCAGTCCAAATCAGAACAGAGTTTCACGAATATTTAAATCCTTTGAAACGAAAACTCCCCTTATCTCATCGTATATTATCTGCGCACTTTTAATCGATATTTTTGTGTACGGTTGTGAGGAGTAGGGATGGAGCAGTTCCGATTCCAGTAGTACTGCCAACTGAATGGACATGAAATCTGAATTGAATCGATAATATGAGCGATCGATTTGAATTTTGCTAAACCTTTATCTTAAGCTAACAACTGTGTTGCACACACTTTATATAACATTTCTTGATGCGAATCTTGTTCTTAACATGAATTCTATAGTTTGGCTTTGCTGTGTAAACAACAACAGTACTAGCACGTAAAGTGTACGCCAGATGACGCACAACGATGCTTAAGCGATTCATAGTTTGTGTTTCAAAGGTTGCCAGTACGAATCTCGAAGATTGCTGAGGTCGACCAATTCAGCACTAGGGTGTAAATGTATCCAGAAAAGGTGCGCAGATAAAACTAAGCCTGCACTTGCCCCTTCAAACAATCCCCCTCTCAAGTTAACATCGACATGTGATGCTCCGCCTACCTCCGCTTCCCCTCAACATTCCCCTCCTCTACCGCATCGATATAACACAAGAAGGATCTCCAGGCAAACCAACGCTGCTAATACACTAAGATAGACATAGTTACCTTTGAATGAGTAAGTCTTGATTAATTAATTTCATTATGTTCCATATTGATATCTACCATATATCATAGAAAGATCAGGTGGCTCTTTCTATGATATATAGAATGAGTAAGTACCCGTTTTACATAAAACACAACTCTTGGATATTAACATACGATTCAAACACACACACCGTCATACACGTCTTTCTTTTTGTTTCATTACAGTATAACCACATCCTCTTCCACGATGTTCTACATCTTCTAGATGGACTACACTTTCACGAGACAGTCAAACATACCTGTCAAATACCAGATATACTAGTCTCAAAAGCAGCTTCAACCAGCACATCATCTTTTTTGCATTGGTTATATTAAGATATATTACGATAATTTATGGATCAACCAACGTAATGAGATAATTTAAAACATTCGCCTTTTTCCCTGGTCAATATTCTTTAGCTCTTGTTTACAAAAATAAACAAAATCCAACCTCAGCATTTCAAACAATCTAGTCTATTGAAGACTTGTACTGACAATTGCCTCAAACTAACATATGCTCAAATTTTCTTATGAAGAAAATCCACTTCAGTGCCAGACATGAGTTGTTTTTAGAATTTTGACAGAAATTTTCTTTTGGGCAAAGATTTTTTAAAAATTGTTTACATTGATTTTAACATATGTTGTATATGTCATGTCTCAACATCATATTTTATAACTGCTATTTCTTAGTGTTTTTAACCTTAAGTAATCACAGTTCAATTTTTATAAATTATAAATGTCAATGTCCTCTAATGTTTGTTTTAAGATTAAGTAAGGCTGATGATGCCCAATAAAAGGGCAAAACATGTCCCCTTAAAGTTTAGAATTTCTATGTTTATTTAACAACATAACGTGGTATTAATTGTATTGAATAGGTGGGGTAATATACTCCTTTTGTAAACTGAGAAAAGAGCCTCTTGAAGGGAGTATGACAGAGATTGGCCTGGACGTGCAAAAATACGTAAAAGCTAATAAAGGACCTTTATTTCTCGCGCCGTGACTCTTTTAAACTTCCCTGGCCGCTTCATAATTTTTTCCTTCTGCAATGGTTGGTAACAAAATCTCGACCTTATCCTAGGTGTCAATGAAGTCCTCCTCTTCCATATGTGAACCAATCACAGTTATAAGCAATGGGGTATGGCGTCTAAAACAGTATTTTGGTTATAAATTTGTTATAAAAGTAAACGTACTTCTAGGGGCGGGTGTGTTGGTCTCTGGCAAGCGTACTTCTTGGATTTCTTCACTCTTCACCTGGTAGTTCTAGAGTGGAGAGTCTGATTCTACCCAGCGTCTCACTTTCGAAAAGTATGTGTTCAGCTGATTCCTCTGCTTCATAGCATTTCCTACATATATTGGCTCTTATTATTCCAATTCTGTGTATTATCGGCACACTTTATCTTGGTGCATTTACACCCTAGTGCTGAATCGGTCGACCTCGGCAATCTTCGAGATTCGTACTGGCAACCTTTGAAACACAAACTATGAATCGCTTAAGCATCGTTGTGCGTCATCTGGCGTACACTTTACGTGCTAGTACTGTTGTTGTTTACACAGCAAAGCCAAACTATAGAATTCATGTTAAGAACAAGATTCGCATCGAGAAATGTTATGTTATATAATGTGTATGTGATAGTTGTTGGCTTAAGATAATAACGGTGTAGAAACTTCATATCGATCGATCATATTCTCGATTCAATTCAGATTTTATTTTCATTCAGTTGGCAGCACTATCGGAACTGGAACAGCTCCCTCCTTACTCCTCACCCCCGTACGCAAATGCTCCAAGATAAAGTGTGCCGATAATAGGTGTTTTTTCAGATGGCAGTGTCCTGTCGAGAGCCCTACTACCCATCTTATATTTTCTCTGCTGAGTTTCAACTGTTCTTTAGTATGTTTCTTGTTTGGTCCTTTTATCAGTTCCTTTGCAAGCCTGCATCCTGAAGTATTTTTCCAATTCTCCATTTGTTTCTTTTGTATCCATTTTCCTATGTAGTGTCGGGCTTGTCCATAGGAAATCCTGCATACAGGTTCTGGGGCTCCGGTAAGGAAGTAGGGGACTGGAAATAATAACAATAATAATGCATTGAAAATTACTCGCATGTGTTCAGGACTCCATTTTGAATATGATAAGGTTCCGAAATGTAGCATTCTTAGTGATTTTGTGGGTAATAATTGCACATTTGAAGTATGAGAATGTATTCATAATAGCTATCTTTGTTTCCAGAGATGTTATGGAATAGACTGGTTACTTTGACTTTACAGCAAAGCATGGAACTTACAGTAGGTGAAGAAAGCATGGAAGTTAACAATGCAAAGCATGGATGTTGCTACACAAAGCATGGAAATTACAATGCAAAGATGTTATCCTCATGACAGAAATTGGCCTGGATTTTGCAAAGTTACAGCTACTAATCTTTTTCTTTCTTGCCATGCAGGCAGTATGCGCCGCGGCGATAGGTATGAGCCTATCATAGTCTATCAGCTTCATTTCCGTATTGATTGATACAATGATATAAAGAAAGTCTAAATTCTCCACCTTATCAATACATTAGTTTGGCATTAGTACAGCCCGTAGACCGGCGTAATTTTTAATGTTACAAGTGAGTGGAATTAGTGAAATCTTACTTGGAGAGCGTCTCAGAGGAGAGGTGTGTTCTTTGCGATGTCCAGGAACCCACCATCCCGCCCCAAGAAGTATATTTACTTTTATAACCTAATAAAGATTATTACACGCCATGCTCATTTCTGAAGTAGGTACTTGTATTCTTATTGGCCAATGTAAAGTGGCACGTGATCTCCTTCCCGTCAAGTATGTTGATGATAATCCGTTACCAACCGCAGCACAATAAAAGCGCAAGTCGTATACGAAACTAGGGGCCTAACGCCGCTTCGCAGCTTCTAACCGCCCAGACCAATGGTCTTGTCTATGGCAAGGATCCTAACCGTCCAGACCAATGGTCTTATCCACGGTAAGAATCCTAACCGTATACGAAACTAGGGGCCTAACGCCGCTTCGCGGCTTCTAACTGCCCAGACCAATGGTCTTGTCCACGGCAAGAATCCTAACCGTCCAGACCAATGGTCTTGTCCACGCCAAGAATCCTAACCATCCAGACCAATGGTCTTGCCTAGATCCTATCCTAACCGTATACGAAACTAGGGGCCTAACGCCGCTTCGCTGCTTCTAACCGCCCAGACCAATGGTTTTGTCCACGGCAAGAATCCTAACCGTCCAGACCAATGATCTTGCCTTGATCCTATCCTAACCGTATACGAAACTAGGGGCCTAACGCCGCATCGCGGCTTCTAACCGTCCAGACCAATGGTCTTGTCCACGGCAAGAATCCTAACCATCCAGACCAATGGTCTTGCTTAGATCCTATCCTAACCGTATACGAAACTAGGGGCCTAACGCCGCTTTGCGGCTTCTAACCGCCCAGACCAATGGTTTTGTCCACGGCAAGATTCCTAACCGTCCAGACCAATGGTCTTGTCCACGGCAAGAATCCTAACCGTCCAGAGCAATCGTCTTGCCTAGATCCTGTCCTAAACTTATACAATTTGAAGCATAGTTCCTTAGTACAGAGGTTGGCAGTGCTGAGCACTGGTGCAGAACATCCTTTCCAAGGCGGCCGCGAGCAAGAAAACAAACGACAGTCGTTACGCGTCTGTGTGAATAGCGGTCAACGGGCTGGACTAATGATCATTAGTTTATTTACTCTAAATCAGTAAATTGGTCAGTACCGAGGGATTGAAACCGGTATTGACCAATTTACTGATTTAGAGTAAATAAACTAATGTATTGATAAGGTGGAGAATTTACTTTCTTTATATCAGGTATGAGCCTCTCGAAGGGAGTTTGGCTCCCGAAGGGGGCCACTGTTTTCATGACAGAGCTTGGCCTGGATTTTGCAAACATAGATAACACCTACTAAATTGAATTTTTTTCTTGCCGTGCGGGCAGTATGCGCCGCGGCGATAGTTAAGAGGCTCTCGAAGGAAGTACCATGCTTTGCTGTAAAGTCAAAGTAACCAGCCTATTCCATAACATCTCTGGAAACAAAGATGGCTATCATGAATACATCCTCATACTTCATATGTGCAATTATTACCAATATTACCCACAAAATCACTAAGAATGCAACATTTCGGGACCTAATAATATTCAAAATAAAGTCCTGAACACATGTGATAATTTTTAATGTAATACTATTATCATTTGCAGTCCCCTACTCCTTTACCACTGCCAGTTCTGGGCCTACAAAATGTTTCTCCCCCTTTCCTGGCCAGTTTATCTGCCTTTTCTTTTCCTTCTGCACCTGCATGCCCTGGGGCCCATATTATTTTATTGTACATTGGGAGCTTCAGGAGAAGTGAATGGCAATACCAGAAAATTCTGGATATTGTCTGGACTGCTTCTAGTGCCTTAATGGCCGCTTGGCTGTCCGTAAAAATGGAAATTTTCTTATTCCTATAGTTCATTTTCAGATTTTCTTCAAGACGTGATAGCTATCACTTCCGCTTGAAAGACGGTAGTGTGTTTGCCCATGCTCATCTGGATTGATCTCTCACGTCTTCCCCTGTTGATTCCTCCTCCTGTGCCATCCCCAGTCCTTGAGCCTTCAGTCCACCACACATGATCTTTTTCAGTATTCCATTTGTTGATATCCCAGTGTCTTCTTTTTGTATTATCTGGGTCTCAAACGGTTTTTCAAAGTTGTACTTTGGTATCATATGATCAGAAGGCATGTGTAGAACTTCCTCTGTTAATTTTACAGTGTCCTAGATTGGGTACTTGTGCATTCTAGCACTCTGATTGTGCCAATCTATATGAACTCATTCTAGCCTGTCCTTTTATGAAATTGCATAGTGATGGGAGGTCTAGTAAAGTATTCAAGGCTTCTGTCAGCATAGTTATGGCTATGCACGCCATTCTGAGTAGGCTATCCAATCTACTACTGACTTTTCCTTGGCTTACTTTTTGCCACCAGGTGATTGCAGCATAGGCTTATGATCATTGCATATATCCACATTACCATTGATGGTCTTAGGCCCCATGTCTTCCCGACGGTTCTTTTACATGGATACAGCAAGTCCTTGGGCCGGGTTATGTTCCTTTCTATATGTGGATTCCAGGTCAGATTTTTATCTAACACTACCCCTAGGTGCAGTGCCTGTTCTTCCATATATATATATCTTGCCCAAAGAGCTTCAGTGATCTCTCCCTCTAATTTTCTCCTTGTGAAATGGACCAGGGGCCTGTTCCACGAACAAACTTTGCAACTTTTCAACTTTGCACTTTTCACTTTTCAATTCTTGCAAAGTGCAGAGTCTGTTCCACCATGATCTAGGTTTTACTTTTCAATTTTTTCGCAAAGTGAAAAGTCTTTGCGAATGAGTGATCTGATCGAGTTTATTCCATGAGCAAACTGTATAGGCCTAATACTCTGATTTTAATGCTTTACTTTTCGCGGCGAACATGACGGTATAATTGTGGTGCCGTTAAAGTATTTTATCATGGGAAAGAAAGGTTATTACAAGAAGACGGCTGTGATGAAAGTTGTCAAGGAGAAACGTGATATCCTTTTTGGCAACTTTAAAAATAACCTCTCAAATGATGATACACATCAATGTTAACAAGAGTACTGTCAACACACCCACACGCAGAAGGAAATTCACCCTTCATTAGAAATCCTGTCCCTATATTATGTGGATTATCAGGCCAACGTACTGTTAGGAAATATTACATTTACTATAATATC
This sequence comes from Anabrus simplex, assembly GCF_040414725.1. Lineage (NCBI taxonomy): Eukaryota > Metazoa > Arthropoda > Insecta > Orthoptera > Tettigoniidae > Anabrus > Anabrus simplex. Next base: position 55,754,214 of record NC_090266.1, read on the forward strand.
TACGACTTTGGTAACAGTTCTGCAAATAATTGATTTTAATGTCCCATGCATTGGTGCTACACTGTGCAGCTGGGCACCATTTACTAACCAATGTAAGCACGTAAGAATTTGTTATTTTTTGGAAAGGAATTTATTTCTCTTTGTTGCATGTTTCAATAAATGATCATTTCAAGAATGTAGTCGGCCTGTGTTGGGGCAATACGATATCACTCGCAAAAGTCCGTCGAAGTGAGGTTATGAAAATTAATCCTGCTTTGTACGTTTTCTTATTGGATTTTTCATCACTGTCCTCACTTGATGCTATCAAAAGCTCTCGTCATAACATGTTTATATCACTAAACCAAATTCTACACCGAGAAACTAGTGTACGTACTTGTTAATTAACAGATGAAAAGGGAATCATCTCTTGGCAAGATTTATGAAAACTTTTCACTTCATTTCTTTGCACTTTGCATTTCTGTAGCAATGGAGGAACGTAACAGGCTTGAATAGTGAAAAGATTCCTAACTTTTCACTTTTCACTTTGCAAGCTAAATCTGAACAGTGATGGTGGAACAAAATCTGAACTGAAAAGTAGCAAAGTTCGTTCGTGGAATAGGCCCCAGGGTTATCTTGTTAGGGTTGACTGATAGTTGTTCTTCCAGATACCAGTTCTCCACAATGTTAAGTGATCTTTGCGTGAGGTCCTGGATAACACTCCTCACCTTACCTCGAACCACAATCACTAGGTCATCTGCATATCCTTGTGTATAGAAAACCTGTTCGTTGAGCATAGCTATGGTTGTGTTCACCACGAGGTTCCACAGCAGAGGAGAAAGAACTCCTCCCTGAGCGCAGCCTCGGGTGGCCTTAACTGTCAGCATTTCTTCTAACGGTTGCTTTTATCTTCCTTCCGTTTAACATGGATTTAATCCATTTGACGACGGTTTTACTCACCTTGCTCTTCTCCAATGCTTTGATCATAGTCATAGCTTGTATTGCTGATGGCCCCTTCTATGTCTAGAAATGCTTATAAATCTCATGTTTATTCCGTATTGGCTCAGCACAACTAAGGTTAAGTTATGAGTAGGTTCCCACCTTCCAATACTTATCAATTTCTATATAATAGGTTTATTAATTACATAACATAAACCATATAATCTCTAGTACATGTTTCGTTCCGATTATGGAACATCTTCAGCTAAAATTTGACAAAATGGCAAGACAATTAAAATACATTGATGTTATGATGATACAAAAGCTAAAAGATATGATAAAATGGCACGAAGATTAGAACATATAATTATGATGATGAAATAAAGTTCATTCATGTTGGTTAAAAAATTCTACAAGTCAGTGTTCAAATGACGAATTAACCAACATGAATGAACTTTATTTCAGTGTAATATTTCGTTCGACGATAAACTTGGTAACCAGTTGAAACTGAAGTAAATAATCATCTGAGATGTCGTTTTCGTGAAATATGTCGTTAAAAGTTGGTTTGTTGTTTTAGTTACAGGAATTTGAGGGCTATCAAGGTCATTACGTAACTGGCAGCATAGTAGCGGTTCGTCCCGTAAGGTCATTGACAGCAAGCGAGGACATATTGCTTGGTTCAGACCAGTTTTATGTCAATAATATAATATATATATATATATATATATAATATATGTCCAATAACGGACCATTTATATCAGTTTTATGTCATTCGAATTTATGGATAAATTTAGATTAAACTGAGGTAAAGTAAAATTCCTCAGCCATCTGAGTTGCCGTCTTTTTCTCAGAAAATGTCTCGTAATTTGGTTTGTTGGTTGTTTATTTTAAAGGAATTGGACGGTTAAAATGGCTAGCATGGTCGGAAGGGATTAAAAGGAGGAAATTTCAGATTTATATGAGAGGTCTCAGAAATATAGCAGTAGGTTAAAGGACAAGTATTGGAATAAATAAGGTAATGGGATTACAGATTAGAATTTTAAATAGTGTTTTTCTTTTTTAGGAAATTTTCAAGAAGAAAGCGGAAAATATTTTAAGTTCAACATAATGACTGACTAAATAGGTGTTATTTATTTACGAATCAAAAATTATTCTATTTCAAGTGTTTTATTAAATGACAAAGTAAATGTAAATTTAGACACAAAGAAACATTTTATTTCTTTTTAGATGTAAATAGGGACGTAAGTTCCAAAAGCAGAGCAGATTAAAAATTTTTAGCATAAACAGTTGAACCTGACTTACACATATATCAAGGGGAAGGGAAAAAACTACTTGTAACTCAGAATTACTTAGAAATCAGACTTATACAATAATCACATATTTACTGAAAACCCAATGGAATAGACCTACATGTGTAAATCCTTGCAAATAATAAACACATTAAGACGGAAAATATTATTTTGAACTTGGTCCAGCCTTAGAGAAATCAGATAGGTTGGCTTGTTTCACTTTGCTTGCATGAAAAGTATAAACCTCCTTTTGCAAACATAGTAATGAATTCAAAGCATTTTCAGTACAACTTTTCACACTGATGTAACGCATACACCCATCAATTGCACTTAACACTTCACTCAGTTCAGGTGTATCAAGATTCAAGTCATTATCTCCATCCCCATCATTGTCACTTGTAGCTGGTCCATCACCACCACGTTGTTGCCATACATCAGCAATAATCTCTTCATCCGTTAGTTCTCCACATACAGCCCGATTATCATAGAAATGCACAAAAGTATTGAATTTTACACCCTCTGGTAGCGTTAGCTCATTGCCAGACAAAACTTCGTCCCCATAATCATCATTAGAGGCAGCCTCTTCTAGTAAGCCACCAGCTTTTCGGAAACAGTTGCTGATTGTGGAGAATGACACCTGCTTCCAGGGAGCCGAAACAAAGTCCATGGTTTGTAGCAAATTAATGGAGGGAGGTTCATTTCCTGCATCACTCGATGTTATTTAATGTTGAACCAGCATTTTTTTATAACGCACTTTGAAATTTGCAATGATGCACAGATCAAGCGATTGTAGAACGTTGGTACAGATAAGGGGGAAAATTTCCACTCGGACATTCTCCAGAACGCTTTTAGATGGATGTGCTGCATATCGATCCATAAGAAGGGTCTTCTTCTGTTTCTTTTTCATTTTAGTGTCCATTTTTTTCAACCACTCTTTCATTAGAAGCATAGTTATTTCTGTTGGATCATATTCCATAGGTTTTGCAGAGATGCCAACTATTACGATTTAATCGTAATAATTATGAATTACCCATCATAATTACGCCTTTACGAATCACACACCACAAATTATGTTTTTTTGTTGATTTTTAAATCTAAGTGTATGAAGTGTTCAAAAGGATACACAAAGTGGCTTGAATTCTCAGAATATTATTTTCGGATTTCTCAGTAATAATTTATGCCCCTTTCCTGTCCCTCGTTTAAGAATATTCCGAGTTTTCACGCGCCGAACGCAGTGTGTGCTTCCAGTTCCGGAAATATAGGCACCTGTGAAGTGGTATATCTTGCAGAGTTGTTGTCTTTGTTCGTCATATAATCAGACTTCCATGCAAGTATGCGAGTTCTTTTGTCTTTGTTTTGGCGGTAAAGTGGGGACAAACTCCGTTTAATTGTGAATACTGTGTGCGTGACTGTTGAAGATGTATTTATTGCGATTTTGGTTGCCAAATTTACATATATTGCTCTTCTAGGATATATGCTAATCGTGTGTTACGAAATGCGAAAGGTTTGAAATAATGAAGCGATTTCTTATGCAGGAAAATACGTGTGATTACGTTACCGTGATTAGTGACGCTAGTAATAAACATAGTTGAAAAATTTAGGGAGGTATACTCAGAAGAATGGCCTTGTTTAATGCATTCCTCAAAATCTCATTCACACGTGTTTTGTAGTGTGTGTAGCCGCGATGTTTCGGATGTGCATAATGAGGAAGAACAAGACTGAATTTCGTGCTAATATGAACTCCGAACTGTTAAGTGCTCTGTTAGTGCAGAGGATGCACACGATATGAAAAGAAAAAGCATGTCACCAGTGTACGTTTACCAAACAGGAACTACAAGCTTTAAATTAAATGATATGTAAGTTAGTAAGATTATGAAAAAAATATCTACGACCCGACCCCCCCCCCTGCCCTAACGGCTGCATTACGTATTACCTTTCTTGAAAGTTGGCATCTCTGGGTTTTGTTTTCACACCCTTAAAACACCTCGGATTCTCCGATTTTCCTATCACAAGTGGAGGAAATCTGTCAAATCCATCTACATTGGTGGCGAGAAGTACTATTACACGAATTTTACTATTCTTCCCTCCATGGCATGAGTCACCTTTTTCAGCTAATGTTTTATTAGGAAGGAGATTGTAGAATAGGCCGGTCTCAACACAGCTGTAGATGTTTGGAGGTTGATCATCTCTTACGATACCCGCAGAACCTCTTCCTTCCAGTGTTGCACTGTGACGTCCACAGCTTTTGAGTCGCTGCAAATTGTTATCCCTGTGATTTCATGACGATCTTCAAATCCTTGCAACCATCCTGATGAAATCTTTAAATCAGCAGTGATACTTATCATCTATATATATAAAATAAGAGTTTTGTCTGTACATTGCTCAGAATTTGAAAAGAATGGTATTTCTGTATCGGTCATGTCTACAGTAACAAGAAAATGCATTTTTTACTTTTCCGTAATTTCTGTATGTATGTACACGCATCACGAGAAAACGGCTGAAGAGAATTTAATGAAAATCGGAATGTAAAGTCGGGTGATGAACCGCTATAATCTAGGCTATAAATGATTTTAATTGCGCTGAGTGAAATGGTAGTTTAGGGGAGGGCCTGAAATTTAATTCGCCGGGCTGAGTGGCTCAGATGGTTAAGGCGCTGGCCTTCTAACCCCAACTTGGCAGGTTCGATCCTGGCTCAGTCCGGTGGTATTTGAAGGTGCTCAAATACGACAGCCCCGTGTCGGTAGATTTACTGGCATGTAAAAGAACTCCTGCGGGACTAAATTCCGGCACCGCGGCGTCTCCGAAGACCTTAAAAAGTAGTTGGTGGGACGTAAAGCAAATAACATTATTATTATTATTATTATTAATATTACTGAAATTTAATTCTCAAATATTTGTTATTAATGGCCGTGTCTTCATGAAAATCGGTAGACAAAGATGGGAAATAATTCGCTACAATATAGGCTATACACGCTGGGAAAGGCCTAAAATTTAATTGTCAAATATTTATTTTATTAGTGGTCGTATCTTCACGAAAATTGGTATGCAAAGTTGGTCACGAAAATTGGTATGCAAAGTCGGGGAATAGGTCGCTATAATCTAGGCCATCAATAATGTTATTCACACTGAGTGAAATGGTAGTTTAGGGGAAGGCCTGAAATGTAATCTATATATATAAAATAAGAGTTTTGTCTGTACATTGCTCAGAATTTGAAAAGAATGGTATTTCTGTATCGGTCATGTCCACAGTAACAAGAAAATGCATTTTTTTACTTTTCCATAATTTCTGTCTGTATGTATGTACACGCATCACGAGAAAACGGCTGAAGAGAATTTAATGAAAATCGGAGTGTAAAGTCGGGTGGTGAACCGCTACAATCTAGGCTATAAATTATTTTAATCACGCTGAGTGAAATGTTAGTTGAGGGGAAGTCCTGAAATTTGATTCTCAAATATTTGTCATTAGTGGCCGTGTCTTCATGAAAATCGCTAGACAAAGATGGGAAATAATTCGCTACAATATAGGCTATACACGCTGGGATAAATGGTAGTTTAGGGGAAGGCCTAAAATTTAATTTTCAAGTATTTATTTTATTAGTGGTCGTATCTTCACGAAAATTGGTATGCAAAGTCGGGGAATAGGTCGCTATAATCTAGGCTATCAATAATGTTATTCGCACTGAGTGAAATGGTAGTTTAGCGGAAGGCCTGAAATGTAATCTATTTAGTGTTTTGCCTGTGCATTGCTCAGAATTTGAAATGATATTTCTGTATCTGCCATGTCCACAGTAACAAGGAAATGCATTTTTTGCTTTTCCGTAATTTCTGTCTGTCTGTAGGTATGTATGTACACGCATCAATAGAAAATGGCTGAAGAGAATTTAATGAAAATCGGTATGTAATGTCGGGTGATGAACCACTACAATCTAGGCCACAAATTATTTTATTCACGTTGAGTGAAATGGTAGTTTAGGGGAAGGCCTGAAATGTAATTCTCAAATAAGTTATTTATGTTATTAGTGGTCGTATCGATAAATACTACGTAACTTTAGTTATGTCCTAAGTTAGTAGTAGTTATGTAAGAAGTTATTAAATTTCCGATCACTTATGTCTTATACATTGTTACCGTACCGCATATAATTGGAGATATTCATGAATTTGGATTTTTGTTACCAAGTCCACATCAGCGCCGAGTCACGAGAAAATGGGTAAACAGAATTTAGTGAAAATCGGTATGTAAAGTCTGAGAATAAGGAACTACAGTCTACGATATAAATAATTTTGTAGGACACCCTAATATCACAGAGTCGAAAGAAAACTAATGTGAAGGCCTGCAATACGGAAAGCTCATAAACTTTATCAACAATAACATTACATTGACCATTGTTTGTTGTGATGTGCTTTTTGTGTTCAGGTTTCCTCTCATCCCCGATAGATAGGATTACTGCAGCGTACCGAGGTTTTTTTAATTTGTTTGACGTCGCACCGAAACAGGTAGGTCTTATGGCGACGATGGGATAGGAAAGGAGTAGTGGTGTGAAGGAAGCGGCCTTTGCTTTAAGGTAATACCATCTTCAGGGTTGCCGGCAGTGGGGTTCGAATCCACTATCTCCCGGATGCAAGCTCACAGCTGCGCGCCCCTAACCACACGGGCAACTTGCCTGGTCGTACCGACTGTAACAGCCTGCCTGTATATTGGCGGGAAGTAGCTGGGGAGTAAGATAACTTTCTTCTTTAGCATGCCATTCCTCTGGTTCATACATTTCCTGATATATCTGGTACGTAACACACTGGTTCATCATAGTATTCGAGGTATTCAATCCTTACACTGAGGCACTGATTGGAATGAGTAGTGTGCATATTTAACGGAATAATGACAAAGGAGTGTTCACGGCAGTCTGCGACCTGGTTATTCCATCTCTGGAACTTTGGACTCTTAGATCGGCACCGTAGTTCTGTTTGTTGAAAGTGAGAAAGTGTGCGGTTTTTCATTTGATTATTTTATATGAGAACATTGCTTTCAATCGCTACATTCCTACTGACGTTTTTGTAATGACCTATGTTGAATTCAGTTAGGAAAACCACCAAGTCAGTCTTTCTGAGAATCCCGTAGCGAAGCACGGGTACATCAGCTAGTTTTAGCTAAATCTATCGCCTTTGCCTTTAGCATGTCGCCACTAATTGGTAGAGCTGCAGCCTGCTTTTGCTGGAACCATGTGAAGAGTGCTTTCTCCAAATCTACATACCTTCCTTCTTGCTGACGGCTGCAATTTGCTGATTTTGAAGCCAGTTTTAAGAACTCGTCCAAAATAGCGTTTCTTTTACTGATGACTGTACATAGCGTAGTATAAGCAATCCCTAAGTTTGAAGCAATTTCAGTTTTTGTTTTGTGTGGATTAGTGTCCACTTCTATCAATTTTACTTTTTCATCTAGGGTATAACTTTTCCTTTTTGTTTTCCATGGCTAATCAAAAGCAACTGAATGACAAAACTACTGCTCAACAGTAAACACCAGATACCGGCACCGTGGACATTTTACTTCTCCCTTGTTCCCACGAAAGAAATTCTCATATTCAAACAAATTTACTGTATTCTTTTGTTTCCGCACCAAAACCGCTCACTTTGCTTGTAATGTATCTTAATCTTAGGCGGCATTGTGAAGGTCAAAAACGACAAAGGTACTGAAGCGAGATAGAGAGTGAAGGGAACTCGCTCCGTTGGCCTTTGTTCAGCCGCCAGTAAGGGTCAACAATGTCACTCGGCACCGAATCCCAACCGCACTACTTACGCCTACGTCGACAAAGAGGAAACTTCGTAAATACAGTAGTTTCTTTAAAAGAAGCACGTGCTCATTACAGTTACGCAAAACTGTTATATTTCACTGACAATACATATAAACGGATTACGTATAAATAAGGTTTAATTAACATGCTTTTAAATTACATTTTGCCGGGACCTAAAGGACACCTGCAGAAGCTGCTTCCTCCTCCCTTTTCTTCCTCCCCCAACCCTGTTCCTGGTGTTGAAAAGTTCGTCAGAAGTTCCAGCAGGAGTCCATGATAGTGTTGTCTTCTGCTGCATGTAAACCAATTGGGTGAATACAAAAATTATATCTAGAAACCATCTGTGAATAGATTATCACTGTTCGGTCTCTAATCGGGAAAAAACGTTTGAATATGAGCGTGATGTTGGTAGCAATGAAGATGACTTTTTAATGATGACAATGCCAGTAGCAGGGTAGCTGGCGGCACAGATGATAATTTAAATAAAAGCAGTGATTAGGTTTTCTGTGTGATAGGCCTACTGCTCAACTCGCAGACTCTTATTAAGTTCTTTTGTATTAATGTTGCCTAATACAATGAATAAAACTATGTCCAGCCCTTTTCCCGTTTCTGTACTTAATCAGATATGTTACCATTTTCACATCAGCGAAATGCTGGGGCTGTACCTTATTTAAGGCCACGGCTGCTTCCTTGCCATTCCTAGCCCCTTCCCGTCACATCGTTACCATAAGACCTATCTGTGTTGGTGTCATGTAAAGCTAATTGTTAAAAAAAGTAATTCCTGTTCTTCATGTACCTGAATTACCAGAAAATCTAAAAAACTGTAAATACCCCTTATATGCAGATGACATACATGCAGACATAAACGACATTGACCTGTCTATAAATAACGTGAACCTAAACTGTATTCGAGACTGGACTGTTAATAACCCAGCAATTGGCGTGTGGTGAGGGAATATCTCACTCTCTTGTCTCACTGCGCAATGGTTTTGCACAAGTCTCTTCTAGGCATTCCAAGTTCATTGTTTACCACGGAAGTCTGCAACTGTTGCTTGTTAGTGAATGTTCGTTGTTTTCATTTGGGGTGCATTGTTGTAACCCTTGCAGTTCAATGGGATTTTCCCTCACCTTGTGCCTTGTTACGTTACTACTTCTGGCATTGTTAATCAAGATAGATTATCCTAGATTTGTTACTAAAATATTGTAAAAACCGTAATTCTTATGAAAATAAATACCAAACCAAACCCCATGGCACTACAGTTCTTGAAGGGCCTTGGCCTACCAAACGACCACTGCTCAGCCCGAAGGCTTGCAGATTGAGGTGTCGTGTGGTCAGCACGGCGAATCATCTCTGCCGTTATTCTTGGCTTTCTAGACTCTGGCCGCTATCTTATCGTCAAATAGCTCCTCAATTCTAATCACGTCGGATAAGTGGACCTCGAACCAGCCCTCAGGTCCAGGTAAAAATTCCTGACCCTCCGGATAAGAGGCAGGCATGCTACCCCTACACCACAGGGCCGTCAAAAGTGAATACAGAAAGCTTTAAGTCACCAATTAAATCTAAATACGTACTATAAAGGTGATTTTCTTTATTAATTTCATGGCCACGCACCTGTTGGCGGGTTAATTCCCTGAATGTTAACCCAAATAAATCACAATCATAGTGGGATCCAGAAATAACCAGAATAAATTGGAGTAAAAAACATTCCTCCAATTATGTTCCAGATAACAGAATTTGGTCTCAGAAAGACTCCGTGAAGAATTTTGGCTTAATCATTGACAAAAATCTAACTTCGTCTGAACATGTAAGGAAAATGTCAGCAAACTTTCTCTGCACAATACACTCATTTGAAAGGCTGAGATCATCTCGCACTTAAAACAAAGAAATAACATATACAGAGTCTAATTCTAGCCATTTTCGACTACGGAGAAGTTATATACAACAGTTTAAACAACACACTCGGTACCAAGTTACATAAACTGTATATAGGATAATATCTTTTGTTTATTTCCACCTATTCAATACATTACAAGAAGTTGGCATTTACTTTAAAACATTATTGAATAGGTGGAAATAAACAAAAGATATTATCCTATATACAGTTTATGAAACTTTCAATACGGACGAAAAATGATTTTCATCACTTGTAATACCAAGTTACATCGCGCATTCAACATATGTATCCGCTTTACCTTCAGTAAACGGACACGTTGCCTTTTCTTCCTACCTCAATTGGTTATCTTCTCTTTATTTAGAGGAGAGACAAAATCAGCACTCTGTTACTTATTCATAGTGTTATACGGAGTGAAACACCTGTTTACTTGAAATATGACCTTTAGTACCTATCACCCAGAAATAATCACCAAACAAGGTCATTAACTAGCTCCCTGCTAAGTTTCCGTACCAATCACACTACTACTTACACTTATTCATTCATCCCCACTATGATCAGCCTGTGGAATTCCCTGCTGGCTGAAATTACACATTCCTATCACTCAGCTGTTCAAAAGGTGTTTCAGGCATTACTTCCATATAAGAACATAATCTATAGCACATATCTAAGATAATTTACTCTCTTCATGTAAATATTAACCCTAGGAACTAGATGTTAAGCTTTTCCACTTAGTCTATACGTTACACAATTTCAGTATGTTTATTAGGTTTGGGCATAATAGGAGGCTTTATAGCCTGAGCCATGCCGTAGAAAACAAGACGATAGTAAATATGTTTGCCATTTATTGTTTCCGAAATTTAAAGAATTAGAAATACTGCCTTCAAATGAAGGTAACTATTAAGTCTCACAATACCATTATAAATTTGTTAAAGAATATTGTAGAATACACACACATACAATTTATAGTTCTTTATAGCCATGAGTCTTGTTCACTGCATTAAATGGAAGGCTATCACATATTGGACCCTCCCTTTTTGTGGCTATTAAAGGGAATAAAAAGGGGAGTCTAATACGCAAGGGAATGTGGTATCTCTCAAGGCCTTGGTCATATATATGATTAGTAGAAAGTTCCAATGCATATGTAGTAAGCTGGTTCTGGATATTGGAGGGGAACGGGTGCCGTACAGGGATGCGACAGTAGAAATGGCAAGGGAATTCCTTGGAACGACTGAAAAAGGAAGAAGCAAACATCTTGGTGGAATGATGAAGCGAGGGCAGCTTTTAAACTTTAAAAGAAGGCTTTACAGAAATGGCTCCAAACAAGGACCAGTGCAGACAGGAAATTATATGTAGATGATGTATCTTTAAATGTTAATTTTAGTATAATACCAATATAAATGGTCCGTTATTGGACATTATAAATTTTCCAGCTAGCTCATTCTTGGTTGCCAGCGTTTCGCCCTCGTGTGCTAGGGTGGGCTCATCAGTTGGTACCTAGCACACCTACCAATACGCTGGCTAGTGCATACCGTGGAGGCCACTGCGTAGGCTAACTGGAGCCACCGGCAGTGCCAATGCACTAAGAGACTTTGTCTCATCACTAAAATTTGATGCCTGCTTGGCCATCAGATGATATATATGTTGATTCCCGTAGGGAATCTGAAATATTTGTCCTGAATGAGCAAATTTATAATACCAATATAAATGGTCCGTTATTGGACATTATAAATTTTCCAGCTAGCATGTCCAATAACAGACCATTTATATTGGTATTATAAATTTGCTCATTCAGGACAAATATTTCAGATTCCCTACGGGAATCAACATATGAATGGGTGAAAACCATAACGGTATAAGTAACATTTTGGTCATTCAGAGAAAAAGACATTTAAACATCTTCAACACTCATATAAAGCATGGTATTTGTACTTATACCACCCATCACTAGAGCGCAGAATAGTACCGCTATCACTTGTATCCCCTGGTTGGTGAAAGGATACATCCTCCTGGAGTTACATCCTGCACTTAACTCATTTTTTAAAGAAATGTCACTTATACCGTTATGGTTTTCACCCATTCATATATATCATAATTTTAGTATGTCGCGAAACGGGTGAATCACAAGGGCACATTTCTACAGGCAGTGTACACTGTTCTTACATCTTTCTTAATACCTATTTTCTGACAACACATTGTTGGCTAGCATATTTTTGTTTGCCTGTGGCTGGGATCTTGGAGATGAAATGTCTATTTTAGCCTGTTACCAGAGATGAAATCAATATCATGGTCATTATCTAGTACATCTTCACCAAAATACGTTGTGATTTCCGCGCCAGTAACACACTCTATATGTTGCAAGACGCTTAACTCTCGTAGACTTTTGAAGCCATAATTACGAGTGATAGTGATCCAACCAAAATATTCACGGCTTATTTGTATAATACCATGAGCTATTTATAGGTATGAATGTTGATTTTTGTAATCTTCATGTGCTATATATTCATCAGACAGCATCCGCCTGCACTCTTATTAATTCGTCGTGACAAAGCACGGTCAAATAACTCCTCAATTGTAATCATTTAGGCTGAGTGGACCTTGAAGCAGCCCTAAGATGCAGGTAAAAATCTCACCTGGCCGGGTATCGAACCCGTTACCTACGGGTAAGAAGCAGGCACGCTACCCCTACACCGCGGAGCCGGCATGATTACCTGCCAGGGTACACACAATTCTCTTCGGCTTGCAACACTGTGATACATCAATGCCATGGACTTCATTGTTGAGTTATGTTCATTTTCCCATGCACCGCATGTTCCATACGTAGCCCGCCTTCCCTTTGCGAATTTTGTAAGATTCCATTCTGAAGCGGGACCTTTTCTTTGGAATGTAGTCCTTCCAACAAAGGTGACTTCCATAGAAGGCAGCTTTCGTTTATGGATAGCTGGTCATCCAGGATGTAAGCCTCCTGAAACATTTTCAGAAAGTGATCGAAGACTGACTTTACCTTGTCTAGTTTTGGAGGCATCTGCCCATCGTATGCCTCATTGCCAGAAAATTGGGAAATTTGAATAGAAGGAACAATCTCTTAAAATCTGGGCGCGGCTTTTAACTTCTTACGAGAAAAGTAATGCCCCATCGTAGATTTGTGGACAGTTCCTTGAGGAAGCAAAAGCCTGAATTAATGTTTTATTTTATCCCTATTTGTTTGAATCCAGTATTGTTCCGCCTACTCCTTCATTTCATTTTGTTCATCAGTGTTTTCCTATCAATTTTCTGTTGAGCATGAATATTAGTTTGCTCAGCAACATAGGCCTACTGACAGTTTCATCCACAACAATTTTGTAAATATCCTCTGGAGTCTTTACTTCCAAGAACTGTCCTTTTACTCCAGGAATGAATTTTGCTGGAAATCTATTCGTTTTCAGTCAATTTTCTACCCACGTAACAGGCCCTGACATATCACTGCACTTTGAGTCTGCCTGTCTCTTCCTTTCGTCACTCGAAGTGCCACTTTCGAACCCGCAGCCGCTCGCTATGATAGCACCAGAATGCTAGGAGTTATCTTCACTAACTGAATGGAAGTCACTGATGTCATTGTCCTCGTTTGTAAACTCCCAAGTCGTGTACAAGGGAGCGCAAGCTGTCATCATGTAATTCTTCAACCCGATGTCATTTAAGACATCACTATAACTAAAAATATTCTCATTAAACACACAATAGTGCAACACATCTATAAATTCAAATTTACTCTTTGCCGTAATCACTCTTTTTCACATTGATATACTGTACAGTTTCCAGACTCAAAACACTAAAGCATTCCAGTAAGCACATAGCAAGAACGCAGCTGATTAGACTAGATCCCACGCGAGGCAAACACTTAGCGCGCTTTTGCACGGAAGTGAATTTTGTTGGCTGTTATCCAGTTCTTTCTGCTCTGTTTCTATCAAGGAGAAGTACTTGTTAAAAATACCACTTGATGACAGGGGCGTACAGATAACGAGGACTAAATTTCCTAACTCTGGCTAGGTTCAGAGTCGAGGAATAAAATAAAACAGCAGCTTACAACTGAAATCGCTCTCCCCACCTGGCTGAATATTTCCTTGAGCGACTTAAGTCGCGCTCCCCAGTTAACGGGTTATAAGTGTACCCAACAGTAACTCTCCTGCAGAAGCAGTTTTCAGTGTTAATAGGATGAATCGGACAGTATAGGCCTACATAAGTATATCTACACTGGAATAGCATATGGTTGAGAAGAGGAAAATGTCATCACAAGGGGAAGGATGCTTCAAGAAAACTTACTCAAAATCAGCTAGTCACTGCGCGAGCAATACCATGTATTTAATAATGCTCTTCCTATCCTTTATTTTCCTTAAGACTGATCATGCCTCCTAGCCGCAGTCCGTCGAAACAATTTTCGTTTATTCCATTTTCCTATGCAAAACTGTATAAGATAAATGAACCTTACTATGCCATACTGTAGGAATGTATGTTTGCATGACATTTACACACTCGTACAATACTTGATATGACTCTTCGTGAGGCCAAATCTAAAAATTTTTATGTGTCATATTTCTGGACTTGCAGAGGGAATTTGGCAAGTTAGGCCAAGGACACACAGGTATCACAGGTTTCCTCTAAGCTCAGTAATGTCATTAGTATACACATGACAAGTATTCAAACACGAGGAGGATCATCACAATCCATTGTTATGAAAACAGGTTATGCAAGGGTTTTCAGTGTCACTCTATTCAGTCCGTCAAATCATTTAATGGATGAATTAAATGAAAATTCAATGACTTCTTACTTGGTTTCCATTTGAGTCTAGAACATGAGAGCCATTAATTCGTGGGGTTTTTACCATCTGTAAAAGGAGCTTGGCACGGACACTTGCAAACTGTGCTATTCAACTGTTCAGTGAGATAGATCTTGAAATTAACACTGACATGCAAGGGGATATCCCTTGAAAAGGGTTAAGTGCATGAAGAGAACCTGTCCATCTTCAGAGGAAGTACAGAAACATCATCAAGTGTCCAGCTAGTCTTATCTTCGCCACTTCTACAAATGGATCAGAATTTCACCATTTTGGGCACCTCTGTGCCCTGTCCCTAATGTATTCTTTCCAGCTTGTTTCTCCTAACAGCAACCCACAAAAATTCATTAATTATTTGGACATCATTAGAGGGGACACTCGAAACAGTTACTGCCTACTGATGGCCCCGTGATATATACACTAGTGTCCAAAAGTCGAGCAAAACCACCAAATGAGGCCATGCTGCCTGATAGGAATGTCAGACAGATTGATAAACAAACTGAAGCTGACTCACACACAATATTTCACACAACTTGTCCAAAGAAAAGTGTCAAAGGTTCTGATAGCTAAGGTACACCTTGACAACAACTAACAAAACTTGGCAATGTCTTCCACAACAATGTGATGTTAATAGGGAGTATGTTACCCCTATCGGACGCACACGCTTTGCAGCGACGTGGCACGCTCTCTATCAGATGGTCCAAGAGCTCTTGTGGCAGTCAATCCCATTCTTCGAAAGGGCAATACGAAGGTCGTGGAGGGTCCTTGGTGGAGGCTGACAGGTTGCAATTTGCCTCCCCAGTGCATCCCAGGTATGTTCTATAGGATTCAGATCCGCATACCTCACTGGCCAGTCCCTTGCGATGAATGTCTTCCCCAGCCAGAAATTCATCCACCAGAACAGCGCGGTGCGGTTGGGCATTATCATCCATTAAGAGGTGGTGTGGACCAATCGCACCTCTGAAGAGTTGAACATGTGGTGTCAGTACCTCATCCCTGTATCTAGTGGGTTAAAAGTGTTCCTCGGGCCACCCGTGAAGATGTGCAGGTCCGTACGGCCATTCAACATGACGCCACCACCACCATACAGGTCCTGTTCCACGATGTTCGTGTGGTTGTATCAGCTACCTGGATCTCTCCAGATTAATGTGCGACGGGAATCGTTCTGCAAACTGAAGCGGGATTCGTCTGTGAAGAGCACATGCCTCCATTCATCATCCAGTTTCGATGTTGACGGCTCCACAGTAAACGGGCCAGTCTCTGCTGGAGTGAGCGGGACCGTTGCCTATGAGATATACAAGGCCGGGAAGTGTGAGCTAGTTTTGAGCATAAAAACCGTCCCCAACCAGGTTCGCAGTACCGCTGCCAGATATCTCGACATCGTGCTATAGTTTGCATGTGCTGTAGTGTATTAGCATATGGTGAAAAGTGTTTTTAATAAGTTTACGTACCGTAGATTTCACTTATTGTTAGTGTTCAAATGAACTCCAAGTAAATTTCATATACACTATAAAATATGGTATATTGTAATGTAAGTCGAATTCGGGCTGCAGATTACGAGGGGTCGTGTGGTCAGCACGATACATCCTCTCGGCCATTATTCTGGGCTTTCGATACCGGGGCCACCATCTCATCGTCTGATAGCTCCTCAATGCTAATCACGTAGGCGGAGTGGACCTTGAACCAGCCCTCAGGTCAAGAGAAAAATCCCTGACCTCGCCGGGAATCGAACCTGGGCCCTCCGGGCGAGAGGCTGGCACGCTACCCCTATACCACAGGGTCAGCTCAAAGTGAACTCTTGTCATCCCGAGGTGGTGCAGCTCTTTTCAGCCCCCCCCCCCCCTTGGAGGTGAACTGCATGTACCATTTCAACCACATACCAGCCCTCCTGCCATACTTAACATTCTGGCAGTACCAGGAATCGAACCCGGGCCCCCTGAGGATGGCAGCTAACACTAAACGTTACGCTACGGTGGCGGACACGGTTTTACAGAAGTGCAAAATTGCTATATCCAGACAAGGGGGCAGACGGTTTTACAGAAGTGCACAGAAGTGCAAAGGTTCCCTTTGGTTGCCTGGGTCGTCATCCAGTGCCTGTACTTTGCATTTTAAATATTGAAACTTCAGTTTATGGGCTGCAGATTCATTAGATTACTTCACTGCCTCTAACTTCCGCATCAAAAGACCCTTCAGAATTATGTTGGCTTTACGAATGGAGTAACTGGAATATCATCCCTCATTAAAGGAGGGCTCCATTACGAAGATATGAATTTGACATGCGCAGAAGATCCCTTATAGATGAATAGCCCAGGGTACACTGTGGTCGTAATATTGACCAACAACAGTTTTGGAATTACGCGATGATATACTCGAAGGTAAGCTAACTAATCAATTTGCGAAAAATATCTACAAGTATCTTGTTCGAGTTCCGGAAGAAAATTCCAGTTGTGAATCATGCTTGAGACAGATATCCCCAGCCACTACTGACAGACCACTGATGGGCCTCATTAGGATAAAAGATCGTAGAGCATTACGCTACCGAATATGACTGTAGAAATGTTGCAGTCTTGATGTACGACATGAAATTAATCATTTCTATGGATATTTCAAGCTACCCACCCCGATTAAAACGGTCGTAACTCCCCAACTGTTCCTGCAAATTATGTACTTTGAAGATTGTTTAAATCCTTAACGAGTCCTAGAGGATAGACAGTATTTGGTTGTAAAATTTGGGGAAAACCCTATTTCATGGGTTTTTTACCACCGACTATGAACTAAAATCGCTCTAAAGGTAAAATGGTTGGAGATAAGTGTATGCCCTCGCTGACTATTTGTAGAGCTTGAACAGCCCTACATTTCTTAGACTTTGGGTCTGTCAAATGTTCAGGCAGCGTAAGCCATGGAAGCCACGACTTTCTACTTATTCCCAATTTTTTCAAGAATACATTTTCATTTTGTCCAATATCGCATCGCCTTTTCAGTTTCTAATCGTTTTAATCTTCTGAAATATATCTTTCACTGTAAATAACGTGAAATTTGCGCGAGACCTTCCACCTAAACATTTATATTCCGTAATATTACTTGCGTCTCGCGGCATGTACGAGTGCATCAGTCATGCCTCTATGCCGCACAGCTAGTCTCGCCGCAAACAGTCATGGCGGTACTGCCCACTGTTAGCCCACAGTACAGTGGCATGACATGATGATGATCGTTGTTTAAAGGGGCTTAACATCTAAGGTCATCGGCGCCTAATGGTACGAAATGAGACTAAATATAATAACAAATTTAAGGTCCAAAATCCTCCGCCCACCAGAATTAGAAACGTGAGAAGAATAAATGGATGGATATGAATTTAAAACAATCAGTGAATCCGAGCCACAACGCCTCACATTCACAGAAACTGACAAAATAGTATTATTGACCAAGGGACGGCTTCTGTAACAATACTGAATCGATTATGCTTGTAGCCTAAAGGAGTCCAAAATCCAAGTCATCGGCCACTCATAATGGTACTTATCGCTAGGAAAGTAGAACCATGGTATTTGTCATGTTGCGGTACTAATCAAAAGTAGCATAGACTTGCGGTATTCCACACATTATGGTACTACTCACAGGTAGAAATTCGCACATGTAATACAGACCTAGGGTGTTTCACTCATTGCAGCGCCATTTACAGGCAATGCAAACCTATAGTGTTCATCACATAAGTGTACTAATCACAGTAACTCTCACTATCTCAGGTTTTCCTCACATAGTCGGTACTAATCATAAGCAAGTCAGAACTATGGTGTCGTTCCTAAAGTGGTACTAATCACAGGTACAGTAAAAGCTGGCAACGCACTGATGCTACTAATCACAAACCTATTTTGTACCTAACGTAGTGGTACTATGCGCAAGTAAAAGCGACCCATGGTCTTCCCGGCATGGTGGTACTAATCACAAGTAGTTTTATGGTTCTATACAAAAAAATATGACTTGGCACCCTCTACGCTGTTTGGCATCGTGAAGCAGAAGGAAGCCATTCTTACCGCGGTTCTGGGGCCAAAAATGCAGAAGAATATACGTTCTTTGCTGTACGCGGAACTAAAGAACATTTTAATGAAATCGTTCGTGGGGGGGGGAGGAGCGAGAACGCTCCAGCTGACGGGAACATCGTTTCAAAGAACGGCACAATCTTTCGTTGCAAAATTCGAGGCGAGAGTGCGGAAGTTAATGACGCTACAGTTATGTCCTGGAAAAAGAATATGCTACCTTGACTTCTTGAAGGATATGATGCTAAGGATGTTTTCTAACGCCGATGAAAAAAGGAATACCGAACTCGATAGCTGCAGTCGCTTAAGTGCGGCCAGTATTCCGGAGACCGTGTGTTCGAACCCCACTGTCGGCAGCCCTGAAGATTGTTTTCCGTGGTTTCCCACTTTCACATCGGGCAAATGCTGGGGCTGTACCTTAGTTAAGGCTACGGACGCTTCCTTCCCACTCCTACCCCTTTACTATCCCATCGTCGCCATAAGACCTATCTGCGTCAGTGTGACGTAAAGCAGCTTGCAAAAAAAAATGGGAGTGTTTTACGTCCAAGACATATGCTGTTCATGGAGAAAAATGCCACAGAGGCAAAAAAAAAAAAGTTAAGAAATACTGACAGCGTTGTGTTAATATTCCTTACATGCCATTTACTTTTCAGTCACTTTAACATAAATTTGATGAATCACATACATAAGAATGCACAGAGCAAAGTCTGCTTTTAGTTCGTCTGTAGTAACAGGAAACCGGTGTTTTTGTTTGTATGTGTAACGGGAGGTACACCCCAACGCCGCGCATTCAAATTCAGCGCCTAAATGAACAATGAAACTGAAACTACATCAACTTAGAATTTTACTCCGAAGATGTCACCACAGAAATATGATGTAATTTTGTTATTGTGAAGTTTCCTGAACTGACCGAATTTCTCCTTGTTTTGTTTGCTTTACATCAAGAAGTTTGGACATTTTTCCACAGATGACACTTCCAAAAAAACTATTATCATGCACCCTGGTGTGAGGTGTAAGAAGTTCTAATTTGGAAGTTTTGTATTTCTAGGTTTCCGTAACTGATTGAAGTTCATATATTTTTTGGGTTGGCAATATTTCTTTTTTTTTTCACCAGTTTTTGAATCTAGCCAATCCCTAATTTCTGTATTTAATTTTCAACCTCTCACAGGCTTCTTGTTCGATTCTGAGTGTAACTTTGAAATTGACCAATTAAAATGAGAGGGTGTGGCCGGTTTTGTCTTGAATGATCTCGAATCTTCCCTGAGGGTTTATAAGCCGGGGCTTTTCACGGTTCTTGACCAATTGTCATCTGTCCGAGTGTGTGTGAGAAGCAGGAGGTGGGCGGGCTCTTTCGTCGGCAGCTAGAACATCTACAAGGTAATGGCCACATAACTTTATTCTTTCTTGCTAACTCCGCAGTTTAACCCGAGGGAAAGGTCCCGACTCTTTAGCATGTAACAACTTTTCTAAAATGTAACTTTCTTCCGGCTAATGTAAAAACTTCATAAAATCTTTAACTGTAAACCGGGGATAGAGAGTGAAGTACCCTCTTGAGCTCCCCTTCATCTTGGTTTGGGGCGACTACGGTTTTTTCTAACTGTTTTTCCTACTGTAATGTAATTTCTATAAGTGTCACCTCAGTAGTTTTGTAATAGCCCCTGTTTCATGGGCCTAGAGCCCTTTAGGGTTTTTAAGTGTTCATTATATTGGAGCGCAGTGTGCCTCCATTCACTTTGTGTTTGGGCCAGTTATCTAACCTGTTCTTTTTCCATGAAGGTTCAGTAGGTTGGGTATTATATACCCCCGTATAAACTATTTTGAAATTGTAAGTTGTGCCTTGAGAGGCCAGTAATTAAGTTGATGTTACCTTGAGTTGGCTTGGAAAACTGAGAGCCTGTTTTCTCTTTTTCAAGTTTTGTAATAGTAAAGAGTGCCTCTGGAAGGCTAGATATTTATATTTTGGAGAGCAAGTGCTCGTGAATGAGGGGATTTTTGCCCTTGAATAATTTGTGCTCTTTTGTAAATTTGAGCCAGGAGCTCAGGAAATGTAAAGCCAGGGACTTGAAGCCCAGGATCTGTTGTTAAGACCACTTATCTGGCCTTTTCCTAGACTTGCTTTAAGAATATCACTGTACCTGATGTTTCATTGTTATGAAAAATTAATTTTGAAATTCTGAAAATATAACGTTCTGTTTAAGTTTTAAATTAATTTTGATATTGTAGTTACTCATTCAAGCCCGCACCTTCTTTCATCACCTCTGCGTTCCACAGACACCCTGGAACGGTAGGTATTACTGGTTTTAAGGGAAGCAGATAAATTAACATGAAACGTGAAGTATCAGGCATCGGTTTCCTTTGTAACATGTTCCCTAAACTGTGGAGTAAGATATCCATTTACTACGTCCATTTCTTTTGGATTATTCTCCAACCTCGTCCTCACTATAGACTGAGTTTTAGAAACTGATTCGTATATTACAGAAACAGGCTTATCTGCATTCTGGTTTTGTCCTGTAGTTTCGATTGGCACTATTACCTCGGAACTGAAATTGGAATCGCTTTCAACATCATTTTTTTCAAGCCAGTTGCAAATAGCCTCATCCCTGCTGTGCTTGGATGCCACCATGATTGTTTACAACTGGTGGCAAACTGGGGTGCCTTTTAATTTCCATATTTCAGCTCAGAGTTACTAGCTTCAGGTATCATCTGACATCTATCGGGTAGGCTGCAAAACAAATTGAACAAAATCTCTCTGGCCAGCTAACCGCGATAATGAACTTATAAATTTTCCATGCACCACGACGAAAGTGTCCACCTTACGATTGCAGGGCGGAAGGTTAATGTGCTACAAAATGAAGACAAATCTGTTTTTGTCATCAATCGGAAACTATTTGTGCAGCCTGTCAATTTTAAATGTTATGGATGTCCAAAAGTCCAATCCAAACAAATACAATTTTTATATCATTTCAACAAACGAATTTTCTATAATGTCAAATTACAAAATAAAATTTCATACAGCCAAATAAATGAAAGTTCCCATCCGTTCATTCAAAATGCTGACTTTTCACCGCCACAATATTTTATCACAATGGCTGCCATACCTAACATAATCCTCTGACATTTTGTTTCTTTTTCTCTTCTCCAGGGTTTACCCTGTCTGGAGGTTATAACTAGAGCTCTGCGCGGATATACAAAATAATACCCGCCTCCGCACTTCCTAAACCCGCATCCGCGGAATGGTTACCTGTGGATATTGTAAATATTTAAATGCGGTATATTACACTCAAGGTATTCAAACGGATAGATGTCTTAACCCCTTAACTGGGGAATGGTTTCATAACATCAACCTGCCAGTGGGTAATTATTCAGCGCAACGCGCACTTTTGCAAAGGGTACAGTAGTGTGCGACAGATGTAAATACGAAAACAAACCCCATGGCACTACAGTCCTTGAAGGGTCTTGGTCTATTCATTCATTCATTTATTTAGCTTCCATAGACTGTACAATTACATAATTTGAAATATGCCAACAGTATAGGAGTTGTCAAGTGATTTCCTAATACTAACAATAATATATGCACAACAATGAACATTTTGAAAAAGAACAGAAACACCACATACCTCAATGTTAGGACAGCACATCTTAATTTTTTTTAAATAATATTAATAACCAATATTTACAAGACAAAATAAAAATATATTGGTGTGGTGTTAATAATGTGAACATAGTCAATGTGACTATAGCCGCACGCTACTGTACCCTTTGCAAAAGTGCGCGTTGCGCTGAATAATTACCCACTGGCAGGTTGATGTTGACTCCCCAGCTCCTCTTGTCAATGTTCATAGAGGCTGTTCCACTCAGTGAGGTAACTCCTCTTGATTGCACGTCATCGTCTGTGCATGCCTTGCTTTGGGTCAGACAGTACATTCAATTATTGGGGCGGTAACCTTTCTTCTACAACAAAAATGTGCGAGATGTGGAAGATCATAATTTACTATTCCTGCCCTCTTTGTTACAAAGGGTTCTTCAGCAAGATTGATATTAACGTTAGGATGCAGGAAATTAAAAATTATTCATATTTCAGTTATTCGTCGTCGTGGGATAAATTTGTGCTGTGTAAGGTTAGTGGTATTCTTTTCTACAACTTTGAAGTAGCCTTCATCCAGAGGACCTGTATTAATGAAAATATTTCATAATTTTATATTTACATTTTCTGTACTATTTCATCCGGTGTGAATGAATTTCTAGCAAAGAGTATAGTGCCTTCTCCCTGATTTTAAATACCAATTTTCACTAAGTTCTGTACAGCAGTTTTCTTATGATGCACATACTTAATTGCATACACGACAGAAATTAGAAAATTTCCTTCTTTTTCTGGACATGGCGGACACAAAAGTACAAACTTCTAAATTTCCATCTTACTGACATTCAATTTATATGGACATACAACTGACTGTTGTTCACAATAGCTGTAGCCTGTTCAACATGTAGTGCTATCTTTCCGTGCCTTTTAACTGCCTTGTGCAGTGTATTATTGTATGAAGATATTTGGTGTGATGTAACTGAGGATTTCTGCAATTCTGTAATCGACTGAGGATTTCTGCAATTTATCTTTCATTGCTTTCAAGTTCCAAAGTTTCAGATGCTGTTCTTGTTGCTGGGAAAACTAAATAGTTTCTTTCCATTTTGCATTAATAAACTGCAGCCATTTCATTTTTCTGGCCTCCCATTAGTTTGTGTCTTCAGACTTTGCAGTTATTTTCTTAAAAGAATAGGAGATTATTCAGTGGTAAGATTTCCTAACCTTGATTGCAAAAATTATTTTGATATGCTTTGGAATGAAGTTGAATATTTTTTCAATTGTTGCCTCATACCTATTAATCGGAAGCCACTGGTGTACTACTTGGTGCCGACTACACTAGGTAAATGCCTGGTGGTTTGAGCGCACCCACTGTACGGATTGTGGTTGTGGATGCATCTGCAAGTGGACTAAAGGGGAGAGTGTTTAATATCTTTTTGCTTTTTGGTAGGCAGTCAATGGATATTGTTAACATGGCAAAAAGTGTACTACTGAATAATAAAATGTCTGTGACAATTTTGCTTGTGCAGTTTTGATGTACGCCATTGACCGCAATGGTTTGCCTTTTAAAATATCATTTCTCAGTATTAGTATTATCCGCACACTTTATCTTGGTGCATTTACACCCTAGCGCTGAATCGGTCGACCTTGACGATCTTCGAGATTCGTATTGGCAACCTTAGAAACACAAACTATGAATCGCATAAGCATCGTTGTGCGACATCTGGCGTACACTTTACGTACTAGTACTGTTGTTGTTTACACAACAAAGCCAAAGTATAGAATTCATGCTAGGAACAAGATTCGCATCGAGAAATGTTTTATAATGTTATATAATGTGTATGTGACATAGTTGTTGGCTTAAGATGATAACGGTTTAGAAATTTCATATCGATCATATTCTCAATTCAATTTGGATTTCATTTTCATTCAGTTGGCAGCACTATCGATACCTAGACAGCTCCCTCCTTACTCCTCACCCCCGTACACAAATGTACCAAGATAAAGTGTGCGGATAATAGTACTACAGACTTTGCTTAAGTACTCTTTTTTTCTCATTCCTTCAAACTATTTTTGAAGGAAGTACTTAATTTGCTGATATTTCAAATTTGGTACTTTGTGGATTTTATTGTATGCTTTTATAATTTTAGTCTACTGGATGGTCATGTTTGCCAGGGATTTGATTTAGGAAACAAACTTATGCACTATTTTTGTAAATCATCAATCGCTAGAATAGTAATATTGATGTCTGAATTACTTAATGATGTAATGCCTTTTTTTCTTTTCCTTTCAGATCTTAGGACTTCAAGCACACCACCTGTAAGTTAATGTTCTTTTTATAATATTTAGTACTTAATGCCGAGTTTTTTTGTAGTAGTATGATTCATGGATTTATTACTTTTGTGGTTATGCAAAACTACTCTAAGACCAGCAATTTACCTTTGTTGCACATTAGATTTGAAATTTAGGGTAAATTCATCTGTTGTACCTGCATTGAGGTTTCTATTGGAGCAATGGGACAATATTTTTGCTCAAGGGCCGATGACGTAGGTGTTACTCCCCTTTAAACAACAAGCATCATTTTTGCTCCAGTTTCTTCTTTGACCTTCAGGAGGTAACAGTGTTTGAAGTCTGAAACTTACCTGTATGTTTTGGTGCCAAAAAATTTTGCAAGGGGGAAGTGCAGTGACAGTTATTCACTAATTCAGCTGGCCAATTCTGAATAACATGGTGTATTCATCCAGTGATGCTGTGTCAGGCAGGTTGTATTCTTGATGTATTGGTGCAATTTAAATCATTATTCGGACCGTTATGTGCGGTATTGGTGGTGCTGAACATTCAGGGCCGGTTTCATCAATGTGGGTTAAACCTTAACCCCGAGTTACACAGTTTTAACTCTGAGTTTGACTGTTCATTCCGTTTCATCAAGGAGGGTTATTTTTAACTCTAGGTTAAGACCGGAGTTAAGTTAACCCTGCCTTTCACCTGGGTTAAACTGTTTATTCGAGGTTAAAAGCAATATGGCCACAGTAAATCATGCATTTGATGCAAAGTTGCTTTATTTAGATTTGTTAAACGGTGTTCCTAACAGAAATAGGCGTATAATAAGAAGGAAAGACTTTGAAAATCTATCTGAGGAATAATTTCTGAAGAGATAGACTGCAAAAACTGTAGTCAGAAAATTCGTCGATGAAGTTCGCGAGAGGTTAGAATACACAGCTGATGGAAACAAACTTGGGCTTGCGAACTAAAAGAAACTACATTGACCGTAATAGTAGCAACAGCACTATTACACAATATTGCTGTGGAGACCCGAGACTAACTTCCCCCACAGGACTTGACTCTGCGTCAGTATCTCACAGGAAGGAGAAGGAACAGGAATGATGGAATTGAGAATGACATTCTTCACATTGATAACGACAGCACTGCAGTGGCATATAGGAATGCAACTGCACACCACCACTTCAATAGTACAACACTTATGAACATTATACTGTGTATTACGTAGTGGTTATACAGAAATGCACTTTGAAATTAAACTGTATATTTACTTCCGTGTGTATTATTGCTGTGAAGGTGTGCCAACTTTCAAAACAACTCTTGGCACAGAGAAGCTAAAATTTTTATAGAACTGTTTTAGTTGTTTCATAGATCGCACTGTAACGTGGGTAATATTAGTATATTAAGTTCCCCTGTTATTCTTTTCCATGTATCCCCCTTTTCTTTTAATTGTATACCGTCAATCTTCTTGCATTCTATAATACTTCGGTACTCGGTAGCTAATTCAATAAGTAATGATTTTTCTAAAGCAGAAAAATTCGTGCCACTATTTTTCTTCTGCACTTCTTCCATTTTTCGTTCAAGATCACAAAAGAATAATATCTACCATGGACCTGAAGGAAGAAAACGAAATACAGCGCAATAAATAAACAAAAGAACCACGCAAGAAGTGTGTTCATGATCTCTGATTTTTAGTCACTGCCTCCTTGATTATTAGGACAGCTGTTTCCTGCGAGGGTTAACACGGTGTTAGTTAACCCTCTGCCGAAATAGCTTGGTGAAACGCGTGACTTGTAAGAATGAGTTAAAATATTAACCCCAAGTTAACAAACCCAGGGTTAGAGAATATTTAACCCACATTGATGAAACCAGGCCTCAGTGCACTACTACTAGTATCCGAATGTATTGAGAATTGGTACTCAGTCATTTTAAATAGCACTTTCTGGCCCCATTAAGAAAGTGCGGGCATCACTCCTCATTCTGCCTAGTATGCCTTATTTCAGCACAAACATCGGTTCTTGCAGTTGTCAAAAACCAAAATCTGGTGGTGCTATGTGAGGGTCTGTCCAGGCTTTAGGCGGATGACCTAACAGACAGTGTAAGTTGTACTGCTATTTCTTTAAACTTGATACCATGCTATGCTTCCTTGGAGGAAGAATTTGTTGAAGACTAACATTTTCCTCTGATAAATGAAATTGTTTCCCTTCACCCAAGTTCTGCCTGATGGTGAGGAATATAGTTACTTTATCTTTCCACCCTCGCAACTGTCGGTTTCTGTCCTGATCCCATTGCCTTACACTTCACCACATCCGTTGTAAACTGGATCTCTGTTGGGCTCTTGCCTTTCCTTTGCAATTGTTGTTTACAGCTGACATGGCTTTTTTCTTCATTTAATATGTCCAGGTAATTTTTCTATTCAATATCTAATCTGTTCACTTTTATTTTGCTCTGTATTTCTTCATTTCTCCTTGCAACTAACTGTAACCTATTGCTCAGAAATATCATTTCTGCTGCTTGTATTTGATTTTCATTCTCTCACTGTCAGTGAAAAAGAAATTCCAAATTTTCATCCTCCACTTATTGAACCTGCCTGTTCTTGTGCTATTATAGGTTTTCGCAACTGGCACTTACTAGGCAGGCCTTGTCATTATAGTCTGATGGTCAGTGAAATTTTTCCATTTATGTGCATCTCCTGCGCAGTTCACAATTCCGAGAATTGTTGCAGGATTGAGCCCACTACCTGTTTTGAGTACAAGATCGTGTTTCTGTTTCTGCTACTGTCAGTGTCACTTGGTCTTACCAGCCAGCAGCAATATGGGATATCCTGTTGCGTTGTATCGCGTAATCACAGAATTCTCAATGGAGTGATCCAGTTTGAATTATATGCATTTTGTAATCATCAGGGCCAGGATATTGATGACCAAAAAATGTTCAAAAAAAAGGTTCTATAAAGGGATGCTGAGAAACAATTACATAAATTTTAAATGAAATTTTACAATCAATTTACTAGTTGAGTTGGTATAGTCTATGTTATAGACCAGGGCCTCTCAGAGTGAATGCACCGGTGCATTGCGCGGCGCAAAGTGCAAAAGACGACTTGGCTAGGTTGACCAGAGTGCAGCTCTAACTCCTTGATTTTGAGCAATAGCGCTGTCTTGCTCGCTCCGCCTGTCTCCCACTTTCTGACTTACTCTGGAGCTCTCCACCAAGTGAGCAGAGTTGAGCCGAACTTAGCCGAGGCACCCCGAGGCAAAGCACTGGTCGGAACAGAGCAGAGTCGGACGGATGCACTGTGCACACAACCTCTGTGCCTGGGTTTGCATGCGTGATATTTTGGGCGTTTGACAGGCCCTGTTATAGACATTATAGTAAGCTTTTGGGCTTTTACCATGTGAAGTAAACAAGGTGAAATTCTTCAAGTTTCGCAGAGCACTTTGCTTCGTGTCTTCAGAAGGAAATCTCGACTGTTAACAAGGAAGACTTCTCCAATTGGAGGTGTCTCTCCTGGAATGTAGTCATTTCCAAGAAGTGGTGAACGAAGTTCCTTTAGTTCGCATATTGGTGAAGCGTTGTGAAGATTCTCAAGTCTCCATGTTCATCCTCACTTAGCTGCGAGAATATTGAATACCACATGTGTAAATACTTCATAAGTGTCTAACATAAGAAAATGACTCAAAAATTATTAAATAGTCTAATAAATTCTGTAAAATGACTCAACAATAATGTATAATTTTAGAAAATGACCAGAAAGTACAGAATTGCAGAAAATGACAAAAATCGACCTAATTAGCATTTCTACAATGTGGGATCAATGATCAGGATTTCAGCAATGTCAGTCGTAAACCAATTGAAGGGTGACATGTCATCAAAATCCTAGCCCTGATAATCATAATGTGTTAGCATCTAGCATAGGCACCATGTCAGTGTTGCCAGATTCTCCAAAGCTTCTGAAGAACTTTAAGTTTTTAAAAATTCCTGAAAATGGAAGTTTGAAGTGCTTCAGCTTGTCAGCACCCTTAAATACCTACCGACTAGGCTGAAATAGTAGAAAAAGGTCGGTCATATCATTCCTAAGCATATTTAATAGCAAATATAAGATCCACAGCCTGCTAGGTGAGACGTTCGTACATGATGAATGAAATGAGTGAAGAGGAAAAATTGAGTTGACAAGTGTAATACAGTGCTTTCTCTTGAGCCTTAAAATACTGCTTAATTTTCAGTACAATGATCTAAATTGTAACGTTACTAGAAAAATATTCTGGAATTTGAGTAATCGTCTGAAAATTTGATTCCCATCTCTAGAAATATAATTTATTGGACCTGGCAACACTGCACCTAGTGTTCACGGTCGAGTCAAATACTGACCAGGAGCTGTTTCAAACAGCTCTATAGTGAGATATTTCCTTCATTCCTGTGCAACAGTAATGAAAGTATTGTATTTCAGCGCATAATAGTCACACTTGTATGCCAAAATTTTCAAAAAATAGTAGGGTGCGACCATTATGTGAAGAATATTTTAATACCAGTATATATATTACTGAGAAGATAAAATAGAAGTAAATTGTATTTTATACAAGTTTAAGGTGCACATTATACTCGCATATATAAAACAAAATATTTAAAATAGTCCAAATCAAAATTCATAATTTATTCGCAACAGTTCTGCAAACATTTCTCTAATCTGAAAAACTTATTTGTATATTACACTAGAAAAAATTATTGCATTGGTGTGAAATACGGACTTTCCGGTAAACAATTCACTTGAAATCTTGTAGCAATTGCTGGTTTCGGTATTTAATCTGTCATCCACGCAGCTGCTTATACCAGATTTTTCGTCACACTGCGTAATATTCCGCTTCGTATAGTGTTCAAAATCCCAGTCCTTTTGAAGCTCTTGGAGACTAGTTGTGGTGGTAAAAGGACCCAACTTTTGATTGCCCACGAGTATAATAAATCGAAGAAAGGGCACCTAATATTCCCAGCGGGTGTTAATTGGTGACTGCCACTTATCATTCACTCATAGAATCTATGTAGCGGTAAATGGTTCTTAAATACATATTATGTCCTGTGGCTGCAAAGTAGATGTTAGGCCAGCGGGAAATTCTACCTGTTCTCTTCCTTTCATTGAGAAGTTGCTTCACTTAGTTCACAAGATGACCTTGTAAACTATCCAAAGCAAGCGAAGCCAGCTGTTTCAGTAATGCACCTGGCCTTCTATCCCACATAGTTTTAACCCAGTTTAGCATCAGCTCTACGTCTAACCCTTTGGTTCCACTTGTATGTGAATTCCATTGGGAAACTGTATTTGCTTAGGCATTGCTTTCCTCTTGAAAATTATGTAGGGTGGCAAATTTCTTCTGGGCGTGCAGTTGTGAGCTTGCATTCGAGAGATAATGGGTTCAAACCCCACTGTTGGCAGCCCTAAAGATTTACCATGGCTTCCCGTTTTCACAATAGTCAAATGCTGCCGTTGTACCTTAAGGCCATGGCCTCTTCCTTCCCATGCCTAGCCCTTCCCTATCCCATCGTCGCCATAAGACCTATCTGTGTTGGTACGGTGCAAAGCAACTTTGCAAGAGACTATTCTTATTTTTCCCCGTAGATCCTAATTTTGCATTGCTTGTTAGGTATTAAATTGGTGGAAAATTAAGTTTTATTATTCTCCTTTGCAAAGCAGCTTGTAAAAAAAACTTCAGTCTGTTGTAATGGCAAGCATTCCCCTGCATCATAATTTCTCACTACTGTTGATTTTCATAAAATATACACTGTGGTCTTTTAAGGGCAGTAGTGCAATCAGCAGGCAACCTTTGACATAGTGTTCTCCTTCGCACCGACAGATTGTGATGGCATGAACTTCATAACCCACCAACGTCTCGTCTTAAACTGAGTTATATAAATGATGTGTTCGCTGTTCAGACACTTACCTGTTTCCGGACATCTAAATGCATGTCTATAATAGATTGTTTTTTAGCTCTTAATTTCTCCCAGTCATGCACCAAGTTTCCGCTCACTGAAACTTTTCTTTCCACAGATCTGTTACTCTGCTGTTTGACGAAGACCTGTATCTTATGACTGCAGAAAAGTTTTTGTATTTATCCAAAACTGCAAATATATGCTTCACACGTTAATGTGTTCTTGCATAAATTACTGTCCATAACTGTGCGGTATTATTGTATTCAGAAACAAAATATTTCTACAAACACTCCAAGAACAAAATAAAACTTCAATTCTCACTCGCATGTCTACAGTAATCACGTCGCACACACATCAGTACATTCCAGAGTAGTCGATATATCCGTTAGAGTACCTAATAAACACACAACAAGAAAACCTCCATATCCCTGCTATATGGAGTGGCCCACTTGAGGTGACGTACAAGGGTTGCAAGCAGGGGTGTGCATACTCGTAAATTTCCCAGTAGTCCCTACTTGAACATTTGGTTATGTATAACGGACCATAAGAACATGACAATGTTGCAGAAAAAAAACTCATTCCTTCTTGTGTTCACTATTGATAAAGGCAAATACAGTGGACACCGTTTATTGTAATCGCGGATAATATCAACCGTATTACTGTATATAATCACTTTTATGAGTCTTATACAGACAAATGCTGAAGCATTAAAAAATCTTCTGTTTAATGTGATCATGAATTGGGTTTGTTATCACATTTGTTTTCAACAATTTCGTTCTCAAGTATGAGAGTAGAATGCGTACAATGAAAAGCTCTCACCTTTAAAAATCCGTTTTTTTCACTGCGCCTGTTTTCAAGACCACTTTCATGTCTCACCTTTTCTAGCAGGTGTAGGGTAGAAAACCGGTCAGCGCAGGTGGTAACCCTCCAGCATACACTTCCTCTTTTGTTGCTTTCCTTACGGTAGCTTAGCCGAGGACCACTCACTCGGGTCTTACTAAAGCTTTCACACTGTGGAGTTCTTAGCGTTCTCATGCAGTGATGGCTAGTGTGAAAAGCAAATGTAAAGACTTAACCATTAAAGAGAGACTTTCAATTATAGAACGTCATGACAAATTGCCTACAATGAGTCATCGCAATGCTGCTACGGAGATGCGAATTTTGCAAGCTATTGAAAGAACGAGACAATATTCTTAAGGCAGCAAAAGAAAACAAAAACTTCAACTATAAGCGAAATCATGGTGGTAAAGACGGTCAAGTTGAATCAGCTCTAAAACGATGGTTCTCAAATGTTCGTGAGAAAGGTACTCGTGTTGATGGTCCTCTGATGCGGAAAAAATTATTTCGTGGCAACGGAAGGATGGTTTCACCGTTGGAAGAAACAAGAGAATATAGTGTAGAACGCATGGTGAGCAGGACGGCGCTGATTGTCGCTGCTGAGAGGTTCATAGAAGAGGAGTGGCCTAATATTGCTTCTGAATTCCATTTAGTATTAAAAACTTCATTTTTTGTCCGTATTGACTCAAGATTTTACTAAGCATTGTAAAATCTGAATTCCATCCCGACTGTGTGTATAATGCTGATGAGACTGCACTGTATTATCGTGCCTTGCCTGCACACATTTGTTCAAAAATGAAAGTGCTAAAGGCTGTAAAACCTCCGAGGAACGAGTAACAGTTACATGTTGTATGAGTATGTCTGGTGAAATGAAAAGATTGTTAGTGATTGGGAAAAGTAAGAACTGACGTTGCTTTAAAGGCATCAGTAAGTTTCCAGTGGACTTATGCTCCAACTGTAATGGATGGAGGACTGCCCTGATTTTTAAAGAATGGCTACTGAAGTGGGATAATAGGCTGGACCATAAAATAGTTTTGCTGGTTGACAACTGTGCAGCACACATTGTGAATTGCGAGCTCATGAACATCAATGTGGTCTTCTTACTGGCAAATATGGATTAATTAATTCAACCCTGCGATAAGGAATCATTCGCACCATGAAAGCATATTATTGCCATGAAATGAGCACAAGAATCTTAGAAAACAGAAGACTCGTGTAAAGCTTGTGCCAATGCCCTTGGCAAAAACAACCAGAGTTCTCGTTGCCCTGCATCTTTTAGCCATGTCATGGGATAATGTCTCAGCACATACAATAAGGAGCTGTTTCCTTCATGGGGGATCTTTAAGACAGTTACCAGAATTAGAGGAGAATGTTGAAATTTGTGGGTGGACAGTGATCAGGGCATCATTACTGATGTGAAACAGACAGAAGATACAATATGTCAGGCAGTTACTTCCACAGAATTAGATATGAGAGGTGAAGAACACGGGGCAGAAGATGGCTATGCTGCCGCGACTTCCCGAACACCAATGTCTGCTGAAATGCAGGTGCTAGATATCTTGCAATGAGGTTTTCAGCGTATTTCAATGGACTTCCAAAAATTATGAATATGAAAGATTCAGGACTTTTGGGAGACAACCAGAACCAAACAACAATTAGACTATTTTACATAGCTGAAAACAGTTAACTGTATTGCTGTGCTGTGTTCTGGTATCAGTTTCATTGTACTGTATGTAGATTATGAATAAATACAGTAGGTTACGCATCAATTTTTATTTTACGGCTACTCTTATCAATCGGTTATTATGAAATTATCCGCATCCCAGAATGATCATAATAAGTGGCATCCCCTGTATTAACTCTCGCTCATGAATTAGATTCTCTGTGCCTTGTGGTACCAGTGCATCCCTGGTCGCAAGGCTTTGAAAGCTGTACTAGAAAACAAGTGTGTACACTTCCGGTATTTCCTGGGACGTTGCCAGTAGGGGATAACTTACAGCCTTACATATTTCAAATGCATACTCATGTCGCTGGTGAATAACTGATAATTTGTCACTGAATCAATTGTACACTGTCTCGTGACCACGCCAGACCACCGATGTACCATGTGTCTTATGTATACCGGTATTACTGTGTGTATACTTTGGTCGACATTTTGCAAACGTGAATGTGTTGCAAATTTGCCCATAAGCCATAAACTTATTTAAATTGTGTGTTCATATGCAACTGACATTGTAATCCCATTTGCCTTTTAAACAAATCTATGAAAAAAAAATTGTTGGTGCGACGATAGTGCGTTGAAACGTTTAAATCCAATTTTTATATTGAAAATAAAAGGATGCGATGATTACGCGGTGGCGACGATTATGTGATGAAATATGGTTCCAATGTGGTACAGTATTACCATATTCACTCTTCCTGGCTTAAAATTCTATGTGGGCTGAATAGTTCCCAATGGGTGTGGAAAGACCTGCATAGTCGGTGCAATCTGTCGTGGGTGCATTACAACACGAGTACACCCTTGACCAAACTTCCAATGAAATACCGGTCAATTATAAAGAATCACTTAAGCAGTGTGGTCTCCCTTGTCGCGCAGACTGCTTTCCTTCATTTTCCAAACATCTCTGGCATTTACTTTTTGAATTATCGGTCACTCTTCACGATTCACTAGGTGTAATCATTTCTTTACAGGTGATTATCGTAAGTTTCTCTTGAATTTTTTTGTTCGCTTTATCGTTTAATAAACCACAGAGATAATGTTTACAGGGTTAGATGAGGGAGTGTGGGGGCTAAATGATGTTACTGGAAATTCTGTCATCAAACACTTCACTTACTTGCATGAAAACATCGGCTGTACGAGTTGTAAGAGTCCAACTGGAAAAATGCTGAACTGTGTTCCTTCTCGGTTAATTCCGAGAAGGAAGCTTTCAAAATTATTTGCACATCTATCACTTACTTGTATCTTCATAAAAATTATCTAGCTGTGTAACTCGGACTGATAATACAGTCGTGGTTCCCATGAAGCTGGGGATTCCTCTGTATTCTGTCCACTTGTTATATACAATCAAAACTCTCTTCTGCGGTCAGTTGTCGGTTCCATGGCGAATGTCTTATTATGAGAGGTGTCCGCTATAACAGGGTTGTAAAAATTAATTGAACATTGAAATGTCAAAGAACATCCACCTTAAATAGAAGCATACATCTTTATTTTTATTATTCTAAGTCATTTCTAACTATAAATATTTTCTCGGGAGATATTACGAGCGATTTTACAGCCTATACATTCATTACAGGTTTGGGAAGCAATCATTCAGCTGTGAGTTAAATCTAGCACATTTTTCCTTACTGCGATATTCTCGAAAAGGGAATAACGTCCCAGCATGACGCACATTCTTAATTCTATTCATTGAAAGTCTCTTCGTGCTACAGTTTTTCTTGTCTCGAAATCTAAACTCACTTGGCACTCCTATTCATGTTTCCTGGGCGATTGAAAAGCTACAGTATTTCTCTCTCAGCAGTCAGCACATGAAAGACTCTTCCTTGTCAAGTGTAACTGAACTAGCTGACCTCGACCTGATCAGCGACAATCTGTGCTACAAATATAATTAAGCCTGCTGGGTTGTAAAATCCCTTTACTTGCGACTAAACAGTCACTCGCACATTCCTGGCAACAGGAATTCTCAGAATGTACACTAAATAGAAGACAGGACAATGCTAACGAAAGGTGTTGAAAGAGCCCTGTTCAGAACAATTAACTTCACGGCACTACGGCATTTCTATGTACGGTCCTTACCCTTTTTCTTCAACAGTACAAACATTCCAAAAGGAATTCCCGTGTGTTTGCAGAATGCTATTAAGAATGATGGAGCCCGGTATAAGAAAAGTGTCCTAGAACGACTGCGCGAGTTGGCCGTGCGGTTAGGAGCGCGCAGCTGAGAGCTTGCATCCGGGTTCGAATCCTACTGTCGGCAGCCCTGAAGATGGTTGTCCGTGGTTTCCCATTTTCACACCAGGCAAATGCTGGGGCTGTACCTTAAGGCCCACGGCTGCTTCCTTCCCATTCCTGGGCCTTTCCCATCCCATCGTCACTATAAGACATATCTGTGTTGGTTCGACGTAAAGCAAATAGCAAATAGATGTCCTGGAACATGTAAAGTGTCTGCTTAAGTGAAGCGGATGAAACTTATGCGGATGTCCGATGTACGGAATTCCAGGTGTCCGCTTAAATGAGGCTTATTTAACGTGTGTCTTATGTAAAATAAAAATGGATTCTTTGGAAAAATATTCACAAAGGGAGGTGTCTGCTCAGTAAAGGTGTTCGTTAGAGGAGTTGGACTGTACCTTCTGCTCATGTCATCTGTTTCCCAAGTTGGCAGTTTCTAGCTTTTCTAATTTGCTTGTTTTGTTTTGTCTTTGTCACATTTTCTACTTAAACATTATATTTTACCCCATGATTGCTTGCCATTCCTGATGTTTCATAAGTTATGAGCTTCATTATGGTCCATATCGACAACTGATCACTATCAAAGTGTAGAGAAGGGTCCACCTATTCAATACCGTAAGTTTGTATATTGTCTTATAAAACTGGGAGTAGTTTTGACCCCATACATATTGGGTCATCTTCAGCCACACTACAGTTGGAAGACATATGTACACATATAACCAATAGTAAATTAAACACTTTGGTAAGCCACCCTTTGATAGTATTCCTGATGTTTGAGCATATATTGTCATTTTCAACCAGTATAGGTAATCCTAAAATCGTTGGTTCCCTCTTCAATGTTCCCAATCCCCATTTTTTTTAAATTTTAGTTTTACTAATGTCTTTACACTGTTTTCCTGTACGAGCGAATGGTACAGAGATGCCAACGTATGTTATTGAAATTCTCAATATTGATTTAGGTCTAAAAAGAAAAAAAGGACAGCTAAGAAAGGTTATCTGAGAAAGAAGGCAAATGGTTGTGGAAAAGGTAGATGCTGCATATAGGAAAATCAAGGAAACCTTTGGTGAAAGGAAAGCGTGTGTGCATATTAGGAGCTCAAATGGAAGGCCACTTCTGGTGAAAGAAAAGGCGGAGAGATGGCAGGAACATTTCCAACAACTGAAGGACTTGGAGTAAAGGGGTATCCTTCAAAAGAGTACTTTTGAGATATTTAGCATGATATTAGATTGCCTGTAACTTTATTTAAAGAATACTAATCAGAAAATGTTTTATGGATTGTATAAACTTCCTTCAAATTTGGGGCAGAACACGATTATTATGAAAAACTTTCACTTGGTAAATGACGTATAGATGATATTGTAGACAAAACACACATTTTCAAATAAAATAGAGAAAAAATAATTCTAAATAACTTAATTTACATTAAAGACACTAAACGTCATGCTCATTTTTTCTATATAGTTTCTGTTGTCTGATTTTAAATTTTGATAAAAGCCATGAACAGGAGGTACAAACTTCAACATCGACATTTAAAATGACATTCAAAGCTGTCTTCTTGATGCTTCAGCCTTAATGTCCTCAAGGTACTCTCTCTCCCAAGGAACACTTTGATCTAACTCTAAGAGATAGGCATTTTCAACATTTTGATTTCCTAATTTATAAAAATCATTTAAAAGTTCCTTCGCCTGTTTTCTGTAATATCTTTTACCCCCAGCATTCTGTTTTGAAGCACTGGATGCTGGTATACGCTTTAGCAGGCATGACTTTACCTCTGCATGTGTTGTATTCTTGTCCACTGTTACGTGCTTTCCTGCTATTATCTTTCCATTCTGGATTTCTCTTACTCTTTTTGCCTTTTCTATATTTTCTTCATTTATAACCAAACTTGTTTTCTATGTCAGCCATGTTGATTATAAACTAATGGTATAAGACTGCTCTCCCATTGGTCGGTTAAGTAATCATTCAGCAAATTGGAATCCAGGTACCAGAGAGACGCGGGATATCCCCTTATTCCACTCAGAGGTTTGAGTGCTTTGTAAAACCTCTTATCTTATCCTTTTTGGTATTGACATGGGGCTATTCTACACTCGTGATAGTTCAATAAACTGATGCCAGATGGACCCAACTCACAAAATATGCACCAGTTCATATACCCCCTTATTCCACCAACACCTTCTATTGTATTAAGGGAAAGATAGATATGAGGTTCTGAAGGCTCTTGCTGATGAAATGGGATACCCACGTTTGAGGTCTGAATTAACCCTAGAACTGGCAACTGTCGAGTATTCGACACTTTGGTCCCTGCTATAGTGGCACTGTCGAATATTCGACATGTTTGAAATTTTCTCATTTCTTCAACAGATATCATCATGACAGTCTACTTCTTGTTGTTCTTTATGTCCACAACAGTCGTGAGTTCAGTTTGGGTGCAGTTTCATGGAAATATACATAGCAGTAGCAGAAAGTGCGGTTTTCCGACGATCTATGGGCGATATTTCTGTAGTGTTAGTAAACAAACATCATGGGCTCTGCTTTGCTACGGTCTCATTCTGTTTTGTAGTTTCTGTTCAGTACGACTTATTTACATCTGTATATATAGGTGGGCACATGATAGCTGCGCACAATGTTGGGCACACTGCAATGGCGGTCGAAGCGTTGCCGCCGCCACATCATCCAATTGCACGACGCGCGAGTTTTTAAAAACAATCCAATTGCACGACGCGTGAGTTTTTTAAAAACACGCTAGAAATGCTTTTAATGTCATTACGATGATACACAATGCAAATATAAATGAAATCGCCCGACAAAATCGAACTTTCAACACACCGATTAAGTTTACAATGAAATACTTCATCACACAAAATAATACAAGATAAATATACTGTGAAGTTCTTATCGCGATGTTAGAACATACGGGAGAAATCGGCCGATAAGAATCTCACTTCAAATACACCAATAAATGTTAGAATAATATACACTGGTTCTAACACAAAAGGTTTCAAGTAAAATACAGTATATACAATTTACGAAAATTCAGAACTCTTATTTTCATACCTAATTCACACAGGTAGGGGCTTGATACTCTCAAGATCACTGCCGTCGCCTCCGTTGTCTAGGCAGGTCATCAACTGACAGTCACTGATGATGATGCCATGTATTGCCATTCCCGAGTTAATGAATGTTGCGACATGGCTAACTTTCTTCCTCCACAAAGTCGCATCCATTCGATCAATACCCTCCCGGAGCAGTCTTTCCACTTCAGTAATTGTGAAGGACTTGTTATTAGTGCGTACGTAATGATTTACTTCCACATATCATACCAACTCAGAGGTTCAAGTGACAGTGGTACAGCGGCAACGTAATAACCTCATGCCCTTGTTTCTTCGCTACCTCGTCGGCTAATTTAGTTATACAAATACGTGCTGGGGTATTTCTTTACTGCAGCCATTCCACTAACAGTTCTTTACGGGCACTCGAAGTAGGTGTCTTGTACATTATTACAGAGTGGTAAGGTGCATTGTCCATAACAATGACAGAAGGGACTTTGAGCTGTAATAATCGTACACGTCTTCGTTTTATATCAGCATGGAAAGAATTAATTCCTGTTACAGGAGTTGGCTTCATTCGTTTCTTTCCCGGAGTGCTGTGAAACAAGTCCCTGCTGTCAGCCCCATTTCTGCTACTGCTATGTTCCCCAGTCCCTTTTTCCTTCTGTTCTTGGAGGTGAACACCTATCTGAATAACAGTACAATTTGAAAGCCCTAATGTTTGACATAATTATGCGTTCCACAACGTGATCTGCAGCAACAGAGATGGCTATACAAGCGTATGAATTTCCTCTCGTAAAACTCAGGAGTTCTCCGCACTAATTCTGACGCCTGACTATTAAGTCACTCTGCGGCACAAAGAATTATCACTTCACCGTTCATGACTATGTTGTCGTTTCCGTCACATCGCACTGCATTCTTAAAATAAAATTTCACGATTCTCACAAAGAAAACAAAACTTTCATAAACGTGCGAATCACACCTGACCACGTGCTAGCGGCGACAGACAAAATGCCAACACTTCAATACAGTAGTCAAGCTAGTTACAGAGGGTGCCACTATACTACCCATATTGCCAACAACAATCAACTGAAAATAGTTCGTATTTACTTTTATGGCTTGCTTAAACGTATTATTTCTTAAAATTTTTTTTTTTGTATAAGCAAATAAAAGATTATGAGCACTATACGGAATTAAATACGAATTAACATGAATTAAAATGCTTAACTGTACCTCGCATTAAAAGTAGTAGATTAGTGATTCTGATTGACGGGTGACGTTCTTCATTTCATTTTGTAGTCATGCCAACATGACTTACAACTGTCAAGTGCAACCTTGTGCCAGCTCACATATAGACCAGTTTTGCTTCAGAAGAAATGTAAGGAAGCAATCTTGACATTGTCTGATCTCAATTCAGGGCAAGCCATGTAGATGGCACTTGTAAATCTAGAAGTCGTTCAGTAATGTTGATTGAACCAAGCTATTTGTCATTCTGAAGGTGTTACTGAGGAAGAAGAATTATAAAAAATCGGTCTACACTGATAAGAATTTGAAAGGGAAGTAGCGCAATCCAGAAAGGAGTGAGTCAAGGCTGCAGTTTATCCCCTCTAATTTTCAGTATTTGTGTAGAACAGGCAATACAGGAAGTCTGTGAGGAATTTTGAAAGGGAGTCTCAATCCAAGGAGAGGAAATAGAAACTCTTTGATTTGCCGATATTATGTTATGAGTCTGCAGAAACTCCGGTCAAGTTGCTGAATTGTATGGACACAGTCTTGTAGAAGGGGAGCGGGCAAAAGTAAATGAATCCCAAAGTAATGGAGTGCCGTCAATTGAAGTTACGTGATTCAGGAAACATTAGATTAGGAAATGGTCTTAAGGGAAGTAGAGTATTGTTACTTGGGTAGCAGAAATAATGATGGGTGGAAGCAAGGACGACATGAAATGCAGACTAGCACAAGCAAGGTAGGTCTTTCTTAAGAAGAGAAATTTGCTCAATTCGTACACTGATTTAGGAATGAACAAGATGCTTTAGAAGACTTCGTACTGGAGCGTGGCAATGTATGGAAGTGAAACAAGGACGATAACTAGCTGGGAAACAAAGAGAATAGAAACTTTTGAAATTTTACTCAAGAATGCTAAAGGTGAGTTGTGTTGATCGAATAACATATGAAGAGATACTGAATTGAATTGGTGATAGAACGATTTGGCAGAGTTAAGGAAAGATCATCAAGCAACCTGGACTTGTTCAGTTGGTTTTTGAGGGAAGTATAGTTGGTAAGTGCGGTAGGGAAATACCAAGGTATGATAGTGACAGATTTACAAACATTTAGGATGTATTGTTACGTAGAAATGAAAATTGTAGCACATGTTGGGGTGGCATCTCTATCAAACCAGTCCATGGACCGAGGACCCGCCACCAGACACATGTGAATATCTAAATTGCTATACAGAATAGTCCTTCTTGCCATCATTATTAATTATAATGAAGTTAACCTGTTTTTCAGCAAGTTTACATATGTTTACATGTTTCTCACCTTGCTTTCAGAAAACAAAGATATTTGTTGGCCGTCTGCCTGAGGATGCTGATTCTCAGGATTTACGGAGACTATTTGAACAGTATGGAGTTGTTACCGAGTGCGACATTTTGAACCGATATGGGTTTGTCCACATGAAAACTGAGGAAATGGCTGCCAGAGCTATCAAGGAATTGAATAATGCTGAATTTATGGGAGTACAGATAAGTGTTGAGGTAGGTTCATGCCATTTCCTGTTTAATATCTGTTGAGATAGTGTCATAAAGATCAGTATGTGAAAAGATCGGTTTTCTTTTAGCAATCTACAGGAAAGAAGAGTGGTCGTGGGGGTGGAGGGGGTGGCAGAGGTGGTTTTGGTCCAATGCGTGGACGTGGAGGTATGCGAGGCATGGGAAGAGGACCACCATACATGCGAGATGGTGATTATGAACGAAGACCTGCTTTGCCTCCTCCCCCTTCTATGCGTAATGGTTATTACGACAGCTATGATCGGGGTTATGACAATTACTATCCATCCCGTGGACCACCACCACCAGTCATGCCTTCAAGAGACAGGTAATTGTACCTCTTTTTGTTTTCTCCATGGATAATAAGAAATATTTAGTAGAACATAAGTTCTTCAGAAAAATATTCCTGATTGCATTTCAACCAGTGGATCCAATCTAATATAGTCTGTTTACTATTGCTATTCTGTCTTCCAAGCAAGCAGGCATGCATTGATGTTGACTGTTAACACATTGGAGATGGCTATATTTGAATGGGCTACCCTCCTGAAATCGCAGAATTTTTAATGGTTTTTAAATTTTTTTTCGATTGTAACACTTTCAGGAATATTTAGAAATATCACAATTTCTTCTACCCAAAAATGAGTTATAATCATAATAGGCCTAGTGCAGCTATATTTAAATATAAATTTTTGAAGATAATAAGTTTTACAAACGAAAAAAGTCTGATTCAGCTATGGATGCTAGTTCGGTTAATATTTCAAAAATATGTCTAATATTGTGGACACAACTACTGAAACACACTAACACAGATTCTAACCTAATTGGCACCGGTATACTGCTTTACAACCAGGAATTTTCTTTCCTACTGCTCGTTTGATGACTGGGTTGCATCGAATTGCTGCAGGTTGTTAACTGTACACGTGAAACACCCACATTTTTAGCAAGCGGTCTAAAACAGTATTAGAGAACTCCCTTCAGAAAGCAGTATAAAACTACGTTACACTTCATACCATTTTGAAATTTGCTCATTATCTACATTTAATTGCATGAAGCGCCAGAATCATTGTTTGATTAGTGTGTAATTGTCATCCTCATCATTTTCAGAGCTAGTCTTCCATGATAACATCCACTATGGATTCGTTGTCGAAATTTGGTACACTTTAGACATGCTAAATATTCACATGGATGACACAAGCAAGCCTGCCTCTCGAAAACACTCTTCCTGTCCGCATGTACTGTACGTACTCTCCTGCTCATTTCAATGCTGAGAGTCAACGATGACGCAGCCTCAGGTTATGTAGGAACGTGGGCGTGTTATTAATGCCTTGAAAGAACAGCTCTCGACTTATGTTCATAGCTAGTACATTTTATGCTTATAGAAGCATTCAACAGTATGTTAGTGAAGTCACAGCTCGCTGAAACGGCAGCTACTATTTTTTTAACTATAGTGAAAACGTGCCCGTAGCTTTTCAGAACTCCGTCAGCAGCAATGAAATAACGCGCCTGTAGTTTCTACAAGCGGCGTCTCCAATGTGTTTAGGCATGGTCAAGATAAGTCACCCTTTGTAGTCCCTGGCAAGGTCTAGCAGGTAAAATGGCAGACAGTATCACAATAGCATTTTCTACCATTCATAAATCTTAAATTCTTTCCAGCAAGCTGGGTAGAATGTTTCAGAACGATGTGCCTCTATTTGTTACGGTCTTGGTATGCTTCTGTGTCTGTCTGTCTCTCTCTCTCTATGGCATCTCATGTTTCTCCCCTCTTCTCTGCTTCTTCTCTAATCTGGTCTAACCACCTTTCTTCCATGTGTCCAATCGGTCTCAAAATATTGCCTTGAAACTTGGTATGCCAGAGATTCAATCTGCTCTGAACATCATCCCTCAGTTTCTTCCCAAATGGTAACATCAGCTAAAACAAATCCATTGAGTTCTTTCTTATTTGTTTGAGTTGATTTATAATAGTATCCATGAGTGAAATGAAGGGCAATGGGGAGAGAGAACTTCCTTGTTGGACACCTCTTGTATTAAACCACTGAGATCTTAAATTTCATATTTTCACACTACTTTCACAACCATCAAACAACATGTGAACTTTTGAAATGAGTGGTTCTTGGGTGTTATGTTTCTCTAAATGTTCCCCTACTTTTTCTTCTCTCAACACTCGTGCCTTTCCCGAATCCAAAAGCACTATTATAAATTCCTTCCCAGTCTTTAGTATTTTTCATCGTCCTTTGGTGCTATTCACTGACCCTCATTGTTTTTCAACATCTATGCTTTCTTTTTCCACGTTTCTATAATTGTATGCTTTAGTGTATCATTCCACCAACTTGTTTCTTTCTCCTTGTCTTTACTTTTCGTTTTACCACATACAGTAAAACCTCATTAATTCGAAGTCATTGGGACTCAAAAATCGGACTTCAAATTACGTGATTTCGAATTAACCGCCAATTCGCAATTCAGAAGTACCAACCCTTTCATATCTGACATTAAGCACCTGAGAAACTTGTCTTTAGAAATGGCCATAAAACTCTTTCATCTAAAAATCAGCCCTATAGCAACATATGGCTTGGAAAACATTTGGGAACATTTGAGTATGAAACAGATAAAATCGAGAAGTTGAAGGCAATCTACTTGAAACGGGCGCTGTGCCTCTCCAAATATTCTCCTTCCCGGCTCGTGTATGAGCTATCCAGAGAGGGATTTTATGTGGAAGAGCTAAGGTTACAGTTGTTACTTCCAGCAGCAACACTCTATATACATCTGCTTCGAGACCTACGATCGAAGAAGGCTGACATCTGGGAAGATTTCTATAGTACTCTACCGATGCCATGCTAAATCGCGAGTGGGTTCAAGGTGGATATGAACTGCGACACCTGCTGACAAGGTTCTCCGTTCATGGGTTCCATTATAAACTGTGTAATATAAAGCGTTATCATGAACCAGGTTTGAACTGGGTATGTTTAAGATGTGGTGCACACTGTACTAGGTACCATGTTTTAAATTGTAAACAGCGATCAGAATCACTGGTGAAATTTTGCAACGAAGACTAATATTTTATATACTAATTCTTTGCACATTGTGCGCGTTAAATAAATTATTAATAGAAGTACCAACCCTTGCCGCGTTACAAAATTTTCTAAGGCCCGTTACTGCATGCATTTAACCTTGATTCAGTTTATAGCTTATTAACAGATTTTTTGCTTACAAATTTAAAATATGTATTCCCTCTACATTCCTTGCTCTGTACCCAAAAGGGACAATCACCATATCGTATCCAGATCTATTGACCCCAACTTGAGCATTCAGGTCCCCAGTTATCTTGTATTTGATCATCCAAATCTTCCAGGTACTCTGTTCTCTCATCATTACTGCATCAGTTGCTGAGGGGCATACATTTGGACTACTGTAAAACTATTCTTCCCTAAGTTGACTGGCTTTCATTCTTCT
The DNA here is from genome assembly GCF_040414725.1 of Anabrus simplex. NCBI lineage: Eukaryota > Metazoa > Arthropoda > Insecta > Orthoptera > Tettigoniidae > Anabrus > Anabrus simplex. The sequence goes on from NC_090266.1 coordinate 55,798,741, forward strand.
TTCATTTACAAAGGTAACATCCGTGATGGGTGACTTCTTTGGATTACCAAATCTGCTTCCTTTGTATTACCATATCGGTATAGTTTGAAACCACGTCTATCGGGCGAGTTGGCCATGTGGTTAGGGGTGCGCAGCTGTGAGCTTGCATCTGGGAGATAGTGGGTTCGAGCCCCACTGTCGGCAGCTCTGAAGATGGTTTTCAGTTTCCCATTTTCACACCAGGCAAATGCTGGGTCTGTACGTTAAGGCCACGGCCGCTTCCTTCCTACTCCTAAGCCTTTTCTATCCAATATAATAGAGTTTGAGGGGTGTTCCACCATTCGGCACATTGTAAAATATATTAAATTTATTGGGCGAAGACTGGTTTCGACTCCCTCGGATTCATCAAATCAAGGGGAATGTGATAACTATAATCATTAGGGTTGCCTACATGCACCTCTATCGGTTGACATAAGATATAATAAATTATACACATGATGGCGATTGCCTATACAATCGTTGCCAAAAGACCTGTCTTTGTTAATGCGACGTAAAAGTCATTGTAAAAAAAATTATTTCAGGGTTTACTCCCTTAGCCTTTAAGGATCCCTCTTCCCGCTGTAATGTTCTTACCTTCCGCCAACCAGTATCCTTACACATGTTTCTAACCGTACTTTCTTCCCTGGATCTCTACAGTTCTACATATGCTAATTATGTCTTCTCAACTTCTACTATATTCTTGAATTTTCCGGTCCCTTTCCCCTCTCACACCTACCATTACGTCTGTCTGTGTCACTCTTTTTTGGCTATATATTCTCGGCCATCACTTCAAACTTGGGTCAGTGTAATGCGGATCTGTTCGAGCCTGGAATTTAATTAGACTTAGTCTCCATGACGACTATTTCATTTCATTCCAGCTGAAGTGTCGTCAATGACTTGGGTAGGTTTTCTGGGTAAGCTGGTTCTTCCCAGTCCCAGCCTTTTGTGAGTTTTACTTCAAGTTTGAGCCAATATCTGAAGTAGTAGATGATCCTGGGGACCTGATCCATGATGGACTGAATCTTTCTGCTCTCTTTCAGAGTCATCCCCCCTCCCCCCCCTCCTTCTTTTTTTTCTAATTTCTTAAGTCTTGGATTCGTGCTTTGGACTAAAGAGGATAGGACATAACCTTGGATTTGCCTGTCGTGCTGACAATAACATACAACGGGTGAGTGTTTGGTCCGCCCTGTCAGTATATTTTAATATTTGAATAATTTATACGTACATGTTTCGGGAGCCTCAACTCCCTTCGTCAGCGTATTTACATCAAAATCTACCTTACCTAAGTCTCAAGCTATAACATCTTATCACATTAACATTAAGCATTGTCCGTTCTAACCTCAACTCTAGGTACTATACGTACACTTTGCATTTTTGTATAATGATGCCTGTTGTAACCAGACATGTAAGGCATGGAACATTTTAATAACACTCTTGAATCGTCCACTCATTCCTCCTGTCCTTTTCCCTCGTATGTGTGTCATCACCCTGGATGGATCCACTAGCTGTGTCGACTACTGATAAAATGTTACTTGTCACTGCTTGCATTGTGTTGTCACTATGAAGCTATTATCTTACGTCCAATTTGACATCCTCGGAAGTTATAACCCTTTGTTGCACTGAATATGGTCACCGTTGTAATATATATTAAATTTTTTAGCCATGCATGTGCCGTCAGGGCAGATGACCGATATGGTCAAGTTTCAACAATGATAAAGGTGTTTTAATTTATTCCACCTATTCAATACTTATATTTTCACGTATAGTTGTTAGACTTAGAGCCAACAGACGGGCAGCAACCAACTCAACAGTAGTTAACAAATAACTTCCACTTACATAAAACTTATTTCTGCATCTGTTGACATTTTCTGGCAAGGATTCAGCCATTTTATTACCTACTGGTGCTAACGGCCTCTTACAATTTTTCAATAGACGCTTCTGCCTTACTTACTACGAATTTCATCAGCGGCCTTGAAAAGATTGTATTCATGACAAGTTTATGCTTGTGTACACGCCCTCATGTCGTTGGCTTTTTATTACTACCACTTTGATTTTCCAATATTTTATACGAACTGTTTTAATTAGAATTTTAATAGAAGTTTTAGTCTCCGACAAGATTATAGTTTAATCATAAGACAGTTTTCCATTAGCATCTTTTTATTTTATCATTTTTCACAATTTTATTGTTCCTAATTTTAATAACAGACTAAACTTTTAACTTCCACTTTTTATTTTAGTTGTATTTTTGATGATTGTATTTAACTTCCACTTTTAATTTAGTTGTATTTTTGATTATTGTATTTAGGCTGAAGATGCCCTTAATTGAGGGTGAAACATGTCCCATGTAACTAAGAATTTAATTATGTAACAATTATACGTGAAAATATAAGTATTGAATAGGTGGAATAAATTAAAACACCTTTATCATTGTTGAACTGTTAAATTTTCAATACGGACCTAAAATGAGGTTTATAACATGTAATGGTCAAGTTTGTTGACTATTATTATTTATAAGCTTAATTTTCTGTATTAATTGTATTTAATTTATAGACAAGAAAAGTGTTCCACCGATCAATACTTATTTATTGTGAATGAATTATTACACTAGTACCGGTTTCGGCCTGTCATGGCCATCATCAGCTAGTACATAACATTTATAGTCATTAGACAAAATTACAAAGATGTTACGTTAGATCATCCGGATGTCTAATGAAGAATGGAAGTAAAATATATTGCAGTATTGTTATGTTAAAATATTTGTGATTAAAGGTGGTTGTGATGGTTACATCTTTGTGTACTCCTAAAACAGCTTTGTGATCATGTACAGCCAAAAGTGGTTTGGACGTTTTTGAGGGGACCAAAAAAAAGGTCATAAAGTGGAAAATTGCTAAAAGTGTATAAAATTGTGCCATTAAATTTAAAGTTGGGTTTGAATGCAAAGATAATTATGATAAAGACAAAGAAATGCTTGTTTACTATTATCATTAAAGAAATGAATAAAAAGTAATGCATTTTAAGAACACCAACATTGTAAAGCATCAAGGAAAATCATTCTTAGAAACATGAACTATACAAGTCAGCATTTTCATAAAAATTTTGAAATATGCAAAAATTGCCAAGAATGTGAGAGAATAAAGCAACACGGTTTAAAAAAATAGTCTTGCACATCTCTTGCGTATAAGAAACACATCAAATGTAGACTGCTTCTTTCGTTCCAAATTATTTACAAGAGATAGTTTGGTAACTTAATAATACATTAACCCTTTCCTGCCCACATTCTCACACCCCTTATCCCCAAGTTTCCTATTATTTAGGAAAAATTGAAGCAGAGCCATTGTTTCAGAAAAAGTTATGTATAATAACTATTGATCACAATGTATTCAAACTTTCAATAATATTAGACCATATACCATCACATCCATTTCTCTATTCATAGTGTCATAAGGTTACTGGTGATACTTGACTCAAAGGTAAGCTGCATTTGTCACGTTCTCATATTATCAGAATCCCTCAAAATGAATAATCACGTGATTTTGGAAATGGAATGGTGCCCATGTGTGTAAGATTTGTTTCCTCTGAGCGAGTGTCTTCCCATTCCGTATCCATTTTACCGGAATGTGCCTGTTTGAATGTTGCATTGACATGTATGCAATTGGCTATGCCACTGAATAGTTCGTCTCCTCCTAACATATGTAAAAAAACAATTTATTTCTCGTAATAGTCTTTCCAAATTATGGACAGGTTCAACGTCATCCATATAAATCATCCGGAGTAACGAAACAAAATGATTGTGTTACATGAATTGCCGTGTGGCATCGTCATCAAGTCCGATTTATCGATATCTTTTCACTTACCTGTATCACTGTTATCACTAAAGTTATCTTCGTTGACATGTTAATCACTCACTAAAAATTCACCTCCACTCCTGCTCAACGATTGTGTCACTTTCTTCACCTATATTCAGCAGTTTCAATATACGCAGTATTCAATTCCGCCATGTTTACGAACGAAACTGCTGACCCGTGCTCGTGGAAGTTCAAGACCATTGCCTAGGCAACATCAAGACAGATCATCTCTCTTCTTTTATTTCCTAAGCCTTGTTGATTGTTCTGAATGTTAATAAATGCCTTATAAACACTTCACTGCCAAAAAATACAAAACTATCACATAGATCAGACGTGTGCAGATAATGCAGCCAGATGCTGAGGACCAGGAGGCAACGTGACCAGGCAGGTGCTAAGGGCGGGAAAGGGTTAAACTGTCGTCGCGACAAAACTTGACACAAAACGTTGCGTTATGCCCGTAGTTTCTACCACTGCCAAATTCGTTGGTACTGCTGCACAGATCACCCTGCTTTCATTTTCATCCTCGGGTTCTTGGTTGGTACTGTCTTTTATCAATCCCCTGTTTATGAATTTAGTGTACCATATGTATTTCGCAGGTGGCAACGTCATCACATTCAATATACATGACAAAATTAGTCTTCTGTCCCAAGCTAACTACATTCTTCTTCATATAATCAGTGCTTTCCATTATTTCCATTGGAACGTTATCAGTGGTTCAGTGAACAAAGCCTGCTTTGGGGAAACAGTTTTGACCTGTGGTCTGCTTTACCGATGCCCTCACAGATTTTAAGAAATGCATCGCATCCAAAATTGAGATTTCACATGAAACTGTTTCCAAGAATCCCAACCTCTTCCACACAAGCATCTTTGTATATTTCTGCTTCACACACACCGGATGATGCCTTGTACAGTTCGTGGGAAGAAACGCTACACATACATTTCACAAATAAGATATATCGATTGGCTGCACAGCACATAGGTCAATGAACAGTAAGATTTTCCTCTGCCGCACTCCAATTCTGGTATTGCGTGATCGCATGCCGTTCTCAAAAATTTATTACATCATCCAAGCATTAGTATTTGCTGTGTTGTTGGTTATTCAGCCCGAAGGCTGGTTTCATCCTCTGCAGCTCCTCCAACACCGGTCATAAATAGCCTAGGCGTCACTGAAGAGGCGTACCAGGGAAATGAGGAGTGAGGTAGTTTCCCGTTGCTGTGTAATGGCATGGAAAGGTATATACATTCTTAAAACTGCACAGATACTTCCACTTCCCTATAATGAGTGGTATCAATTTCTCCGTACTACTCTCTTTGCAGCATAGTAGCACTGTTGGTCTCTCTTAACTGAATATATTCTATGGCATTTCTCACCCTTGGAATGTATACATTTTTTCAGGAATAAGCTAGAAAAATAGCCCTGCTTCATCAGCATTTAAAACATTTCCGGCAGTATTGTATCTCTCAAAAGTCCAAACAGTATCGATATTGTCACTGGCAGCCTCCCCTTGTATGGATTTGTATGAAACTGTATTACTTTTTTTAAAAAAACCTTCAAGCAGCCAGATAGATGCTTTGAAGTTGCATACAGTAGAACCTCGATAATTAGAAATCGATTACGTCAAAATTCTGTCTAATTCGAAGAAGCTCTCATTCCCAGAAACGTGGGATACGGTTGTGCACGTTATTTAAGTTGTTTAATTCGGAATACGGATAATTCGTTATTCGAAGTACAATGTCTACCCCATTACCAAAACTCAGACTTATAATTCGAATCACCGAGCTCGATAGCTGCAGTCGTTTAAGTGCGGCCAGTATCCAGTATTCGGGAGATAGTGGGTTTGAACCTCACTGTCGGCAGCCCTGAAGATGGTTTTCCATGGTTTCCCATTTTCACACACTCCTAGCCCTTTCCTGTCCCATTGTCACCATAAGACCTATCTGTGTCGGTGCGACGTAAAGCAAGTAGCAAAAAACAAAAAATTCGAATCTGCCTTACATTTTAAACCAATGTTGTCATGCAGAAGTGAGACTTTCTCCCCTCATCAAAGGAAAGTTAGATTAGCCACGATGATGTAAGGGCATCAGGTACTTTCTGTGCAAGTACAGGACATCTAAAATCCAATGAATAAAGCACTTGCACATGGGAGCCAGCATAGATTTCTCCTTGTCTTTGAATCATGTTTTTTTCCCCTTTTGTTGCGAGAGGTTATGTTTGTCACCTTCTCGGATGCATTTTGGAAATAGTTTTTCTTCTTAATGGCATTTGAAAGGTTTAAACTGTGAATCAAGGTTAACTATGCAGTAACGGGCCTTATGATATTTTGTAACGTGGCAACTTCCGAATTACAAATTGGCGGATAATTCAAAATCCATGGCTTTGACAATATGAAATTGACCGAGGTATGAGCGATTCTAGTAACACCGTTCCGTATGCAACCAGTCCCTGTTAAGGTGTGAAAATATCACGCATAGGGTCACTTGGTGCATGCATTTCAGTGGGCTTGGCAGACTGATATGTAATAGCAACTTCTGACTCAGTGAGGAAAGCAACGGGAAACTACTTCACTCCTCATTTCCCTAGTATGCCTTTTCAGTGACACCTAGGCTATCTATGACAGCTGTTGGTGAAGCTGTAGAGGATCAAACCAGCCTTTGGGCTGAATACCCAACATACATACAGAGAAAGATCTAACAATAATTAGGAATATGGGTAAAGGGAGAATGTTAAACGAGCTAGAAATTCTGTATATATATATCAGACGTATAATAAAGTTCAGAATCTTAATGATGTCATGGACATTAAAAGTATATTGCACGAACTAACGTCTAGATTATTAGAAAGGGTTAGTTTAGATGAAACCAGGATCCCTAATATTTCATTCATTATGCTCTAAGGCTCTTCCCATATCACCGAATAGTAGGCCCGCTTCCATCAAACTTGATAACTCGGCCCCTTCGCCAGCCTCAATGCAGTTAGCTCCACCCATCCCCTTCTTCCTTCCATACTCTCAACCCCTTCCCCCCCCCCCCCCGTGTTTACTACCGCCTCTGCCGCACAGATACAACATGAGAAACGGGGTCAACAGAAGAGTGATTGCTGATGCAACGGAAGGTCGTGCATAACTGTTTAGAACAAACAAACAAGTAAGTCCTCACTCTAATATTGTCAAATAGACGACTTCTCACCCTTTTTGATTTGCTACTTTTTTTAAGATGTTCTTTCCTTCTTACAGAGAACAGCCAGTCCAGTAGACATTGAATGCTCTTGGCAGGATGCCCTACACAAATTATGCCTGCATGATGTTTACGAGCGGCTTCAGTTTCCATGTTATTCCTAATTACACTTCATGTTTTTAATTTCCTTCAAATTTAATGACAAGCTGCGACCTTGACCACATCTTTTGACAGACATTTTTCTCTGTTCGTGACATCGCTTGTTTACGATCTATGTACATACTTTTGCCTTGGTGAAATAGTACACCATTTTATTAGAACTAAATTTTATCCAAGAAGATGATCTAAGTTTAATCTCAGACTACATTTAGAATGACTATAGACAGTGCTCATTTGACATTTTATCATGAGTTTATCAAATGTTTCATAATATATGTACCATTATTTTAGATAATCAGGTTACAAGCCTAATTTTCTAGCTTCTTTTTTAGTGTTCAAGTGTATTACTTTAAGATTGTATTTAAGACTGAAGATGCCCTTAAATGGGGTGAAACATGTCCCGAAAATGATAAATGATTGTAACCACGTATAAGTGGATAAGAAGTATTGAATAATAATAATAATAAAAAAATGTTTTATCCTGGCAAAGTTAGGGATGTACTCCCTTTCTTACACTTAACCAGTCTTAACCTAGAGCACTTAATAACTACTGATGACAATAGTATGATAATATGAACAATAATAACAGTAATAGCATTAACAAAAGTAACCACACTTTAAAGAAATCATATCATCTATATATTATAAATCGTACGTAGAGTACATTAATATCGTTATGAATAATGAGTAGTATAACTACTACTTAAGAAAAAGTTTAGAAAATATATACATTTCTACAGTACACTGAAATATCGCCTTCATTTGAGATGTGAGAAAGATTAGTAAGAAGGAGATGATGATCTGTGAAAGGAAGAGGGAAATGATGATGAAGAGGCAGTAGGAGTGGGTGTTTTCAGGTCATAATTTGATGGTTCATGCATGCTTGCCTAGTATTTCAACACAGGCATGTTTAAAAGCTAAGCTGCTGGACATGCTTCTGACGTCCACTGGTAAGAGATTCCATTGTCAGGCTGCGGTAACGGTGAACGATTTTGTGTAGATTGCTGTTCTGTGTACAGGAAAGGATAAATACATGGTGCTGCAGGATCGGGTATTTTTGTTAATGGTCTCTGGAGAGGAGCTTCATTCAATCACGGAGATAGGCTGGTTGAGAACTTTTAAGAATAGTATGCAAGAAGCAAAGAGTATGAAGTGTGTGTCGTTTTTTCAGGAGAAGCCACCCGAGCCTCGTGTAAGACGGTGTGACATGGTCAGCGTAACGAAGTCCATAGATAAATCTTACACAAGCATTCTGTGCACACTAATTTCCTTCCCCAGTCTACTCCTAGGTTGTTATAAACTATATCGATCGCAATAATCAAAATGAGGTAATGCGAGTGATTCAACAAGAATTTTCTTTAGTTTAAAAGGGAAAGCAAATTTGAATTTACTGAGACAGCGTAGCGTTCCGTATATTTTTCTACACACGGATATAGTTTGGGTAGACCAGGACAGATGTTCGTCAAATATTATACCAAGATTTTTTTACATTTTGGCTATACTGTATGGAGTACCACTTATGGACAACTGTGGTAACGCTATTCTATTGAGTTTGTGAAGTAATTTAGGGTAACCAATAATTATTGCCTGGGATTTTGATGGGTTTAATTTTAATCCGTGATTTATGGCCCATATATCTATGGTCATCAAGTCTTCATTCAGGCGACGTGTTTCTGAGTCTAGGTTTTCGGGTTTGCTGTGTATGCATACCTGTAGGTCATCAGCGTATCAGTGGTATTTACAGTGATTTAATCCGGAAGATATGCCATTTATGTACTTTCATTGGATTTTAAGTTATAACAACGTTCAATACGGATAAAACATGGGGTTTATTACTTGTATATAACGTCCACAGGACTACTCGTTCAGGCGGTTCGACGTACCACAAACGGCCGGTGCAGGCAGAAGTTAAAACGCCTCTTACTCGTGTAACACTGCTACTTCGTGGGATTTGTTTTCACCTTATGAATCATGAAGTTAAGTACTTTCATGCATTTTTTTTTCACAATTAGAACTAATATGAAATTGATAGATATCTTGCTTTGGAATCGTATCCTTAAGGGATAGAACCTGAGACGCGCTCTATTTAGTTTCATGGTATTTGCTTAAAGGTATCACATCCTTTCCTACCGTCTCGAGAATATTTTGTGAACTATATGTAACTTCAAAATTCTTGCCATTTATGAAGGGTAAGCACCAATTTTTTTTTTTTTTTTTGCTTAGCGGGCTAGCTGCTACTCAGTCGCGGAGGAATGGCTGGGCGGTGTCATTCTCTTACGGGCGTGGAGATTATTGGTTTGATAGATGACTGTAGTGGAAGTTATTTATAGGGAAGAGATATTTTTGGTTGTGATACGGACAGTGACTATGCATAGCAAGAGATTGCTGGAGAACTGACAGACGGTGCAGATGAAGAAGAAATAGCATCGGCCATAATAACTTCGTCTGCAGTTCAGTGGTTGTGGCAAGAGAATTGACGTCACGAGCACACAACAGATTCCATTCATGGGTGTGCCAATTACAAGAAAGCATTTCGCGTCTATTTTTGGTGGTGTTTGCTATTTTTCAACAACGTGATTGACCTAATTGTTTGAGAAACAAATAGCATACCTGCCAAGTTTTCCGGTTTTTCCGTAAAATGTACGGATTGGTTATGTTTTACGGTTGTACGGGTGAACAACGTTATTGTACGGATTTTGAATATCGGCGCTTGGTTTCGCTTTCTGCGGTCAAATCGGATTTGTTTGACTTTCGACAGTAGCTAGTAATACGGGATGCAGTGTTTGAAATTCGACCGGTAAATGTATCAATAATCACATTATCTTCGACCTCAACTGCTACTTCATTCAATGAGAATGTGATACATGTTCCCAAACAAGTAGCAGGCTGCAATTTTGAAGAAAAGAAATCCGTGAAAAGAGCAGGCTGTGAATTTATATAAAACAACTTTAGTGACTGTGTCGCGCTTTGTAGCAGCTGAAAGGCTTTGTGTGAGTGTGTAACATTGGCGGTAGTTTTGAAACTCATGGAATTGTGTGACGAATTTCTAAGCGATTTATTATTTTTAGTGGTGTTCGTAATAAGTTCAACTAAGAAACGATATTATCAGTCTTTTCGGGAGGCATATTCTGCTTAATTTCCTTGTTTTATACGATCACGAAAAGCGTTCCCAGTGTTATGTGAAAACAGATGAGCACTCGTCAAAATGTAACTTTGTGTACGGTATTTAATTTCGGGGGTGATCTTATCATTTACAGTAAAACCTCAATGCATCTTTTTTTAAGGGGTAGGGGGGAAATGACGATGGATGCGGGAAAACTATAAATGCGAGCAACATAAAAAATTGGGGGAGAGCAAAATAATTGCACTAGCCTGCAAAATAAAACTTTTTGTGCGGCAGAAACAAAACTAGCTGGGTTTTGTGAATTTCTTAACGCAGAATTCGAAAAAAATTAGTTTTTTCGAATCACGTCTGGTTTGGTGGCAATTTTACAAATTATTTTGTTCTTACGTAAAATTGTTGATACTTAGTATTGATTAAATTTGATGTATTAATGTAAATTTCAGCTTAAAAAACATAATCATATTTTTCATGCATTGAATACACATAAATGCTGCTTTGTAAGCAAGTAGACATATGTATTATATTTTATATGTATATTGAAGTTCGTGAAACTGAAGCATAAAGCACCTATTTAGTTTCGACTGTACAGTTGCTTTTAAATTAATTAAACCGTACTTAAAAATTACATGGTTAAACATACATAGTTTTGTTACTTACATTATGTGCAGGTTAGATTCACACCTCCGTTTTCCGTGGAATTTCCGGGTTTTTGAAGTTCTTGAACGATCTCTAGAAGGGTCGTCTCGTGCAGTCGACGAACAGTAATCGGCCATCATATTCACTTCCCAATGTCCCTGATAGCGTCGTTCTGCATCTTTGAGATCCTGGTGAAACCTTTCACCTTGTTCTTCACTGACAGCTCCTAAATTTAGAAGGAAATAATCCAGATGCGAAGCTAAGAAATGAAGCTTAAGGCTCATATTACAACAGAGTTCCTTAAACTTTACCAACATTTTCCTTACAATTTCTTTGTATTGAAGGTCCTTAATGTTGCCAAGGAATTTAGTCACTACAGCTTTGAATGCGTTCCATGCCTGCTTCTCAATTTTGGTCATCGTGTCTGTGAAAATTTTATCCTTCATCTGTTTACGAATCTGTGGTCCATCAAATACGCCTTCCTTGATTTTTGCATCTAATGAGGGAAATTTAGTGGATAAATATTGGAAGCATAGGCTACTTTTATCTAATGCCTCGACATAGGAGTTTCATCAATCCAAATTTGTTGTGCAAGTGTAGAAGTAGAATTTTTTCACGGTCAATAAGACTTACATTGAAGACATTTTTGGATTCTGGTTGTAGTTTCCTTTCTGTCCAATTCACTGTATCCCAATGTTTATCCCGTGCCCTGCTATCCCATTCGCATAGGAAACAGGGAAATTTTGTATAGCCTTTTTGTTGTCCCAGCAACAATCCAATGATCTTCAAATCACCGCAAATTTGCCACCCATGCTCATATTTAATTTTTTTAAGCACCAACTTTAAGGTCTCGTATGTTTCAGACATTTTTGTGGAGTGTGCAAGTGGACGGATGCCGGAACATTTGTATTATGTAGCAAAACAGCCTTTAAACTTATTTTGAAAGAGTCAATAAAAACACGCGTTACTAGGATCATACTCTTTCTCTCCCAATCGACGTAGAAGATTTGAAACATCCGTACAAAATAAAAGTTCATCTTCTTGAGTATAATACTTTCGGACTGTTATCTTTGAAAGGAAACTGCTTTATCAATCCATCATAAACATTGCATAAGGGCTGAGGCTTTTAATGTGTCTGATTATTCAAGTGGTCTAAGATGAAAGACACACTCTCAACTGTCTTATCTTCAATCCTACATCCCTCGCGGTCTATCGCGTATCTGGGGGAGTTTGTTATGAATTTCCCAGGAAATCCCCAACTACAAAATGAAAATTTAGACAGCGATAATCCTATAATAAAATGCAAACGATAACAAATCAAATCACATAATTGTATTCTAAAAAAACTTGCGCGAGAATATCTCTCAACATTACATCTTACGAATTCATGCAGATTCTAAAACACCGAATTGCGTCAAAACTAGACGTGATAGAAAAAAAATAGCATCATTTTCGGAATCAGGGCAGCGATTTCCATAAGAATTACATATTTTCTATTTTACCACAAAATCATGTTGGCTAGTGTTATTGTATTTGGACATTTTTGGTTATGTAAATATATTATTATTATTATTATTATTATAAAAGCAACAATAATGGCGCATGGCCTCCGGAGCAATAATGACGCGTGATAGACTATCTACGCGCGTATGAAAATGCGGCCGTACCTAAGATGAATTCTAGTGTTTAATTCGACAGACAGCCCTCGAACCGTTTGAATTAACCAAGGAAAGTTAAAATCCTCGACCCAATCCAGACCCCTTCAAAGACCAACACGTGTTAACCATTTAGCTTATACTATACATAAGGTATCAAATATTGCAACAATGATATAGGCCAACGAGATGAAAATAAAAAGCGCGACTTTACGCAGTTTCGTTTCTCTTTTCTTTACAAATTTTGTAGTAATTGAAAACCTTTGCGGTCAGTTCTCTTATTGCAAATTAAAGATATACGTGGATATTACGGCGATAACCTCTATTTAGGAAAAGATTCCGTAGACCCTTTGCGAACGATAGGTTAGATACCCAACACGGTGCAGCTCCCGCAGCTCAGCTCAGACGATGTCACAGAGGCAGAGATGCCAGCTATTACGATTCAATCGTAATAATTACGAATTACCCATCGTAATTAACCTTTACGAATCACACACCACAAATTACGATTGTTTGTTGATTTTTAAATCTAAGTGTATGAAGTGTTGAAAAAGATACACAAGGAATGCCATTACAGCTTGAATTCTCAGAATATTATTTCCGGATTTATCAGTAATCATTTATACCCCTTTCCTGTCCCTCGATTAAGAATATTTAGAGTTTTCATGCGCCGAACGCAGTGTGTGCTTCCAGTACCAGAAATATAGGCACCTGTGAACTGGTATATCTTGCGGAGTGGTTGTTTATGTTCCTCGCATGATCAGACTTCCATGCCAGTATGCGAGTTCTTTTGTCTTTGTTTCGGCGGGAAAGTGGTGACAAACTCCGTTTAATTGTGAGTACTGTGTGCGTGACTGTTGAAGAAGTATTTATTGCTATTTAAGTTGCCAAATTTACATATATATGGTAATCGTGTGTTACGAAATGCGAAAGGTTTGAAATAATGAAGCGATTTCTCGTGCAGGAAAATACATGTGATTACGTTACCGTGACTACTGATGCTAGTAATAAACCAAAAATAGTTCAAAAATTTAGGGAGGAATACTCGAAAGAATGGCCCTGTTTACTGTGTTCCTCAAAATCTAATTCACAGGTGTTTTATAGTGTGTGTAGCTGCAATATTTCAGATGCGCATGATGAGGAAGAACAAGACTGAATCCCGCGCTAATATGAACTCCAAACTGTTGTAAGATCTCTAAAAAAGGAAAAAAAAATTACCCCCCCTGCTTTAGCGGCTGCATTACGAATTGCCTTTCTTGAAAGTTGGCATCTCTGCAGAGGTTAGAAATTCAACGCGGCGTGTCTCGAATAATGTCACAGCGGCATGTGCAAAGCTGCCAACTTAGGAACTACTTACAAGACTAGGCTATGAGAAAATATTATTGGTCAGGCTTGGGTAGGTCCGGCTTGTAACGACTGTTGGGCAGAGGGCAACAAACCGGTCAACAGGCCTGTAGCATCCCACACACTGCACAAGGTTCAACACGATTAATCACCCTATGATTAATTAAAACGTATATGGCGAACTGCGCGATATTCTCTTTTTTCAATGAAGTTGGCAGCCTTAGCCAGCCCACACCAGCACAGAAAATGGTGGCAAATTTTAGTTTTACGCTGTCTACAATTTAATTCTTGTAAATAAGAATACTTTCAGGGGTCGGTTAGTGGGTCGAGGAGAAGCATTGTCAGGAGGCTCGTAGTGAGGTTGCGCGTGAATAACCTGCGTGCACCACTCCAGCCTACAAGATCCTTGTTCAAGACTACAAACTCTGAATGTCACGTACATTCTTCTGTAACAGGTTGCCGCTATTATATGCTAAGAGTATTGAGCAGTCGCACTAAATTCAAAACTAAATTTTATGTATATTTTTTTACATATGATTGATCAATGCGGGAAAATTGTGATCGAAGACAAATAGTTTTTTGGCGATCGATGCGATAGAGTGATAGTTCGAGAAACGATAAATGCGGGGAAATTTAACGTTGGTTTATATGGAACATTTTAGGGACGAAATAAATTCAACGATGAATACGGAAAGACAGTTCAGGGAACGATGAATCAAGGTTTTACTGTATTTACCTTGTATTAGTATTGTTTATAATTCCCCCCGTCTGTTGCCGTCCTATTTCATTATATCTCAAGACTGTTACGCATGCACGTGTTGTTAAAAATTTTCTGGTTAAGGATCTTCCGGATTTATCTTTCCGAAAGTTGGCAGGTATGAAAAAGGTACGTGGCAGAGTGTATACTTGGTGCGTCTTATCCAAGGTCACGTGCCTGGAAGTGGAGACCAGTGACGACGAAATTTGTGTTTTTGGAGTTTGTAATGTTCATGGGGACAGAAACCCACCTGGAAGAGCTATTTCTCCAGGGATGGATTTTTAGAAATCCCTACATTCCCTCAAACACTGGCAATGGGCAGATTCAAATTTATCTTGCGATATTTACATTTTGTTGATAATTCTATAAGGGATATATACACGGGACCTTAAAAAGCTTTCCAAATTTCAGCCTTTCCTGGAAATTATAAACTGTAATTTTCAGATGGCCTGCATCCCCACTGAAAATACTTCTGTGGACGAGTCCCTTACACTTCGGCAAATTGAAATAGAAATTTATATTCCCTTATATATTTTTGTAAATATTGCGTATGGTTATGACAACCCTGAACAGCGGCCGTCGTATATTGCTTGAAACATTGGACTTTATCTCGGTAAGTAGTTCCGAACTTTTCATTACGTTATATTTCGTAGATTTATTAGGAATCCTTTAGCTTAATGTCTGAACCTCAGCCGCGCTTGAATTCGAGTACCGCCTGAGATGTGAGCAGCTCTGGATTAAATTGCTGGCTTGAGGGGCTAATGGAAGAATAAGAATGAGATGTGTTCAGGAGTGAATACATTTGCCGCCGCATGGATATTGGTAACCATTAAACCGCACCACTGTAATACTTCTTTTGCTTTATGGAATTCAATTCTTTGTCCTTGTGCATTTTAGTTACCTCATTATTCCTGTGCATGTTACCCCTGATGAACGTGGTGCGTCACTGACAATACCGATGTGCCTTCCGCATCCGTACTGTTTGACACACTGTATGCGTAGACGGGTAATGATTTGAGCGAGGGGAAATAATGTTATGTGCAATTATAGATATTAAATAACTTTTATACAACAGATACAAGAGTTTTTTAAACATTTCCCACAAATGTACTGTGTAGTAGAATCATTACTGCTGTGTGAACAATCGCCATACACCGTACCTAGTAAATGTAGTAGCTCCATATAGTGCGGTATAACGATCATAGGCAGATATAGCGTTGTTTTGAGTGTCTGTTACTTCTGTCAATTGCAAAATTGCAGGAAGCATTGCTCAAGGCACAAGCCTGGCTGTCCTGGACACTTCCTGCAGTGGAACATCCTGTCCTTGCTCTGACCCTGTTTGTAACACTGCTCCACTTCTGCGATCTATGCCCATTTACCTTACCCACACATTTACTGGCAAAATGTGTTCTGGAACATGGTGTGATAGATTTTGGGAGCATGTGAGAACTTTTCATTCTAGTCATCAGCACTGTGAGAGAGAAATAATACATCTCTTTTAATGTTGAATCAACCCATGGTTTTAATCTAGATTTAAGAGAGATGAGGGACCTTGCAATCAGATTATAATAAATAGTTACTTCAGTTATAACCTGGACAAGAGAGTGGGTGAAAAAAAAAAATATCACAAGAGAAAGTCAACGTCCAGGAAATTATGAATAGCTTCTTGATTTATACCACAACCAGCATCATGGAAAATCAGAATGACTCGAAAGAACCGCGAAAATAAAGCCTTGCTTTACGTTGTCAGGCGTCTCCCTGTCCTTCGCGGGATGTAGCAATTTTCCACTTCAGACTTCACTTTAATTATGTTACTTGTTTTACGTCCTACTAACGGCTTAACGGCTGTTGGAGACGCCGAGGTGCCGAATTTAGTCCTGCAGGAGTTCTTTTACGTGTCCGTAAATCTACCGACATGAGACTGACGTATTTGAGCCCCTTCAAATACCACTGGACTGAGCCAGGATCGAACCTGCCATGTTGGGATCAGAAGGCCAGCGCCTCAACAATCAGAGTCGCTCACCCCCGCAGATTTTGGTGTATATCACCAAGCACATGTTCATCTTAATCTTTCTAGCAGTTCATCGGAATCTCCACTCACGAGAAAACGTTTCTTCGCTGGAAAGATGTAAATGTTTACTTCAAATATTACTAGGACCTTTTTGAAAATGAAATTATTCTTATTCAGTGGCGTCCATTACGTGAATAATACTGTATATAAGCCTAAAAGTATTTTGTTCATTACACAAATTGGGGATTTTGTGTCTCTAAGTGGGGGAAAGATGGAGGCCCGATATGCAAGTAAATACAGCACTATACTATTCCTCCCACCCCGGCGTTCGGTAAATTTAGTGGCACAGAACTAATTCAAAGTTCTTAGTTTAAAGAATATTGAGCTAACCCATGAAATCTAGAACAAACATAACTATATTGGTCTGCTGTCTATGGCAGAATTTAACACTACATGCAGACACACAAACCAGTGAGCTTAGGACTAAATAGCTGGCAGTATCTCAATTCTCACCAAAATATAGTGCAGAAGTATCTGGTCCCAGGCCATTCAGAACTTAAATTTGAGAGTTTGTGCATAAAATAAGGGGAAAGAACAAATCAGAAAAATGAAATGCAGAAAATTAACTTTGGTCATGTTCTTAAATCAGTTGCTCTGTTGAAGGATATAGAACTTGCTGTAACATTTCATGTTCTCCTATCGCAATTAATTTATTTAATCCTGAATTATCTTTTCCAATAAAATTTCACGTCACTGTTTTTCATGCAGTAGATACGGCAGACTGATGATTTGTTCCATTGTAATACCAACAAGTACAGACCTTGAAGTGCTGCGAGCAATCTGGAAATATATCCCAAGATAATTATGTTTTTAATGTTGCTTGTCTTTCCAGAAGGACATACTGTAGGATGATCTAGGTTAAATTGTATTCACTGAAATATCATTTGGAGCCTAATATCCTGGTTGGACCCCTAATACATAACTGAGCTGCTTGGCATTTTGGTATAGACAGTTGATTTACCAGTCACACTCCTCACTATTCACTCTCATGTCTACATCCCTCGGTCATAAACTTGAATACAGTGGCCTTTTTCCACTCTGCTGGTAATCTTGGTACTAAGTTCTGCTATTAACGTATTAGCACTGCACGGCCTTGCTATACTACTTCCCTATAGAAAAATACTCAGTGGTTCAGGTTTGAAACTGCAAAGTAGTTTTTAGCCCTTCACCTGTGATTATTACTTAGAATGTTTCCATAGAAACTGATATATCAATTCTGCTCTCTTGACCTGTTCTTTGCAGTTAGCAGCCTTTAATTTGGCCTCCGGAACCTTATCCATAAGCCACATTAATATGATGAATGTTCTGTGTTCTTTAGGGACCCAGACAGGCGATCATACCCTGATATGATTAGATCACCTTATGAACGACGTTCATTTGGTGATGTGGGGCGTGGGCCATATGATAGACCTGCCCTGCCTCCAGTTGCTTCCTTTGAGCGCCGCATGTCTTCTGACATTTATCGTCGCAGGACCCCTCCTCCATCTTCAAGCTATGGTGGCTCTGGGTAAGTTGAGCTATACAATCTGTAACAATTGTTAGCAGTCTGTGCTAATCTCCATTGCCTGTCAATTGTTAACTTAGTCTTTTCTTAACTGAAGAGCCTCTGGGGCCCCTTTTTAGTCACCTCTTACAGAAGGCAGGGGATACCATGGAAGTTTTTGTTTCTACTATTCCAACGCTCAGGGGAAAATAATGATTTGTGAATGATATAGACAGAGCTTTATTATTATTATTATTATTATTATTATTATTATTATTATTATTATTAGCATATACAACTTATTTTTCCCCTTTGACATAAATTTATGATGGAATGTTGCCCCTGGTGAGGCTTGGTGTGTAGGTCTATAAAGTTAATACTGTGTAAGTCACCTGTGCGTCTGTGAGGATGGGGCCCAAACTACGATCTAATGCTGAAGACGCCCAGACGCCACGCCCAGTCCCCAAGCCACAGGAATTAACTAGTGACATTTAAAATCCCTGACCTGACTAAAATGATCCCTGGGCCCCTGTGGATTAAAGGCCAGCATGCTTAACTTTTATCCAGTTAATTCACTCATTTGGTTTCAACATTTGGAGATTCATTTAGAAAGAAGGCATATTTTGATTTTTCACTTATTTTTAGTACATAGATTCTCCGTTAAATTAATAAACTTCATTGTTTGTCTGTATTGAACCAAGATTACAACTTTTTATTATAATTTTGGGTCCACCTTATTCAATACATAAAAAATCATAAGTGAGCAAAACCGGTTTTTCATATGTTATCGGGTTATGGCATAAGACTCGCAAGTCTTTGACTTGTTGAAAATATTAATATAGAGACAGTATATTTTTAACACAGTTTCATGTTGTTAATATGGTTTTAAATTGTGATGAATTTGACGTTGGTAAACTTAAACGATTGTCAATTTTGCTACAAACTTTTATCAGCTGATGATGACTCAGTGGGGCGTCAAAACTAGCACTGATTGCAAAATATGTTATAATTACATCTACGCTACAATTTTAATGTATTGAATAAGGTTAACCCAAAATTATAATAAAGAGATTCTCCGCCCAACAGACTGAAACCTAAAAATGTATTCATGACTCGTCTGATTATTCTATGCTGTACAACTGAATGCTATTTGAAACTAATTTGATTACTTTATTATATTATTTAAATAACTGGATAGAAGTTATTAGATTATTCATACGGTTGTGTTGTCATTACGAACTGAATGATATTCAGATATTTTTTCAATTATTTCAATAGTTGGATGGAGGTTATTAGATAATTGAAAGTATCACTAGTTCTTTTATAACATCACTGTTGCAAAGCTCCATTTCTGGAATTGGTCTCTTCTGCCATCAAAGAATGCTCAGTGGCCTCGGATGATTCTCTACTTCAACAATGACAAAGGTGTTTTAATTTATTCCACCTATTCAATACTTATATTATCACGTATAGTTGTTACATAATTAAATTCTTAGTTACATGGGACATGTTTCGCCCTCAATTAAGGGCATCTTCAGCCTAAATACAATAATCAAAAATACAACTAAATTAAAAGTGGACGTTAAATACAATCATCAAAAATACAACTAAAATAAAAAGTGGAAGTTAAAAGTTTAGTCTGTTCTTAAAATTCAGAACAATAAAATTGTGAAAAATGATAAAATAAAAAGATGCTAATGGAAAACTGTCTTATGATTAAACTATAATCTTGTCAGAGACTAAAACTTCTATTAAAATTCGAATTAAAACAGTTCATATAAAATATTGGAAAATCAAAGTGGTAGTAATAAAAAGCCAACGACATGAGGGCGTGTACACAAGCATAAACTTGATTGTCATGAATACAATCTTTTCAAGGCCGTTGATGAAATTCGTAGTAAGTAAGGCAGAAGCATCTATTGAAAAATTGTAAGAGGCCTTGAAAAGATTGTATTCATGACAATCAAGTTTATGCTTATGTACACGCCCTCATGTCGTTGGCTTTTTATTACTACCACTTTGATTTTCCAATATTTTATATGAACTGTTTTAATTCGAATTTTAATAGAAGTTTTAGTCTCTGACAAGATTATAGTTTAATCATAAGACAGTTTTCCATTAGCATCTTTTTATTTTATCATTTTTCACAATTTTATTGTTCTGAATTTTAAGAACAGACTAAACTTTTAACTTCCACTTTTTATTTTAGTTGTATTTTTGATGATTGTATTTAACGTCCACTTTTAATTTAGTTGTATTTTTGATTATTGTATTTAGGCTGAAGATGCCCTTAATTGAGGGCGAAACATGTCCCATGTAACTAAGAATTTAATTATGTAACAACTATACGTGATAATATAAGTATTGAATAGGTGGAATAAATTAAAACACCTTTGTCATTGTTGAACTGTTAAGTTTTCAATACGGACCTAAAATGAGGTTTATAACATATAATGATTCTCTACTCACCGAGCAAATTCTTATGATGACTACTGCAACCTCTTACAATTTGTGAATTGCAATTATCCCTGTATTGAAAGCAGTTGCAGGTTCTGATGTATAGTGGCTGAAGAAAATGAACACATGGTATTGCACATTTATCTTATTTAATATTTTATGAGACTTTCAGATTGTATTGTGCAACAAATATTAAGATATTGGGTAAAAACAAATGCATATCTATTAATTCAGGATTTGCTTAGAATAATGCCATTTTTTGTAACAATGAAGCCAGAGTTAAATAGTACATTGGTATAGTACCAAAACTGAATTTATTTTTCATTCATTTAATCGCTCAGCTTGGAGTGCAGTACACTCTACGCATGTAGCAGCTTCTGCTTTGTGCTTCTATCTAGCGAACAGTTCTTGAACGATTACAAATGTAATGAAATATATCTCTTCGACAAAGCATCAATCTTTCATGTGATGTGTATATTATAGAGTTTTTATCGATTACGTATGGTATCATAAGTTTCATTTCTGTATTGATTGGATATACGTATATAGACAAGAAAGATGTTCCACCTATTAATACTATTTATTATGAGCAGTTTCACATCGTACTGGTTTCGACTGTTTACAGTCCTCATCAGCTGTTACATTACAATATTACAATCATAATGCATTGGTATGTGTCACAAAGATGTTTCATAGAGCATCCGGATGTCTAATGGGGTTGTGGATTAGATATATTTGTCATATTTTGACTATATGGGGTTAAAACTGTATCTAAGACCAATATGGCTGTGAAAAGCTTAACTAAACTTAAAAAACAAATTATACGTGTATATTAAACACATTAAAAACACAAGAAACATATACAGTAGAAGTCCGCTATAGCGAGTACGGCATATAACGGAAACTCCGTTATAGCGACTACTTTTTTCTGTCCCTTCAAAATTCCTATATTAAACTGTGTATCGTCCTTCGGTTACAGCGAGAGCCCTGTCACTGGCGCATCCGTTGTTACGAACGATTAAGCGCACGCGATTTTTTCCTGAACCGATATTTATGCACCCCAGCGATGATATTGCATGCGATCGATTACCTTCGGCATAGTTTCCTCGTTATGTACACTAGCGATTTCTCTTGTCGACATTCGAAGGCGATGTCGGAGTCGATTAGTAATATCCGTCGACAGCTGTTCCGTAAAGAAAATTCGAAATGAAAGAGATCATATTTTCGTAATCAATGCGTAAATAAAGTCTCCGATAACGGTTGTTAACTCGTTAAAAATTAAGGCCGACTAAACGACTGCTTAATTTTGAGCCTAAATACTGCAGTTCAGCAAGAATGGGATACACCTTGAGATATGGCAGAGTGCTTAATTGATTTCAGAGGTTAGTTTATATTTTGTCGCGTCTGGTTAAATTACGGAAAGGCTATTATGAAAATTTATAGCGAGTAAGGTTTAATTTCTCTACTGGCGCTTGAAGTGTGTTTTCATCATACGTATAGTACGGTAAGTTAGGATACGTGACATTGTTTGAATAAGAAAACAAACGTTTGCAACAAAATCCGATCGATCATCTTCGGTACGGTATAGTTTTCTCACTTTGTGCATTTGCGAGCTCTCTCGTTGACATTCAAAGGCGATGTTGGAGTTGATTAGTAATACCAGTAATACCCATCGACTGCTGTTCTCTAAAGAAAATTCGAAATGAAAGAGGATAACACTATTTCGTAATAGATGTGTAAATAACGTGGCCGATAGCAGTTGTTAACTCGTTAAAAATAAAGACTGTTAAAACGACATCTTAATTTTAATGTTATATAGTACGGAAATTAAGAATGTGATACACCTCAAGATATGGCAGAGTACACCACTGATTTCAAAGAATATTTCATATCTTCTCGCGTCTAGTTATGGCTATTTACATGTCAATTTTTCGCGAAGAGGTTATTTCTCTACATGCGTTTCAAATATGTTTTCATGATAGGCTACATCTACGGTTAGGTTAGGCGACTCTGTTTGAAGAAGAAAGCTGAGGTGTTTGCTACAGAAATCTCTGGAGTGATACCGTATTTCTCCGAATCCAAGACTTTTTCTCAGAATCTCATGCGAAAACTCAAGGGTTGTTACATTTGCGGCCTAACAGTAAGTTAATGGATACCACTGGCAACTACCGCGGTAACCACGCTGCTTCTTTTCACACGCGCACAGAACGACCGCATCTTTACTACACATCGCTAGCCGCGACAACCGGTTGTACAGTGCCTGTGTGTTTCTCAAATCTGCAGAATGACATCAAAACATGCGACCTTTAGAATTCTTAGAAAAGCCATGTCTACTCAGTGGCAGAGTCATAACGCGTCTATTGTACTTGACGCTTAGTAAAATTAAGGTTTATAGACAGCAGGAATATTTTCGTGATGGATAGTCGTATTGTAAAGATACGTGGAAAAGGTACTGCCGGCAAATTTTCAACTGGTTCTAGTCGATATTATAATGCCGATTTTAAGTTAATGTTTATTAAACACTCTGAAATGTAGAATTGTGCAGCCACAAGAAAATACGGCATAGGCCTAACTAAAGCCAATATTTGGCGTTAGCGTGAAGATAGAGCTAAAAATGTGTACTGTACAAAAAATGCATTCAGTGGTTCCCAACAAGGACGCTTTAAAGAAGTCGAAGATGAAATTGTGAGGTATGTGCACGAAAAATGCAAGGGCGGAGTGGCCATACCATGGCGCAATAAATTTGTTCGTTAACTTTCAACGTTCGCGATTAGGCCTATACATCGCTAGCCACTGAAATTGGCCGAACCCGACAAGCGAGATGTGCGTGTAGCGGTAGCCGGTTACATCTGACGCTGCGTAAAAGTAACAGTTCTATAGACAGCAAGACTAATTTCCTGATGGATCGTTGTAGAGATGCATGGAATAGGTATTGCCGGAAAATTTTCAACGAGTTCTCTACGGTATTATGATGCCAGTGTTAAGTTAATGGTCCTTAAACCTGCGGAAATAAAAAATAATTGTGCAGTTGCAAAAAAATATAATAAATTTAAAAAATACGGCGTGACGTAAGTCAATGTTCGGCGTCTAAAAATAGTCTAAAAATGCGTAGGCCTACTGTACAACAAGGCATTCATACGTTTTTTTACAAACTTCTTTTTGAGCCTGATTTAAATTTTTTGAAGGAAAAAGTGGGGTTCATCTTGGATTCGGAGAAATACGGTACTATATTCTTTTCAGAATGAAATTAAACATACGCTTTCACGTAGTATCGGATTACGAAAAATAACAAACAAGTAAGCCGTAGTGTGGATATCATCTGCGGAAACGCAAGTTTTGAACAAACTGATTGCCGTTTGAAACCGATTTTAAAGGGCATGAAGGGTTTTCCGACTTCTATACAAAAATCAGATATAACGACAATTCGTTATAGCGAGTAAATTTTTCGCTGTTATGAATTCTTGCTATAACGGACTTCTACTGTATATAAAACACTTGCTGAGTTTAAACACATTAAAATATTAAAAACATGTATGTAAAAAAACATTTGTTAAATTTAAGAGTTCATGCTTTGCAAAGTTCTTTCTTCAGCCTTCCTTGTTGGCTTCTTGTACATCTGTTTACATTGTTTGGTTTTGTAAACAATTCTTGAAGATGTTCTATTTGACTAAGTATATATCGTGTGTTATTATTTATAAGTTTCATTTCCGTATTGATTGGATGCGGGTATACAGACAAGAAATGTATTCCACTTATCAATACTTTATTTATTATAAATGGATTCACATCACTACCGGTTTTGGCCTTCCATTGCCATCATCAGCTGGTATATTACAATATTGTAGCCATTAGACATAAGTCACAAAGATGTTATTATGATTAAATCATCCGGATGTCTAATGGGGTTAAAATTAAAATATATTGTAGTAATGTTTTGTCTATATGGCGTTAAAATGGTATCTATGATCAATGTGGCAGCTAACATAAGTCCCAGACGCACTCGCAGTAGTACACAGCAAGCTTCCAAACACAATGCTATACGACCTTCACCACAGCAACAACAGTAAGTACCCTTTTCACCTCCGTACACACCGCAGGCATTCCTTCATTCGCACACTATACTTATACTAGCTTATCTTTACAACACGAATACAGACGAGAGAGAGGTTGCCACCAACAGCTCCTTTAATCAATATTCTTAAAACTCAAGACTTAGCAGTATGTCATAAAACTCACTGAAGTATGTCAACGGTTGAATCACAACAGTACTTGAAAAATTTTGACGAAAAGGATTTTCACCACGAATTATCATGACACTCTAAGATCACTTTATGCAACTAAATTAACATAGACAGAGAAGTGCAAGAACTATAAGGAAGCTTGAAGAAGGAACTCCACACAACACGAACTCTCAAATTTTAACATACATGTACCGTATATTTTAGTGTGTTTGAACTTGTGTTTTATACTGTGCTTTATGTATTTTAATATGTTTCACTTCCACACACGACTTCAGGCATTCCTTCAAACTCACACTGTACTCATACCAGTTTATCTTTCGCAGATAATAGCAGCTCCTAAACACGAATACAGATAAGAGGGAGGTCGCCAACAACAACTTACATTCACCAAATTTAAAATTCAGGACACTACAATCTGCTTCAAAATTTATTAAAATACTTTAACAGCTGAGCTACAACAATACTTGACCATCCTACGACTTGGGTTTTGCTGCGAACACATATGGTACATACTTAGTCAAATAGAACATCTTCAAGAATTGTTTACGAAACCAAACAATGTAAACATAGATGTACAAGAACCCAACAAGGAAGCATGAAGAAAGAACTTTGCCACGCATGAACTTTTAAATTTAACAAATGTTTTTTTACATACATGTTTTTAATATTTTAATGTGTTTAAACTCACGAAGCGTCTTATATATATGTTTCTTGTGTTTTTAATGTGTTTCATGTATACGAAGAATTTGTTTTAATTTTAGTTAAGCTATTCACTGCCATATTGGTCTTGGACACAGTTTTAACCCCATATAGTCACAATATGACGAATACATCTAATCCACAACCCCATTAGACATCCAGATGCTCTAATGAACAACATCTTTGTGACACATACCATTGCCTAATGATTGTAATATTGTAATGTATCAGCTGGTGACTGTAAATAGTCGAAAGTGGTACTGATGTGAATCTGCTCATAATAAATAGTATTGATAGGTGGAACATCTTTCTTGTCTATATACGTATGCATCGTATATCACGTCTGAAAAAGCAACACGTTCTGTTGTTGACACCATAGCAGCTAAATTTTTTTGTAATCGTGGATGCGTTTTAGTCAATGATACAGAAAGTTTTGTTTTGTTAAATGAGGACTAGGATATAGAATCTGAGGGTAAAGGTGATCATGACGGCTATGTTGCTTGTGAAATGTGGGAAGATATTGTCCATAATGTTGTCAATTGTGGGTTTGATTGGGAAGACATCGATGATTACAGAGGGCAAAGAGGGGAAATCACGACAGGTTATGGACTCAGAATGTTGCAAAAAATTACTTATAACCTATGAAATTTTTCACTTTTTTACTGTTGAGTTTGTAAAGATGGTAGTAGACCAGGCAGATATTTATGCTCAGCATCACTTGCGGTTATACGGTATGTTATTTCTGTTCCGATTGAGGGTAAATTAACGGGTACCACGTACTGTGTAGAAAATGTGTTTTTTGCTGTTTGTGTTAATGAACGTAGTACAGAAACCTATATTGAGGTCTTATTTCTAAAAAAAACTGGGTACTAGCAACTACATTTGGTTCAGCCATATCCCTTGTTCGATTTGGAAGCATTGCGAGATTCCTCCATTCCACTGACCTTCGTTAATTTTGGTAACTATTCTGTGTGTGTGTTTATGCATTAACAAACTGGAAATTTTGGTAAAATTCATTGAACCGTCGTCAGTTATGCTTGATGAAGTAAAAGCATTACAGGGCATGCTTGGTGCTATACCCCTCCTGGAGCACAGGATAGCTGGGTAGTGAAAGTCCTCCCATGCTGGGAGGCTAAAGAAATGGGCTCTTTAGGAAAGGTTTTGTTTAATGGGCTCGATGTATAGTTGTAGTGTAGCATTACTGTACCATATGCAATTCATAAGTAATGCAAATAATGAAAATCATTAGTATAAAGGTGTTCAGAGTTTTAGAAAATTCTACAACATGAAAGAGGTTTATGGTTGATGAAAAAAATGTTCAGCTACCTCATTGGTTAGAATTGTCATTGTTAATTCTTCTCGAGTCTCTAGCTTACGGATTTGTTCTTTGTCTGGTTCACTTAAACGTGTTTTCTTGCTCTTTCTGTTCACATGAGTAATGATTTAATTTTTAAGGAAATAAGAATGCAATCCATCACTTTTACCGATTTTGGGGCATTTGTGAGGTAGGTAATGATTACATACTTTTTTCTCGAGGAGCAGTGTAACTACTATGAATCCCCCTCCCGGCAATTTGCGGAACCAGGTAGCAGTGAAGTGGTTGCATGAGTGGAACAGCTGCTGCCCCTATCCTTCCACCCAGACAATCTATGGCTTGCATAGGAAGTAATAGCAAAAGTTAGAATGTTTACATCATTGTGTGTCTTAGAATAATATGAGGGAGGATTGTGTGCAGCGCATGACATCACTGATCACTGTACTGATGATTTTTACTTTTGTTCGTGTATTTTCTGTGTATCACGGTGCTTGAGTGCTATAATCAAGGAGCAAGCTGGTCTTTCTCACAGGGCATGTAACAAGGGCAAGTTTTTGGGGCGGGAAAGGTGGGTAGTGTATGTTCTAATCTAACTTTTTTGTTCACAAATTGTGGCCACATCTAGTTAATGGCACTGTTCTTCGATATGCCTATTGTAAGTGCATACCTACCAACTTTCCCGATTTACACGGGAGACTTCCTATTTTCAACAGTTTTTCCTGCCTCCTGATTATTCTACTATTTCTCCAGTTTTTTTTTTTTTTGTGAACTTCAAACATTTGTTTTCAAATCCCGCCATTTCAGCATTGTACGCCAGTGGCCGGAATTCCTTCGCTCATTAGCTGCTTTCAAATGAGATATCTACTTTCATTAATACAAGAAATATGTGCGATGTTTATTGAAACCTGTATATTGCGACGCTATATCGATCGTAAATGTCTCGTTTTCGCGTGCTATGTTCGTATTCACATCAGTCTAGTCGATTCTAGAGACTAGTCGCTAGATTTGGAGTCTATTTTAGTAATGTAAATGATATTAATATTACTGGGTTTACGTCCCACTAACTACTTTTATGGTTTTCGGATACGCCGAGGTGCCGTAATTTAGTCCCACCGGAGTTCTTTCACGTACCGACACGAGGCTGGCGTAATTCAGCACCTTCAAGCACCACAGGACTGAGCCAGGATCGAACCTGCCAAGTTTTTAGTTATTTAGTGACAGTATTTCAAAGATTTTAGGTGCCATTTGGAGATTTTTCTGGCGAATTTTAATTTCTTACGTGAAAATGTCATTGGCGGAACAGGACGCCCACGAAAACTTCTGTCAAGTATATCCCACACATACTCGATGGGATTAAGGTCGGGACTCGCTGCTGACCATTCCATCTCTTGAATGTCCAGTTCTCGCAAGATAGGTCTGGTGATGCGCGCTGCGTGAGCCCTAGCATTGTCGTGCTTGAGTACGGATTCAGGGCCAACACCTTATGCAAACAACACAGGCTGTAGCAGTATCTGCTCGATGTACCCCGCAGCGGTAAGATTACCACGGACGACGACAAGATCTGCATGGTCGTCAGTACTGATGCCACCGCACACCATCACAGAACCTTGTCCGAATCGGTCGCCTTCTTGGACAACATTTGGCTTGTACTGCTGACCACGGCGTCTCCATACACGTTGATGTCCATCACACTGTCGGGGGAAATCTGGACTCTTCTGTGAACAACACAGGTCTCCATTGGCGAAGTTGCCTGTTGACGTGGGTACGGGCAAACGGAAGGTGAGCTGCGCGATGTTGATACATTAAACGGGGCACTCGTACAGGACGGCTGGGTTGTAGAGACACTTATCTTAACCTGTTCGTTACTGTCTGGTTAGACACCGTGACTCCAGTGACCTTCTGAGGTCTTGTTGCATTTCTCTGGCAGTTGCTGAACGATGTCGCAACGCACACATTGTCAGATGTGTCATCTTGTGGCATTGTCATGAGTCCACAACCTTGTCCAATCCTCCTTGTGAACTGGCGTGTCTCCTAGCGATTCCACAAGCGGTGAATAACTAACGGAGAGACATGGAGATTTACAGCAACACGACGAAAAGTCCATCCTTCCTGGATCAAAGTGACAGCCCTTGTAACTTGAACCTCGTTAAGATGTGTCATGGGATGTACGGTTTGACATAGGTGCTCAGATGACCGCAGTAGTCTGTGTACCTCACGACGACACACTGCTATGCTTTTCGTTTTGAGGTGTCACCTGTCAGTTTAATGCATGCCTACGCTTACAGATGGAGTATAACTTCAATTTAACTAAGGTCTCAAAGTATGCTATATGACTATTGGAACCCCATCTGCCAAATTAACGTTCACACACCAGACGCTACAAAACATGTTCCGCTAATTTTTTTTAACTGTGTACAACTCGTAATGCTAATTATGAGTTGGTAGTTTGGCATGTTTCAACAACATGGCTTTATTCAGGAGGAGTGGCTTCTGCTACACTTCCACCAGATGGGAATATCAGAGACCATCTCCAGAAACCATTTGGGAATAGCTTGGCACAGTTTGGACTGTATAATCGGGAACAAAACTATTTTTAAAAGGCTTGAAATGTCGGGACCTTGAATGCTCTGTCTCGATTACATTGCATGACTGCGTGGCTGACGAGATGCCAGTGAAGATGACGACTTGCCTGTAGCAGGGAAGTTAGCGGCGCAAGACAATTAAAGTACAGCAGTGATCAGGTTCGCTGTGTGGTAGGCTTACTGCTCGACTGACAGAGCCAAATGACTAGCCATTGTGTTATTTAGTATCATTATTGCATAATATGATAATACGGTACCCTTGTCCCTTTTCTCTACGTCGTCGAGTATGGAGTGAGACGAATCTTTGTAGCGAGTCCTTACGATCATATGTCCTTCCTGACGACCTCATCGGAATTACTAATGAGATGAAATATGACGTGATCAACTAAAATGGATTATATTTACTTTATATCTAGGCCTAAAAGTTTTGTTCACCATTTATTGACTTTTTACATTTAGAAATGCTGCCTTTCAAGGAAAATAGCCAGTATAACTCGCATTCATAGATTTGTTAAAGAGCAGTGAAGAATATTTACGTATATAATTTATAGCTCTTTATAGCCTAAAAGTAATGTGTTTAGTGCACAAAATTTGTGGTTATCGTATATTGGACCCCCCGTTTAAATCTTTTGGCTGTAAAAATGGGGGGAAAAGGGGTCTAATACGCAAGTAAATACGGTATATCAGTAACTAGTCTTACGAGAACCGAATTTAAAATTTTTTGCTTTTTTCTACCTTCCGCAATTCAATATGCTTAAGTTTAATAATCATGGAGCGAGTTTCCCATTTGGTTAGGCTCACGCAGCAGTGAGCTTGCATTTGCACCCCTTAAGATGGTTTTCCTCGTATTTTCACACCAGGACAGTGCTGGGGCTCTGTCTAATTACGGCCATAGCCGCTACCTTCCTGATCGAAAACCTTTGATTTGGTAGCGAGATGTTAAACAAGTGATACAGATGTTGATTCCCATGGGGAACATGAAATATTTGTCCCGAATGAGTATATTTATAATACCAATATAAATGGTCCATTGTTGGACATTATAAATTTTTGCAGCTAACTCATTCCTGGTTGCCAGCGTTTTGCCCCCGTGTGCTAGGTTGGGCTCATCAGTTGGTACCTAGCATGAAGCCACGTTTAATCAGCAGTATTTTGATAACCAGTGGAATGAAATGTTTGCACTACAGAAGATCTTATTCGAAACACACAGTGTTATAACTGCAGTTTTATACACATGAACTATTTTCTATTAGTAAGTAATTGGCCAATTGGCAACCTGAACTAGGCTGAAAAGGTATATTTGTTCCAAATTGTTTGAATGGCCTGAAACAGAAGTCAGCCGGTTTGTTTTTCCTAATTTTTCATGTGTACATAATCCGGTGATGATTTGCCATTGAGGCTGTTAAGGGTTTATACACAGTCTTCCCATTTGTCTTCAGTTTTAAAATTTTGTTATGCCCGGCTAAGGAGATAAATTCTGCTAGAAAATTAAGTTGTCGGATGCTTGGAAAGCAGAAATGACAAACATGTCATTTGTAACAAATATTTCTGCCTGAAATTGTTCCAGGAAGTGTCTCTCTCTAAATGAAAAGGCATTTTTGAAAAATTTTCGTGCATAATGATTATAAAACTGTGATGGCATCTTTGAAATAAGCAGAGGCCATAACTGAATCACACGGGTTTAGACTTAATTGTCACGTGTATCCTATATGGGATGTACATCACATATACGTGAATGTACTCTACAGTAGGGTTTTCGTAGAATTAGTCTAAAAATTGTTTGTATTACAGGTTTGACCGTGATGGTATGGACCCTTATGGACCTTCATCTCGACGGTAAGGTTGTTTTTATTGTATGCTTAGCAGTACAGTAGATAGTGTACTTGGATAGAAAATGTAGAATTTGAAAACTTAACAAAAAGGTTTTTCTTTCACACTTACTTTTAATGGGATGTAACAACATTCTAATTATCAAGATAGGCATCTTTATTTCATATTTGAATAGGTCTCATTTATATGTAGATGTGATTTTTCAGTTGCGCATGGCGGGAAGTGCGATATACTCAAACATATGCAAACAAAAAAACATAAGGAGTGTGTCCAGTGTGTAGAAAGGAACCAGGAACTGAACTTTTCATGTAAAAACCAAGATGAAAATCTTGTGACGAATGCCGAGACTTTATTTACGTCATTGATTAAAGAACGTAATCTGCCTGTAAATTGTGCCGACCACGCTAGACCTTTTGTTTTGCAAAAAGTTTCCTGGTTCGGAGATCGCTAAACGATATGGGTGTGCTAGAACGAAAACGGTGGCTATCATAAAAAATTTGTGGCATGGACTCGGTGAAATTCAGAATTGTCTACTCTCTATGCCTAATTTATAATGGAATGCTACTGGAGCTTAGATTGCCAATCGTTTGCTCTCAACTTTTCAGGAATTCTGCATTCCATTAAAACTGCCTAGTTCTTGGTGCTGATGATGCTCCAGGGATGGTAGGATTAAAGAATGGTGAGGCAGGACGTTTGAAGTGGGAATATATTAACATAATCATCGTAGGCTGCTCTTGCACCTAATTAATCTTGCTGCAGAGACGGGCACGGCGTGCTTTCCGTAAATATAGATAAAAGTGTAATTGATATATTTTATTATCTGGAAGGGAGTGCAAAGAGGAAAGAGAAGTTCAGAGTATTTGACTTCACACGACACAGATCAGGAAAATTCTGAAGCATGTACCTACTCGATGGTTATCACTAAGAAGGTGTTTAGATAGGATTTGGCTGCAGTTTGACCCTTTGGTACTTTACTCAAGAGTGAAATTGTAAGGATTCTCAGATAGGAACTTTGAAGACTCACAGTCTAAGTGCACATGTGTCTTGTTTGAAAAGGAGAAAGCATTGTCATAACATTTAACCACACTCCTCAGTTAAAAGGAAAACCCAGTCATCAGTTTCACTCAAAAAAATGAAACTTCTCATGACACTAAGGGCCATGCTTTGTCATGTGAAGAACGACTGTTCATGTTCCTTTCATCCAATTTACATAAATATTTTTGCCTTTTTCTCTCAAGTTTTATTGATATCTTTGAGGATCCAAACGTAGCTCTTCAGTCAAGTATGCCGCACATCCACTTACTGAGGTCAGTTTTGGAGGAACTATTGAAGTATGTGATGGCAAGGTGTGTGAAACCACAAGTTAATAAAAGCTCCTCCTCCTCTCTCGATGTAAATTATCATACTCCAGCAAATCAAAGGGATGATTGTGATCTGATAGGGAACTCTCAGTTTGTTTTGGTGAACACTTTGAAGTCTGAGGAAAAGTGCATATTCTTTAAGTCTGTTAGAAAATCATGTGACTACAGGGTACACAAATTTCTGTTCAAAGATGACGTTTTAATTAATGCTGAAGTTGCAAATATTTCTGCTATAATTAAGGTATCATTTTCTAGCCTTAGGTTTTTCATAATGCTTTTGTAAACATTCTGACTAGTGAAATGTAACATTTAGATAAAGAAACACATTCTGCACTCCCAGTTCTGTAACCTTCAGCTCGAAGAAATAAGCCTGGCAAAAGGAAGAACTGATGTTCCATGGGCATTGGTAGGTCAGATGAAATCAGCTGATCGTGTACTTAAATACGACAAGACTCTATAAGGTGATGCTTGCTATTTTATCAATTCCACATAGCAATGCAGAATGTGTGTTTTGCAGAGTCACAAAGGTAAAAATACTTTTCAGGTCCTTGCTGTCTGAACAAACTTTGGAGAAATGTTTAGCCTTAAAATCAGTTCAGCAAGGCAAATGCTTTGAGCAAAAATTTAGTTCAGAGTTTCTGAAGAGGGCTAAGTCAGTTATGGGTGTGTTGAACAACAATTAGTCATGTGATCAGCATGTTGAATAATAAGTCATATGTTCCTGAAGTTCAGGTATGTCCAGTATTTAGTATTCATATTATGAAAAAGATATATGCGTAGGCCAAATGGAGTTACTAACGTATTGAATTATAATGAATTGGTACGTGTTCTGCCATCAGTGATGTCTTAATACGTTGCGATTCACAGCCAAATTTCTCCTAACTTTTTACTTCTGTAAGTTGGCATGTCTGCTGTGAAGCCTAAGTTCAGCAGTTCTGTGTCCTCTGAACTTTCTGCACTTGTGCCAAAATAACTTTTCTGTTGGCACTTGTGCCAATCTTGATCCCAATTTGATTTCAGATAGAGCCTGGTGCAGATAGTTCTTACCCAACTTTTAAAAAATTTTAGTTTTGAAACTTCATACACTTCAGGCTTCAGGACCATGGATCTTAGGTCTGTCCTTGGTGGTAGGTAGATCAGTATTTCTGTGTTATGGTTTACGAAACATTTGTTCAAGCTCTATTGCATGAGAATCACACAATTTTCTATTGGCAGGAGTACGTCCTGAGTTTCTCCAACAATTTGTCCTTTCACCTTGCCTGACCACCTTGCTCCTTCGTACCCATCTTGATTTACTTCTTTCTTGCCAGGCTGAGTGGCTCATGCGGTTGAAGCGCTGGCCTTCTGACCCCAAGGTGGCAGGTTCGATCCTGGTTCAGTCCTGTGGATTTGAAGGTACTCGAATACATCAGCCTCTTGTTGGTAGATTTACTGGAATGTAAAAGAACTGCGGGGCTAAATTCTGGCACCTCGGTGTCTCAGAAAAACCATAAACTAGTTACTGGGGCGTGATTAGTAACTCGTCTCTAATCGCTCATCTTGCAATCTTCCCTTTCTTTGACTGACATTTTCCAAGTTTGTAACATGGAGGGATTTCGGTGCTGCAACTTGTTGTTCACTTTGAGTATGGATACTAGTAATGGGGCAAATATCCATGGCAAGAAATTTTGAATTTTAAATCTATTTGGCTACATATTAGTAGATGTAGAAACACAATTTTCTTCACCCCTCTCTTGCTTAAAGAAAGTACATCTGCTTCCCACTGTTGAACATTCGGACCATGCAATATTGTGGGGAATATTGAGGCGATTGTGATTTTTGTATCTAATTTGACTAGATAATGTCTCTGAAAGAATGATTTAAATTTAAATTGAATCATCTGAGGGGTGCATCAAGTGATATATAATTCTCGTTGTTTGAGAATGTGATGCTGCTGGACATTTTTGAGACAGCTTATCTGTCAAGTTTTAACACATCCATCTGCAAACCCCTTAAATTTTGAATGCACATTTCTATTATATGAAGTGTATTTCCTGATGTATATTTTTGTTTTTGTTTTTCATGAAAATGTTAATCAACATGGGTATCTGTAAGGTTTTTTTTTTTCTTTTCTAGATACGATCGTGATAGTTTGGAGCCTTATGGACAAGCCCGACGGTAAGAATTTAATAGAAAATTGTACTATTATATTTTTGCCTTTACTAGACTAGTATTTTATTCATTGTATTTTGGAATTCTTGAGTTATATGCTTCCACCCTTTATTAAAGTAGCAAATTTACTGTTTCCAAGTGTAAGAGGGCAGAAAGCACTACAGAAGAACTGTCTAACCAGAATGAAAATAATGAATCGTTTTGTGGGATATGCATTTATAAAAGTTACAGGTAGCTGCTGCTCAGAATTATGTATCGGCTATGGTGGGTTAGCTCAAAAATAAATGTAGAGAGATCGCTTCAGTCGTAATACTCTGCTGGGAATTTTTGTGCTTCTGTCACTGAAAATGTATATTTTCTACATACGTGAAATATAGGATTTTTGCTATAGATTCTGCGTGGATCGGAGAAATTAGTTTTGTTGGTCTTCTTCATAACAATCTCTGCTGGGACGTGGAAAAATGTACAAAATGAGAGGTTCATTCAGCTTGCACCAAAAGTTATCAGATTATTTCCGGAGGGACTAAAGCGGCCGGACATAGAGCTAACCACTCTATTCCATTTAGTGCTGACGTTACGAATAGTGGAAGCTTTTATATTCCTCTCTTCTGGCCTATGTGGAGATGGCTTTACATTTTGCCCTTATGTTGTTCAATTTGTCGCGCCGTTTGATATACTAAAATTCAGTATAACACTGATGTTAAAATAACGCTTGTGCATTGAAATGTTTAAGACTTTCCAGGCGTCGCACATAATTTTCAAGCGAGATATTTCAGATGACTGATCTTTAGTGCTAGCTGTATGTGTGGGGAATAGAGTAGCTTTCTTGATTGCCAGTAATAATTATAATAACGGGGTGTGGCCTCCGTAGAGGCCCGGTGCAGGTCTTTCAAGTTGACGCCGTGTAGGTGACCTTGCGCGTCTGTGAGGATGGGCCCAATCTAAGATGAAATCCAATGCTGTAAACATCACGAAGGACCCAGTCCCCAAGCTATAGGGATTAACTAATGAAAGTTAAAATCCCTAACCCGACCGGGAGCCGAACTCGGGGCCCCTTTAACCAAATACCACCATGCTAACCATTTAGCCATTGAGGCAGACATTGCGAATTATATCATTATAGTAATGATGTTTCAATAGTTCTACTTTGATACCCTGTGCTGTAAACATGCTGTGAAATAAGATACAGTAGAGTCTCGCTCAACCGACCTTCGCTCATCCGACACTGGTAGGCTTAATTTGCAGTCGTGCGGTAGGACCTGTTTTTTCTCAAGGACGTGTGCAGCGAGTTTTCAGTCGTTGTTCAGTGTAGTATTGGTTGGGTGCGGATGTTACAGTTTTCACATCCTCTGTGAGTATGGCAAGTAAACGGAGGAAAGTGTTGGACGTGTTACAGTGGGAGACTGGAAACGTAAGGGGGGGAGAAATTGAAAAGTGGTGCTCTACCAGAGCAACAAGTGATGCACTGTTTGTCCAACCCTTGTCCCGTTTCCCTACGGGGTCGGGTATGTGGTGAGATGAATTTGTCGTGGCGTTTTTTTTTTATGACCGGATGCCCTTCCTGACGTCAACCTCATCAGAGGAGTTAATGAGAGATGAAATGAATGACGTGATATATGATAGTAGGGAGAGGGTGAAACCCGGTGCCGGCACATAGCCTACTCCTGTCGAATAGCACCAAGGGGTCTGCTCAAGGCTTAACGTCCCCATCCGACGGACGAATCACCATCAACAGCGTCATATGCCCTCACTCCATATGAGTACTGCGGAGAGGTTTGGAATTTAATCCAGGCTTTTGGCACGCAATCTAGTGATTAGAAATTGTATACCACCACCTCCCCTACCCTGCCGGCCAACATTCTGATGGTGAAAATTTTTTCGACCAACGGGACTCGAACCGGCTAACCTCGGTGTTAGACCGTTTTTAGACTTCAGCGCCTTAACGATCATGGCCACCAGCAACAAGTGATGCACTGAGAATTAGAAAAACAATTCAAAATGTGAGTAGGAAAAAGTGAGTGAGCACTATTTCTTTGGTTCACTCAAACCGGGAAAAGGGCCTGTCAATATCTGGCCTCATTCTGCAAGAAATGGCGGTGTACTTCCAGAAGGAGTTTAATGAAGGGGACCCTAATTTCATTGGCAGTGCTGGGTGGCTTGATTGGTGGAAAAAACGGTACAGCATTGGGCAGCTTAATATCTGTGGATAAAAACTGTCGGCTAAATACGATGAGGTTGTGAAATTTAAAAAGGAATTTCAGGAAATAATTCTTGCTGAAGGGTCAACCGGTGATCAGATTTTAAATTGTGATGAGACTGGGCTGAATTTCAAGATGCTGCCATCAAACCTCTCGCAGCCCAAAACCAAGGCATCTGCACCTGGCTACAAGCATAGTAAGGAAAGAGTTACTGTTCTTCCCTGTAGTAATATTACTGTCAACCTAAGAGCAAAATTGCTTATGATCGGTAAAGCAAAGAAGCCTAGGACATTTATAAACTTTTCTCTAAATGCTCTTCCAGTCCACTGCATGAATCAGAAGGCTGCGTGGATGTCTGCTGACTTCTTAAAAGACTTCTTTACACAGTTTGTTCCAGATCTAGAAAAATTTCAAGCTTCAAACAATCTTCCTAGAAAAGCTCTTCTACTAGACAATGCTCCAACACACCCAAATGAAGAGCAACTTAGAAAAGGTGAGATCAAAGTCATGTTCTTCCCTCCTAACATGATGTCATTATGCCGCCAGTGGACCAAGGTATGCTGGAAACATTGAAGAGGAAATATCAGCGGAAACTTCTTTCATCCTTGATAGAGAAAATGGACAATGGCAAAGACATGGATAGAAAAGTTAAAACGAAACATGAAAGATGTGGCATACTGGATAGTGCAGTCTTGAGAAGAAATTGAAACGACGACATTAGAAAGTCTTGGAACATATTGTTGAGTGAGTTTGAACTTCGAGAGGAGGTGGTACAAGAAGATAGGGAAAACATTGTTCCCTTACTGAATTTCGTTCCTGGCTGTGAGGATGCTACGACTCGAGATGTAAGTGGTGTGCACAAGATCAGCTGTTTGAACTAACTCACCCTGATATTATTGGTTTTGTGAATAAATTGAAAATAGCTAATGCTAAGATTTTGTTGCTCTAAAGACAACTAAGAGATTCCAAATTACAGGCAAATTATTCAAGTGAGCCGACATTAAGCAGAAAGCAAAAGGTGATTATTGACACCATGCTAAAAAAATGTCAGATAAGAAATAAGAAAGGGATAAGATATGATAACGAATTCCTTTTAGATAATCTCTTATTTAAAATTGAATCACCTGAGGGCTATAGACACTGTTTAATGCATGACATGCTTCTCCTTCCTTCGGAGGCTCACCTGCTAAAATAAGTAAAAAAAGGTCTTAAGTGCCCATACGGGGTGAACACCCATGCCATTAGTGAACTATGTCTGGGATGAGGAGAGTAAAAACAATCGCACGGGAATTCTCATATATGTCTCAGTTACTATTACAATATTTATAAGTCCACCTGTTCAATACAATAAATTCTCATATATGCCGAATTAAAACTGAGAGAAGAGGTTCACTTTAATACCAAGTCATCAAAAGTTGGATTCGTAAATTTAGGAGAAAACACCCAAGAACATGGGAAAAATAAACTCTCAAATCATCCGTTAGTGTTCATGTTTGTGCCCCTATTGTATAATTGGCTCCAACGGGTTGCTGTGTATACAAGCCAAAATTCCACACCTGGTGATATTTTGTCATGAATTTTAATCTAGGTGGTCTTGCAACTGGACCAAATTAGCGCCAGAATTATAGGTTTCACTTCAGAAGGGAGACAGTCTAATAAAAAGGTGTGGAAATGTTTAGGAAAGTAGGAGTCTTTGGGCCTTTTCAGATGCTGTACATGCAATTAAGTGCATCAGAAATAATTTTCACGACAAAAGGCAAGTCTGTTACAATAATGAAGTTCTATCAACAAGATTTTTAAGTGGATTTGCAGGTTTGAAAGTTTGCCACAAGCTTACATCTGCGCATATAGACCCCACTTCATTTCAGTGCGTGAATGAGACTTGCTTTTCAGTTATTTAGTAATTCTGTTGCAAATGGCATAACGTTCTTTGGATGGATAAACTCGGAGGGATTTGAATGCAGCGAACCGACAAACGTTCACAGGGGATTTAAACATCCTAATAGATGTATTAAATACTTCTACACCAGCAAGGAGCTGTTTATAAAGATTCAATAGGGCATCAAACCTTAATAAAATGGAGAGATAACCTCAGTAGGAAGAATAATACGTAGGTGGTTTGAAAAGTTCTCGGAATGTACTAGAACTAAGTATCTTACCTCGGTGGAACTGCTTTTATTTTTCAACATAGTCTCCCTGTAGACTAATGCATTTGGTCCAACGATGTTCCAATGCCTTGATCCCATCTCGAAAATGAGATTCCTCCAGGCCTGCAAAATACCTCTCCAATTCGGCTGTCAGTTCTTCCCTTGTAGAAAATCTCCGTCCACCGAGGAAAATTTTCAGCTTGAGGAATAGATGAGTCTGATGGTGCCAAATTAAGTGAATAAGGTGGATGTGGCAACAATTCGTACCCCAGTTCATGAAGTTTTGCCATGGCAATAACACTTGTGTGTGGCGGAGCGTTGTCCTGATGAAAGATGACCTTTTTCCTTGCCAAACCAGGCCTTGTTTCACGCATCTTTTTCTGTAGTTGGTCTAGGAGGTTTGCATAGTACAGTAAAACCTCGTTAATTCAAAGTTGTTGGGACTAAAATATCGGACTTCGAATTACGTGATTTCGAATTAACTGCCAATTCGCAATTCAGAAGTACCAACCCTTGCCGCGTTACAAAATAATCTATGGCCCGTTACTGCATGCAGTTAACCTTGATTCACTGTTTATACCCTTCAAATGCCATGAAAAAGGAACTATTCCCAAAATGTATCCAAGAAGGTGCATTTACAGTATTCAAGGAATTCACTCGGATATCTCACTGGCAGACACCCTCGCGCAACAAAAGAAAAAAAAAGCACTATTCAAAGACGAGGAGAAATCTATGCTGGCTCCCATGTGCAAGTGCTTTATTAATTGGATTACTATACTTTATGCATTTTAGATGTCTTGTATTTACAAAGGAAGTACCCGATACCCTTACAATCGAACTTTTCTATGGCTCTATCCTTGTACGATTTCCCGCCATGGTAGTGTTGGCTACTGAATGCATGATTCGAAGCAGTGTATCGATTCATTCAAGTGTCCTAGTGAATCGATTCACAGGAACGGCGAGCTCACGGCACACGATTCAGCTTACTCCCAGTGTAGTGCTGAGTGGCGCACTCACTGGACGTTGACGGGGAGCCGAGCTTCCGCTGCAGCGAGACAGTGAATCATGGCACATCGAAAGAATCGTGAACGCGTGCGGCTCAGTGATACACATGATACACACGACTCCTTATCGGGTCACTGGACACGCGGAGAGCCGAGCTTCCGCTGCAGCGAGGCATACAGTGAGCCATGGCACACGGAAAGAATCGTGAACGAGCCGGCTCAGTGAGGCACAAGATACACACGGGTCCTTATCGGCTCACTGCAGCGAGACATACAGTGAGCCATGCTACACTGAAAGAATAGTGTGCTATAATGGACTCTCGAGCTCAGCTCATTTGAAAATATTACCCATTTGCATTCACTGTCCTCTTCTTACAGGGAGGTTTAAATAATAGATGAATTTATTTGCTGTGTTGAAAAGGTAGTCACAACATAATTCTGAAGTAGCTAGTAAGTAGGCTATTAGGTTATACTATTTATTAGTTTAATGAATCTTAGTATTATAACTCAGTTGACATTTGACAATTAAACTCGACTCTAGCCTGCCCTATGACTAGGATTCATGCTCATGACCACTCAAAAGTACCTGTTTTATATTGGGAAGAACGACTCAGTATTCTCTCAGTTCATATGTCACATCGTTGCACAAGACTTCAATCATATGTGGACCGACGCAATAACAGTATGTTGAATCAGAAAACCAGCGGGCTACTGTACATCTCGGGTAGCCTATAAAAAATGACTAAAAAAAATCCTCTGCTGATAGAAAAATACATATTTTCAAAAATGACTGAGCGAGTTGTCTTGCAGTTAATATCGTGTGGCTATGCGCTTGCATTCGGGGGATGGTGGGTTTGAATCCCACCCTCGGCAGCCGTTAAGATGGTTTTCCATAGTTACCCCATTTTCACACCAGGAAATGCTGGGACTGTACCTTCATTCAGGCCATGGCTGCTACCTTCCTAATCCTAACCTTTGCCACCCTGCGTCGCCGGAAACCTTCGATGTATTAGAGTAACTAGCATTTTTTCTAAGAAAGGAGTTCATAGTATGAAGACCAGAT
Organism: Anabrus simplex; assembly: GCF_040414725.1. Taxonomy (NCBI): domain Eukaryota; kingdom Metazoa; phylum Arthropoda; class Insecta; order Orthoptera; family Tettigoniidae; genus Anabrus; species Anabrus simplex. Next base: position 55,840,055 of record NC_090266.1, read on the forward strand.
GGCAGCTGCGAGCAGTGAATGCTGTTGCTGCTCTCTTACCAGCACATACTACACAGATGCAGTAGGAGCTGTGACCAATGAGCCGTGCATCGGATCACTGTATCGATTCAGTAACGTGAACGGAATCAAATGAATCGATTCAGTAAAATGAATCGAATGTCCCATCACAACGCCATGGTACTTCTCTCGTACTTCAGAAATGTAAACACTTGCCGCGTCACAAAGTATTCTAAGACCCATTAATACATGCAATCACCTCGATTCACAGTTTAAACCTTTCAAATGCCACGGAAAAATCTATTTCTGAAATGTATCCAACAAGGTGCATTTACAATGTTCAAATAATGCACTTGGATAAATCACTGACAAACAAAACCTCACGCAACGAAAGAAAAAAAATCACACAATTCAAAGACTAGGATAAATTATGCCGGCCCCCCTGTGCAAATGCATTATTTTTTGGATTTCTGTACTGCTAGCATTTTTATATGCTTTGTACTAGCATGGAAAGTGCCCGACGCCCTTGAAACATTGTGGTTTATCGAACTTTCCTATGACGAGGGGATAAAGTTTCTCGCTTCCATCCCATGTGCATTGCAACGTACAACTATGACCCTTTTAAAACCGTAAGACCATTTGGGCTTGCATTAAAATAAAGCAATGCAGTTTCACCGGCAGTGACAATATTGTTCAGTGCCTACGAAGTTATTATCTGAGCTACGCTTCTTCGTCAACTGTCGGCATCGCCAGTGTTCGCGGATTCTGTTTTTCCACACACTGCCTGTTGCGTGATATTATGGCATTCCTTAAAAGGTTGAATACAAAAGAATTTCGATTTCATTCAATTTAGCAATCATGAAGCGCACTGTAGACCCACCGAAGTGTGTGTAAGTGCGGGAAGCTACCGTTCCACGTTCCGGCACGCGCGTTCTATTATGACGCGGAGCGGATAAATTTCGAGTAGAAATTACTCTGTAACATACTATTGTTTTAAAATGTAAAGGCAGTTTCGAATTAAAAGTCTGAATTTCGGCAATGGGGCCGACATTGTACTTCGAATTACGAATTATCCGTATTTCGAATTAAACAATTTAAATAACATGCAAAACTGTGTCTCATGTTTCCAGGAACGAGAGCTTCTTCGAATTAGGCAGGATTTTAAATTAACCGAGTTCGAATTATCGAGGTTCTACTGTATTGCCCAGTAATTGTTTGGCCAGAACGAAGATAATCTATCAGCAGAATGCCTTTTGCATCCCAGAAAACTGAGGCCATGATCTTTCGGGCCGAAAGTAGTGGACGCAAGTTTCATCTGTAGTCGCAAACCGGCGCAAAAAATCTTGTTGGTTGCACTGAAAACGGGCCAGACTTTGTTCGGACATTTCCAATCTGGTGCGTTTATTGTCCAATGTCAAGACCCATCTTGCGGATAATTTTTCATATCCAGTTCTTCGGTTAAAATATAATATACCCGTTCAGAAGACATCCCTACAGCTTGAGCAATCTCCCGCACTTTCAGTCGACGATCCTCCATGACCATTTTATGCACTTTTGCGATAAATTCTGGGGTCATAACACTTTTTGGCCGTCCACTACGCGGATCATCATCCAAGCTCTTCCGACCAAATTTAAACTCGCTGGTCCACTTGGCAACAGTTGAAAATGAAGGAGCAGAGTCCCCCAGTGTGTTCTGAAAGTCGACGTGAATTTCCTTTGCTCTCTTACCTTTCTTTACAAAGTATTTAATCACTGCTCAAATCTCAGTTTTTTCCATTGTCACAAATCACTACGCGGGAACAACCAACAAAGAGTCATCACTACCACACTCCTGCAGCTAGAGCACTGACGCGCCACGTGTTCACTCACAAAGGATGTGTGATTATTGCGCAAGGCCTCATTGCTCTAGCACCGACATCTAGCAGTGATTCCGAGAACTTTTCAAACCGTCCTCGTACTTCTGCTTCAGAAAGAACTCTTGAATCCCTAAGAGTAATAATTGAGAGGACCATACAGGTGTCCGAGTATTTATGGAATAATGGATTCTTGTATGTCTTCACAGCCAAATTTAATTAAGATCCACTAGAACGGCTCTTTGGTATACTACGCTCATTAAGTTGTGACGACCACCCTTCAACAATAGATTTTCTGAATTTACACATGTTGCAGTCTATTTATATCCCAACCAAACTTGGGGAGTAGTGAGAAGAATTTTCTTTTCCTCTGAGTTTTAGAAGAGATACCTTATTATTGGTTTACGAGACCAGTGTTTTTATTAAACTACTAAAACAATGGTAATAAATATAAGTTATCTTGATTTGTGTTTTTAATAGGAGTGTGAACTTTTTGTTCTAAACGTAAGCATTTATCTTCACTGTCATCGAGTAGTAATTGTGAGCCTAAATTTGAACTGACATTGACATCATTCGTCAATCAAATGAGAACAGTGGCTAAGAAGACAGAAGAGACAAATAAGGCTGATGTAGAAAATGCACAAAATGAAATAAAACAAGCACTAGACTTCACTGAGAACATGGATGGCCTCTTAGACTGGGAGAACAAGTTAGGTATAACAGCGATAGCCGCAGTCTTGCAAAGGAGTGTTTGATTTATCTTAGAGGATATATAGTACGTAATGTATCCAAGGTCAAAAAATGTCATAAATATGTCTGCCTGCTTCACGGAAAGCCTACAAAAGATATATTTTACGCAGCCCTCGCAATTATTAGGGACTATAGCAATAAATACAGCACTGACCGCACTTCCCTCAACCATCCTACAAGAGCATTTTATAATGTGTTCGTGCAAGTTGAAAGTGTAGTGGAACAAACACTCTCCTGTGAACATAGTCTGTGGGGCGACATGTTTTACGAGTGTTTGGACAGTTTACACAGTATCACTATTAATTGGAAAAAATTAGGATGCTGTGATGACCATGTTGCTGACATTATCCCTAAACTTGTTACATTATATGAAATGGCAATTTTATTTTGTAACAAGACAGATGAGAAAGGAACTGAAATCTTCTAAGACCACGAAGTCTATCCGGAAGCTATCTAAACTATCTGACAACTGACTTCTGGAATGGTAAGCAAAAGCATAATAATTTGCATGCAATAATATTGTCTTTTATTCGTAAGCTCAAGCTGAAATACTGCTGGGTGAGCGGCCTTGCGGCGCAACCGATGAACTAGGGGAGTGATCAAGTCTTTCTTCTACTCGCTATGCTTAAGTGTTGTCGCTACCATCACTGCTTTCGTAGTTAGTCGTTGGTCCGAATCCTGATTTTAACTCTCCCCTTCCAAGAATACATAGTATTTTGCTTTCTTCACACCGTGGAAGGAATTAATTTCTTTTCTCCTAATAATTTCTCTCTGGATATGGCAGTAACGAATCGTTCATGGCTGCAGTTTTCATTTTCGACTCACCGCTGTTATTCCATGTTTTGCAGCATGTTCTAACTTCAACCAACTTCAAGGATGTTGTAAAACTTGTTCTCAGGATCATTTTCACTCGTGCTTGTGCAATTCCTAATTACACGAGGCCGCACAGAACTCTGAGCTTGGAAACTGGAAGGCATTGAGAAATGTAGGGTAGGGAGAGAGTAACCAAGTCCTCTGCGCAGGTGATGTATGTACAGTTAACTGAAATATTGCACTTGCTTGCTGGTCACTTAAACAAGATTTTTGCGACTATTTTCTTCTCCCGGTTTCTTTTTTTCCAATTCATTTTCCCCTGTTTATAGCAAAAATTAAGTGGAGAATGTTATAAGCGAGTAAATACAGTAATATATTTGTGATAATTTAATATTGATTTCTGCATAAAGGCATTTGTTATATATGTAACAGATATGGGTATAATATTTAGTTCTATCGGACAGGGTGTTCTTGGTGGTGTTATATTCCTAGCCTGTTATATATATCACAAGTACAGTGGCAGGAAAGTTAGTTGCAGTTCATAATTTAGGGTAAAGCAAACTGTTGTCCTCATTTGTACTGAAGTGGTGCAGCTCTCCTTAGGCACATCTCCAATAGAGGTGAGCTGCACGTATCATTCTAACCACATACCCATCTGGCCATTCTGAAATCTCATGGCAGTATTGGAAATTGATCCCGTGCTTTTGTGAACGGAAGCTAATAGAGCTAACCGCTATGTGATGGAGGTGGTCGCGTTGAGAATGAAACTATATGGAGTAGGGGAGGTACTTATGATTTTTATTTTTCCCCCCTAATTCTCAGACCTGGAAAGTTACATCTGGTATTACCACTAATTTTCATGGCTCTCTAATTGATACAAAGTGATTCATATTGCATTACAAGAAGTGAATTTTGTGGTAAATTTTGAGTTGTATGCAGCGTCTATTTTACTATTGTCTTGATAATGCTCATGGTAAGGTCAGTCATCTAATTTATATTCATTGCATAAGGCCTTAAATTTTGTGTTCTAATGTAACCTTCTGGAGGTAGTTTTTGTCAGTCTCATTCCTTTCCTTTTATGCCAAATTAGAGAAAAAATATTTTTGTTAAAAAAATCCTGTAGTTGTGTACATGAAGTAATGACCATACTATCCAAAAACTCTGAACTAATAAAATCTGGAAGTATTTTTTTTATTAAATGTCGTATTTTACATGGTGTTACTATGCTTTTCGCAGCATGCTCATGCTAAGTTATATAAATATCATGCCAATGCCTTCTTACTGGAATGTCACTATGAAAGTCTTTACTAGAGCCCAGAAGTTAGGCATTTATTTTTGGATAAAATAGGCAGGCAAAAAGGCACTTGAAATACTGAAAATAGGCAGTACTGTAATTAAAATAGGCATTTTTTAGGAGTGAAAGCAAAGAGGAATCTCGCTCATTATTAATGAAAATATCTTAAATACTCATTCGTTTCTTTATTATCAATGTATCACATAATTTGCGTACTTATTCTTGCTTTCCTTGGTTACATGCAACAAGAAGGTGCTTTTTCTAAGTATCAACTGTCAGACGCTTGTCAGAATGTTTTTCATCATGTAAAAGGAACGTTCTACTTCCACTGAAGTGATTGGCGCAAATTTGAAACAAGCTATTTCGGAAGGACACATGCCAGTTAAAACAGAATTTTAACCTTTCAGAACATAACGAATGTTCATTTTTTCAATGTCCATATTAGCACTCGGAACACGTTTAAGTTTTTCACTAACAATGCTTCCTTTTTCTCCTGGTGTTTGCAGCAGTTGATTTACTGCATCTTCGGGGATCACCATAGATGATACCAGTGAATCATCTCTTTTCTTACATTTGAAGATTGCTTCCAGTATCGCACCATAATGTGCTGTTATAGATGCCAGATAATTGCTGAGTTGTTCATGGTCCAACAACTTTTTTACCTCGCGTACTGAAGGAAATTCGTCTACTGATACGGCATGAAGTCCCTCGCTTATCTTGTCCAAATTGTTGCTATAATATGACTGCTGAGATCCAGGTTCCCCATCTCGTGAGAACTGGCTGTGGAGGTAAAGGGAGCTCTGGTGCCACGTCCTTTAAAAAAACGGATTCGGGAGGGTGATTTTAGGAAGATTTTCTTGTTATTTGTAACTAACTTATCCATGTGAGGATACAAACTTCTTATCTCTTCAGCAATTCTGTGCAGTCCATGGGCTAGACATGTGAGGTGGAGCATTTTAGGAAAGAGAATTTTCAAGGCTGTAGCTGCTTTTTTCATGTAAGGTGCCACATCTGTGACAAAAAGTAGGACATCATCATCCCGTATTCCATCCGGCCAGAGTAATGAATTTGTGAATCAACTGTGCCACTGTGGAACCGTCTGCTCTCTCCATTTCTTCTGTCGTCAAAAGAAATACTGATAAGTTAGTTTGCTTTGCTTCCATAGTTCCAGTGATGACGGCCATGTAACGTCCCATTGCACCTGTAGTTTCATCAATGGAGATCCAGATCTTCTTTTCTGCAACTCTGCTTCAAATCCTCTGCAGGGTCTCTTCAAAGGAGATATTCAAATTCGTTTTTCTTAATGTGGTTTCTGATGGAACTTCTTTAGTGTACTTCTGGAGAAACGTCCTGAGAGATTGATTTTCCAGTTTCCAGAACGGAATTCCGGAGTCCAAGAAAACTTTACGTAGATCCTGGGAAAATTGAGATTGCCTGCTGGATGTTGTAACTGCTGTTGATAATACATTGATCTTAGGGCCAACAATATTTAACCTAGACTTATGTTTCGTTGTTGCGAAATGTTGAGTTATAAAGTACTTTTTTCATGATTAATAGATTTTTCATGGATTTTGCAAAGGAGTATAGCTCCATCAGTAGAAAGTGTGTCCGAACCGAATTCGCGAACATAGCCATGTAATTTACCACGCAACGATGACAGTTTCGGCATGATAAATAAGTCAGTGCAAACACCTGAGTTGCCTTTAACAAGTTCAACGGTAGACCAACAGCTTCTTTTATCTTTGACCTGTTAGACAGAAGTGATTTCCTCCCTTCCTCTGCATTATCTTATTTCAAAATCGGGAATAGGAGGTAATTACGCATTGTCACGGCAAAGGGGGTGTGAAGAAGAAGAGACGTCCTTCCCTCATCCTCTCTCTTTCCTAGTATTCATTATGCTTATGCATTCCTTTCACTAATGAAGGTTCTGCTATTTACAGAGGTTAAATGAATGGGTTTGAGAAAATAAGCTTTCGAATGCCTGAAAACAAATAAATGATTTACAGGGAACAATATTCTAAATAGATATTTGTGACGGCAATATGTAATTTAATTTGTGCAACCTTTTTGTCTTCGATGTACGGAAATTCATGATGTGCTTTTTAAAATGTGTAAATCGCAGAAAAAAATTGCACAACGATCACAAAAGTCAAAAAAGCTTCAAATCTTAAAATAGGCAACGGAAGCCAAAATAGACAAAAACGCAAAATAAAAATTCTCTACACTTCCTAAATGCACAAAAACAGATTTATCTCTATCTGATTCTTCAATATATCCAGTCGGATAAGAAAGGTATTTTGTCTAACTTCCTGTCTCTAGTCATTACGTTGTGGAATAGGAAATTAATCTTCATATTGTATGATTGACAAACTGAAATTCAATCAAATTTTAATAATTCTGGGTTCCTTTCTCTTCACTTTGTGGTTTACTCTAGTTTGTTGGGATACCAGGACCTCTTAGGGTGCATGCACCAGTGCATTGCGCTGTGCACGATGCAAAAGAAGACTTTGCTTGGCTGACCTGAGTGCAGACCCCAACTCCTAGATTTGGAGCAATAGCGCCGTATCTCTCTTTCCCCACGCCTGTCTCGCTTGCTTCGCCTCTCTTCTTCTTCCTCACTTGTTCTGTAGCACTCCAGATCTTAGCCGAGTAGCCAGAGACGAAGCGTTGGTCCGAGCCGAGTGGGACCGATACTCTGTGCACAGGAACTCTGCGCTTCAGTTTGCATGCGTGAGATTTTAGGCGTTTGTGAGGCTCTGGCTTATAGTATACTTGAACGTAAGAGAGCATTGTAAAAATCCTAATTTTTTAGTTAATTTTGAATCTGTGGAGGATGATTGTATCTTGGACTCTAGTATGACTAGGGGATATAGCAAAAGGAGGAAGTAAAAGCGAATCAAAGTTAGCTCAGAATAGGGCATGTAGGCCCTGACAGGGGTGGAAAGTAAAGGTTTCCACTATCCATAACCTCGGCTTTTGGTGGGGTAGTGTTTACCTTTATTCTCTAAGAGGGGAAGTACTGTTGTGTATGTTTGAGGCTTTATTGTGCTCGGGACCAGAACACTCTGATGTAACGTCAAGCCTAGCCGCCCTGCTAGGTACCCAAAGCCTGAAAAGTGTTCTGTGAAATGTTTTTCACTTTTTAACACTTCTTCCTCTTACCTCCTCCCCATGAGCAGTTATGAAGTTGGGATATGGGCCGAACATTTGGTCCAAAGAAATGCTGGCCTCAAAATCAGACTACTCCTCCTGTTTTTTCTTTTTGGCCTCGTAGCAGTATAACTGTTGCAGCTGTGTGAAGACAACAGTGGGTAGATCAGAATGGTTTGGTGTGCTGTCACCTTTACCATTAATAATGGTGATGGATGCCATTAGAAAGGCATCAAGGGAGAAGTATAGTGGGGACGGAACTAATGTAGTTAGATGAATGTACTGAATAGAAGGATTGAACAATGGGAATTGAGGATGAAAGTGAGGAAAGCAAGACAGTGGTGATGACTAGAGGAAGCAAAAGAAGGAAATGGAGCTATCAGTATTGGAGGCAAGGAACTGGATATACAAGGTGCATCCGTGATGATGTAACAAACTTTCTGGGATGATAGACGACTACAAATGGATCAATTTGAGATAAGGAACGTTCAAGCCAAAGTTATTAATAATAAAAGTTGTTGAGACTCCAGGATGTCCGAATTTCATCCCACAGTAGTTCTTTAACATGCTGGAAGCAGACATGGGGTTGTCACATTCAAACACCCTTAAAAGCCACCGGCTTCAGTCTGGTTTGAACCCGTTAACTTGGGATTACTATACCAACGTCATAGCCACTACACCACTACGGCCGGCAGCCAAAAATTAAAGCAAAAATCTGTCTGATACCTCCGACTGTACTGTACACTACATGTGCTAAGGGAACAATAGGGGAGACTATCCCGGCGAACAGAAGAAGCTAGGATAATAAATCTAGTACAGTGCAGGTGGCGTACTGTGTACTGACGTGATCGGTGTGCGATGTCTGTACAGTAGGCTTCAGTCTGTGTTTAGGGGTTGAAGTTGTATGTTGATAAGCCTTATCCAAATAGTTGTACACGGTTACACAACTTCCAGATATGGTCTGTAGTACTGGAACAGAACAGGCGAGATGGTTTGGGCATCTTAAGCAGGTGAAAGAAGACAGTTGACAGAGAAGAGGATGAGGAAGACCAAGCTTATGAGCACTTTTTGTATAAGAAAAAAAAACCTTTCCCTGTGAAATTTATTTTGACCTATTTAGCATTTTTTGAATTGGTTGCACTGGCTGTGTGATGGACAATTTCCTGTTCAATTATGTTGTGATTTGGAACCGTACATATTAGTGTTTATGAATGGAGACACTTTTACCTAACAAATCACCACTTCTTGTCTGCATCTTGAAGAACATGTATTTCATGTTGACTTTGCAGTGCAGTTTTTTGTTACCTTTGTTCCCAAGATGACTGATTCAGTTGAGTGGTAGCATTTGAGGTGGTTTAATAGCAATGTTCTCTGCTGGCCTGTCATATTACAGTGGAACCTCGATTACCCGTTTCTGGAAACGACGTTCTCCCGGATTATTCGTTCAAATGACGTGGTCCGGCGAGCATCCTAATTAAATCCTGTTGTAAAAATCCCACATTATCTGGTTCCTCGAAACTATTTTCCATATCAACCATCCAGGAATTTCAGTCCCAGCAAAGCTAAATCCTCGAACAAGCATTTTTCATGAAACTATATCTCACGAAAGGACGGCTACGGCATAATTGTGGATCTTGGCATTAACACCCTGCCATTGCGATAATTAGATCAAGTACTGTATGGGAAAAGTGATCGGCGGTGAACTTGCATATGGGACATATTAGCATCGTGGTATTGTTTAAGAGAATCCTTGAAAATCATAAAGCAGAGAGTGGCCACAACAATTGGAAGGAGACAGAGCTCATTTCGACAGCTCTACTTCAAGACTGAAAGAGTTTCGTCAAATGTTCATACTTGTAAAACATCCACAATATATCCAGGTTTACATGTTTATATTTTTTACTTTTTTAAATTGTATTGCCGAGCAGGTTTTTGGCACTTCCCTCAGGCCGCTGTATGCTTACTGGGTTTTCAGGCAGAAATCGAAACTGCTGCTCCTTAACACAAATCTAGTATTTTAATATTATCGTGTACGGTAGGATTGTCATAGAGACCAGAACAGATGTTACACATTACATACATAAAGCCATGGGAGGTTTGGAATTGCCTGTTACTGTTTTGGTCCTAATATAAGACAGGGAATTTTATGTTTTGTTTACGCAGTTGTTATATTTGCTCACGTTACATTTAAAAAGTTTGTATCATTTCCCACTCGTGCCGACTTGCACAGTGTGCGCGCTTTCCAGCGCAGTTGCCCAACAAGGGTGGTATTCAAATGGTCAACTACTGTTACATGCTATCACATACAGAACCTCCACGACAGCTCAATAAACGACTGTATATTTTCAGACATTTGTTAATAGCTATTATCAGAAATTGCAAGAAGCAAGAAAAGCAATATATTTGAGTATTTACCTATTCAATCAATCATGTACTTCTTGTACAGTGTAAATTAGGCCTACATCACTTTTAAAGGTTTTGTTGGACTTGAGTATATAGTTTCGAGCGCAAGTATTGACTCTAACAAGGTAGTGGTCTATTTGGAACTCCCCTAACATAGGATTTGAAGAATGCCATATCATCAATTTCTTCCATTCTTTCATGAATTGGGTGGACATTAACTTGAGGTTGAATGCTTCATACACTTCAATAAGCCTTTCCCTATTTCTATTGGTTCTTATATGTACATGATAACTGCCAACTATTTTCCTGTATTTTCTTTTCTTGCCAACTTGAGCATTAAAATCACCCATTAATATTTTCATCATTTGTTCCGGAGTTTCCAACAACTCTTTTTCCAGGAGACACCAGAATTCTTAGACTTTATCTGGATTTTTCCAGCTGAGCTCAAGGCCATGAATAATTGTAATTTCTGATGTTTTGATGATATTTTTCTCTTTCCAGTTTTTGTGATTAGTGATGGGCTTAATTGAATATAATGCATTCAAAAACTTTTGAGAATCAAACCATTCGAGAACCGACTCTTAGGAGGGTATAGACATACATTGTACCAAAGAAGTGTTTTTTCTTGGTCCTTAGATTGCAGGGTGAGGGATCCTCCGACTGATCCCAACATGATGGTGCAGGCCCCTAGAATCCAGTGCCCTGTTTGTTTAGACCAGACTAACTGGCCCCGGATTTTACCAGCTGGGATAGTTTCCGATGTGCGTTTTACCATCATGGTAGATTGTGTGAATCATTTAACATGAGGGTGGAACCCGTAGGTCCCACAAAAATTAGAACCAGATTGCTTAAACAGCCGAACCTGACCTGGATAGAGACGCTGACCACAACACTGTCCGCCTCGGGATCGGACGTTTGGATTTACATTTCTAAGATAGTTCTTCCACCTTTATCGTTGGGATCCAAATTCCTCATCTGCTGCTGAAGCTGTTGACTATGTTTCTGAATGCTTTTTATTACTATCCCAAAAAGCAAGGATGCCTCTTCCACCAGTTCCGCCGTACCAATGATCTTAATCTCAGCCTTCACTGCAGTTGTGGTCTTCACTCGTAACGCTGAGCTAGGGTCCTTACCAGATGATTTACACGGGGTCAGTGTGCTCTGGGACTCGCATAGGCAGGGGCGCAACTCCCTGGGCAGGGCTGCTTCCAAAGGGGGTCCCTATCTGCTATGAGAATATTACATATGTTTAAGGAAAAACCTCATAACAAGCACATCACATTGTGTCTCTTGTGTGTTTTAGTTTATTATATGTATTTTACTGATGACCCTGTGTTGGCTTGAAACATGTCTGTCTGAAATTTCATCTTGATTGAATGTAATTGAGTATTGACTGGGATAATTGACACAATTTTGAACAATATAATAATGATATTTGCTTTACGTCCCACTAACTACTTTTACGGTCTTCGGAGACGCCGAGGTGCCGGAATTTAGTCCCGCAGGAGTTCTTTTACATGCCGGTAAATCTACCGACACGAGGCTGTCGTATTTGAGCACCTTCAAATACCACCGGACTGAGCCAGGATCGAACCTACCAAGTTGGGGTTAGAAGGCCAGCGCCTTAACCGTCTGAGCCACTCAGCCCGGCATTTTGTACAATTTGTAAGAAGTTCAACTATCAGTATGGATCTAACATGAGATTTATAGTCTGTACTAGATTTTTGAAGCAAACCCGATGTAAATAAAAATTACTGGTACGTGTAAATGATACTGTATTTACCTGATTATAGGCTGGCATTTTAAAAAGTTTTTCGTTGAAGGAATCATTTTCGGCTTCGACTTGGTAGACTAGACGACGACCTTTATCGATGCAATAGTGAAAGTCCTGGAAAATAACTCCCGAAGCTGCTATTAGGTTTTTGCCATAATATCGATTCAGGCCCAGTTTCAAGAGTTCTTAAATGTATACTGAGTTGTTGTATTGTTAAAAATTTGATGCTAGGATTCTTGAGTTTTTTCTAATTTTTCCTGAAAAATTTTAGTCAACTGTCATGAGAGTTACGAATAGTGTAAATCTAGAAGTCAGTGGCAGAAACAGTTTTCACTGTAATCATATGCAAATTGGTTTTGCTTACAATACAGTTGTAAAACATGGCAATTGAAATCAGCATAAACAGGTTTGTCTCAACATTTGAATCTCGGTCCCCAACTAACAATGGGAAATCTTTTACAGACTTCGTATCATCCTTTCCATGTTGTTCTGGATTCCTTTATAACTTATTCCCACTTCAAACTGTGCTCAGAAGTTACTTAATATCATTCTCATTTACAGAATATGGCCAGAACGTCTCCACGATTTGGAGGATTGGATCATTAATAATGACTTGAACAAACTGTGGTAGCAATTCTATTCTACTAATTTGAAATTCTGGAATTGTCTCCAAACATTACATGAAAATACGTTGGTCATGCGCTTTAAGTGAAGATAAATCTGAATCATCGATGGTGATGACTAAGAAATGGCAGAAAATTTATTCCTCAGCTTTTTGTGCAACATTATTGGAGGACCAACGATGGAAAGGGGTGAAAGTGCCGAATAAGCGGGTCATATACCTGAGGTCATTATTCTGGTCAGTTGGAAGTTCAATAGGTAGAGCCACAGTCCAGTATGCTCAGTTAAGTTTGGTAGGGAAGGGTGAATGTGCTAGCATTTCGTATGGCAGTTCTTCTGTGCTGTCCATTGCCAGTGTGCTACCACGTCTTTTGTTGTTTCCTTATGCAGCATTGTGTGCATTGCAATCTGGTTACTGTATGTTTTATCAGTAAGTTTTTAACAATAAACTACTGTTAAATTGTTCAGTGTATTCGTTCATAGTGCTAGAATGCCATCTACAAAAAGAACTGGTTCGAGAGTGTCAAGAAAACAGGTGTGGGAAACCGTTATATCAGGCAAACAGGTTGCAGGAAAATTCTTATGGCAGGGCTCAACATGAAAGTGTAAGTTTCTTGTAAGACACTAAGAGATTTAAGGAAAGCCTTTTTAAGCAGTATTATACTTCTGAGCAGGAAGGAAAATATATTTTGAACTGATTTCAATTGGTTAATATTGCAGGAAGACGTCATGGGACATATGGAATCATTCAGAATTTCTTCCCTCGGAAGTAGTCATTCAATAGTTCCTTCGATTACCCAAGTCCAGATCTATGTGTAAATAATCTGTTCACTGCTTTCAAGGACAAGATTCCTAGCAGTTCTATTAAGTATAGGTACTAGGAAAAAGTTTAAATAGATGATTTTCCCAAACTCTCTTTAGGCAAAAGAACAACTTTCTCAGCTGCGACACTCCGTAGTTTCAGTGGAAGTGACAAATCAGCCGAAGGGGAAAGTTTTCCATCCGGGAGATAGTGGGTTCGAACCCCACTGTCAACAGCCCTGAATATGGTTTTCTGTGGTTTCCCATTTTCACACCAGGTGAATGCTGGGGCGTTGTACCTTAAGGCCACAACTGCTTCCTTCCCACTCCTAGCCCTTTACTGTCCCATCCTTGTCATAAGATCTGTGTCGGCGCGACGTAAAGCAACTAGTACAAAAAAGAAAAGGTTTTCTACCTCTCTTGAACTTCAAGTCCGTGCAACAGACCAGCCAACATACACCTTTTTCACTATTAGTATGGACATTCAGGAAGTTAAATTCACCCCCACACTAACACATTCCCAAATGTTTCAGCCAAGACAGTTGTGCTATAATTTCTGCATACATAATGCAAATAATAGTATGGCTTACATGGTGCATGAGGACGTTAGTGGATGTGGAGGAAGTGAAATAGCTTCACGTTTGTACAAGATTTTGTCCTACGAAGGTGTTACGCACGAAAAGGCACTGACGTAGACTAATAACTGTGCATCACAGAATAAAAAATTTAATTAGTATTGCTGTGATATACCTTGTACCGAGCAAGTGTTCGCGTGATTTGGGTCACGTACCTATCGGCTTGCATTCGGGAGATAGTGGATTTGAACCGCACTGTCGGGAGCTCTGAAGATGGCTTACCGTGGCTTGTAGTAGTGAAAGTTATTGCCGTGTCTTTTAATACTGTATCATACCTGCCAACCCTTCCGATTTACCCGGAAACTTTCCGATTTTTAACTCGTCTTCCGATTTTCCGATTTATTTTTACTTCCTATTTTTTGACCAATAGGCTGTAATTTCTAGTAACGGCCAATGCTCTTCCCCTAGGATACATTCTTATGTGCTTGCATAATTTACGAAACCTCGTTTTCAAGCGAATTTATTTGATGCTTTATTTCATGAGTGTTTCTTCCGGCGCCTTCGTGTATCGTGTTTCCCGCTCACCACAGCAGCGTGTATGCTTTATACAGCTGGGGATTCGGGGCGGCAATCATCCTGCAAGCAAGACAGGCTGGCGCGCGCGTTAGCGACTCAGTTAATCGGGATGAAAGAATGATTTTGTTATTGTTTTTCGCGCGCTGTTAACATCGTTTCTGTGCGTAGTTTCGTCGGAGTTGTGGGCCACTTTTTTACCTTGCATTTCTATGCTTTCCCCCACTGCCAAAGTCGTATGTGAATAATGTATGGGACATATTGAATTGTTTTGTATGTGGTAGTTTTGCGTATTTAAGTGCATAATTTTAATGAGTTGAATGTTTTTAAGGCATTGTGTCGAAGACAGTTTCGGGTACTTTTTATCGTTATGGTCAAGAAATATAGCGAACGTTATCCCAAAGTGTTCAGAGATACCTATAAATGTTCGTTCATTTTACCGTCTGATAAAGAAACTACCGTATTTTCTCGGGTATTTTACGCATCCCAATATTTGTAGGACCATAGTGAAGAAAAAGAAATATTCACGTATGTGACGCACCCACAACTTCGAGCATCCATCACGGAGCTCCGGATGCGTTTCGAAATAAAGATGTCACTCAAGTAGCAGGCTTCCTATTGCGAAAGCGGGCATTCCAAATACACGGCAACGTGCTGTTATTACCCGGCAGGAAATCCCATTGCACTAGTTTTAAGAGTGTTTCGGGTACCGGTACGGGACATTCTGTGATCTCAAAATTGTTTGTCAGTCCACAGTATTCGAGTAATACTTCATCATACAAACTCGCGGTGATCAGTTACGCCGAAACATACAGGAATAGGGCAGCGGGCAGCAAGTATTCAATGCCCAAATGAAACTTGCGCTACCGCGGCGACAGAAATGGTCTTCAAGCGGCCAACAAGTCTAGCAAAGCATTTTGCGAACCAAAAAGCGGCAAGTAGAGGGGAGGATCTGCTTAAATATATGATTTTCTTACGCAACGTTGGATAAGCCATTTCTCACGAAATGCAGTATTTTAAAGAATGAGAAATAGCCGCTGCACATGGAATCTGTGTCTTAGTGATGGTTAGCCGAGGCTTGATTAATTTTATGAAGAGAAATGTACTTCCTCTTCGAAGATCATCATGCCAAAAAAAATGAATGGTTTAAACCATTTTCATCGCTTTATGATTGAGAAGCGTAAAGTGAAGGAATATTTGATCTCCCGTATGGGAACCGCAGCTCAGACGCCAGTTTCCATATGCCACAAAGTCGAACATCCTATAAGAAAGGAACATAGTGTTATCGTACGCGCTACCGGAAACAAAAAACAGTGATGTACTGCAATGGTTGCTGTAACAGTTGATGGCAGAAAGCTTGCACTTTACACTGTTCTAAAACAAAAAAACAATGCCTAAAGCAATATTTCCGCGAGTGATCGACATTCGTATTCAAAAAGGGTGGATGGACACGTCACTCGTACAAGATTGGATACGAACAGTTTGGGGTAATGTAGTAGGGTTCCTCCTTCGATGCTCGGCCCTTCTCGTGTTGCACAGATTTTTTTGTCGGTATGTCATTATGACATTGCATGAATTGTACTTTTATTAGTTCATGTTTATTTCAGGTCGTATTGTCTGCTCGTAATGGGAAGAAGATTTTTTAGTGTCGGTACTTCGATCCCACATGTCTAACTTACCTATTTGACTTTTCAGAAAAAATCTCGCGCCGGAATTTTACGCCAAATGACGATAACCGCAAACGAGTTGAACCAATTGTTTATATTATATTTGATGTATCTTTTAAATGTACCGTAAATGGATTGTAAATATCTGAATTTCTTGTATAATTTAAGCATCCGAAGTTATCGCCTGTATTTTTCGTCAAAAAGTGCGTTAATTACGCGAGAAAATACGGTATTACATTACGGTATGCATTTTGTTGCGTGTCGGTGTGACAAATATTATTCGCTTAAGTGTCATAAATGAGAATGATTAGGTACATTTTCTTGTAACCATTTTTATGTTTTGTTAGTTCAAGATTTTAAATTAAATGGTCAATTCGCATTGTAACTGTAGATACGTTTGCCGTTTATCTTGACCTTTTTCCACCTACACCGTGGTGGAATATATGGGATGAAATCCAAGAATTAAAATCTTCCTATTTTTGGCTTCTAAAAGTTGGCAGGTATGCTGTATACAGAAGACCTTTCTCCTGAGGAGTGTGACAGGAATATTTTTAATGTATCTTACAGAAATAACAGTTTATGGGAACAAAATGGGCCCAGTTATTGTCAAAACATGGATCGCACACCTATTTCCATTTTTGAGTCTTGGATGGGCAGGGAGCGTCTGGTTAAGGTTAAGTCAGTGACTTGAGTTAATCCAGACCCTATAGGAAAGAAGTCTAGTAGATCAAAAATACTATTATGGTCGTCCTGCATTAACTGCTAGCAAAATTGAGCCCTAGTTTTGTCTTTATCATTTTATAATCTAGTACTATATGGTTCGAGCCTAAGTAATTTCAACTCTGGGCTTAATTTTAATGCGTTCATGGCCAATTGAGGCAAATGGAAATATTAGTTTCCTCTACCAATTCAGTGTAATTAGTCATAGTTTCATTGAAAAATTATACCCTTGAACTTTTTAAGAACAAAGCAAGAAAGGATGGGTTTTAAGACAATAAGCCATCTTAAATGTTGAATACCAAATTTAATATGATGCCGTCTGAATGACACACTTCATGTATTTGTATTGTGTACTGCAGTTCCTTACATGTCCTCTCAGTGAGGGCGAGAAACTGATGCTTCATCTTGGTTGGACAAAGTACAGATAGCGTAGATGGAACTGCACCTGTTGTACATGTGAGTGCTTGGAAAGAGGAGATAGCAAAGGAGAGTTGCATCATTGTTCAAAAATATCATGGGAGGCCTTAAATTAAGCAACAGGAGTGCTTTCTTTTTTTTTCTGTTTATTTTTGGGAATTATCTGCTTCAATGCTTCAAGATTTTGGATAGAAAAAATGTTACGTTTACAGCATTGTCGGCATAGCTTTTCTGCCAGATATAAACTGTAGTCCTATATACGTGGAAACAAAGCACATATCAGCAATTGATGATACACTTTGAATTTTTGTTTAGGTTTAGTTCTCTATACTAGGAATTGTTATATAGTGGAAGAATCTGATCAGTTTTACTGGTATAGCGTTTCTGATTTTTGAACAATTTCATATACTTCCCATAATTTCCTTTTCCTAACTTGATTTTTTTATTTAGTTATCATTGATGGTTCCATTTCTAAACTCTCATACATGAATGAAGGGAATTGACGAATGACCTTACAAGTTAATATATTACAGTGATCTTGATGCAGCTGAGGACTTTACCCACCATTAAAGGATTGACGTGAAGTGTGCAGTACAGAGAGGTTGATAATTGCTGGATTAACCTTTTGTGTATTTATTGTGTCATAATGCATGCTTCATTCTATATTTCTTTTGACAGATGAAAATGTCTTATTGCAGTTGACAATGTTCAAATGTAGCCTGTAAATAGCTGTTAAAGAGCAAGTCTTTCGAAGTTTAAATGTGCTATGTTGTACTTGTGTGCATGTGTGTTTATTTTGTATATTCCTAAACAAAGGTACTCAACTAGTAGTTTTTGATTTGGTTCTCTGTATTTGATCTACATTAAACTATTTTCCATATTGTTTCATATAATATATTTGTATTCAAAGATTTTGCAATACAGTAATGAGTTTTTTGCACACTTGCATATTACTACTTTTTTATTATGTCTAACCTATTTACTGGTTGAGTACTTGCTGTATTTGAAATAGACATAAGTTGTAACTTCTTTAGCATGTTGGATAGGCTTTTGTATGTTGTTTTGCAATTTGTTTTATTTCTTTATTATTCAAAGATTTCTTAGTATAATATATATTGTGTGCTAAACTGTTTTGTTATAGTGTTTCATCTTTGTGCTTTTCTGTATTTTTGGATGTTACTTCTCAATGTAGCATTTTTGCTGCATTTATCGTAAGCGTGATAAATGAGGTTGTTAAAATCACTTGCTCGTGTTTAACAAATTTGCGTCTTCTTGTGCCGTAGCTACCCTGCACCATCTCCCCTCGATCGTGACTTGTCGCTGCCTCGCCGATACTAGGCGTACCCGAAAGTCGGACGATCATGTGCGTCGTGTCGCTGTAATCATTAACCTGCGAGAAGTGCGGACGGCGCTCTGATGGTGGCAGCGGTACAAACTTGCGGAGACGTCTTTTAATCACTACATTTTTATCTCGTTAAACAGTAATTTAGTGTAGCATCCCTGCAACGTAGATTGAATGAAAGCCAAGGATTAAATCAAATCATATCATATATGATTAACGTACTTGGGCGCAACATACATTTTGTTTTGTGCCGTTATTCAGGTGTTATCTATACGTAGAATTAATTATAAGTAATGTCGTTTCATTTCCTCAGTATTATAGCCAGAACATAGCTTATTTATGATGACTGAGGATTAGTTATAATTTTATTTCGATTAGGTCGTATTTTGTATTCCTTTGGCCTCTTTATATATGAGTTTGACAGCGATGCAGGTTTTGAACATGGAATCGTTTTTGTAATTAGTTTAGTTTTTATTGAGAATCTGTAGACTTTTTTATAGTCTTCCATTATTGTACGTGAAATCTCACCCGTCATTCATTGTAATTAATAAAAGCTTCATTCTTTTCATAATATGCATTACTGAAGTTTTAAATATTAATTTGATTATGCTCTCTGTAACACGATCATATGTTGCGTGGCAGTGTAGTTGCGCCTTGAGACTTGAAAAGACTTTGCAGGAGGAACATGATCTATGAGCTGTGGTATAGCATGAATTTGTGTAAAGCTGTGAACTCAAGGTGTGACTGTCGTATTCCAGATAGATCAGAATAGATCTCATTTGTAAGGTAAAAACTTCCACATGTTATGCGTTAAAGGCTGAAACGAACTGCTTCACAGGAAACATACAGATCTAGTGTTTTTATGTAGTAAAGGCGTAAAACTTTTGCGTCGATATATTTGTGAAGATAATAAATGAAACGAATCTTGGAAAATATTTTTATTTCGACATTTACCCTGAACTTCTCATTCCTGATAGGTCCTGTTGTATTTTTGCAAGCAATTTATTACAGTATCTGCACTACATGAGCATTTCACCAGTGGAGAAGCTACCTGTAATAGCCTTCTCATTAGCAGCAGAATCCAGCTACTGTGTCATGACCTGGGGAATCACCGCAAGAGATTGTATCAGTGAAAGAATTGTTGTAAATGTGTTTCACTGCATATGGATTACATTGTATCATTGCTATGGGTGAATCTTGTGACCATGTCTGCATTTATATTTAATGAACCTCTTTTTGTTACCACTGGTTTTTGGCTGTGATAATGTGGATTACTTTCAGCTATCTCCTCCTTACCTTCAGTAGCCAGAGAGTTGACATTAAGTTTAATGTTGTGAAGGGTTTTGGAAATATTGTTCAAATTCTACTTTCTTTTCATTAAAATCTGCCATACATTGCAACAAGAGTTGGAATTTTAAAAATTACTTTTCAATACTAAAGTTAAATCATGGATATTGCTTTCTCACAAGTATCTATATTAGTTTCATTTGTGGCCAAGGAAAACATACCACCATTTCTAATCAAACTAATGAACCAACTTATTTTGCTCTTGTGGGATACAATCACTTGAAAATTAATGAAAAAATAAAATGAAAACTGATAAGTACCAAACACTACAGAGTAACGATCTGTCTGCATTACTATTAGGCAATTGTGAGAATTTGAATGATTATGTAATTCTCTCTTTCATAAAATGTTCGTGACTGTAATTGTTGAATCAGTAGCATGCTTTGGGTTGAATTTTATGTTTTATCAGCATAAGTAGGTTCAGTAGTCTTGTTGGACCTACTGTGACCAGCATGTCTGTGTTATGTATAACTGGTTTGTTCATTAGTTAAGCTCGCAGGTAATTACATGCACAGTAGCGCCAGAAAGTTCTCACCATTTTATTTCTCTATAATTTTCATGTTACTTAATGTATATTAGATTAAGAGTTGCTTGTATTTGTATGAAAATCATATTTAGATTTCTGGAGCTCTAGTTTGCAAAAAAAAAAAAATCTTTCTATACAACTACACTTTGGATAACCATCCAGTTGTGGATATTTGTGAGATATACTACAGTAAAACCTAGTTAACACAAACTAGAAGGGACTGGAACATTGTGAATTTGTGTTCAATGTGGTTTTAATATTTTACTGTTCCTTATACCTTTGAAATTAATGCAGAGTTAGAGGAACAAGAAATTACAGAACAAGCAATGTACCTAGTACAGCCTACCATGTCTTTTTGTCTGGGAAGGGTGTCTTAAGAGGGTAGAAAATGACAATCCAGTTAGTGGTGTCTACTCGCAGCACAACCTGAGGTAAGTGGGTCAACAGTATTAAACTGTGTGATATTTACACTCCTGGCTGATGAAACCATTGGCTTGCTGTGTTTCTTATTTATTTAGCATATGGCGTTTAGTTCTCTTGAGTGTCCGTGGATATGTTTGGCCCACCTGGTGCAGGCCTTCATATTTGATGCCCGAAGGTAACCTTTGCATTTGTGTGGGATATGATGACGATGTAGCAAGAGGATGAAACCTGGCGTTGGCCCAAAGCCAACGCCTGTGGAATAACCCCAGGGGGTCTGCTCTAAGGCTTTTCCCCATTACAAGTGATGAATTTCATATTTGGTTTCATAATGACATAATTTTTAAAAATATAATACTTAGAAGAATATATACAGTATTTATATCAGTCCACCTGTTTAATACAGTCTTATGTAAACCACTTAAAACTAAATTGTCTTGTACACTTATAAAAACTAGTGAGACTGGAATATATTTTGATGCCATATGGGTCACATTCAGCTAGTATACATGGAAACAAGGCAACTTGAAATATCAAGTGAGAAATGTAGACAAGGGAACTTGATTGGTGGCAAAGTTCAGTGTGTCACATTAGAAGTTTTTTTAAGAGACCCTGCATTGTTTTACATTGTTGATGAAATTCTAAATTGTGGACAGAGTGATGATCATTGTGGTCTGTCTGGGTGGCTATAGTCCCCAATACTGATTAAAATAACTAAAATATGCCGAGGTGTATGTGTGTATGCATGCACGTAGGTGATTGACATATTTTACCACACTGTTTGGAAAAGAAAGTCCTCCAGCTGGGTGTATTTTAATTAGTATTGGACTATAACGATCAAGATAGACCATGATGGTAATCACTCCCTCTTTTTTCTAACCTTAGATTTTATCAAGACTGTAAAATCAATGCATGATCAAAATTTTTTTGTCTTACCGAAGTTTTCAATCAATCATGTTTTTTTTTTTTTTTTTCCCCTAGAGTAACATGGCTCACTTTGGAAATATACTGGCTGGACATAACTCATACAGGGTCAAAACATGTGCTAGTCTTACTAGTTCTTATGAGTGTGCAAGCCATTTAGTTTTAAGTGGTTTGCATCAGAATTGTATTTGAACAGGTGGGTCCAATTCTAAGAATTGTATTTGAAAAAATTACTTTATTTGACAGACGAATTGCCACGAGCATCATATGCCTTGCTCCATATGAACACTGCAGAGAGGCTTGCAATTGAATCCAGACTTTTGGCCTAGTTCCTTTATATTCATTGACACTTGATAAATATACTACATTTTTTATATACTAATTTTATCATTATTGCAATTAGGACAATTTACTCAAATATACTACTTAACACTATTATAAAATATTTAAATAAGATATTGTATAACATATTCAAATGATGGCTGATTTAAAGCCTACAATTTGTAATGCCCTTATAATTATAATCTCTATTCTAAAGTTTACCCCTTAAAACATTATATTCAATTAACAACTAATGTACTAATACAAAAGTTGCTATGAAATACTGAATTAAATTCATTTCTTGGAGAACCAGGTATCTTAAAAACAGATTAATATTTCATTACAAACTTACTATTTCTGATGATATTGCACTAATCAGTATAGCAAATTAACTCTCTTTAATTTGGGTAAAATGTAATCTCGTTCAATTTTAATAAACCCTGTTACACAAGGTACAATATTAATTTACTTTCCCAGAAATCCATTTTCAAAATTTTTCAATTTTTCTCTCATGATACTAAACTATAAATGAATAAATTTGTTCTATTCCTGTACTAAAACAAAAAAAATGTTATTTCAATTAAATGAGAAACAGCTTACAGCCACATCTCCTACCCTCCGGTCAACGTTCTATCGGTGGAAATTTTTTACCCCTAGGACTCGAATCAGCTTACCACAGTGTCGAACCAGACACTAGATGCATTGACAATTATGACCATCCGGCAGGCTATTAAGTCTATTTTCATGTAGTGTCAACATTAACATGTGTAGATGTATGCATTAAAAACTGTGTGTAGGCTTTTTAATTTGTGTTTGTCAACATAATTTCACTGGCTTATTGTTTAGAACCGCACTGCTTAGGCATGAAATTGTTCAAATTGTTCAATGCCTTTTGAGCTTTCCGTTGTACTCTCTTTGAGTACAATATATGTGAGCCGGTGGGAACAGCATCATCAAGCATGCGTGGATGTTTCTTTGCAAGCACAAAGCACTGGAGGCATGACCACTGAGGTGGGTGTTACCATGTTGCCTTCTTTTTCCTTAGCATGCTTGCTTCCCAAGCAATGTTGTATATCTTGACTTGCTCTAATACTCTTGCTAAAAGAATTTTCCCTAACCTATACCAAAGAGTGCAAGGAACAACAAACCTGTTCGTAATTTGGGCTAACCAAAATTAGTGTCAAACATTAAGACTTTCCTTAAGAAGTAATTTATCCCTGCTGGGTCAAAATTTGTTCATGCTAACAGTGTTCGTCATAAGCGAGTTCGTGCTAATGAGGTTTTACTGTAGTAGCATATTTTCTCCCACAATTACCACGTTTTATATACTAAAAATATAGGCAAAAGTTTGCGTATGTAAATTATTCAAGGAATTCATGTGTACGTAAATATTATATAGTTTATTTACATTTTAAAGATATATCAAATATACTATACACGAAATTGGTTCAACTCGGTTGCACTTATCAGTTGGCATAAAGTTATGGCATATAAGAATTCTTCTGAACAGTCGGAGAACATAGGCAAGTTGGACACGTAGGTTTGAAGTGAAGACACTGGAAACTATTCATTATGAGTTGATAATACGACTTGAGGCGAAGTCAGTTTTAATTAACTAAAGTGCCAGTAAATGACTTAGCAGCAAAAAGGAAAGAGGAAAAATCGATCCTTACTTTAGATTTACAGCCTTCAATGTAAGTACCAGCACGCCAGGAAGAATAACTGCTGCTGTAAATGCTCACATCTCTCCATTAGTAGTAATCTTAAAGATTCTAGTTTCTTTGACACTCTTTTCAATTAACTTCAAAGAAATCATGTCCCAAGCATGCAATATCTGTCGAGGAGTTCCATAGGTAGTCGGTGAATCTTGGCTGTCTATTTATTAAACCACCCAAAGATTGAAGTACTGATTTGTATCCACCAGGAATTGCTTCCAAATCGGTCTTCCTTAGGTGGCCTCAAGAACCATCCTACTCAGGGAGGTGGCATCAAAGGAGAGGCCAGGTTGGATTTTCCCCAACTGTTCTTAACCAACCTTGTAAGAGTGGTGTGCATTTATCCCTTTTCTTGTATACGAACACCGATCCCTCATAGAAATTTTACTAGCCGTTTTTCATTTCAGAGTAATGTAAGGTGCAAGCTTTCTGCTATCCAATATGCAGCAAGCTTCTGGCATACTGAAACTGATTGGCACCTGATCTGAGTTTCCTGTTTGAAAGCAGATTTTCCACTTCCCAATCGCGAAGTGATGAAAATCAATTACCCTTTTTTATTGAAATCATCCAGTATTTTTTTGCTTAATGATGTTCGTTCACGAGTCCATTTCTCTTCATGAAATTGACCACCCACCCTTTACTAACTTTCAAATCGAAGACCCTGAATCTATATGCTGCAACTATTCCTGGTCCCTTACAATACAGAATTTTGTGAAAAACTGCCTATTCATAGTTGCGTAACGAAATGAAACACTTCTGCGGATCCTCCTCTATTTGAGCAAACATGTCTCCCCCCCCCCCCTTTCTTTCACAGAAAGGTTTGCGAGACTTGGCCACTATTAAGTTCCGTTTCTGCTAGTATTGCACATTGCACCCGGACCCTCAATACTTTCAGTGTTATTCCCATGTGTTTCAGCGTGACTCACAAATGTATATGTTGCAGTATTACTCTAATACTTGTTCATTGTGGATTAACAAACAATTTTGAGACCACAGAACATGTACCTGAAACACTAATATGTTAATGCCAGACTGGAAGTGATCAACAATAGCCAGTTCTGCGGTGATTCACCCACTGAACTAGTGCAATGGTGCTTCGTAGCGATTGATGGCAGAAATTCGCACAATACTTGGAATGCCAGGTTTCACAATGGGATGTCCTCTGCTTCACATCTTTATCTCAAAACACACCCGGAACTGCGCAATGAATTGAGAAAGTGGGTGTCAAATATGCAGAACATATCTCTCTCCACCACTTTGAACCAAAAGGAATCGGGGTGCATAAATGAGGCAGGGGCACCAATTATGAACAAAAAAAGGTATAGAACCAGTCTTTATCAATGGTAAAATTAATCTGCGCGATTCAGGCTTACGCAGATGCATTTGTAAAAAAGTTTCTTCTTAATATGCGACCGTAAGTTGAGGCTTCAGATACTCTATTAATGGTCTATGCAGTTGACCAATGGGTATTTGGTGTAGAGTTTGTTTGAGTAATTTGGTTCAAGTTGCAGACACTATTCTCTTGTCCAGTTCATGGAACATTTTAAACATGCCTAATACCATCAATGAAACATGAAGGTGGTTTGGTTCTGGTGTGTTGGAGACTGTGACATGGGTGAATTGCTGAGAGTGGAGGGTAGTGTGAGGAAACAGCAGTCCTGTTACAATCTGTCACCCCATACAGTACCATTCAGGCGAGGCCGACGAGAAAGACAGGCCGCGGCGCGCACGTCATACACTGAATGTCACGTGACTCGGCCCGTCTTACTGTAGAGAATGCATCCCCAAGCTCACGCGAGACACTATCGTAGCGCGGTAAATAAAATACATTTCAGCGCATTTTAACCTACTAAAAGAACACTATTGAACTACAGATCAAATGAAACAGTGTCTCTTACTATACCTGGTGGAACAAAAACCAAAAATAACATTCATGTAAGGAATATCTTATTGAATCCAGGGTGAAAGGTAGGCCTATCATAAGCTATTTACAAGTCTTACATTTGTTCCACGCCATGCCTGGCTTCAGCAACATATTTAATACTTAACTTTCAGGAAGGGAGCATAATTTATCTTGGAACCACCCTATTCAATTAGAAAGAAAATGAAACATAGTGTCTCTTACTAGGCTTGGATGACAAAAACTAAAAATCATACTGCAGTAAAAAAATACAGTCATATAAATCAAATATTGTTAATGAAAGTGGTTAATGTACAATTAGGCCTATATTTATAATAGCATTCTTGTAAGGAATATCTTATTGAATGCAGGATCAGAGGTAGGCCTATAGTAAGGTATTTACAAGTCTTAAATTTCACTCCATATCTGGTTTCAACATCATACTTAATTCTTAAGTTTTTCTATCTTCCTCGAAGTCACCTTGGAACAACATGGTTTATCATTTGACTTTTTCTCAAAATTATTGAGTAGAATTTTGTTTGTACAGGGAGATACACTTTCAAGTTTGTTTGACAGTGTGTTGTTAAGAGAACACTTACATTCAGCATTATGTATGTCTGATTTCTCTAATTTTGACAAACTTATCTTTTGAGCAACAAAGAGTTGTTTCCCACATGACATAAAATGCTGAATGAAATCTTTTACAAGTAGAGAGACTGTATGCCACACCAATCCAACTGTAAATACAACTACCTCAGATGGCAAAGTGAGTTTACCCCTATCCAGCTCCTTAACAAAATCATATGATGGATCTACCTCAACTTCCTTACTTAACTGAAGCCATACACTACATATATCACATTTAGACTTTTGTAAAATCTTTCCAGCTGCATACCCTCCTATATAGGTCAGTATGGGCAAAGTATTACAAGGAATAACATCCATTTCGAATGGTACATCCAGAATTTCAGAAAATAGTTGTAAATCAATGTTACAATCTTGCTTCTCTTTAACAGGGATCAAGGTTTTTAAGCTTATATTACCATTCTGAGCTGCAAACAGTACATCATTTTTGAACCTTAGTTTCCTTTCATTTTCTAGAACCTGAATGTAACTAATGTAGTAATTGGCACCACTTAGTTGTCTGTAGGATCCAAAACGACCTTCTAGGCTGTCACTTTGAAATTTACCTAACAAGATATAATCCACCCTATATTTGTCGAACAAATATGGAATGATCTGAAGAAAAGATTCAGTTGTTACATTGAAGGACTGAAAGGTCTGTGATGTTAAAGCATCACTCGATCGAACTGAGGCCCTCCAGATTTTCAGCCACTGACACATGCCACTTAAAAACTGAACCTGCTCACCTGTTACTTTTCTAATTGCTTCCCTAAAGGGATCATTGAATCTCTTCCCTTCAAATGCACTTTTAACATTAACGATCTTCCACCAGTTCACAATAATTTGTAGAAAGATGACAGTTTGGTTTATCTCTTCAGAAACTCCAGGTAGGTCTTTCGTGGCATGCTTCAAGTCTGCTATGTTATTATCATTAAAATTTTTAATGCTAATTTCACATTTTGCTTCTGAATAGATGTTGGGTACAAAACTTTAGTTGAAAGCGTATGTCCATATTTAACTAGAGTCTTTTTCTTTCTCAAATACCAGTTCCAAATGTCTGTACTGTGCTGACAATATTACTGAATGATTATTCACATCAGGAAAATGCATAGTCTTGTTGACCTTACGCTTCGTTTCCCAGTTGTTCCTAATACATTTCAAAATGTGTACAGTGTAAAACATAAAAAACAGTTTCCTGGAGGAATCCAAGGGATGCTCAATACAGGGTTGAAGAATTTTGTTAGGAGTGAAAAGTTCAAATGATTTCCTATTCACACTTTTGTTGTCTGCTATGAGACTAACAACTTCGAAACCAACTCTCTCCACCATGCACAAAACATTAGAAGTTAATGATTTTAGCTGTTCACTTGTCATATTTGCAACTGGAATTATAGCCACCACATCAACATACTTAGACAAAAGAGATGATACCATGAACACTTGAGCAGTTTTTGCACATGCTTGTGCATCAAAATTGCTACTTCCATATATCTCACCACCCTTAAATGACAACTGTGGCTGTATATATATCTCGTCCATCAGCAGAGAAACTAAGAGCTCATGTTCTTTTAAATGCTTAACCCTGTTTTCCAAGTAGGAACTGCTTTGTAGTGAAGAGTTCACTAGGTGATAATTACAAATAAGTTTCTGTAAGGTACGAGGATGTGGTAAAAACATTAAACCACATTTTCGAAGAGCATTGTATGCGGAGACTGAAATATATAAACAAGATGCTACTATCATAGTTCTGTTACCATATTGTCTGTTGTTTTTTGAGGTCTGCGACACATTAAGTTCTATAAATTTTAACTGTTCGTTTTCATCATAATTGGAAATAGTTTGCAAAAGTTGAATAGCGCAGTCAACCTTATCCCTAGTATTAGGCACTACTTCTCCCTTTTCCACCTGTGACATAATATTTTCTACAGCATTAATAGAGTTCAATATCTTAATGTTTTTGAAGGAAGTATTTACACTGAAGTCATTACCGGTTTTTATATTTACACTGAATGTCAAATCTTCCAGTATAGCGATAAAGGAAGTAACACATGGCATTCCCCTATCAACTCCCAGGAGACAAATAATTTCCCCTCATGTTTAATTACAGTCCACTTATTGGAATAAACTTGCTTGGTTTCTAGAAATAAACTAATATCGTTCAGACACTTCAATGAGTCCTCTGCCAGGTAAATTTTATTGGATTCGATACTATCCTGAATAGCTGTTCGAAGATTATCCTCTTCCACATCAGCAAGACGTCTTACTTTGGGAGTGGACTTCGAACAATATGAAGGTGTATTTGGAAAAGTAGTTGGCACAGCATTTTCAGTCAGTTTCGGAATTATTCTTGGAAACTCTCTCAGCTCTCCCTTAACTGTAACCCTGTCCACTCGAATTATGCACGACTCATCAAAATGTTTTATGTATACTATTGGGTTTTTCAGTTTAGAAAAATCTGTCGGAATGTAACGAAGCCATAGCTTACGGCAACTTTCATCCGTCGGTAAGGAAAAAGTCGATGTTTTTTCAGTTTCAGTGTCATAATTAGACCAACAGCCGAAGACACTACAGCGACGAGGCATATTCATATATCTGTAATTAAATAGGAAATAAATGTATTACCTCTAAATCCTCAGCACTGGAGTTGTAACTTATCCAACTTGTGTATTGCAGCCCAACATTGCTGAATGAAGTGAAGAACGTTGAGGTTATATACACATTTTTGTAAATGAATACTTACTTACACTTCCGCACACAACACTATGAATGTAAGGAACTGTTGCACAACACCAACATATTCAAATAAACACAAAATCTCCGTTATTTCCTTCCATAATCCACAACAAACTAGCAATAACACCGCAAGAACACATGTAATAACCGGCTTCGCTCTGCCATTCCTGGGACTGGTCTTGTCACGTGACTTTAGCGGGCCGCGGCCTGTCTCTTTCGTTGGCCTCGATTCAGGACATTAGTCATGAAACAAGATTGTTTTGCATAGACATACCTGAATTAATAGATGTTTTAAAAAGATTGCTAAGTACCAATATTTAATTTCATATATTAACTCAGTGCATATCTAAAGGTACACAGTCATCACTGCAAATGCTACAGAAGAATTTCAAAAAACAAATACTGCAGAATTCCTCTTAGCTGGTAACAATGTAGGACCGGACTAGTGCCGGTTGACATGAGGACATGAGTTTTTTTTACGGACTAGCTCAAACATGTGATACTATACACTGACTGAGCAAATGTCGTGGGATAGCAGGGCACTGATGCCCAGGTGTGTTGTCTGCGTACCACACGCTCCCTGTGCCAGCGGCAGTTGTATAGGAGACCTTGTGGGCATTGGCTGTGCATGTGACAGGTGTAACATGGAACGTCGTTGTGAGCTGACACCGTTCGAGCGGGGTATGGTGGTCGGTGCCCGATGGATGGGAAGTGCGATTTCGGAAGTGGTGCCGGTATTCGGCTTCACACGATCAACCGCGTCCAGGGTGTATCGTGAATGGTTGAACGCGGGTGTCACCGTCCACAACAGACGAACGACCGGCCGTCCAGCCACCCTCGATGACCGTGACCAGCAACATCCGAGACGGATTGTCAGTAGTGACAGACGGGCAACCGTGCAACAAATCACGGCTCAATTCATCACAGGCGTGCTAAACACTTCTTCCAGTGTACAATCCGTAGGAACATGGGTTCTATGGGGTATGGGAGCCAGCGTCGCACACGGGTGCCGCTGTTAACCCAACGTCATCGGGCACAATGACGCGCATTTGTCGCCGGTCACCAGGGATGGACACTGGAACAATGGCGTAACGTGATATGGTGGGACGAATCAAGACTTCAACTGCACCATGCCGATGGGAGGCACCGTGTATGGCGCAGACCACATGGAGCGATGGATCCCGCCTGCCTCGAAGGTGTGGTCCAGGACGCTGGTATCTCTGTTATGGTCTGGGGTGCATTTTTCTGACATGGAATGGACTCCCTAGTTGTTCTGGAAGAGACTTTGAATGGTACGCGGTATGTTGAGCTGCTCGGAGACCATCTCCACCAATTTTTGGCCTTCTAGCTCCCAGACGATTCTGCGGTGTTTCAAGATAACGCGCCGCCCCACCGCTCCCACGTCGCCTGGGAATGGTTCCAGGAACATGCAGCGGTGGTCCGACTGCCATGGCCACCCAGGAGCCCCGATATGAACCCTATCGAGCATATCTGGGATGTCCTGGAATGCAGGCTCCGTGCCATGGATCCTGCACCCACGAACAGACCAGCATTGGCGGCTGCTCTGCAAATGATTTGGTGTCTGCTGCGTCCAGAGGACTACCAGGGACTTGTAGACTCGCTTCCATAGCGTCTCACTGCAGTTCGCAGGGCCAGAGAGGCCCCACACGCTATTAGGTGACTATCCCATGACATTTGCTAAGTCAGTGTATACTACATATCCCATAAATGGTCTCGATATATTTAGGCATATTTTAGAAGTTCTTGGTGTTAAATAGTATTTCAAAAGATAACAGGCATTTCAGTAGGGAACTGCTCAAATTAAATTCAGTAGAAGTCCATTATAGTGAGGATTCACAACTATGAGTGCACTCGCTCTCGTGGATTGTCGTTATATCCGTTTTTCCTCTAAAATCGGGTAAAAGGCAGTGCACATTAAAATCGGTATGAAACAGCAACAAGTTTGTTCAGAACTTCCGTTTTCGCGGATGATATTCACACTACGGCTTGGTCGTTTGTTTCAAAATCCGACACTACCTGAAAGTGTATGGTTAATTTGAGTCCGAAAAATTTATTCTATCATTCCAGAGGCCTCGGTGTTAAACGTTCCACACTATCTGTATCATCATCATTTCCCATTATACAGCTGTAGCCGGGTAGGGGCAAATTTGGTTCCTCTCCACTTTCTTCGGTCTTTCCACCACTCCTCCAACACTGTGTCCCATTCCAGGTTTCTTTAATACTGTGTTGGATTTTGTCCTTTCATCTCAATCGTGGTCGTCTGCGGTCGCCTTGCTTTTGCATTTCCATCCCCTTTCTTTGGCACTCTTTTCATCAATCATGCCGGCCCCGTGGTGTACGGGTAGCATGCCTGCCTCTTACCCGGAGGCACCGGGTTGTATTTCTGGCCAGGTCAGGGATTTTTACCTGCACCTGAGGGCTGGTTCGAGGTCCATTCAGCCTACGTGATTAGAATTGAGGAGCTGTCTGACGGCGAGATACATCGGCCCCGGTCTAGAAAGTCAAGAATAACGACCGAGAGAATTTGTTGTGCTGACCACACTACACTTCGTAATCTGCAGGCCTTCGGGCTGAGCAGCGGTTGCTTGGTAGGTCAAAGCCCTTGGAGGGCTGTAGTGCCATGGGGGGTTCATCACTCATTCGCTTCATGTGCCCAAACCATCTTAGTTGGCTCTTCTGTATTCTGTCATTCATTTTCTCCAGTTAAACTCCTTCCTGGATTTTTTCATTCCTTATTTCCTCTCTTCTACTCCTCTGTATCATACTCTTCAAGAAATTCATTTCGGCTGCCTGCACGTGACTCGTTCTTCTTTGTCATTGTCCAAGTTTCTGCTCTGTAAGTTGTTATGGGTACATAATACATCTTGTACACAGTCTGCTTTTCTTCCATTGGCACATCTTTGTCCTATAACATGTTTCTTACGCTATGATAGAAACTGCTTCCAGCATGAATCCTGTTACTAATTTCAGCATCCACTCGAGCATTCTCTGTTAACTCACCTCCCAGGTATTTGAACATCTCCACTACTTCCAGGTGCTTGTCTGCAAGTCTAACCTGACCATTCCCTTCTTTCTCCCCTCTAGTCAGAACAAGAGTTTTACTCATTCCTACACTTATTTTCAATCCACATTCTTTGATCTTCCCATTCACCACATCCAACTGTTCTTGAACATTCATGTCCTGTTCTCCCGAAATCACAATATCATCGGCAAATAACATGATGTTCATTTCTCTTCCTCCATATGCTGCTTTTGCTGTTCTCATGATGTCCTCCATTACTATTGTAAAGAGGATTGGCGATAGAACATTTTCCTGTCTCTGCCCACTAGTGATTTTGAACCAACTTGTCCTGTAGTGTTACTATATGTATCATGAAAACATATTTCAAGGGCCGGTAGTGTAATAACATTCTCGCTGTAAATTTACAACTGCTTTCTGACATTTAACCAGATGTGGAAAAATATAAAACTAACCTCTGAAATCAATGGTATACTCTGCCATATCTTGAAGTGTACCCCATTCTTAATTGCAGTATTTAGCATTACAATTAAGCAATCTTTTACTTCAGCTTTTATTTTGAAGAGTTAACAACTGCTGTCGGACAAGTTATTTACGCGTGTAGTTCGAAAACGTGTTTCTTCTTTCATTTCCATTTTTCTTTATAGAACAGCAGTCGACGGGCATTACTAATCGACCATGACATCCCATTCGAATGTCGATGAGACGTCTCGCTAGTGGACATAGCGAGGAAACAATATCGAAGATGATCGATCGCGTGCAATATAATCACTGGGTGCATAAATGTGGGTAACGGAAGAAATCGCACACGCTTAATTGCTCGTAATAACGGATGCATCACTGATGGGTCTCACTGTAACCAAAGGATAATACACAGTTTAATATAGGAATTGGGGCCGATGACCTTCGATGTTAGGCCCCTTAAAACAAGCATCATCACAATATAGGAATTTTGAAGGGACAGGCAGAAACTGTCGCTATATAACAACGGGTTTCTCGTTATATGCCGTACTCGTTATGGCAGGCTTCTACTGTACAACAGACCCATTGTTAATGTATAAGGCGTGATCAAAAATTTTCCATTTGAGAGCGTTGCTGCAGCGGATGTGCATTGTAGTGTCCACGAACCAGCTACGCAGGCGTAGCAGGGGGAGAGGTGATACTTCCACGTGGCGCGTCCCAGGTGGCGGATAGGGGGGTCCTAACCGGCTTGCCGGCGGACTTGAGGGAAATAAAATACCTCTCGCGGACCAAACACACACCCCCTGTGGGTGGGGGAGGCAGACGAATAATACACCCACGGTATCCCCTGCCTGTCGTGAGAGGCGACTAAAAGGGGCGACCAAGGGATGTTTAAATTGGAACCATGAAACTGCTTTTGATTCATGCCATCACGCGGGGAACACCAAGGGTTGCTTTTACTTGTGCGTAGTACCACTACATTAGGTACGAAATTGGTTTGTGATTAGTAGCACACAGGAGCACCGCGCGGTCGGCTTTTGCAGTACCTGTGAATAGTACCACCATATGAGCAGGACCATGGGATGATAGCTACCATGGTTCTGCCTTGCCTATGATTAGTACCCACTATATGAGGAACACCACGGGATAGGGAGAGGTCCCTGTGGTTAGTACTCTTCTGTGATGAACACCATAGGTTTGCGTTGCCTGTAAATGGCGCCACAAAGTGGGAAAACATAGGTCTGTATTAAATGTCGAATTTCATAAGCTCTGAGTAGTACAATAATGTGTGGAATGCCGCAAGTCTCTGCTACTTTTGATTAGTACCGTAACAGGACAGCTACCATGGTTCTATTTTGATAGCGATCAGTACCGTTATGAGGGGCCGATAACTTCGATTTAGGACCCCCTTTTGACTGCACGCATAATGGATTCAGTGTTACGCTATAGCAGTAGTACCTTGGTCAGTAATACGATATTGTCACGTCCGTTTATGTGACTGTGCGACATTGCGGGTCGCAACCACTGATTGTTTTAAATTCATGTCCATCCATTCATTCTTCGTTGTCCCATTTTTGAATTCTGGTCAGTGGAGAATTTTAGACTTTTAAATATGTCATTCCATTTCGTCTCATTTCGTACCATTAGGGGCCGATGACCTAGATGTTAGGCCCCTTTAAACAACAATCATCAATCAATCATTGTAGTGTGACTTTGATGAGGGTATATAAGCATGGACATGTAAGACGAGGGATTCGTGTGGCAGTAGTGTCGTTGAGGTGCGTGCGTTAAGTGCGGCCACGTGAACTATGGTGACGTTATTACCAAATGCATCTGAACAGGTCCAATGTGCTGTTATTCTGTTCTTGGCTGCTGAATGACAAACACCAGTGGAGAATGAAGACTGTGTATGGGGCAGTATGTCTGTCGAAAACCACAGTTGTGGATTGGTGCACAAAGTTGTGCGGTTCGTATTTTGACGCAAGACACATGCTAATCTGGGAGGCTAGCTTCATCCAAGTGAGCAGTGGGTGAGGTGA
Source organism: Anabrus simplex (assembly GCF_040414725.1). Taxonomy (NCBI): domain Eukaryota; kingdom Metazoa; phylum Arthropoda; class Insecta; order Orthoptera; family Tettigoniidae; genus Anabrus; species Anabrus simplex. The sequence continues at coordinate 55,874,856 of NC_090266.1, forward strand.
TTAGGCTAGACCGGCGCATAACCTGATCTCTCGTGTGATTATCATGCTTTCGGTCCCCCCAAAAAAGGCCTTGAAGGGTTAACGCTTCCTGTCGGACGAGGATATGCTGCAGGTCACATGTTTTACCACACATGGATCTGCAACATTCTGCGTCGGTGGGATGGGGGCAAAAGTGCTCATGGCGATTTAGCCTGCTCGGCATCTTGATACAGGGCTCTACGGCCGTTCAACAGAACCTTTTTGATCGCCCCTTGTATTAAATCATAACTCCTAAGCATTGCAGTTATAAACAAATCAGATGAAAAAATACGGTGTAAAGTAGCCTACAGAACAGTCATCAATAATGGGTATACATCGCTACAAATACTTGCTTAAGAATAGGGTGGTATGACAGTACGTATTTCCCAATAATGAACAGGTTGGTGGTGTGACTCGTGAAGATATAAAAGTCTTTGATAATCCATCTTTGCATGCCTCTTGCTGTCTAGTGGTGTGTACACGAGTCAACCAGAACTTGGAGTCAATTTGTCCACCATGGCATTACTTCTTGAAATGGACAGGTGGTCCAAATATCAACATCGTGGTTCACAGTGAGTTCTGGCTTCTCAAAAGCATCTACTCTTTCTGTTACTGATTAATGTGTGTATGCATTTTACTGAAGAATGTTGTGCTTTTCTTTCCTACTAAAAGTAAAGCAGATGATGAATGTGGCATTGCACTGAAACCTCTCACTGCCCACAGTGACTACCCGTATAGCCTACGTTGACAATGGTGATTTTGTGGTCAGTAGTTTCTAGTATATCCCACTGAACATGGAAATGGACCAAGAAACTACTTTGCCACCTGCTAAACAGTTACATTGAATGCCTTCATCATTCACTTGACCCGTGGGTGGAGCCAATCTTTCTCAAAAAATGAATAAATTAATGAGCTACTTGTTAGGAATCTAATACATGCTGCTCAAGACATGGCAGACCAAGTACAAGTGCTGTATATCTCCCTTGCCTTGATGCTGAGCATTTCAAACATTGACCTATGAAGTGTACATTTCATGGAAGCAGAGTATGTACAGAGAAGAGGAAGTCAGCAAGATTGATTTCTATTGTGAGTTTTGTGTGTATCCTTGTTTCAAGGTCTATCCCACAAAGAGGGAGCTTTCAGAACCATGATAGATTGTGAAATCGATGGTTTGCAACTGTGTTATCTGTGCATGTTTCATTGCAACAGCTGATTTGTTAAATTGTAACATCGTTTATAATCCCTTCCAACCATTGTTATGTAAATCAGTTACTGTTGCTGTATTTCCTATTCCCCTTAGGAACACCCAGTCTTTATATTAGAAGTTGGTCGTTCAGTTTGTTTATTTCTTTGAAAATTTTAGTAAATTGGTGCATATTATGTTGCTAGGGATTGAAATTTTGTCTGGATGAGCACGCTAAGTATGCTGATACTGTGTCTGGCAGTAGGTTATAAAAGCATACTTAAGTGTAGCTGCTCTATGAAACTAACAAATGTTGCCAGTTCTGCTTCTTTCCATGATGAGTAGTGTGAGTAGTCTAGTCTTGACTCTATTTACTATGGATAATTTCTTCATTATTTAGGGGAATTTGATGTTGGCAGAGCAGTTGTCTAATCATTCGTTAACTGTTCTCATCGGACTGAAGTTATCTAATTTGTAGCATACTAATTCTTTCTAACATAGCAAGCCTTTCTAGTTGTGATTGTAAGCTTATTATGTAGGCGTCCTCGTTCTCAAAATATTTCCTTGGGGCATAATTGAACGCCAACAGGGATGCAACATAATTGGCTTAATGTCTTCCCATGCGACTAAGATCAGCTATTCCCATAATATGAAAAACTTTCGAAAATATTTTGCAGACCCTGGACACATTTGTGCATGGAAAGGGACAGATAGTTCATTTTGAAGTTCTAGATTACACATTGATCAAGAATAATCTTGGTGTATTTGTCCTGAGATTCTGCAGCTTTTTTCATTCACACCCTCCAAGGATGTGAGCTGCATGTACCATTTTAATCATATACCAGTCTCCTTCCATTCTTAAATCTCTGGCAATATCAGGAATTGAACCCAGGCCTCCAAGGACACCGTGCTCATAGACTGGAGGAAACTCTTTGGCATGTTGAGAGAGGAACACACTGTGAACATTATTCTAGACTGGCTTCAGTTGAAGCATGAGAACAACCATTGTCTAGCAATAAATTCCCAGCTCTTGAGACCTTCAATCTACAGGAATGCTTGCAACATTATTAAAACATGGATTTCAGAATTTCCCTATCACTGCCGGCTTCACCGTGTGCATACCTGCAGCATTTGCAGAAAACAGCACTGTTACATGGTCCTTGTTCTCCCCTTGGGCGATGTTTCACTTTCTCAGATGGCGGGAAGTCTTAAAATACAGGGTTCATTTCTTCACTGCAAGACTGGTGAAGTGTGTTTAAGATTTTGAACTATTTTGCTGATTTCAAATTCACTGAAACTTCAATGTTGACTGGCTTGCTTTCTAATATATCAGGTGGGCAAAATAAAACTGGCGTATAAAATGTTGACAATAGGACTGATGTGGGGATTTATAGTTGTTAATGAACATCAAGAAAGATGCTGGAAATGTCATCTGAAGAAACGAAGTACTAAGGATCCAAAAGTCCTCATTCTACTTCACTCAGAAAGCACCGACAGAATTCAACATGCAAAGGTTCATTTGGACACTTTAATGAACACACAACAGCAAATTTGTAAGGATACAGATGCAGGTCCTTGTTCCTCTTCCACAAGACAAAGTCTTCTTCATCCGTTACTTCGACATCAGGTGAAATATAGACAGCGTCAATGTTATCTGTATTCAGAGTCATCTTCTACTTCTCTAAGATAGCTACGAGTTCTGCCACAGTGTTTTCTGGTTGAAGTGACATGTCGGAAAACAATTAAATCCTAATATCAGTACAAAAGTTGTTAGACATAAGTCCACAGCGAAGAAGAGTCCTATTTATAAAATAATTAATTTTTTAATACAGTTTAGCATGCAGTACATTTCTTGCAGTATTGTTTCTTTATCAGCACACAATTACAGTTTCATGCTTCCTCACTGCACTTCAAATGCACACCTCAACAATGAAGGAACAGAGTTGCAAGTGCAGTCACTTGAGCAGTCTATGGATCAGGAATACATCCTTGTTAATTCCAAAATTGCATAAATGCAACATTATTGTAAATTTCAAAAAGAGGCTTCACTTGATAGATTCATTGTGTGAAAAAGACCTATTGTCTTACAAGTATGTCTATAAAATTTGAATGTATAAAAGCAGGCTCTAAATATCTATTCTATTTCTGAAAAAAAAATCAGAACTCAACCTGGTTAAATGTTGTAAATTTTTTCAATCTTAAAAAATTCTCAAAAAATGCCAGTACATGTATTTAGCGTGGACAACTGGATCAACAATATTTCTAGGATGTTCCTTCAATATATCGACGCTTAAACTTCACTGCAACCTTAAATTGGGACAAAGACAAAATGTTGCGTTACCGTATCGCAATGTTGGGCTGTAATGGGTTAAGTTGAACTTTTGGCTGCTGAATGGTGTGGGCATGTTAAATAATGATGGAAGCATTAAAGCCATCAAACATCGTAGCGTCGGAGTTTCTTGGAATTCACGTTGAGTTTCTTTTTAATAGCAAAAGTGTGGTGTTGGAATTGCCAGTTATTTGATTGCTGTATTAGATTCTACTATAACTGGGAATTTGATTGCTATATAATTTAAACGTATTGGCAACATCAATTACATAGGTGGGTTTAAATATTTTGATGCCAGCTGTGTTGTATGAATTGTCACATATTGTTGCAGTGTTTATCAAAATGTAACTGCTCCATCAATTCAGATTTCTATCAGATACTGTTGCATTTCGTTCCTTACTTTGAGTTTACTTGAATACATTACGTTTCACATTTTAGTTGTTCAAACAATGATTTGCTAAAAATTATGTTTGCGTTGATGTAGGAGAGTGTGCTCTTAATAATAATAATTATAATAACTGCATTTAAAAGGTCTTTCAGTGATTAGAATGACTTCAGTTTGCCTAGGATTCGAATTCTTCATTCATGTATTGCTGAAAAGTTTAATACTTACGTGTTAATTACAGGTGGTGACCAATTTTATATGGCTGTGAACAGTTGTTATTCTAAAAACTGGTTCAGTACAGGGTTATTGTACTATAGAAGTAAGTTTCTCTATTAAAGGGTATTTCCACTCAATTTTTCAGCACTGTTATTGAATCGGTTGTTCATTGTCTAAAACGTCTGTGTATAATTACATATATGTAATAATAAATTTACAAAGGTGTATCCAGACGAGGATAAAAAGATAGTCGGAGGTAGGTAGCCAGCCGGGTGTAACTTTCCAAAAATTTTAAAATGGCAGATTGCTTAAACTAGTTAGTTGAGAGCAATATTGACTTGTGAAATTCACCATGAAGAGCATAAGGATAGTCTATATGCCTAGGAAGTTAGAGGTATATGTACGGTATGGTCTTCAAAGTTGGCTTTGGCCAATTGCAACACCTGTATAAAGCATGTGGATGCAAGATTGGATCTGGAATACTGATTTGTCTGCTGCCCAGAGGTCTGTACCTTGAAATTAGGTTTCTATGGACAGTGACACATAAGCTAAGAATAGTAAATAATTTGCTTTCAAATAGTGTAGTCCAAGACTTAAAACCATTGTCAGTTTGCACCTTTTTATATTGCTTTACATGAATTTGGAACGCTTGTTTTGTTACCTGAAACTACTATCCTCTTGTGAAGAAATATGGGTAGCTGGTAAGCCAAAATAAGTTAGGGAAGGGCTGTTACAAATTAGAACTTTTTTCACTATAATAGCTGATGCATAATCACCTGAGCCTGGCAGAGTAATACCACCTGCTTAGAATGGAAAGTATAATTATATACGATTTGTACCGATCAGCATTTGCTACATTCTGTTCAGATGTATTGGTTTTTACAGTAATTACTAGAGACGAGAATTATAGGCACTAAAAACAGTTAAAATAGGCAGGCATATAGGCTCTTAAATTAGCCAAAATAGGCATGTAAATAGGCACTAACGTGTAAAATAGGCAACAAAATAGGCATGAAAAAATACTTATAATTCAATAACACGCTCAATTACTATAAAATGAATTTACGACAAGCAGAGTTTCAATGTTTTCGGGTAACAATCTTGTTCTCCTGTCGGGCAGGATGTTTTGTACTGAGAGAAATCTCTTAACATCACAGGAAGTGATTGGACAAAACTTCAATGAAGCCACTTCAACTGGTTTTAGTTCAACTGCTTCACCTACCTCACCTCGTAGCACCTTGGCTACTTTTACCGTCGTTTTCCATAATTTATTCTGCTGCAGGACTCGTATGGAAATTTTACTGACAGCGGCTACCTCTTCAGAGGTTCGGTCAACATTTCTCCCGACTTCTTCCACAACCCTAAATAACTCCGCCGGGCGAAAGCCACTCGTCTCCTACTCGGAGATTGCTCGCGACAGCTTGTTGAAGTCTGAAGATGCTTCAGTTTAGGCTATGCAAGGGGGGATATTAGCTCCCATCATTGCAGTGCACAGGTCTATAGAAAATTGTTGTTGGTCGCTGTTCACAGTGGACTGGTGGAAAAGCTGCGATGACAACGCTTTCTGTACCCATGTCAAATGCATCGCAGTATTTCTGTGTTGATCTATAAGGTATTTTTTCACATTTGATCTGAAAAATAATAAAATTGACTGAAATTACAATATTCTTATATTGCTAATTGGCAATAATGCTTAATATAAACATAATAATGGCGTATGTCCTCCGGAGAGGCCTGGTGCGGGTCTTTTTCTCGTAGACGGCCTATTAGGCGACGTGCATGTCTGTGATGATTTCTGATGTTGAATACGCCACACACACCCAGCCCCGGAGCCATTGGAGTTAACCAATTAAGGTTAAAATCCCCCACCCGACCGGGAATCGAACCCGGCAGCCTGTGAACCTAAGGCCAGCACGCTGACCATTCAGCCAACGAGTCGGACAGTATAAACATGCATTTGTTTTATTAAAAAAGAGAGACTATTAGAAGTGATGTTTCTAGAAGTACAACACTTTAAAGTAGGAACAAGAGAATTCGTAATTTACATGGAAATATGTCCTCAAAATGTTCAGTTATAATATGGCAGTTTCCTGTCGAGTTCACCGAGTGAAAAATCGTTAAAATGACGCGAAAAGATACCTGAGTAGCGTAGAGGAGAGATCCTTCCTACATGCTTGCCAGAAACTCACTAAGCTGCCTCCAGCAGTATTCTTACTTATATAGAAAAATTAAAACGGAGGCACTATAAATCTCAGATTTGTGAACATTTTATATGTTGCTATTCGCCTGCTTTAGTCACCCGGGTCAGCTGTCATGAAGACTATTTTCTGTTGACTGCAATAGATCCTGCATCATGTATGCCCATAAGGCTGCCACCCTCGTAGAAAATTAGAAATCCGCGTGATTTGAAATTGTCGTGGCATGCGCCCATAAACTTACTTTGTCACAATTTAGCAAAACTCTAGATGGGATGCTAGAGCTTACGCCTCCCAGGCTCTCTTTGCTTGTCTCCCCCCCCCACCCCCCACCTCCCCCCCAGTACAACGGGTACGAACCGGACCTCACCAAACCAGACCAACGGCGGTCTAGTAATAATGTTATTTGCTTTACGTCCCACTAACTACTTGTACGGTCTTCGGAGACGCCGAGGTGCCGGAGTTTAGTCCCGCAGGAGTTCTTTTACGTGCCAGTAAAGCTACCGACACGAGGCCGTCGTATTTGAGCACCTTCAAATACCACCGGACTGAGCCAGGATTGAACCTGCCAAGTTGGGGTTAGAATGCCAGCGCCTTAACCGTCTGAGCCACTCAGCCCAGCAAAACTCTATCCACTGCACCAAACGTACAGCACAGACCAATGGTCTTTCCTCTGGCCTGGTCTTGTACCCTTGTTACACACGTTGTGACATCGTCCAAGCCATGCCATCTTGTACGTCTAGCCTCTGTGATATCGTCCTAGCTGCACCACATTCGATCTTCACCCTATGTTTCGCGAAGGCATAGCGGAAGCGTAATAGAGTTTACTAGAGCCTACACATAGCGCTGGTGAAAGTTACGATTTAAAAAAAAATACTATTCAGTTGTAGTCCGCTTCTGTGGTGTAGTAGTTAGTATGATTAGCCGCCACCAACGTAGGCTCGGGTTCGATTCCCGGCTCTGCCACGAAATTTGAAAAGTGGCACGAGGGCTCGAACGGGGTCCACTAAGCCTTGGGAGGTCAACTGAGTAGGGGTGGGTTCGATTCCCACATCACCGGACGAGTTGGCCGTGCGGTTAGGGGCGCGCAGCTGTGAGCTTGCATCCGGGAGATAGTGGGTTCGAATCGCACTGTCGGCAGCCATGAAGATGGTTTTCCGTAGTTTCCCATTTTCACACCAGGCAAATGTTGGGACTGTACGTTAAGGCCACGACTGCTTCCTTCCAACTCCTAGACCTTTCCTGTCCCATCGTCGCCATAAGACCTATCTGTCTCCCGGATGCAAGCTCTCAGCTGCGCGCCCCTAAGCGCACATCCAACTCGGCCGATGATTTTTCTTCGGGTATTGCCACAGACACCCTTCTTCACAATAAATCGCAACACGTTTTGAAAATAAAACGTACGCGTACAACAGTTCACATCGAGGAGGAGGTATAAGGGTTCGACGTTGATTGGTTCTCGCATGGAGGGGTTGAAGGCTTCGAGGTCAAATTGTTCCTTTTTTCTCCTGACGGAAATTTCCCAAGAACTGTTTCTGGTGACTTCCAAGAATTCCCATTTTTGTTCGTGGGGCAAACAGATCTTGAGAAATGAGAAGATAATACTGTCGAGCGCATCAGTTAAAATATAACGCACTGGAAGAAAACCGGCTTCTTTAAAATATATTAAAAAGGCATCAAATAGGCAATTGTACTCCAAATAGGCACAAACCCCTGAAATAGGCATTTATAGGCACAATAAAACCAACTAAATCTAGCTTAAAGGAACCTGAAACGGATTTATATCTCAGAAGACTACGTTTCTGAGCACAGGAATAAAATAGGCAAATTCCCGTCTCTAGTAATTACTGTAGTTTACAGTATCTTGCAAATTAATCAGAACACACATTTTCATAATTTTCCCAATGGTTCACAGCAGTGTGCTACATGTTGCTGCATACCGATTTCTCTGCACTGTTATTCATTGGTAATTAATCTGTGTTTTAGGTTAAGGTTTATTTTGATGCGTGTCACTTTTAAGGAATTTTGAGGTTTCTTTGTTTTGAGTTACATCTATGTCTTCAGTGGATAAGACTCCCAGGAAGTGTGCGATTTTAGCATTATCACAAAATACTTCTATGACGCAAAGATTGTTAGCTAGCAAATTTGGCGTCGGTATAGGCACTGTACGAGGACGGTTTGAATAGTTCTCGGAATCACCGCTAGATGCCAGTGCTAGAGTAACGAGGTTCCCGCGCTATAATCGCTCATCGTTTGTGAGTGAACACGTGGCGCGTCAGTGCTCTAGCTGCAGGAGTGTGTTAGTGACGACTCTGTTGTTGTTCCCGCGTAGTGATTTGTGACAATGGAAAAACCTGAGATTCGAGCAGTGATTAAATACTTTGTAAAGAAAGGTATGAATGCAAAGGAATTTCATGCCGACTTTCAGAACACACTAGGGGACACTGCTCCTTCATTTTCAACTGTTGCCAAGTGGACCAGCGAGTTTAAATTTGGTCGGGAGAGCTTGGAGGATGATTGCGTAGTGCACGGCCAAAAAGTGTTACGACTCCAGAATTTATCGCAAAAGTGCATAAAATGGTCATGGAGGATCGTCGACTGAAAGTGCGGGAGATTGCTGAAGCTGTAGGGATGTCTTCTGAACGGGTATATTATATTTTAACCGAAGAATTGGGTATGAAAAAATTATCCGCAAGATGGGTGCCGCGGCTCTTGACATTGGACAATAAACGCACCAGATTGGAAATGTCCGAACAAAGTTTGGCCCGTTTTCAGTGCAACCAACAAGATTTTTTTGCACCTTATTTACCTAATTTGGCACCATCAGACTCGTCTATTCCCCAAGCTGAAAATTTTCCTCGGTGGACGGAGATTTTCTGCAAGGGAAGAACTGACAGCCGAATTGGAGAGGTATTTTGCAGGCCTGGAGGAATCTCATTTTCGAGATGGGATCAAGGCATTGGAACATCGCTGGACCAAATGCATTAGTCTGCAGGGAGACTATGTTGAAAAATAAAAGCAGTTCCACCGAGGTAAGATACTTAATTCTAGTACATTCCGAGAACTTTTCAAAGCACGTACGTAAGTAGACTTATTCAATAGCACGAACAGACTGGCTAGAGTTCACCAAAGCGGAAACGTGGCAGGAAAAAGAAAATGGGGCCAACTCATGGTTTCCTCCTTGAAAGAGGCAAATCAGAACCCAGGCTCACTGCTCGGCTTGCGAATGCTGTGGATAGGGAGTGACAGTGCACGTTTATAATATTCATCATAGACTTGTGGCAGCTGGAAGGAAAGTTCGTAGACCTTGTTAAGAAACTCTTTAACAGGAGAAATGTTGAGGAAATTTCTTTTGTGGGCATATAGCCATTCGTCACAGTGCCATACAAATGCATGCAGCGATTGAACTTCAGTAATGGTAATGTACTTCATAACCTAAACAATAATACTGAATGTTTGGATGAAGACAGCGAATTTCAAAATAAAACCTATGTATTCACAATTCTGTGGTGTACAACTTTACCATGAGTCGTGTATCACTTTGTTAGGATAAAAGTGACTTTGTCTCGAATTGCCGACCGGTGAAGGAAATGCCCTAATTACGGTATTGCAAGAAGTTATGACACCTTCACTACAAATATAAGTACTTCCGGAAATCTAGTGAATGGAAACTACATTGAAGAAATTACTATATAGTGTGAGAGGGTGGTACTTTTGGTTGTGAAAAAGGAAGTCATAATAGTCATCGCTAGTAAGGGCGAAGGTAGTTTAAAACGGGTTAGTAAGAATAAGAACACTGGGAACTTTTGTTAAAAGTTACAAGGGGCCCTCACGAATGCAAAGTTCGAACGGCGAATGATATTGAATGCGTTCGAAGCCCCATCTATTGTCTACCCCGCATGGGCAGTATTAGCTGCTAATAATGGCAATAATGGCAATGCTATAATGGCAAGAAGGGGCGAAACTGTAGGTATACAAAATTGGGCAGAGCCTGAGGCTATGGAAACGCAGTGAAACGGCACAGTCGACTCGTACATCACAAGTGTTATACTGCTGGTAGTATTGATATGAAACAGTGCAATGGCAACCATAAACAAAGTAAATATTGCCTTATATCTACAGAAACTATTGCGGAAGTTGACATTCCATCAGAAAGGACCGCAAGACGTTTAGCAGAGTGAGAAGGAAGTGGTAGGTGGTAAATTAGCGTTTTTTGTATGAGTCAATGGAATATGTAGTGTTGTATACTCTCGACTAGGTGGATACTGCACGTGCGAATTGCACTGATGACTATGCGGGTGGAAGTTATATAGATGTCGAGGCATGTAGTTCACCGTGCATGTCCGAGGCACAGTTCCAGGCTCCAATGAAGCGTGTTAAAGAACAATTGCCCAGCATGCAGATACAAAACGTAATTATGTACATGAGTGACCATCTACAAAATAGATATTCGAAATCTGTTAGTAACAGTTTTGCTTAAGTTCGTAAGACTATGACCGTGGAGCATAAGACAAACTACGATACTCCATAAGGCGAACCTGTTATAATGATAATTTGCGCGATTCAAGGACGCTCGAGACAAGTGACAAAGATATGCATAATAGTGACCTAATACGTTATGGGCATGAAATCGCGCAGGGCGTAGGTTACAGTGACTTCAAGTTTTGTAGTGGATGGGTGCACAACTTCAAAAGGACCTGCAGCATTGGACGATGCAAAATTTTGAGATTCCAAACAAAGTGGCAACTTAATAATGCACAGCAAGCTGTATAATTGGCTCGAGCATTTGTAGATGAGGTAAACAAATTTATCCCAGCGTTTCATGCGGGATCAGTTACAAATCACCGACCACTCGGGATTTGATAAGGAAATGCATGGGAAAGGCACCCTGGTTGGTAGAGGTACAGAGTTATAACACCAGCCACGAACATCAATGCCCTAACACATTCGTGTACAATTATGGCAGCTGGTAGTCTGGGTGGCAAATCGGCTGGGACACGGCCACCTTGATATATAGAGGCCTACTACCAATAGTTGTGACGTCACGCGTAGAGCTCAGTCTCCGTTGTCGCGTGCAATTCCTATATTGTTGATACGCTACCTTTTCTCACAACGTGACAAAGGTAATGCAATAATAAGCCTATAAACACAAAACATTGAAGGAACACTATCAAAAGAATGCATACGAGTACACAATTATATGCACTCAAGGTAGTAACTTTAAATTACACATCGTAAAATGTTCGGCTGAAGGGTACTCAGCTGGACTGTACGCTGATGGTGACTAGGCGAATTGTTTTCTCTCCAAACAATGCCATTCTTGTGTGCTTGTTCGATTTTGTTAATTATTATGAATAACGGTTGAAAATGTATTTTCCAAAATATGACAGATCTTGATCACAACACTCGTTAACTTAGCAGCACATACCCACACTTTTCACAGGTTCAACTTTAATTATGTAAAACATTGAAAGAAACATCTCTACTCTTTCTGCTGTTTATAAATGCATCCTTGAATCGGGTATCAAGGTCTCAGTTAACGTGTAACTCTCCACAACAATTTGAAACCTAGTATAATGGCACTAGGCAAACTGCTGCTGTCTCTAAAATGCCATTATATTAGACTTACTTGAGCACATAGTTTGTCATTCTGCAAAATATCCTCTCCCCTTCCTACTGGCGATTTTCGTTTGCCGGGCTGAGTGGCTCAGACGGTTAAGGCGCTGGCCTTCTAACCCCAACTTGGCAGGTTCGATCCTGGCTCAGTCTGGTGGTATTTGAAGGTGCCCAAATACGACAGCCTCGTGTCGGTAGATTTACTGGCACGTAAAAGAACTCCTGCGGGACTAAATTCCGGCACCTCGGCGTCTCCGAAGACCGTAAAAGTAGTTAGTGGGATGTAAAGCAAATAACATTATTATGATTTTCGTTTGGCAAGTGTTGGTTGAGACATTATATGACGGCTACCGAGGGAATATAGTTGTCACAGCATCGTCAGTTAATTTTGGCCTTACCCTAGGCACAGTTAAAACGGAACCGTCTGGTCTTTTTGCAGTGTCAACTCGAATTATGTGATTTTCGCAAAATGTTTAAATACAAACACAGGTATATTTACTGGGATCAAAATTAGCTCTGTGTATAGCATGAATCCATTTAGCTCGCTTCTCCTTTTCGCTAGGAAACGCAAATGTTGATAGCAACCTCCTTATTTGAACGGTAATTGGATGTACATCCAGGCGCACTACACGTTCGTCCCATTTTTCAGAAAGGAGCGTACACTACACATTATAATAATAATTATAATTAAATAATAAACTTTATAGTACTTTAGACAGTTCATAATAGCTCCGAGAGTTCATCTAACGTATCACATAACTTAGCAATACTTCCTAATACCAGGCTGCTGAAATTACAGTGCTGTAGTATTTAACACATACTATTGCTAAAATACTTCTTTTACTGAACCGTTTTCATACAGTTATCACTTGGAAACACGAAGGAAAACATCTAATTACGTTGAAATAAAAACGAGTTACCAAACCACCACGAAAACAAGACTCGTACCTCCATACCAATGCACTAAACGGCTGACGTCGTCACTACGGAACTGTCATGTGTAGCAGGCCGGAACTTCGAGTTGTCCGTGGCTGGGAAGTTATTCATTGTGCTGCAAGAAGTTGGAGGTACATACACAACTGTTAAGGATCCATCAGTTCAATACACTATTTTACATATGACCGTTTGCTTTAACATACCTTGCTCCATGGGCTGCTTCTTTCTTGTACTTGGATTCAAGAAAGGTGAGTTCCACGTATTTTGGGTGGGCAGGGCAATTGTTTGTGAACAGAATTATGCATTCAACTTTCATAATTTTGCTATCCCAATCCATTAACCACACGAAAAATAATTACCTGTCTATAGATGCGGTTGGTTGTTACTTTATCCCCACCCCCAATACCGCACACTTTTCTCTCCTTAAATCATAGACTTGCTGAGATAAGCTTAAAGAACAATCCTTAATTCATCCGCATTGAAGATAACACAGGTTTCGTATTTTGAAATAGGTTTACCCAGACAATTTTACTACTTGATACACAGGCTGATTCTGCCTCGCCAGAAATTGGGCTGGAAACGAGTCCATGTCGATCAACCATTGGATGCATACAATTCAGCGTTCAATTTGTGTAAAACTTCACGCACATTGATTATTCCTATTACGGGTATTTAGTTCCAGTACTGATGTAGCCATTCAACTAAAATCTTCTCCAAATATTTTTCTCACATTTTAATTTCCTTCCTTTGCATCTTCCCACGGAGGCAGTAGTAGTAGTAATTGAATCACGTTCCTTTATTGTTGATTATGGCTTGTCAAATGAGCCTGAGAATTGTTTCTCATTAAGAACAGTTTTTTCGCCTCATGCTGCTATAAGATTTCGAATATATTTGGCAAGGAAAGTGCATTCTTGTTAAACACACGTTTTCATCACACAGACCATACCTTGTACCTAAGAGAGCATGAAAAAAAAACATTTTCCCAGTACTAAGAAATTAGCGTGGAAGAGCGGTAAACAGCGGTCCTGGTATCAGTCTGTACACTGCCTAGACTTAGACCACAGGTAACTTGACCCAAACTTAGCAGTAAGAGTAAAGGTGGAATACTTTCCAAGAACAAGTGACGAAAATTTTAGGTTTCTTTCAAGCATTGCTGAAAATACTCCTTGTGAGGGATATATTAAGCTGATATATTTTCAATTATCTTGAAAGCATCTTGCCATATAGGACAGTTTAGTACCCACATATATTGTTTACTTTTTCTATTTGCCAGCATGCAAATACGGCATTGGCGTACTTCACTTAAGTCAGTATTACTGTCAATTTCTATTCTAAGAGCTGTCTACATTAGACTTATTTAACAGCACTTCTACTAATGAACAGTTAAAAAAAGAAAAAAGGATGAGCGCATACTTTTGTGTACCTCACATATAGGCCTACACTTTTAGTCTCGAACAATTAAACTTTTTTTTTTTTTTTTTTTGCATGTTTCAACGGAGTTTGTATATACGGAGTATTCAAAAAATGTCCAAACTAATACGTTATTAGTAGGGCTCGGATGTGTAAGACCTAAAAATAGCCCAAATAAGCAAGCAAATATGACCTCAAAAGTGACGAAATATGACGTAAAAATTACAAAATATAACCAGAAAGTGATTAATCTAAATATGGCCATTTTAAAATAAGTTATAAAATCGAAACGTCAGTTCCTTTGATACATATTTAACTAAATTCTTTATTCTTACCTTCATATTAATTTTCTGAATATACACGTTTAGCAGTTATTCACAGTGTATTGTCCTTGATTCACTTATCAAACATTCGTGAATACATACCTATGAAGTACTAAGTTCGCTAAGATTATAGATCACGACATTTTAAAAGTCAAAATATGTTTGTACCATTCATTGGTGGTTTGAAATAGGAAAAAAAACTAGAAATCAGTCAATTTTTTTTTAAACGTTCGAGTCCAGATTACATTAATATTGCTGAAATGCGTACTAGTTTAAATTGAGCACCACGAAACGAATTAAGTAGATGTCTTTCGATACATTATGGTAGGGCGACTCGGCATATAGTGCAAATTCGCATAACTTTTTCATTCTTCTCCGCGGGTGGTGTTGAAGTGTGTGACCAGATTTATCTTCAAGGCATCAGGCGCAGAAGATCTCAGATTATCACTTAACACATTCTTTAAAAAGGGGAGCTCCTTTCTACGTCACAAGACGCTGCTGGTGCACATTTAAATAATATTAAATCACTGCTGTCGAGTATGCACTCATCTTGAAATGCACTGGGACATTCTCTAAGAACATCATTTACCTTGCATACACAGCGAAAACAGTCACTTTCTTTAAGCAAATTTCAAAGTTTCCATATTACACTGACGCCAACTATTCCATATGATTGTGCTGAATGTTCAACACTTCCCACAATTTCAATACATGCATATATTTCTAAGCTAGCATCTTCTAAGCGAGTAATTGCACTCGATATAATTCCAAAGTTCGACTTAATATATGTCCGACTTGCTGACAAACTGTAGGTAAACTATTCCTGCGCAATCTTGACAGAAGAGGCAGAGTATTCCATTTGTATTAACTACAGATTTGATACGGAAAAGGAGTTCTGTAAATACTAGTTCTCATTCGGGAAGTTGACGATGACTTTGCACAGCTACAGTTGTCGCCAAACCGCCCAAATATGACCGAAATACGACATTTCTACGAAAATAGCTCAAATTATGACCTTATGACAAAAGTAGCCAAAATATGCATTTATATGACAAATAAAAATCACTTCATTGTGACTATAATCACCTGATTTGCATCACAATCCAATCAGGCAAGAAAATGGAGACAGAAGAAAATATAACTTCCTAAACATCCGAGCCCTAGTTATTAGGAGTTTGGTGTTCTGAAAAATTACAGAAAATAAGTAAAATGCCATCAATTTTACGGAATGGAATTTGTGCAGTCGTGACTAACAACGTTTTTGCAAGTAATATATACCTATTCTAGTCACTGTACAGCTCTTGTTTTTACAGAAATGATCTGATTTACTTGGAAGTGAGTATAAATAAGGTCATTATGATTTGCTGGATGTACTGCTCCCACTTTGCCCCCCCAATAACCTGGGAATACTTTTTGTTCTTCGCACTCGTTGAAGGTTTGAGATGTCTTTTCCGTTTAATATGTTGTTGTACAACAAACCTTTCCGCACTCACTTTATCGCTGCACAATTTACAAAATAAAGCGCCCATCTGTTGTAAGTACGTTTTTTCCAAATTCATTCAGTAGCTGAATTAAAAACACGCTATGGTGTTACCTGTTTTGGTATCTTTCTTGCACAGAAATATTAGGGAGGATAATTCTGTACTTACGTGGAATGTTATATAACTGTTGTTTCCAATCCTTTCTTATTTCACCATTTGTTCTTGGCCTTGTGGTACGCGGGGGTGGGGGACTGGTTGTAGACCACTGATATCTATCAATCAATCATTCAATACTAATCTGCATTTAGGGCAGTCGCCCTGGTGGCAGATTCCCTATCTCTTGTTTCCTAGCATTTTCATAAATGGTTTCAAAGACATTGGAAATTTATTGAACATCTTCCTTGGTAAGATATTCCAATCCCTAACTCCCCTTATTATGAACTAATATTTGCCCCAATTTTTCCTCTTGAATTCCAACTTCATATTGTGATCTTTCCTACTTTTAAAGACCCCACTCAGACTTACTCGTCCACTAAATTCATTCCACGCCATCTCTCCACTGAAAGCTTGGAACACACCATTTAGTCGAGCAGGTCGTCTCCTGTCTCCC
Source organism: Anabrus simplex (assembly GCF_040414725.1). Lineage (NCBI taxonomy): Eukaryota > Metazoa > Arthropoda > Insecta > Orthoptera > Tettigoniidae > Anabrus > Anabrus simplex. The sequence continues at coordinate 55,891,558 of NC_090266.1, forward strand.
TAGTCTTCCCTGCGTAAACTTTGCAACATTTTTGAAATGCTACTCTTTTGTCGGAAATCACCCAGAACAAATTATCTGTTTTTTGTGTGGATTTTTTCCAGGTCATGAATCAAGTAATCCTGGTGGTGGTCCCATACACTGGAACCATATTCTAGTTTAGGTCTTACCAGAGACTTGTATGCCCTTTACATCCTTACTACAACCCCTAAACATTCTCATAACCATGTGCAGGGATCTGTATCCTTTATTTACTATCCCATTTTTTGTGATTACCCCAATGAAGATCTTTCCTTACATTAACACGTAGATACTTACGATCCCCAAAAGGAACTTTCACATCAACGCAGTAATTAAAACTGTGTACTTTTCCCTATTTGTGAAACTCACAACTTGACTTTAAACCCCGTTTATCACCATACCATTGCCTGCTATCCATCTCACATTATCGAGGGACGGGTCTAAAGGCTGGTGCGATCCTGTTGCTCGACATACAATAGGAAATAATTTATCCTAATTATTAATTCTGTATTGTGTTCCCGCACATATCTTGGCAACACAAGACTCACAGGTATAAATCCCTTCCTTACCCCTTCTTAATTCATCAGCGATTGGTGGCCAATTTGCTTGGCTATGAAAGATATTTAGCAAGTTTGACCATAACTTTCAATGTTGTCAGTTGTGGACTTTTATCAGTCTGACAATAACTCTATGCATACATTTTTTAAAAGTTAAACATTCTTCAAAACGCTATATATTGACCCCAAAAAAGTTGAAATAATGACTGATTACTCCGAAATTAAAAATATCGCTTACTATATCGCAGAATGAATTTCTATATTACTGAACAACGTCCTAATGCAAAGGGGAAAAGTTGACATTTCAACAATATCCGCCCGCTACATATGATGAAAACAACAAATATATTTCGTTAAACAGCAATACGTCGGAGACTCGTATTGTGTGAGTACTGTGCATGCGTAAGTACCAGAGTGGGGAGGAGATAATACTTTATTCGAACTTCGTTACAGCAAAGTTAATTTAAGGTATGTTTTGTTGACATGCCTCTTCGACATTGAGCACGTAGCGCTGTAATAACTTTCGTTATTCGTCTTTTTCCTGGCCAGTTACTTGGGAACATCGATGATTATAGTAGTAGTAAAAACTTCGTAATGTCAAAGGTGATTTGCGGTACGTAGTGCCGTGACGTCATGCTACGTCGATACCGGCTCTGCGTTGAGGTTAATGGTGCTCATACTGAACATTTGTTATAAGATTGATGCTCACACTACTGAAAAACGTTTAATATGAATTTATTCTGGCATGTCTGGTGACAATGCATACTCCGTATTCTCACAATATGGGTTACCGTCACATGACTGTCATATGTCTAGCTTTTATACGTGGGTATATTTTGAGAATTAAAATTAATTCTGATATAATACCGTATTAATTGGAGGCACAAGCTATAACATGCACGCATTCGTTTTTGAACTACTATGCGGGCTCATCGAATAATAATGCCTTGATTAAAACAATTAAAACATCGAAACCTTGTATGTCAAATGAGTGATTCTTTCACTGTGTGGTAACTGGTTAGCGCAGGTTTTGTTTAATGCATTAGCGTGACCTTGGTATAGTTGGGGACAAAACATGACGGCCTCAGTTCTTGGAAGCGACCTGGAAGCCAGCTGTAAATCCCACCCTGGACCCTGCTGAGTTCATGAGCTCCGTGTGATCCTTGCTTGGTATGGAGGGATTGCAAAATCACTCTCTTCAGCCTTGACTCTTACTTCATGCCGAGTGCAGTGCAGTGACCTAGTGAGCATTATTCATAGTAAGATATGAAATAACTGATATATGTAATATTTATAACTTATCAGTTTAGCGCAAGAGCAATAATATGTCGGTATTCTTCCGGCCGTGGGTAAAATAAAAATCACAGTGTAACGATGCGGAATTAAATCAGCTGCCTGGACCTTCTTCTTCTCCTTCCTCGCCAAGAACTCCAACTAAAAGTGACAGAAATGTGATTGGCAGAGGTGTTACATTACGAAAACAAATCTTTTTTTTTTTTTTTTTTGCTAGGGGCTTTACGTCGCACCGACTCAGATAGGTTTTATGGCGACGATGGGATGGGAAAGGCCTAGGAGTTGGAAGGAAGCGACCGTGGCCTTAATTAAGGTACAGCCCCAGCATTTGCCTGGTGTGAAAATGGGAAACCACGGAAAACCATCTTCAGGGCTGCCGATAGTGGGATTCGAACCTACTATCTCCCGGATGCAAGCTCACAGCCGCGCGCCTCTACGCGCACGGCCAACTCGCCCGGTCGAAAACAAATCGTGATTTGGTAAGGAACATTAAAAATTTCTTACGAGATGTTTTAGGAAATGGCGGTGTTATAACTGGTAAAAAGTTAAATAATTTAGCATCGGAAGCGACAGGAATCTGTGTTACTACGGTGAAAAAAAAAACCGTTAAAATCAGTGATGTCAACACCGATGTAACCCCCACTAAGAAGAAAGTTCGGAAGCAGAAATTTAAATTTGATTAAACAGACGATTTATTATTATTCACTTGGGTATTTAAACCTTATAATGTTCTGGCATTTACGTGAAATGGAAAATACAGAAATCATTTCAAGAACAACCGGTGGGATTTGAACCCACGGCACTTCCTGACTTAGGGTTACTAGCCCGTCGGACTAGCACTGAGCTAGTCCAGTTGTATGGGTCGTTTAAGTCTGCGTTTTAGTATTCAGGGGTCTCTTCGTTACCTCATAACCTACTTTAGATCGCCATAATGCGATATTTTTATTTTTCATGTCTAAATTCCCGAGCTATAATAATACATCGAAATGACAGATTCCATAAAAAGGTTTTATTCCTGCTTTGGCTCGTTTGGTGCTAATGAGGTAGACGATATTGCACCTCTGACTACGGCAGACGTAGTAAATCCTATCAGCTCCTAATAGACACCGGGCTGCCGCTAGAGGGTAGTGGTGTGAGGCGAGGTCGTCATGTTTTGTCCCCAACTTTATGCGCGGACTATTTGTGCAGTCGTCAAGGTCCGCCAGGTGAAGGCTAGCCAGCGACCGCCGCCCCAGTACGATGTTGACCGTTCAACAGAAAGCACGGTGCGTTATTTGGTTCCTGGAGTCAGTTGTCAGTGTACAGCGGCTATTTCGGAGAACTTATACAGGGGAAATTGCGCCTTATAACAAAGCTATTACATGATGGTTTAATCCGTTTAGAGGTATAGGGAACGTTGCGAAAAAAGGTCGGACAGGGCGACCAAGAACATCAGAGCAAAGTGTCGAATGTATCCGCCAGGCGTGTGTTCAGAGCCAAAAGAAAACGGCTCCACTATGTCCCGCGCTGCAAATTCCTAAAATAGGTGCAGTTTTGCCTGGATTAGTTCTCCGAAAGAGCCGCTGTGCACTGACAACTGACTCCACGAAACAAATAAAACACTTTGTTGTCTGTTGAACGCTCAACATCGTACTGAGTAGTGGTGGGGACGGAGCGAGTAGAACTGTAGAGTAACTCGGTTCTTCAGGTTTTCGTGACGTCACAGCGGAGCACCGATTCAACTCGAATACACCGTATAGCGCTGCGGGTGCTTTATTAAACCTTCCAGCCAGGCTAGACTCGCAGCACCACTATGCTGTTTTTCAGACTCCAGACTGAGACGTCTGTTCTATTTGTGTTTCCTTATAATAGATATATGTTTAAAGTTGTTGCGCTATATTGTCTACTGATATATGTAATAGAAAGAAGCAGTACTGCCATGACAGTCCTCCCAAGCATGGTAGTATTTTACTAGCAGTCCAGGTAGAAAATCCGCTACTTGTGAAATTTGCAATCAAATCTATTGTGCAGGTGGAGGAACGTCAAATTTATGGACTCGCATAAAGCGGGCGCATCGTAAGGACATGGTACAAATACAGTTGCACATCGTGAAAGTAATTTCATTCTTACGTTTGGATGAGACAGTGCAGGAAAAAAAATAAGTTTCATAGGAGTTTGGCTACTTTTGTATGCGAAGACATGCAGTCACTGAGGGTTATAAGAGGATAGAGCCAGACCTGTCCCTTGGATCCTTTCCAACAGAACAAAAGAGAACTAGGCCACCATAGCTCAATTGGTAGAGCTACCAACGCGACGTCGGGAGGTTGTGGGTTCGGATCCCACTGGTGTCCGGTTGGCCATTTTTTTTTCTATACTTAACATCTCTTCAACACGTACTAAATGTACGTAACACGACCTAATAGGTTGAAAGTCGATTTCGATTACAATGCGATCGTGAAATTGCAATATTCATTGACCCTTAAGTGAACTTGCTTACCTTAGCGTACCGGCTACATCTGTGCCCGCATAAGAGGTGTTTTCATGTGCTGGACAAATTCTTTCAGACAGGAGGTCGTCGCTTTGTGCAAAACGAGCTGAAACTGATATATCTGAATGGAAATTCCTCCTATATAACACCTGTTCCATGGAATACAGAACACTAACGGTACTTCCCATACTGTCTGTGCACAAAGTGTTGTGTCTCGATTTTAATGCTTGTCACAGGATGAAGAATTGGGTTCATTTGTATATTTTTCTTATTTCCATTACTGATGTTACCTTAACAAGTTTTCTTTTAACTCCTTACCACATAGTTATAAATTAAATGTTTGCCATTATATGAGTTTAGGCACATTTCAAAGCACTAGATTTCGTTTCGTCAATAATCACATTATGGAATACGGTACGTTTATCCATATGCATTAATATTTTTTGTATGTATTTATTCATTTAGTATGCTTATTTCTTTATTTATGTCTACTTGATATGCCTCATATTAAGCAGAGTTGTAATTAACTGTTTGTTACGTTATCTGTTAAATTTATATTACATTATAAAAATTGTGCAAATAACCAATAATAAATAGTACGGAGCATTGTACCACTGATACTAATTGATAATCTTCTTTATGAATTAAACTGTAGCTTAGAAGGTCAATATAAAGTTTAAATTTACCGCTATAAAGTTGTACTCGGTTTAACCGAGTAATGACGTCACAATACTTGCTCCGAACCGAACCGTTCCGTCCCCACCACTAGTACTGAGGCGGTGGTCGCTGGCCTTTACCCGGCGGACCTTGACGACTACGCAACTAGTCCGCGCATACCAAGGCCACGCCCATGCACTACATCAAATTTGCGCAAACCAGTTACCGCACAGTGAATCACTCATTTATCATACAACGTGAGAGTGCGCAAAATGGTTATTGGAGCTCTGAGAAACCTGATTTCGTACATGTATGCCGCTGTCCGACTCGTTGGCTGAATGGTCAGCGTACTGGCCTTCGGTTCAGAGGGTCCCGGGTTCGATTCCCGGCCGGGTCGGGGATTTTAACCTTCATTGGTTAATTCCAATGGCTCGGGGGCTGGGTGTTTGTGCTGTCCCCAACATCCCTGCAACTCACACACCACACATAACACTATCCTCCACCACAATAACACGCAGTTACCTACACATGGCAGATGCCGCCCACCCTCATCGGAGGGTCTGCCTTACAAGGGCTGCACTCGGCTAGAAATAGCCACACGAAATGATTATGTATGCCGCTGCATGATGAGAAACGTGATGTAGGGTGTGACATGTGAGCGAATCAATATTTCCTGAATGTTAACGCCCCTTTACTAGATAATTAACATACAAGGAGCATGATTTTGCTATTCTGAGCTACGTATTGTACAGCCAGTATTTTAGTGAGGAAAATGTTAAACCTTTTCTAGCAGGGCAGGGTTATTAGTAGGGATATCTGGAAATCCCCTTCCCCGGTCGCCCAGCGACTTCTATTTATTAGGCGTTTTTTTTAAAAAAAAATGCGTGTACAGGACAAATCTGCATCGTAGAAGTGAATGTATCCGCCAAGAAATGACATTTCGCAACGTGAATATCGGAAGGCGATGTATAGTTTCTTAAGAGGACCGAGCTCGATAGCTGCAGTCGCTTAAGTGCGGCCAGTATTCGGGAGATAGTGGGTTCGAACCCCACTGTCGGCAGCCCTGATGGTTTCCTGTGGTTTCCCATTTTCACACCAAGCAAGGCCACGGACGCTTCCTTCCTAGCCCTTTCCCGTCCCATCGTCGCCGTAAGACCCATCTGTGTCGGTGCGACGTAATCAACTTGCAAAAAAAAAAAAGTTTCTTAGAGGTGCCAGAATGTATAGATGAAGGCAGGCACTTTCAGTATATCCTTTCATATCGTTGGTAATAAACTGTTAAAAATAGTTCATGATACAGATTTATTGTTGCCTTTCCGCTGCTCGGATACACGGTTCCGTCGGAGCCTACGATATGTACAGTATAACTCATCTCTTTAAGCTTGAAGTACCCAAATTTTTGGCAAATTCAAAAGTTCCAAGAATTTTCAATTCTTATCTTTTTCTCTGAAATTGCTTGCAATACACGTCTTGTAAGTAAACTAGAACATGTTGTAATCGATCAGAAAAATATTTGACGGAATTGACTAGTGGGATTGGAGTATTAACGGCGCGCGCTAGATGTGCTGGGAATCAAAACAAAAAAGGCTTTTTCATGGCCGAGGATGTGTTTTTTTTAGTATGATGCACTTTGCTGCTAATATTCATTGGGCTCCGCCGGACTGAGTGGCTCAGACGGTTAAGGCGCTGGCCTTCTAACCCCAACTCGGCAGGTTCGATCCTGGCTCAGTCCGGTGGTATTTGAAGGTACTCAAATACGACAGCCTCGTGTCGGTATATTTACTGGCACGTAAAAACTCCTGCGGGACTAAATTCCGGCACCTCGGCGTCTCCGAAGACCGTAAAAGTACTTAGTGGGACGTAAAGCAAATAATAATATTATTATTATTGTTACGGAGTTATCCGTGGAATGCAGAGGTGAAAGAAGGTGCGGGCTGGAATGGGTCTAACTAAAAGTCCGAAAGATGAATTAAAATTTCAATAAAGGTTATATTTTCAATAGACAACAAGGTTTAACAAATTTTCACTAGGTGAAATAACAATGAAAAATCAGGTACAATTATAACTTTACAAACGGAAGCACAAGTTAAGGGATCTTTACAATTTCTGGGCTTCGAGCCCCAAGTTTATAATTCCTGAGCCCTCAGTTCACAACCACAAATTACCAAAGGGCAGAAAACCCCTCATTACATGGAGCACTTGCTCCCACCTAGTAATGTCAAGCCTCCTAGAGGCACTTTTCAAAAACACCATAAAGAGCTGACCCGCTCTCAATCTTTCAAGCGTATTAAAGGCAATACAATGCTTTACCATCACTTGTCATCGAGGCCTTAAAGGAAAAATAATAGGTTAATTAAATGGCCCAAAATATCAATATGAATGGAGGCGTAGCTTGCGCTCCTACATGAAACCGTATAAAACCTAACCCCGCTGACATGGGCTATTCCCAAACTAGGGAGGTGACTCGTATAAGACAGTTTTAATACATTAAGAGTAGAAAATCGGTTGTGAAAACGTAGTCACCTAAACTCAAAATGAAGGGGAACTCGAGAGGGTAAAGCACTCTCTATCCCCGATTTACAGTTAAGGTAATAAGGAACTTTTACATAAGCCGGCACTAAGTTACATTTTTAGAAAGGTAGGTTACATTCAAAAGGATTGTGGACCTTCCCCGAGGGCTAAACTGCTAAGCTAGCAAGAAATAAAGATGTTAAAAGGCCATTACCTTGTAGAAGAGCTGCTGGCGGATGAAAGAGGCGCTTCCCGCCTCCTGCTATACTTCCATACACTAAGCTAGATGTTGTACGAATGGCAGAGAGCCAGGAAAATCAGCGGTTTTTGTACTCTCGGGGAAGATTCGAGACCTTTCATGAATGATTAAGACACACCTACAGTCGTTTATTGGGTAGCTTACAGTTACACATCAACATTGGGAAAGAAAGACGCCATTGGCTGAAAATTGACAGAAATTTACGATTTGCTAATTTCAAAACTGGCGGAGAGAAAGATTAATATTGCCAACCCGCAAAAGAAAGAACAACATTTAGTAAAGAACAAACTTATGAATGCAAAATATCTTCAAGAAGAGCTCCTTCACTTCGCACCAGGGTGCATGATCATAGTTTTTTGGTAGACACATCTGTGAGAGAATGTCCACACTTCTTGGTAATTAGTAAACAAAAACAATTCGAAATTAACCCAGTGACATCTTCTGATAAACGCTTGAATTAATTCAGTTTTACAGTTCAGAGTTTCAGCAGTAGAGGAGTATTTTAAGGCGGAAAATTCAAATGTGCGGCGTATAGGTGTACCAACCGGTATTATTATTATTATTATTATTATTATATTATTATTATTATTATTATTATTATTATTATTATTATTATTATTATTATTGGGCTCCGTAGAGTACCACGATGAAATCTATAAATGGCCAGCGTACGATGAGATTGCAAGACATATCTCAACGAATTGGAAACATTTTGTTTACTACTGTACGGTAACCTTTAAGTATGCACTGTCGGTAGTGATGGGCAACGCTCTCGCTCGAGACTCGCGGGAATCTCGAGACTGATTCACCTGTGGTGTGGTCTGTGCGACGTCCCAGTAAATACGAGCGTAAGCTTGATCACTATATCAGCAGTTCTCATATATAAACGAGTGTGCAGATACATTTAGCCAAAAGCCTAGGAAGGAAGTGCACATTGAACTGCGAGTCCCTTAATGCCATTGACGAAAGTGAAAAGGATGTAAGTATGTTAAAGGGTTCACGAGTTATTTGACTTGCTCATCTTAGGTGAACAACCCTGATAATTTAATGACTGTAGATAGGATGTACACCTACCTGGATACCTCACAATTGTTGTCAACAGGGTAGCTTCTTATGATGCAGACCGGGTCGGAGGGGTTCTGTGACGATTCCCCTTCTTTGATATGCGTTTTTAGGTAGCGGGTCATCCCAAGAGTATTTCTGCCGGCATATTTTACTTTTGAACAAACACCACTGTGGGATGTGCTGCGTGCCATCTCTTCAAAATAACTAGACATCCACGACTTACGTTGCGTTTCGGAGATAATTTTAAAGTTGTCGCAATTATACATTAGACTGTCATATACCGAAGTACCTAATTATGACGCGGATACTCTCTAAAATTGTAAGGAATTATTTCATCAAAATATCGGTAAACACGAGCAGTGGTCATATGATATACTGAATGTGGGGGTCTGTAAACGATGTAGCCTACATCTACCCGTCGAAATAATTGGAGCAAACTCAGCCATTTTAGATTACACATTCCACACATACGTAATGATGGTTGCATATGCAGCAAGACGCCTTTTGTCCCGTCTAGAGTTCGAATAATGCACGCCTCTATTATCCAGGAAGGTGTACCTAGTGATGGCCGACGCTTTCGCTCGAGACTAGAGACTGACGTCGCAGATCTCGTGACCGATCCTGTAGTGGAAGCTGTGCGACGTACCAGTAACTACGAGTGTAAACTTGATATATATCATTGGCAGTTATTACGTGAAATAACGTTCCCGTATGAAAACGTGTGAGCAAATACATTTTGTCAAAAGCCTGGAACAGTACTGCATGTTCAGCTGTGAACGACTTATTTGGTGTGCGGATCTTAGCTGAATAACCATGCATAATTCGTGAATAACTGTAGATAGGATGTACACCTACTTGGATATTAGAGGCGTGCATTATTCGAACCTGAGGCGGGGAAGGTATGCTTTGCTACATATGCAACCCCCATTACACATGAGTGGAACGTGTAATCTAAAATGCCTGACTTTGCTCCAATTCTTTCAGTATGGGTTATCGGCAACGCTCTCGAGACCGATTCTCGTGTGCTGCGAGCTGTGCGACGCGACGTCCCAGTAACTACGAGTGTAAACTTGATAGTTATCATCTGCAGTTCTCATATGGAGACGTGTGTGCCATTTTTTTTTTGTCAAAAGCCTAGAAAAGCACTGCATGTTGAACTATGAGCTCCTTAATACCATTAACGAAAGTGAAGACAGAATGCCAGTACCTTAAACTGTTCACGAGTTATTTCAGGTGGTCTACTTGGCTGAATAACCCGTCTAATTTGTTAATAACAGTTATTAGGATGTAAACATACCTGGATACCTCACAATCGTTGTCGGCAGGGTAGCCTCTTGTGATTCAGACCGGGCCGGAGTTGTTCTGTGATGACTATTCCTCTTCATTTATATTATGAGTTTTTAAGCGTCGGATCATCCCAGAAGTATTTCTGCCGGCGTATGTTACTTCTTTTGAATAAACAACACAGCGGGCTGTGCTATGCGACATATCTTCAAAACAACCGACATTCACGACTTCCGTTGCTTTTTGGACATCGCCTTCAAGTTGTCTCGTACAACTAGATACAATTTCACATTGCACAGTCATATGTCGTACCTAATTATGACGCGAATACTCAATATCATTGTAAGGAATTATTTCCTTCGTCACCAAAATATCGGTAAACACAAGCAGTGGTGATATATTATTGAATGTTGGGTGTGATAACGATGTACGCGTACCTGTCGAAATAATTGGAGGAAACTGAAGCATTTTAGATTACACATTCCACTCGTGCGTAATGGTGGTTGCATACGTAGCAAGGCGCATCTTGCCACGTCTCGAGTTCGAATAATGCACGCTTCTAGTATCCAGGTACCACTCATTCGTGTACCTACCAGTGCATACAGTGCCAGAATGCGTATCCTTAATAATTGTTATGCTGCGTCAAAATAGATCTCGGTAGAAATGAACGTCCTAGTCGCTTGTTGACATGTATTTACGAAATTGAGAAGGCCCGAGGTTGGCTATTAGCATACTCGGCACAAACAACATTCAGCTCCGGCTAACTGTAGGCCTACGACACGCTAATCGCCGCACAATGCGGGGACAACCTCTCGAGATCTCTCGAAATTTCTCGCGAGAAATAGTATCTGCGCTAGTTTCCGTACTTAGCCTATGCATTCGTGTAGTTACCGCTGCATATAATGCCAGATTGCGCATCGTTTATAATTGAATAAGTGGATTCCAAAACGCACCGAATTAGTTTTGTTATTTTGTGTTTGTTATTGTTTAGAAGGCATAGATGTATCAGCTGAGGGAAGAATATTTTGTCAAGCGGTTCTTAGTCACGTAGATAAACAGGTGGGAAAATTGAGATTTTTTTCCAAACCGAGCTAAGGCATTTGAAGTAATATTTCGTAATGTTCTTTCTTAGTCACAGTCTGCTATATTGCACATGAGCAGTAGAACACGCAGTGTCAACTTCTTGTTTTACACATAGTTTGGTATTAGTAATATTTTACCATGGCATTTATTTTGGAACTACTGTATTTAACAATATGTGATTTTGATTTCGGGTGTTTAGTTAATGCACAGGAAAATGAGAAAAGTAGGAAGAGAAAACGGAGTCCAGAAAATTGGGACAAAAATGCAAGTATGCTCGGAATAGTAGTAGTGCCCCCAAGCTGTTCCTAGCGAAGACATTGTTGATTTTCACAGTAAGTTGTATGTTTTTAAAACCAAACCTGAGGAGGAAAATTTTCTTGTCAAAAACACGAGGGTTACAGAATCTAAAACTCGCAGGCCAAGAAACAAGACCTATCCAAGGCCAAGATTAGTAACGGGATACTTCATTAGGCAGAAAACTGGACATACGCGTGTGTCGAAAAACTTTTGCTTCTATAACCAAAATGGTATAGCAAAGTATTTCTCAGCAACTGGCGAAAATTGACCTGGGGCTTGAGTGGGGGAGGTCTTTTTCAAATTGGACCTAGAGATGTGGAGATTTCACAATCAAAATCTGATTTCCTGAAGACGCCAAAGTGCAGGGAAAGTCGCTATGGTCGGGGCAGATGTTTGCGTGTTTACATGGACCCTTCTCTTTCTGTTCAGAGATGTTGGTGGCTTCGGAAGAACAAGAGGAATGAAGGAAACCCAAGTGCATCATTTAGTAAGTTTTTTGAAATTATCCAAATCAAATGTAATATAGGATTCGGAAATCCAAAAACAGATACCCGCTCATTTTTGAGAATGGCAAAGGTTAAATCAAGAATTCCAGAAGCTCAGGTTTAAAAATGGAATGGACGACAAGATATGTTTTATACAAGCTTAGATCAAAGAAATTTCATGAGGTAATGAAGTCTGAGGAAGAGGGTGTTGTCAAGGTTGCCTTTGGCATGCAGTAGAATCAGCCCCTTCCTATGGTCAGGATATCTGGAACATATTATGCACGACAAATATGGTTGTATCATCTACACTTGGACTGAAGATCAGTCCGGACGTGGATCGAATGAAGTAGTATCTGCAATGCACAGCTTCCTACAAATCCTTGGAAGAGAAAATTATTAAAGAGAAATGCACCAGCACTTTCTCATACTCTGAGACTCTCTTCAGATTCTGCAAGCAGCCAGAACAAAGTGCAGAAATGTTGGCTTGCTTTCTGAACTATGTTAACACCCGTCATGGTTTGAATGAAGCACTGTTTTCCGATCAGGTGGCACAGCTTTATTCCCCCTGATCGAGTGTTTGGGAAAGTTGAGTAAGAGTACAGGTCTGAGCAACAGGTACGTCATCCAGATGACTATCATTCCAGTCTGGCTAAAAGTTCTTAGTAAAGACTGGAGGCTTCAAAACTTCAAATAATCCTCCGATAGAGTTTTGAAATTAGTTTTTTATGAGTGAGGAAAGGGTGCTTAGGTACAAGAAAACGGGTACAGCGGCATACAGGCCAAAAACCACACACAGGGGACCCAAGTGCATACAGCGTTGTGGAGAAATCAGGCTATTTCTGGAGTTCCTGGTCAGAAATCGAAGAGAACACGATAAGCGAGTTAAAAAATGATGTGGAGAAACTATTATCATTAGTGCAGCTCAATACGAAGGACAAGGCTTTTTATGAAATTTTACTGCGCCTCTGCGCATCACTAGCCAAGGACAATGACGATATTCACTGGGGTGTAGAAGAACCTCTTCTGTAATATAACCCAGATGTCAAGCTGTAAGATTATTTTGGTTATGTTCCAATGCAGGTGCCACTCGGGAATGATTTTACTTTTATAATATATGTACTTAACCACTCCCCTTTTTCCAAAACGCGCGAAGTCAGAAGAAAGGTCGTGTTACAAACACGATGGATAATACCTAAATATATTAACAGTGCTTCGGAAAAAATACTATTTATTTTCTTGGTGCATTTTGGAATCCATCTCTTCAATTGTTATACAGCGTCAAAGTAGACCTCGGTAGAAATGAACGCCCTAGTCGCTTGTTGACACTTATTTACGGAATGGAGAAGGCCCGTAGTTAGCTATTTGCATACTTGGCGCAAACAACATTCAGCTCCCTCTACCTGTAGGCCTTCAGCACGCTGCTCGCAATACAATGCTGAAACAACGCTCTCGACAGTTCTCGAAATTTCTTGTGAGAAGCCATGTCTACGCTAGTCTCGAGAAATCTCGGAACCCCATCTCAAGACTGCCCATCGCTAGTTTTTGACTATTGTGCCTGATTGAAATTACTAGGCACGGAAAAAAGGAAATTGGACGATTTTGTCATTGCATTGAATTACATTTTTACCGAGAGTGCGTTTTTACGTTTATGTGATTGGTATTACAATCTTGTTTTATTATACTCGACAAACTGCGTTTGAAGTTATTCCCGTTGTCGGATTTGATAACGAGTTATTTCAAGCGCTTTGAGGTGGTGGTAGAGTGCCCATCACCCTGGAAGGCGGGACGTCTGTATGCACAGCGCAGAGAGGGAGACTGAGATGGACATTCGGTCCAATTCCACTGTTGCTACTGTTACGGTGGCCCGAGGCGGACATATAGCGATCGGAGTATGACTGATTCATGTTAGTCAGTCTTAATGTTGTAATGTATTCTTCGGTACACAAATCACCATAATTACTAACCTGCTGCTCAATGTGTGTATGTGAATAACATGCCATCAGGGTGGAATTAATAAACAGTAGACCTACAAACAACAAAATACATTATACCCTCAATAGATAGTTATTCTGCAACTATATAAACATTACTTCACACAAGTGGTTGCAGTACCGTAAAGACGTCAAACCGCGATAAACTCCACAAACCATAACATGTTGGAAGTACGCGTCAAGAAATGTGTGAAAGGAGTTCACATGGGAATGTTTTCAGGGTCGTATTTAAGAATATGACTTTTAGCGGATACTTAACGATGGTCACTTCGAAAGAAAAGTCTTTGCTCTAAGTCTGTTTCATAGACGCTACTTTCTCCAAAGTAGTCTTTGCGAAGTCGAGATTTTGTGCACTGTTTGAAGTTGGCAGTGATTCCTAATAATTATAATAAAAACGAGAAGAGCGGCTTCCGTCAAGCACTTTCAGTTATCTCTGATCAGGTCCAGTGTATCGTAATTTTTCGAGTTTCTTCCCCGACCTTGGAAGAAATGAAAAAGATTCAGCTTGTGAATAACCTACAAACTCAGGTGTTTTTACTGGCAGGCAGTACAGATATCCTTCTAACTGAAGGGCTGAGAACCATAGTGGGCCAAGTGCCATAAAAAATGGAGAAAATTAAGGTTAAAGTTTAGTCACTGCCATAATTCACAGACAGAGATTACAGAGACAACATTTGCACATTGTAGTTAATAGATCCATCAATCACTACAAAACAAAATACAAAGATTATCTGGCATTTTAATACAAATAAAAAGTAAATGAATGCAATCATTTTTCACTGGAGTGGATTTGACCCAGTATGGCTCTAAATAGAAAGTATGAATTTTAACAATACGCCAGTGGACCAAATCCACATGGCAATTTAAGGTACTTCATTTTGCCGTAGCTACATCATAAAATTGCAGATACTGAAAAAAGTTGTGATTAAATAGTGGAATGATTGGAAGCATGGCAATTCAATCATCATGTTTAGCTTTTGCCAGCTTAATGGGCGCTCTAAGCAGGACTCAGTTCCCATGGTGAAAGTGCTGAAGTTGATGTACAGATGGCCTGCTGTTCCGAGAAGGTCAAGGATTAGGGTGTACCTGAACTCAACAGGTTCATTAGACTGGAAACGAAACCACCTAATTTTGAGCCACTGAACCTTCTCCCTATCTACTGTTTCCTTACGAATCACAAACTTTTTGAGAGCTCGTTAATGTTCACAAAATCTCTGTTCCCTTTTCTTTACACTAAAGTGCTTATTTCGCCTACATTTCTTAACTAAGGTCAGATAATCTACCGTGAACAGTGATTTTTCCTTAAATTTTGAGGTTTCGATGGTACTAAAATCTCTGTCATTAGGCAAATATGAATGGCTAGATTCTAGGAACGTAGTATCAATAATTATAAATTGGAAATGATGAACTAAAGTGATCTACAAAGATGAAATTTATAGATTCCTATTCAGACCGCCACAAGTGTGATTAGCTGTTGTGCTGACATTCCTCAGGTAATACAGAATACATGAACCTACTTCTGTCGGACCCCTTTGTGCTGTGTCGTCACCCCACATGTTCATGTACCCTTTATCATTCTTACAGTTATGTGTTCCTACATTATACGCCCAAAACTTCTTGTAAAAATAAACGCTGTTAATTTTTTTTTCGAATTTGTATCACTTTATATTCTCCTTATGGCCGATAGTCATGATACTGTGCATATCACATAACTCAGAGAAAGCGAGGGATTGGTCATGAAGACTAAGCCCACTATGGCTCTAACTCCAGCGGCTAGTTCAATTTGGTTGATATTTTGTGACCCTGTAGCACATGAATGGGAAGACGAGGAGATACCCCATTTGAAGTGATAATACTTGAATCAGAAAAGAACCGCTAGATGACCATAGTCTCGATTGCAGACTCTTTATTTCCTACAGATATGCCTTCGTGAAATAAATTGTCCATATTGTACCTTTATTACTAGTGCAAATGCGTAAAGGTTCATTGTTAGTGCCAACCGGGACTGCGTGTGAATTTGTCAGTTTTCCGCTCTGGACCAGCTTGCACAATGTTTTCGAGCATCGGAATATGTTTACTTTTTCTTGTCAAGAAGTGCAAATACAATAGGAGTGATGTTAGTTTCGCTTTCACTACTTCTCAGGTCCACATGCATCGTGTATAGTTGGGCAAACTGGCTGCTTACAGTCTTAAATGTACCGTCAACGAAAAACAACGTTCTTTCTCGCAACATATCCTTAGCTAAAGAACTGGCAACAATTAACAATCTGTCATCTGTGCCATCATATGATAGGAGAACGCTCTTTTCGTCAAACATTTTCAACAATTATTCTTTGAGGATGGTTTCTGATGCTAACTCCCGTTCTTTCTGATCGCCATTCTCCTTGTTGCTTCCACAGTACATTGAACGTTTAATATTTGGGAACTGAGGAATTTGTGTTCATATCGTTTATTGTGCAAATTTTAAAATTATTCTGAATAAATCCCAGGTATTGAAGTACTAGGTTCTTATGTAGCCCATTTCTCTGCACGAAACATGGCTTGTTTTACAGCCAGTTGAGCCATTGTGCTTCATCAGGTATGTAATCATGATTTACAATTCTCACTACATTACCTACATAAAGTAAACTAATAATAAACTAATAATAATGAAATATTAATAATAAGAATAACAAATCTTTAATTATTAAAACAATCACTTTGGTTAATAATAAATATAACCAAATTACTCTAAGTTAAGAAAAATTACGTACTTGATGACTTTACGTTTGTCAATCTGGGAAGAATGAAATTTTGTCACAAATAG
This sequence comes from Anabrus simplex, assembly GCF_040414725.1. NCBI lineage: Eukaryota > Metazoa > Arthropoda > Insecta > Orthoptera > Tettigoniidae > Anabrus > Anabrus simplex. The sequence goes on from NC_090266.1 coordinate 55,908,331, forward strand.
TAAATGTAATGTATGTTAACACATTTGCACCTAAAGTTTAAATGAGTTAAGAGTTGAAGCTTAATAGAGAGTTCTGTTTCAGCAGGATAATGCCCGCCCACACACTGCTCGCATCTCCCAACAGGCTCTACGAGGTGTACAGATGCTTCCGTGGCCAGCGTACTCTCCGGATCTCTCACCAATCGAACACTTGTGGGATCTCATTGGACGCCGTTTGCAAACTCTGCCCCAGCCTCGTACGGACGACCAACTGTGGCAAATGGTTGACAGAGAATGGAGAACCATCCCTCAGGACACCATCCGCACTCTTATTGACTCTGTACCTCGACGTGTTTCTGCGTGCATCGCCGCTCGCGGTGGTCCTACATCCTACTAAGTCGATGCCGTGCGCATTGTGTAACCTGCATATCGGTTTGAAATAAACATCAATTATTCGCCCGTGCCGTCTCTGTTTTTTCCCCAAGTTTCATCCCTTTCGACCCACTCCTTCTTGGTGTTGCATTTGCTCTGTCAGTCAGTGTAGTACAACGATCAGAGGTGGATCCGGGATTCCCTAAAGAGAGGGGCTAACTTAAGAATAAATGCACACGAGGAAGGAAAAACAAGTAATTGGGACATTTTAGTTCCGTAGTGAACTTCCCCAGTTTATTTTAAGAAAATTGTTAGAGTAGTCTATAGTGAACGCTTGTTAAGGTAATTCACTGATGTTTACTTAACCACAAAATTACATTGGATAATGTCTATAAAGTACTACATCAACTTAACTATGTACAGTTACATATTCGCAGTTCACTTCAATCACATTTGACCAGTTAGAAATATCCAGCTTTCGCGGTTTTGACTTAAAGCGATCTTGAGAACATTTATTGCCCCTTCCTTATGGATGTTTGCTAATGCAAGGCCATGAAGCCGGTCATCTCCCTTTGTACTTGTAGGTTTTAATGTTGAAAACATAGCATACAAGGTAGGGCCCACATAAGGTAAATGTGGTACAGATGCCGCTCCGGTACAGGTGCTGCATACACTGTAGCCAAAGGTTCCCATTGTTACAGCTACTTGGCTGTGTGCGCGGTTTTTCAGTCTCTAAGAAAGAACTATCTATGGGTGTGATGAAAGTTGCTCGTATATTACGCCGACTGTTGCCGATAACTAGAGGCGAGTACATGTTTCTTCCTGACAGTTTTTCCTTATGTTCATTTATTGTATATTAAGTTTGTTTCAAATGCGTAAATCAGCCATTTTTAGTACAGTAGAAGTCGGAAGCAAAACTGTAGTTGACAGTAAACTTGTTTTGCGCCATGATAGCCCTGAGGTACGACAACAGGAGGTTGCGGCGTCTCTACCTGATAGTTGGGAGAGTTGCCGCACAACAGTCAAGCTGAGTTGCCTCATTGCTATCAGGTTCTAATAGCAATTTGGAAACATTCAGTACTGTTCAGAGGGTACCGGTATTTTATTCTAATATTTTATCGTCTCACGATTCTTAAAATAAATTTATTTTTATTGCTTTCATTAATAACATTATTTTATTATATAAAATTATATTTTCAGAAATAAAAATGTATGACGTCTACCAAGTATAAACGCAAGGGCATTGTTACAAGACCTCAATGGACAGAGGAAAGTTCAGGAGAGGCTGTTAAGACTGTAAGCAAAGGAAATGCTGATCAGAGAGGCAGAATGATACTGTTGAATTCCGGCACGAATACTGAAACGTAGAATGGAGTCAGGAAATCTGGAAAGAGGCTCACTGGGTCCAGCAGGGGTATACTTCAATAATCACCGAAGTCAAATTCATATTCAGAAAAGGATGTCTGGATCCAGTGTTTAAGTTGCAACCAGTGGCTGCACGAATCTTGCTGTACATATAACGACAGATGTGTAGACTGTAGCAGTGAAACTGCTGGAGAACAAACTCCTAAGAAACAATCTGTAGAAATTCTTAACTTGTAGGAGGATAAACCTCAGTTTTTGCTACAAGAATCCTGTCTCAGGCATGTTTTAAAATTACTGTGTCGGGACAGAATTTGATTTTGATGTTTTCTTTGTATAACACAGTGAATAATCCATTGCAGAGTCACATTTATAGTAAATCGAAATTAAAATAGGATTCTTTTTATGTTGTAAGTTATGAATTAGATTCTTTTTACCAAGGAATGGTTAAATTGTACACGATGTCCCACCCAACTCTGCGAACCAAAATATCTCCGATATGAAACAAAATATGAACATTCCAATTGGTCAGGAACGTACCCATGTCAGGGGCTCACAATGAGAAGGCACGCACAATCCTCAAAGGCAAACAAATAACTCCTCCAACACCAAGTTGCGCTTTTTTAAATGGAATCTGTATGGTTATTTTAGCAAAATGACAACTAGAGCTGCAACTAGTGACAACACACTTGGTTCCGCTTTTCTAAACACATTTACTAGTGGCCTATAGCCCTCAGAAACTTCATTGTTGTGCAGTACATCTGGCATGGAAAATGCACCCAAAATCACCAGTAGCGTTTTGTCCGATGAAACCGTGTCACTTCAGCAGATGTTCGAAGCGCCCTCCGTTTGCATCAACACACTTTTGGAATCTGGTAACAAGAGTGTGTTGCACGGATTGCAGTGTTTCTACAGATATTGCCGCACACGCCGCAGTAATACAACATTGTATATTCGCTACTGTCGTTGGCGGTTCTTGATACCTCTGTCTTTCACTGTGCCCCAGAGAAAGAAGACTAATGGCGTCAAGTCTGGGGACCGAGGTGGCCTTAGCACTGGACCTCCCTGTCCTATCCACCTATTTGAAAACGCCGCATCCACAACGTCTCTGGAAACTCGTGCAGAATGTTCGGGACATCCATCATGCTGGAACCACATTGATAGACGCGTTTCCAATCCCACATCCTCTGAGGAAGGGTAGAGTGTGTTGCAGAAATGATATCACCGCCCGTTCAATGTTCCCTGATAAAACTAGGGTCCTAAAATACGGTTGCCAATGATACCGCACCAAACATTGACACTCCACTGTCGTTGGTGAGCAACTTACCGAATCCAGTGGGGATTTTGCTCGGACCAGTAGTGCATTTTCCGCAGATTCACATGAACATGACTTGTAAATGAAGTTTCGTCCGTAAACAACGTATTACGTAGGAATGCTGGATTACCTTGCTACTGCTGAAGTGCAAAACGACGGAATACAATATGGGATTCAAAGTCCGTCCCGGACAGTTCCTGGTGCAGTGAGATATGGAACGGATGAAACCGATGCCTTTGCAAAATTCTGCTCACACTACTGCGGCTTATTCCAGAACCTCGTGCAATCTGTCGGACACTCACCTGAGGATTGTGGGCTACAGCAGCCAGAACAGCAATTTCGTTTCCAGTGCCAGTCTGTCTGTACGTTGTCGCTTTGTGGGAGACCACCTTCCTGTTTCCCTGAGTTTCGTGCAGATGTTGGCAATGGTACGAGGCGAAGGACACCGTCGATCTGGGTAGCGTTCAGCGTACAATGCCACAGCTGCGGTTGCATTTCAGCGACATTCGCCGTAAATTAAAAAAAATATTCAGGCATTCTTCGTTACTGAAGACCGGCATATCGACTAGATGACGGCAATTGTTACACGCCACACGAAAACACTGTTTAATGTGTCAATATGGAAAGCAATATCCGAAACGTAAGTGAATTACGGTACAGTATGTCAGCAGACCAGATCAGGAGACACTAGTACACTGAAGCTAGAACGTGCCGAGCTGATATCGGTTTCTTTACAGCTGGTTACAGGCCAGTGCAAGTAACCCCTGCCCTGAGCACAGAAGTACATGCGTTGCATTACGTCAGAAACGGTGGGGCCATTGCCATCCTCTAACAGCCACGTATTTTAGAACGTATGATGTTTAGAAACGTGAAACCAAGTGTGTGTATCACCAATTGCAGCTCTAGTTTTCATTTAGCTAGAACAAGCATACATGTCCCATAAAAAAAACCGCAACTTGGCGCTTAAATTTGATTTTATTAGTTATTTTACTTGCGGCATCTCTCCCGAGCAAAGTCGGCATCTGTACCAGGTTTTGGGGAGAGATGCCGCTGATGGAACAATTCTGTTTGTTCTCTCCTTTCTCCCATTTACTTTCAAATACCAAAGTTTTGCTCATGTCTGATCAAATATACATATTTTCATATTATGGTCTATCAATTTTCAACAGTCATCGAGATATAACAAGAGATAAAATAAAAGTGCGGCAACTTTACCAGAATAACCTTACTACGAAAAACATAAAATTGAGCAATTTCCTCAATTGTGCCGAAAGTTGAGGGGCCACGGGACCCGGGAGGTCGTCAAATTGTGTCTTGGATAGCTCTACGAAACTAAAAACAAAACGAAAATCACTTTCGGCCTAAGTGCAGTTCCGAAAAACAGCCTAAAAATAACTAATTTACATACCGGTACTGTAAATATTTCTGTGAATTTGTTCCTTGGTTTTTGGTTTTTCAAAAAATGTCCACACCGAATGTAGTTATAAGGGCTCAAGTGAAACTCTGCATTGGCTCACATTAGTGCTGGTAGTGGTAGAAAAAGGCAAACTGTTAATCGAATCGACCGGATAACGAAGATTAAGAAAAAGATTGTGTTTTTTTTTGCAGATAGCTCCTCCATTCTAATCACGACCTCGAACCAGCCCTCAGGTACAGGTAAAAATCCCTGACCTGGGCGGGAATCGAACCCGGGGCCTCCGGGTAAGAGGCAGGCACGCTACCCCTACACCACGGGGCCGGCTAATATATATTCTCATTCTTTCTTATATTTCTCATACCTCTACGATGTTTTCAACAGCGAGTTGCTTGCCTGAAGGGCTAGAACAGTGGATTTTTTGCCTACGTAGGGCCGAGAAACTTCTCTGAAGCTGTCATGACTGGCAGGGTGGCGTGTAATTAATTCAATAGTCTTAATAATGGGAAAGAAGCCTTCATTACATAGAGCTAATATAGTATATCCAAAAGTGTGGCCTTCTTTCTTCTGGATGAGACCTCCAATTATCTCTAGTGATATTTCTGCTCATACTTCAATACGTGTTGCTTGTAATCTGCTTCATATATATCTGTTGCTTTAATACGAGGGGGATCAAATATAAACGGGATTTTAATTTTTATTTAAATTCATTTATTGGAAAACAAGGCAATTGCAATTTAATTTTCTTCATAGTTTCCTGCTTTGAAAATTCATTTGTTCTTGCGCTCATCGTAAAAGGAACAGGGTCGTGTCACCAGCCAGTTGCGCACGATGTCTTCCACACTCTCTTCATCTTCAAATCGTTGCCCTCATAGAGCTGCATGAAGCGGTCCGAACAAATGGAAATCGCAGGGCGATAAGTCCGGGCTGTAAGAAGGATAATTAAGTGTAGTCCAGTGCATTTCCTGTAGCTTGGAGACAGAGCTGCAGTAATGGGTCGCGCATTGTCGTGGAAGAGGATGACTTGTCGAATCGGTTTGTCTCGTCTTTTGCGGCGATATGCAACACTCGCCTTGTTCAACAGCTTGCAGTAGTAAGCAGCAGCGAATGTGCGTCGCTCGTGCATAAAATCAATCAGCAAAATGCCTCGCCGGTCGAAAAAAACCGGTTGCAAGAACCTTGGTGCTGCCTTCCCATTTCTCCGCCACTCCTTACTGGCTTGTTTGGATTCGGGTGTGTAGTGGTGGACCCATGTTTCATCGCAGGTGACGATCTGACTTACGCAAACCTTGCGGTAAGCACTCTCGCCTATCGATCGTCGTCAGTAATGTCTTTAACCGCACGAATGTTTTCGTTTGTAATGCTGGTCCGAGGCCGGCGATCGCATTGCTGATTTTTCCACACGTTCTCGTCCTTCCTTGAACATTTTATGCCAGGCGAAATACGCGTCCTTGACAGTGTTTGATTACCGAACTGTGCAGTCAATCTCTGGCAAATTTCCGTCACTGAAACTCTATCACGGGCAAGACATTTTATAATTATGCGTTGCCTAGTGGAGGGGTGCACTTGTTGCTCCGACATCGTGAGCGCGAGGCCGACGAGAAAGACAGGCCGCGGCGCGCACGTCATACACAATGTCACGTGACTTGGCCGGTCTTGCTGTAGAGAATGCATCCCCAGGTTCACGCGAGAGACTATCATAGCGTGGTAAATAAAATACATTTCAGCGTATTTCAACCTACTAAAATAACACTACTGAACTACAGATCAAATGAAACAGTGTCTAATCCTTGGTTGAACAAACACTAAAAATCTTACTCAGGTACAGATATGCACACTCAATAATGTTAAAGGTTAATGTACAAGTAATCCTATATTCGCAATAACATTCAGGGTGAAACGTAGGCCTACTCTTAAGCTATTTACAAGCCTTACATTTGTTCCACTCCATATCTGGCTTCAGCATCATATCTAATACGTAAATTTTGCTACCTTCGTGGAAGTTACTGTGGAACCACCCTATTCATTTAGAAATAAAATAAAATAAAATACAGTGTATCTTACTAGCCTTGGTTGACAAAATCTAAAAATCTTACTGCAGTAAGGAGATGTACACTCAGATAAGTCAAATGTTGCTAATGAAAGTGGTTAATGTGCAATTAAGCCTAGATTTACAATAACATTCATGTAAGAAATATCTTATTGAAACCAAGGTGAAAGGTAGGCCTATTGTAAGCTATTTACAAATCTTATATTTGTTCCACTCCATACCTGGCTTGAACATCATATCTAATACTTAACTTCCAGGAAGGTCGCAAAATTTATCTAGGCCTATTTTAAGCTATTTACAAGTCTTGAATTTGTTCCACTCCATACCTGGTCCCAGCATCATATCTAATACTTAAATTTTGTTACCTTCCTGGAAGTTGTCTTGGAACCACCCTATTCAATTATAAATTAAATTAGAGTGTATCTTACTAGCCTTGGTTGACAAAATCTAAAAATCTTACTGCTGCAAAGATATGCACACTCAGATACGTCAAATGTTGCTAATGAAAGTGGTTTATGTACAATTAGGCCTGTATTTACAATAACATTCATGCGATGAATATATTATTGCATCCAGGGTGAAAGGTAGGCCTATTGTAAGCTATTTACAAATCTTATATTTGTTCCACTCCATACCTGGCTTGAGCATCATATCTAATACTTAAATTTTGCTACCTTCCTGGAAGTTATCTGGGCCTATTGTAAGCTATTTACGTGTCTTATATTTGTTCCACTCCATACCTGGCTTCAGCATCATATCTGATAATTAAATTTTGTTATCTTCCTGGAAGTTGCCTTGGAACCACCCTATTCAATTAGAAATTGAATGAAATGGAGTGTATCTTACTAGCCTTGGTTGTCAAAATCTAAAAATCTTACTGCAGTAAAGAGATGCTCACTCAGATGAGTCAAATGTTGCTAATGAAAGTGGTTAATGTACAATTAAGCCTAGATTTACAAACATTCATGTAAGGAATATCTTATTAAATCTGGGATCAAAGATAGGCCTATTGTAAGCTATTTACAATCTGGTTTCAGCATCATATTTAATACTTAAATTATGCTCCCTTCCTGAAAGTTATCTTGGAACCACCCTATTCAGTTCGAAATTAAATTAAACATAGTGTCTCCTACTAGCCTTGGATGATGACAACTGAAAATCTTACTGCAGTACAGATATGCACACTCAGATAAATCAAATGTTGCTAATGAAACTGGCTAATGCACAATTAAGCCTATATTTAAAATAACATTCATGGAAGGAATATCTTATTGAATCCAGGGTGAAAGGTACGCCTATTGTAAGCTATTTACAAGTCTTATATTTGTTCCACTCGGTACCTGGCTTCAGCATCATATCTAATACTTAAATTTTCATTTTCATATATCTGTAATTAAATAGGATATGAATGCATTACCTCTAAATCGTCAGCACTGGCGTTGTAATTTATCCAACTCGTGTACTGCAGTCTAACATTGCTGAATGATGTGAACAACGTTGAGGTTATATACACATTTTTGTAAATTAATACTTGCCTACACTTCCGCACACAACACTATGAATATAAGGAACTGTTGCACAACACCAACATATTACATAAACACAAAATCTCCATTATTCCCTTCCATAATCCACAATAAACTAGCAATAACACTGCAAGAACACACATAATAACCGGCTTCACTTTACCATTGCTGAGACTGGACTTGTCACGTGACTAACGGGCCGCGGCCTGTCTCTCTCGTTGGCCTCGCGTGAGCGTTACTGACGAAACGGCTCTCCCCACGCCTAATGGCCCCGCCTAAGCATAGCAGAAGCGCGGGGCCAGTCCTACCAACTGTTGATTTCCAGGAACAAAAATCCCGTTTATATTTTATGGACCTTCGTAGTTTACTCCACTGAAAACTTAAGAAAAATACTCGGAATAACCCGTTCTAAACGGATCTCTTTGTTAACGTTATCAAAGTCTTATTAAGAGGTCGACAAAAGGCAAGAATAGCTTACTTCCTTCCTGAAATACTCTTCAGGATCCTTATTTGACATTTGTCTTAGAGTTTGCCTGACACAAATACGTGAGAGACGGATTTCCTCACCCATTGAAGCAGTCATGTCACTTGCTTCAATGAAATTTCCTTTACGCTTTTCATCGGTTTTTTTGATGATGCTCCTAGTTTAAAGGGGCCTAGCGGCTTGGTCATCGGCCCGGTATTGTTTTCTTGTTCTTCTCAACCTTCTCATTACAGCGCCTGTGTAAGACAATGCAGATGATAAATATTGTTTACGATCTTGTAAAAGTTGTTTGCAAATCAATGATAAATTCTGAAAGCCGCGCCTAAGGCAGCAGCTTTAATTAACGTCTCACTATCGAGATCCTCTCCTTTTTTCGAGAAGCTTACAACATGTAACATTAGTTCCTGAAATACAATGAAGCTATGATGTCTTACTGCCCGATGAATAGGACAAAATGCTTTTTACTTGGTCTTTTTTGACTTGCTGATATCAGGTTCACTAATAACATTCTGTGAAGAGAGAAATTCTTTTCGCAGAGGTAGGGACAGAGACAAACGATGTCACTGATGAGATAATCCGTAACATATTATTTATTTGCCTAATATCACACTTTTTTTTGTAATTCACAAATTCACTTGATGGCTGAAGCAGTGTTTGTGAAATACCAGCCGGGCTGAGTGGCTCAGACGGTAAAGGCGCTGGCCTTCTAACCCCAACTTGGCAGGTTCGATCCTGGCTCAGTCCGATGTATTTGAAGGTGCTCAAATACGGCAGCCCCGTGTCGGTAGATTTACTGGCACGTAAAATAACTCCTGCGGGACTAAATTCCGGCACCTCGGCGTCTCCGAAGACCTTAAAAAAGTAGTTAGTGGGACGTAAAGCAAATAACATTATTGTGAAATGCCAGAGGTTGCTCATTTTAAATCAGAGCTTGGATTCCAATACATTTAAGGTAGGGGGCTCATATTTCGTCCCTTAGCAGATTTGGACTTGTAGATATTCAGGAATATTAGGGACAATGCTAGAAATTGGTATACACAGTATATCACTTCCGGGCAAGTAACAATGGAACTGTTACAACGCAAGGTAGTCAATATTTGGCATAAACACTGCAAAAGCTAAACTACGAAAGATATAATAATAATGTTATTGGCTTTACGTCCCACTTACTACTTTTAGGTTCTTCGGAGCCGCCGAGGTGCCGGAATTTAGTCCCGCAAGAGTTCTTTTACTTGCCAGTAAATGTACAGACACGAGGTTGACGTGTTCGAGCACCTTTAAATACCAAAAAATGTGGTAGTAATTTCGTTCCCCACCAAACTTATGAAAAGTACAATTGATTTTAATATATTTTTCTCCTTTCTAACCTTACCAAACACTTCCTCTACAGTATAATGAATTACTTGAGGGGCACTTATGAAAAACGTTTTCATGGTTTTCTTTTTAACATAGTATTTCAGCCTTATTCGTGGTTTTTTTTAATGCTTTACTTGCAGGTTTGTAACCCATTATATTGTCCCTCACTGATGTAATAGCCTTTGCCATAGCCGCCTTAACCCTCTGCTTGCGTTTTTCCACCTAAAAATAATAAACTTCATAAATAACAAATAAAATGAAAGGGGACAAAATTACGAACATTCCCAAATGGCCGCTACAGTAACTCACGCCATCCACCTCAGTGTAGCGATTACGCGCCGGAACTACACCACACGACTGAAATGCAGTCCAGTATTTCATACACATCAGTGCTCACTCTCGGAATAACAGGGTCTTAGTTTCAATGCTGCACCAGCGCCTCCTATAGATCAAGTCCTGGCAATACGATTCGTGACGTCACGCGACTGGGCCCAGCGCGAGTGGATAGAAGATGAAGCTAATTCCTTACGATAATTGAAAAATACGCTGGTTAAACTACATTCTACGAATATTCTTTCTCGTAGACGCGCACATCGAAAGCGAAATTAGTAATATACCGTAATAATTAGGAAGAACAATTAAAAATGCAGAAAAGAATTCAGTTTTTTAAGAGTCTTAATACTGAACAAGTTTAATAATATGCCTATATGCCACTTTCTTTCGTATATTTAAAGAGTCAAAAATGATCGGTTCCTTTTACAAAACTCTCCACAAGACCAGTCTGTGTCGGTGCGACGTAAAGCCACTAGAAAAAAAAGAATACCGCTTTTACAAGACTGAACTTGCTGATGGAAGATAAAAGATCAAAAACAACATGTAAGTCCAGCAAAAGCTATTAAATAAAAATAACGTTTAAACTACCTTAGAGTATATTAGTAGCAGTCCAGGAACATACAAACTCTAATGCTCAGTGTTGTCGGTCATGAAACCAGGTAAACATTGTTTTTTTTTTTTTTTTTTTTACAATAGAAGCCTAACATAAATTAAGGGGGTGAAGAGCTCGCACACTTTGGCTGTTATGCAAAGAGAATGATTACAGTGCATGCCAACAATAGTTTGTTCATCAAGTCATCAAAATGATATTCACATTCCCTAGTGTGTATAAATGTACTCATATGATTTTGGACCCTGATTAAAATAACCAGAACAGGGGAAAATTTGAAATTAAACTGGAAATAAAACAACTTATTAAAATATATGAACTTAAATTTGAAAAGTAGCATGTCAATTCTGGTAACATTTGAACTGACCTTCACCCTGACATTTTCTGAAATTGTTTTCAATTTAACTTCACCAGGTTGCTTACGATTGAAATGGACATGAGGTGTTCATGATATAAGAAAATTTAAAGGAAATATCTATGAACATTAATTGTTAAAATCCTAAGAAACCATATTAAGAACTTGCATCCCTGCCATTACATTAGTAAAAATGTAGCAGAACACACATTGAACTCCACGAACCTACTACGATGGCGTAGCAGGGGGAGAGGTGATACTCCCACGTGGCGCGTCCCAGGGGGCGGTTAGGGGGGGTGTTCTAACCGGCTTGCCGGGAGACTTGAGGGGAATAAAATACCTCTCGCGGATCGAACACACAACCCCCTGTGGGTGGGGGACGCAGACGACGAATACACCCACGGTATCCCCTGCCTGTCGTAAGAGGCGACCAAGGGATGATTGGATTAGAACCATGAAACTGCTTGTGATTAGTACCACCACGCGGGGAACACCACGGGTCGCTATTACTTGTGCGTAGTACCGCTATGTTACGTACCAAATAGGTTTGTGATTAGTAGCAATCAGGAGCACCGTGCGGTCAGGCTTTACGGTACCTGTGATTCGTAGCACTATATGAGCGACACCAGGGTTGTGGCTTGCCTATTATTAGTGCCCACTATATAAGGAACACCACGGGATAGTACGAGTCCCTGTGGTTAGTACACTTATGTGGTGAAAACCGTAGGTTTGCGTTGCCTGTGGATGGTGCCGCTATGTGTGAAACACCATAGGTCTGTATTACATGAGCGAATTTCATTACCTGTGAGTAGTACCATAATATGTGGAATACCGCGAGTCAACGATACTTTTGATTAGTACCCCACCATGTCAAATACCATGGTTCTACTTTCCAAGCGATAAGTACCATTATGAGAGGCCGATGACCTATATTTTGGACTCCTTTAGCTTGCAAGGATCATCGATTCAGTATTGAGCTTGGTCAGTATTACTATTGTTTTCCGTCAGTTTCTGAGACTAAGGCATTGCGGGTCGGCTCCAGTGATTGTTTTAACTTCATATCCATCCGTTCATTTTTTTGTCCTCACGCATTGAATTCTGGTCAGTAGAGGATTTTGAATTTTTATTTTGTCATCGCATTTCGTCTCATTTCGTACCATCAGGGGCCGATGACCTAGATGTTAGGCCCCTTAAAACAACAAGCGCCATCATCATCAACACATTGAACTACGTATTTCATGCTTTATGAACCAGCTGCATCGTATAGAAATGACACACATGAGATCAATTAATTAATCCCGAATTTTTCACAGATGCATGTTGCATTCATTACATGCAGTAACAAAAGCTGGAAGGAGTACTTTCTCCAAGAGAAAATTCGTAACCAAAGTGTGAATAGGTTATAATTAGGGCAAGGCATTTATTGACCAAAAAATAGCAAGAAAATGCATTTATGACCTAAAAATGGTTTTAAAAAATGACACAAAATTTGAAAAAATGACCAATAAATTAATCGTAAGTCATTTATTTATTAATCCTTTAAGAAACAATTAGCTGATTTGGGAGAGAATTTTAATGGATGACAATGCATTAAGTTTAAATTATTTTTGTTACTAACAAAGGAAATACCACTTTGCACCCCTGGTGAAAAAAATGAAATATTTTAGAACTGGCATATTCTTCAAATACTCTCCTAGCAAATAGGCGTCATTTATTAACAAAGAATATTTAAGAAAACAAACTTTAGTGGCTGTTTACAATAAATTCGAATTGAAATGCACAATAAAAACTTTGCGTAGGTTCTTTGCGTGTTGTCTGCAAGTAACGATTTGTACATGGAAAAGCTTCTCTCTACCTCAACTGAAACAATTGGTGCATACTGAAAACAAGCAATATCTCCCGGATTCAATTCACAGTCGGTAAGAGAAAAATTTTCACCCGACAAAGCTTTGCCAGTAGAAAAAGTTTTATACCCACTGTTCTTTTGCAACACCTTATTCAATTTCATGGATACAACTTCATCCACTTTACAACACACACGATTCAGATCATTCACAACTTTATACACAACTTGCACTTGGGATTTTTCTAGAGCATTGTATTAGGAAGGGATCCGAAATTTGTTTTTTATGTAGGAAAGTTTAGCTGCAATTTCTTTGTCAGCCAAGAGTTCCTGGGCTGTTTTTATTGATCCAGCCTCAGTTTTGTCGAAGGAATCCACCACTTTCTTTACAACTTCAAAGTTCTCGCAGTAATAACAACAAGCCTCAATCCACGTTCCCCATCTAGTCAAAAGAGGTGAAAAGGGCAAGGGAATTTCAAGAGCTCTGTTTTGAATGCTAGAACTCTAGATGGGGCTTTTAAAAACACTTTCTTTATGCACCCAATTAACTTGTCAACTTCAGGAAAATTATGTCGTACCTCTTCCGCGGTCCGATGTAACGTATGGGCTAGGCATGTGACATGTACCATTTTCGAGAAGAGCGCTTGTAACGAATTTGCAGCCTTTACCATGTAGGGTGCTGCATCTGTTATTAAAAGCAGCACATTGTCATTCCGAATGCCATCGGGCCACAATAGCCTCAAAGACTGGTCAAACAGTTTGCTAATTGTTGGCCAGTTAGCTTTGTCCAATTGCTCACAATGTAGTAGAAATGGTTCTCCAGCATTCCCTGCTTCCAGGACGCGTACAATAACGTTGGCTATATATCGTCCCATATTGTCTGTTGTTTCATCTATGCATACCCATATGTTTCCGTCTCCTACCCTTATCCTTATTTCTTGTAACGTTTTGTCATAGCATCTTCCAACGTAGGTTCTTCTTAATGTTCTGGGATCTGGTACAGATTTTCCAGTCTCCTCTTCTAAGAATGTACGCAGCTTTGGATGGTTCAATTTGTTCAGTGGAATATCGGCCCATAAAAATGCTGTACACAGTTTCTCACAAAATGGAGAAAATGTTGAAGATTCACCCAGTAGTGTCTGGTGTAAGCCACGGTTTCTTTTATCTTCAAGTCGCTGCACACCACGTTTATGTTTTTCTCGCGACACATGTTCAACTGTAAACTTCTTTTCTGCTGAAACTCGCACATCACACACTTTGCAAAATAATATTTTCCCATCAGTGGAAAATATATTTTCTCCATATTGTGTAACAAATTGTTTTAATTTAACAATTGCACTTCCTTTAACTTTGGGCATCTCACAGTACTTGTCAACAAAGAATTCACTCGACTCTCAGCACGCGGGCGACTGACTTCCTTCTTATCTAGCTGAAGATAAGGAGCAATGCCCAGCTTGGGCGAGTCTATTATGCGTCTTACATATAGGGGAAGCAAGTACTGCTTATAGTATGTTTTCTTGAAAACTAGTGGCAGCAGGGTATGTTGCATGTCTACGTTCTTTCTTGAGCAAGTTATTTGTCTAAGTTAAACATAATAGACAAGTATTGTCAACATAAATAATATTAATTAAATATCCAAATATAACAAAATGTAACACTTCCCAGGAAACAATTAAAAATGGCCATAAATTGCTCCAAAAATGACCTATCTCTTGTAAACGGCAAAAAATGAAAAGAAAGCCCTAACAAATTGCCCTTATTTAATCAGTCAATTCAGAAACATATGTACATATACTCAAGCTATATTTTGGCCTTCAAAAAAAAATCATCAAATGCCTTGCCCTAGTTATAATGCTGGAAGAGGAAATTCATAATTGAATTCACGATTACTCAAAGAGGAATGTTTACTACTGAAGGAACTTTTTGATTAACCCTGAATTCAGAGTTAACACATTACCTTTGAATGGAATTCATAGAGGTTCATCAACTCAGTAATTAAAAATAGTAATGTACTCAATAAATGAGAAAGCCTCAGCTTACCACAGACAAAAGGAAATAATGGTTAATGATTTTGTGGGATATGTGCCACCAAGGTAATGAATCGTATTTGTTAAATGACAAAATACCTGCCTAACATAGGTGCCCTCTCAAATGTAACATCACTCCCTGAAAACATGATACCTGGCAATAAATACGATAAAATAAGAGTGCTCTTGTGTTATTACTGTTTTTTCTTCCATACCCATACCACGTAGGAGTTTCTGGAACCTACAAACCCACCCCAGCATAAGCAATTCTCGTATTGGATGATAATTGTTGCAAAACAAGTAGCACAATTACCACAATATTGAGTGATGGAGCACTTGTGTTACCACAAGTACTCAAACACATGTTACCAATTCAAACAAATATATTGCTATTCTTAAATTAACAAAGGCAACCAAGCATTGCATTGAGAGATTTAGTAGACAGTATTACCCTCTTAAGTAGTAAAAGTACCGTATGAAATATACGAGATGAAGTTTTAACATTTTTCGTTGTAATATGCATTTAATAATACTTCATATTAACACAGGAATAGAAAATGCTTTTAAGACCTAAATTGCCTACCATGAGACACAACGCTAGCAAATACTAATACACCAATATAAATGCAAGTTTTTCTAGTTTAGAAAATATTCACTACTATCAGTCACTGTGACACAACAATTATTTTGCCTGAAGCTGCAGTAGCTTAAGTGCGGCCAGTATCCAGTATTCTGGAGAGTGTAGGTTCGAACCCCACTGTCGGCAGCCCTGAATATGGTTTTCCGTGGTTTCACATTTTCACACCAGGCAAATGCTGGAGCTGTACCTTAATTAAGGCAACGGCCGCTTCCTTCCCACTCCTAGCCCTTCCCTGTCCCATCGTCGCCATAAGACCTATCTGTGTCGGTGCGACATAAAGCAACTAGCAAAAGATGATGTATACAGTAGGCTACATGGCATCAGTTCTTGATTATATGCATTAAAATGAAATAATCTGCTATAAAGCGTACTGCAACTACAAAAATGCAATTAAATGCACTTCATATTAATACTGGAAATACAAAATCACATACGATCTAACAATTAAATCTCATTTATCTTTCATGACACACTAAGCTAGTAAATAACATACCAGTCTATATCAAGGCGGCTTCTAGTCCGGAGAGTATCCAGTGTCATTAGTCAACTGTACAATTTACACTGTTTGAATTGTAGTTGTGGTCCACACCCCACTTCATAAGGACAATGACTACACACAATCATTCTATCTCAACTATCACAGTGAAGGAACTAATCCATTTTCCTCCTTTTGTGTTGAGCTTAAGCTTTTTGTGAGAATTTATCATTAACATCACTTACACAACTATTAATCAGGATATTGCTAGCAGTACCTAGGAGAGTTTTCTTGATGAAAGTTAAAGGATGTAGCTGGCATTCATGTCCTGAGAACAGTCCAAGTAGCAAACACTTCAATGTTACCAAAATTAACACAGCCTTCTGGTCCTGATGATGCAAAAATCTTCTTTGAAGTTGGTAATAAGCTTATTCATCACTAAGACTTGAATGATTGCCATGATCTGCTTCATTGCAAAGAAAAACTTCACAATAATTACAACTGTACCGCTTCAAGAAGCTATAAGGACAAAACCACTAATGTAGTTTAAAAGAGGCGAATACTCCTCTTGTAAATCATCCACATCACTTTCTTCTGCGACACAGGTACTGAAGGCACTGACATCACATGACACTTCTTCAATGTAGTTACATCAGCTTTGAAATCTAGGACAGTCTGAAGTCGCAGCTTATTCTTAACTTCAAATAATTGCCGCAGGGATATATTATACTGACTACATGCTATTTGTCGATACTTTCCAAATCGTGTCTCTAAGTTATCAGTTTGCACTTTCCCTGGTAGGAAGAAACCATGTCTTTTCTCAGTATGACAAAATTGGACCATTTCTATCACGCATCTTGTAGTCAGAGAGCTTTATGGGTCTCATTGCTGAGTTTTCCAAGTGATTTGCAAGATTTCCAGGCATCTAACCATGACAATATCTCATTCAAAAATTCTGTGTGATTTTAATGTTATGGGTTCCTGAAGAGGATTTCTGAAACGCTTCCCTTTCCACAGAGTTTTTATATTCATTACATCCCGCAACCTGGAAATCGAATCTATTAAATGTGCTGAGCTCTCCCATGTGGTCAAATTCTTCTTTGGTCCTATCTCCTTCACTGCAGTAACTAAAGGGCTGTTGAATATTTGTAAAGCCAACTGAACATTCTGGTGTTCTATGTTTGTTGGATACAATGCCTTCAGGGTTAGGGTAAATCCATACTTTAGCAAATTATTCTTTCCTAGAGCATGAAGTTCCTTTAATTAGTCAAATGAGGCTATTTCTATCTTGTTGTGATCTGTGAAATTAGGAAAGTGTAGTTCCTGGTTTTTGGCATTTAACCAGTTATTCCTAATGCATTTTAAGATGTGGACAGAATCAATGGCAAAGAACAACTTATGGCAAGGATCTTTAGGATGAGCATATACAAATTTGAACTCAGGAGGCTCACTCAGGAAAGATACAGCTTTCCTGTTTAGAGCACTGTTGTCAGCAACCAGAGAACCTCAAACCGTATCTCTTCCAAACCAAGAATAACGTCCTTTAGAATTTTAAACAGCCCCTCTCCTCTGATATTAGTTACAGGCACAATGTGAGCTACATCCTTATGGTGAATGTAAACTATTCATCATAAAAACATAAGCACTAGTGGCACATTCACTATTGTTTACTGCACTACCCACAATTCTGTCCTGCTTGAAGTCTAACTGCGGTTTTATATGGACTTCATCCATTAAAAGTAAAACCAACTTATCTTCTTTAGATAAAACAAAATTTGTTCATGTAAAGAAAAAAATTGCCGCTTTGCTCATTTAGTGCGTTGGTTAAGAGCTTTGAACAAACAATTTTCGAAGTCCGTGGTGCAGGAAGAATCATATTACCAGATGACCGAATAAATTTGTAGCAATGAGGGAAAATAGAATAAGTTAAAGATGAAAAAACAAGCATTTCCCATGAATAATTCCTAACTCGAGACTAGTGAAGCAAATGAATTTGATCCCGTAAAAATGATACCATATGTTTCCTTAGAGGAAACTTTTTCTCGAAATTATCTAATATAGAGTTAAAAATAGGAGCCTCCTTGGCTCAGACGGCAGCGCGTCGGCCTCTCACCGCTGGATACCGTGGTTCAAATCTCGGTCACTCCATGTGAGATTTGTGCTGGACAAAGCGGAGGCGAGACAGGTTTTTCTCCGGGTACTCCGGTTTTCCCTGTCATCTTTCATTTCAGCAACACTCTCCATTCTCATTTCATGGCATCTATCAGTCATTAATATATCACTTTGGGAGTGGCGACCCCATCGTACTAATAGCCTATATATGGTTCATTCATTACATCCCTGACCCGGTCAAAGACGGGAAAACAGGTTGTAGGTTTTCATTTTCAGTGTTCAAAATAACCATAGAGTCTTCAACACTGTCAGTTCCAAATTGATCACACCCAGCATATACACTGTTAATTACATTTTCAATATCCATCGGTGAGCCAAAAGGCATAGGAAGATACTTCATTATTCTTCACAACGAAGAGGCACGTAAGTCACTTCCTACCTTAACACAGCAATGAAGATGTGGGATAGGTTCTTCCTTGATTAAAATGAAGTAAACACACTGTTCCTTCTCAATGCAGTTCCAGTCATGTTTTACAGATATTGAACTTAATTGTTCCATAAATTCCTGGAAGTTCTTGAAAGGAACAGTACTGAATAGGTCTCTAAACCTTGAGCGGGAACCTTGGCCAAACTTTCACTCGACAACGCCTATCATCTGGAGCTTTTCGGTGGGCAGATGTGGTATCAGGCATGTACTCTGGGCAGTTTGGAAACTAAGAAGGAACAGCTCCTAAAACGTTTAGACCAAGTTTGAATGCATTCACCTAGATATAAATGCGCTCGTCTATTAATTCATGGCATCACTTACTAAACAGGACCCTGTCTCAGATATACAGTCGTTCGCATAAGTATTCGTCCATGTGTCTTGTTCATATATTGAACACCAAAACTGCATTGCAAGACTTCGGGTACGTTCAGAAACAAATACGCAGTGAATATGCAATATATATGTCCAATAATACCGGCAGAATATACCTCGTGCTCATCAGTACTCTTTAATAATAGATAATGAGTGCGTTTGGGCTGGGAAATGGCAACGCAAAAGTATTCGTCCGCTTTGTGCACTATCTTGTGTAACGTACACAGCATTGAGGAAGTGCGACACGCCACCAAGATCAGTCCATCAGTGATACGGACAGTGACGGAGAGACAACATCTAGTGCGTGCCCCGAGTACAATGGACAAGATAAGGAAACGAACTGTTCTTGAACGCCAACGAATTATCCAACTCCACCCATTTGCTAATTCGCAAAGAGTAATTGCTATTAAAAAAACACCAGAAATACCGCGAACTACAGTCACAAGTATCATTCAACGATACAAGACCAGTGCAACTTACTCAACAGAACAAGAACTGGGTGGCCGAGGAAGCTGACAACACGCAAGAGCGAAGCATAATACGCACCGTCCAGAAAAATCCCCACGTGTCTGGACCTGTGCTTCGAACAGGAGTACAAACCTCCACTGGGAAGAACATCAGCACCGACACCGTACGACGTATGTTACATAGAGCTGGTTTGCAGGGGCGTACAAGTCGTAAGAAGCCCTGGATAAGTGAGGTGAACTGTAAGAACAGGCTGGCGTTCGCCAAACAGTACGTTATGAAGCCACCATCATTATGGAAACGCGTGTTGTTTACCGACGAGAGCAAATTCCGTTTATCCAATTGCTCTGGAAAGCGACGTGTATGGAGAAAGAAGAACGTCGAGCTCCAAAGTCAAAATCTGCAACCAACCGCAAAATATAGAGGAGGTTCCATAATGGTATGCGGGCGTATGTCGACGGCTGGGGTAGCCAACTGCCATATATTACCTGAACGGATGGATAAGATAGTATATCTGAATATATTAAAGCAACGCTTAACACCCAGCGCGGTAAATTTAGGTCTTAGTTGTGGGTACCGCTTCCAGCACGATAATGACCCTAAGCACATTGGTCGTGTTGTTAGGGAATGGCTACTCTACAATCCACCTCATGTGCTGCAGACACCACCCCACTCCCCAGACTTAAAAACCCCGTACATTATTTATGGGCAGAATTAAAATGTAAATTGAGCAAGCAGCGTATTTAAAATAAAGAAGCTCTGAAACAATACTTCATGGAAGAATGGCACGAAATAGGCCCAGAAGTGGCAGAAAAAACTGGTGACATCCATGACGAAACGTTTCAAGCCGTTATTGATTCCAAAGGACGTTCGACACGCTACTGATACTTAGGAAACGACTGAACATTCCTTGGCTTCTTATTGTGGACGAATACTTTTGCAACGTGGCTTTTCTGCAAGCAGTGTAATTGTTTCTTATTTGTTCCAAGTGCCGGTGCTTTGGGTGCTATAGATTATGTCCTCAGTTGGTAAATAAATCATACTATTACTTGTTTGCAATTAACTTCTTTATTATATTGGTACTACTGGCTATTATCCTCACATGACGAGCGCGGGCGAATAATTTTGCGAGTGGCTGTATCTGGTTGATTTTAATATAAAATGAATAGCGCACAAGAAGACGGAGAAAATCATTGAGTGAATGTAATTTACAATAATTAAACGGAACCTAACATATTTGCAATAAACACAATAACATTGCTGTCTAGCCTGAACTAAAAATATTAACCCATACTAAGAGGTATATTCCCTCATGCGATATAATACACAGAACTGCCTCGCTTGCAGTTAAGGGTCCAGCACAGAAGGAATACTTCAAAGCCAATACCTTATATGCCTTCATAATTTGGGCCCTATAATTTTCCCCAGAATATCACTATACCCACAACAGTAGTCCTATGAAGTAATGCGAATACTCAGCACATCCCAAACTAAATGTAATAACTGGTCAATTCAATACAGCAAATGCTTAAATCAGTAAGATATAAATCACGCTGAAAAATGTACTATTTCTTTTATAAATAGTAAACAACACAGGGCTCCATTTCAATTACCATTCCACAACTTAAGTGATTGAATGATTGAAATCAGATTTAAAACACTAATAACTAAGACTTACCTTTGCATTTTTGGAAGGAACGAAATCATTTCGGCGAATGGCTCGTAACCACATAGCTCTCTCCGAGTCGTCAGTTGGAAATGAGAAAACACTCACTTTAGGGCCAGTGCGATAATTGCTCTTGCAATTTGGAACACTGCATTTCTGAGGCATCTTTATTCATAATTTGAAAAAGCAATGATAGCAATTCACAACAACACACCATTAAAAATAAACTCGGTTCTAACCTCACGTGGCGGCCATGCCGGCACTTTAAACACAATTTATCAATATTAATAATTTATAAGGACTAACACCTTTAACTGAACTTACGCTGATAGGAATATTAAGCGAGTGTTAAGACACAAGACTCGATTAAGATTAATATAATCGATGAAAAAAACACGTAACAGGGAAACGCGTCCTCATACACCAAGCGGCAACAAGCTGAGTTACTGGCATGGGCCCCTTTGGACATACTTCATCAGCTAGTCTCATTCGTATTGCCAGGCGCTGGGTGCACTAACTCAGTTTAGCATGAAAAATAAATCATCCTTGTACGCGGAAACTAAAGGTGGTGCACACAACCAACTCTCACAAGAAGACATCGGGATGAGGCTACGCGTGTGCGCGCGACTGAACATTAGTGTTACCAACCGTGCAAACTGAAAATCCCTAGGAGGACGAAATTAGGTGTGGGGACGGAATTCTCCCCCCCCCCCTACCTTACCCGACATATTTGATC